>NC_088385.1:114275000-114900000 GCF_037993035.2 Macaca fascicularis
AATTACGTAGTCTCGGGTATTTCTTCATAGCAGTATGAAAATGGACCAATACACCAGCCACAAATTGAATATCCCCCACATCCTATCCTTTCTCATTCCTTTTCTTCCTTCCTCAATTTTAATCATTACCCACTACCAGCAAAGCCTAGTGCTGGGACAGTTGGAAACAGAGAGATGACAAAGACTGACTCAGCCCTGAGGAGCTTACAGAGCCCTCCAGAAGAACAAGGGTCAGTTGGACAAGCTGCCAGGAAGCCTTCGCTTTCAATCTCGGCTCCACTCCTTGCTCCGTGTCTCTGAAACAGGTTGATTTATCTGGGCTCAAGTTCCTTAACTGAACAATGAGCTTATATTCACCCTAACTCCTCACAGTGTTGTGTCTGGCTGCAGTTCAGAAGGAAAGCAGACTGGCAGCCATCTATCCACCTTCCAGCAGAACAGATTCCCAGGCCCCTTGCAGCCCTGGCATTGCACGATGCTGTGATTCATCTGTGACCCTTGAAAGACCTGTCCTTAACTCCCAGGGTGCGATACAGCAGTATAGGTTCTCAGCACCAGCAAATGTGTTCTGAACTGAGCGCTGGTAAACAGACCCAGTATTTATTAATGGGTGTCACTGGCCTGCTGCTTTGCGTTTTATCACCAAAGATTATGGAAGATTGGGAGTTCTTATTTCAGAGCATGCTTTATGGTTTTCATTACTCTCCTGAATCTCTGCATAATTTGCTGGGATTAGGGATGGAGTGCCTTTGTTTCTTTGTTTGCATTCTTTTCCTTCCATGTAAACCAGTAAAAATCAATAAAAAGCCAGCAGATGAAAGCCCTGCCCACGCCAGAACTTGGCTGTGTGTCCCAACATGACTGAGTTGGCCCCTTCTTGGTCAGGGAACAGGCTGAGTGAACCTGAACCTAGGTTTTTGTTTCTGTGTGGTCTCAAGGAGGACCACACCCTGTATTTACAGGTGGGGAAACTGACACCAAGAATTAGGAAATGACCTGTCTAAGGCTGATTTACCTAGCATCTATTGAACCCCATGCCGAGTCATTTGATAAATTATTTTGGGGTGCCTGCTGAGTGTAATTAGCAAGGATCAGGGAGTGGCTTTGTTTCTTTGCCTGCATTTTTCTTTTTAACCCTAAGCTGAGCTGCCATTCTGTCACAATAGTCTCCAAAACAGGGTACATGCATGAATGTGCACGAAAGGGCAAGAAGAATGTTCTAGAACATTTTTTCTTATCCTTTTAGTATGTATATACTTTGTGTATATTTTATAATAAGCTATATGATATAGTAGTACAGCAGTATATTATATATGCTATGTACGTGTCTCCAATATTACACTATATATTCAGTTATAGGTTTGGTATAATCTATAATTAAATATATAGTCACATATCAGGGAGGTATACATAAGAATGATAGGGATGTGTGATCAAAACTGTTTGGAGACCACTGGTTTAATGAATGTATAGCTGTTCCTGACCATTCTGTCTACACTACCCACCCCTCTTCATTATTCTCTTTTCCTCTATTCTGCCTGTGTCTTAATCATTCTCCCTGATATTTCATTGCATTTTTGTTTATGGTCTGTTTCCTCTACTAGAAAGGTAGCTCTGCATAGGTGGAGACTTGGATTCGCCTACTGTTGTCTCCCCAGCACCTAGAAGTGTAGGCTGGACACTCAGGGGCATGTGCTAAGTACTTGCTGAAACGAATGAATGGGTGTGCAGTCTCTGCAGACAGGTGAACACACATGCCCCACAAGAGTGGGCTGTGTACAGGCTTAGGGAAAGTACAGAGTAATCTGGGGATGCCAAGCAGGCATCTGATTCAGCCTAAGGTATGCAAAGGGGCTTCCTAATAAAGGGCTGCCTACACTGGCACCCAAGGAGTTGGCCAAGAAAGAGGAGAGCTCCAGGTGGGAACAGCAAGGGCAGATGGCAAGAGACTAGAGAGGGCAGCGTCTTCCTCAGGGCTGGGCAGTGTCAGGGAATTAATGGCAACGGATGAGGCTAGAAAGGAGATTAGATCTGTTCATCAAACGCTTCCACATTGTCTTCAGGAGTTGGGGCTGTATCCTAAGGGCAGGGGGAACCATTCCGACTGCAGCGTGGTGTGGTGTGTGGAGCATGGAGTAAGAGCCAGACCTCTGGATTTGCATCCTGGTCCTGTCATTTGTCAGCTCTGTGATTTGCAGTTATTTAACCTCTCCTGCCTCAGCTCCCTCAGCTGTAAAATGGGGATGATAATAGAATCAGCCTCAGCAGGGCATTGGGAGGATTAAATGAGCTAATTTATGTAAATCGCAGAGATAGCTCTTGGCATGTAATAACTACTCTATATGTGCAATTTATTATAATTCATTCCACAAATGTTTATTGAGCCCCCTATGGTCTCCAGGCTGGAGATGCAGTCGTGACCAAATCACACCTAAACCGTGGAGCTTGCATTCTAATTAGGGCAGAAAAAAACAATAAATGAAGAAATAAGTTAACAAGAACAAATCAGCCAGCATAAGACCAAGAAGAGAATTACAGTGGAGATGTCTAAAGGTGATGGGACTCCCTCAGGTTGGGCATTCCATAAGGACCCCCTGGAGGAGGTGACTTACTTGGAATGAGTTTGGTTGCTTTTGAAGGCCTGCAAGAATGAGTGTGTTTGCCATATAGTGGGCCCAGGGGAGGGAGGCTTTAGGAGAGATGGGCGGGGACCTGGCCACACAGGGCTTGTCTGTCAAGGGAAGGAGTTTGGATGCAAAGCCACTCGAGGTTTCTATGTGTGGTGGGATTTGACTACTTTTTAAAAGATCCTCTCTGTAGTAATTGTGAATGGGAGTTCACTCTTGATTTGCCTCTCTGTTTGTCTATTATTGGTGTATAGGAATGCTTGTGATTTTTGCACATTGATTTTGTATCCTGAGACTTTGCTGAACTTGCTTATCAGCTTGAGGAGATTTTGGGCTGAGATGATGGAGTTCAGCTATAAAAAAGGATGAGTTCATGTTCTTTGCAGGGACATGGATGAAGCTGGAAACCATCATTCCCAGCAAAGTAACAAAAGAACAGAAAACCAAACACTGCATGTCCTCACTCATAAGTGGGAGTTGAACAATGAGAACACATAGACACAGGGAGAGGAACATCACACACCGGGGCCTGTTGGGGGGTAGGGGGGGCTAGGGGAGGGATAGCATTAGGAGAAATACCTAATGTAGATGATGGGTTGATGGGTGCAGCAAACCAGCATGGCACGTGTATACCTATGTAACAAACCTGCATGTTCTGTACATGTATCCCAGCACTTAAAGTATAGTAATAATTAAAAAAATAATCCTCGTAACTGCTGCCTGGACTCATTGCAGGGTAGGAGGGTCCTTGACATGAAGAAGAAAATGGGCTTGCCAGTGCCCCTGCTGTGTCCCCTCACCTCCTCAATGTCACCTTTGCCCTTCATTGCTTCCAGTTCGCTTATGTTCTCCCTGACCCCACGTCAAGGCCCACTCTGAGGATCATTCCAGCTAAGAGCCAAATGACTGCAGCGGTTTACTTTGCAGCTCTTCGTTTGGGTGCCAGATTGGCCAGCCAGTGAGTGCCACACTTAGGGTGCAGACCCATTCCAGAAGGCAGGCCTATAGGCCCTCCACATTTGCCCTGCATGTACAGCTGGCCAGAGACCACTTGGTGCCTTCCACCCACAGCCTTGACTTTAGCATTTGCCTCTGTTGCCTGTGTGTGTGCCACATTTTGAGAGGCAACCTGGTGTAGAGGTGAAGCCAGAAGGCCCCAGAGACAGGCTGCCTGGGGTGGAATCCTGCTTCCACTCCTTGCCAGCCAAGTGACCTTGGGTAAATTCCTTAACCTCTCTAGATTCTGGTTTTCTCTTCTGTAAAATGAGGATAACCACAGCAACTACCTTACAGAGTTCTGAGTGAGAGCCCAGCACCTAGTAAGTGGTCAATAAGTGTTTGCAGTTATCAGTGTTGCTTTCCTGCCTATTCAAGGGGACAGGCACCTGTTCTCTGCCTACCTTTCAGAGATGGCTGCAGGATTAATGAGATAATGATTGTCGACTGTTTGGAGCTTTGCAGAACAAAGGCACTGCATGAATACAGGTGATTATTATTGTCATCTTTATGCTTTGCCTGGGTGAGCCTATTGTGGTTGACTGATTTATGGAAATGGGTGTCCCCAGGTGAACTGAATTAGTGATAAGGAAATTTCAGACAGTTCAGATAATCACAGGGTCTTCCATCTGCTCAGGGCCTTTCATTGTGAAAGCTTCCAGGGGGCTGTGTAAGATAGAACAGCAAGAGAGCACCCATCCAAGCATGGCTCCAAGTGTCCAGGTGTGCAGGCATCCACCTATCCATCCACCCAGTAATGAGCGTCAGAGCCAGGTGTGCTGAGCATGCTGCGCTCCAGACCCACACAGCTGCAGTCTCTATGGGAGTGAGGAAACAAGTGTGCTCCTGACAAAAATGGCAGTAGCTGAGAGCTCACTTTTCTGGGACATTTGCTGAGCACCAAGTCATGTTCCAAAGATTTTCCTATGTATTGATATGTGTGATTCTCAACATCCAGGGAGGTAGAAACCGATTTTACAAATAAGGAAGCAGAAAAGACCTGCTTAGGGCCATGTAGCTAGGAGGGGTGTGGCTGGGGTTTCGACTCAAGCAGGCTGGCTCCACAGCCAACAATTTCCTTAACGAGCATGTGACCATTTCTAATGAGGAAAAGAAGCCTCCCCAAATGTCAGCAGAAGGAAAAATAGGTTAGCTGAGAGAGCCAGTGGCACTGGCCCAGGATGGAGACCCTGGTTGGGTGTCTTTGTTCCCTAAGTGCCTCTTGGCAGGTGTCTTAGGTTGAGTTTCCTGGAAAAGAGACTCTTAAGAGGTGCCGGAAGGAAACTTATTGGGGATTGCCCCTGGGGTTAACTCAGGGATGCAGAACTGGTCAGAGAGAGAAATTGAGCTGTGATAGACTCACAACATAGGCCTCAGTCCGTCCCCTAGGAATAGCTCTCCAGAGTTGTCCCCAGTCCAGACAAGGGGGCCAGGTCTTTGTGCCCCCACACCAACTAGTCATTGGATACAGCTGCCCCAGGAGCGGGTGTGACCTTGAGATAGGCCTTCCTTAGGCCGAGCAGTTCCTGGGAAGAGACTCAGCAGGACGGCCCTGAACCTGCCAGCAGAGCTTGCAAGGAAAACCTACAGCCTCCACTGCAGGAGGCATTGCTCACGGAGCAATTTTATAAAAATCACCCTGGAATCAGGGGTTATAACCAGAAACCAAGGTGGTAGCTTGGACTTTCTGGCATTCTCAGCCCCTCCACACCGTGTCATGTAGCTTTTTCTTCTGTGTATCTGTTGATCGCTTGCACTTCTGCCCGTCCTCATACTAGGGCATAGTTCAGTACTTCTCCCTGGACTGGATTTAGACTCTGATGCCTACTCACTGAGCAGTGAAAATAAGCCTGATCTAGCTTCTTCTTTCCTCAAAGGCAGCCATTCATTCATTCTTTTTATTGTCTCCTCATCCCACATTTAGGTATTGAGTAAGTGACAGGTGCTGGGGATGCAGCAGTGAGAAGACGGACATGAACAGGCTCTGTCCTCATGGAGGTTGCCTTCTTGTGGGCTGGACATAGACAAGTCAACTCATGGAATACTTTCCAGCAGTGGTAAATGCTGTGATGAAAATAAAGCAAGGTATTGGGAACTGCTCTAAGCAGGCAATGCAAAGGTGTGTGAGTCAACACACCTAAGGGTGACAGACTGTTGACTTACACACCTTTGCATTGCCTGCTGAGAGCAGTGCCTGGTGTGGTCTCCCATTACATGACAAATATTAGTTATTTGATTATAATTGATGACAGGCTGAATTAACTGGCATCATCAGGTTTGGGGGCGGCCTGTCCTTCCTTCCTGCCGGCTGGGGTGAGGTTCCGAGAAGCCTTCCCGAGGTGTGGTGCTTGCTGACTCAGCAGTGCTCTGCCTGGCAGAGCTGAGATGTTCCTTGGAAAAGCTCCCACCTAGGTCCTTGCCCAGGCCCCCCGGAGCTGCCAATCACAGCTGCTCTGCCAGTATGATGGCTCATGGGGCCCAACAGCTACGTGCACCCTCCCCAAGCCCTGACTCAACTTGGGTAATCTTGTGAGAATGGGCGTTCTCTGGCATTTCCTGCTCCTCGCTGGCCTGGAAGACCTTGTGAGAACAGCCCTGCCCCCACCCTCCTGCCATCCTTACCGACATGCCCAGCCTGGCCTGAGCCAGGACCACAGCAGGCCTGGGAAAGGGGACCCTGGAACTTTGAGGATTCTGTGGAGTTTCACAAAACCAGGGTTTGAGTGAGAAGTCTGAGTTCTGGTCCAGCTCCTG
The DNA here is from genome assembly GCF_037993035.2 of Macaca fascicularis. Classification (NCBI taxonomy): domain Eukaryota; kingdom Metazoa; phylum Chordata; class Mammalia; order Primates; family Cercopithecidae; genus Macaca; species Macaca fascicularis. The sequence continues at coordinate 114,281,378 of NC_088385.1, forward strand.
TTGTGTGACCTTGACCCAGTGTTCTCTGGGTTTTAGTTCCTCATCTGTAAAAATGAGGCCTTACTAGACTTACCTTATTTCCATCTCTCACAGCTGTTCTCTCCTGCCTCAGGGCCTTTGCACTGGCACTTACCTCTGCTGGAATACTCTTCCCACCTCTCTACCTTTTATCTAGTAGACTCCATTCCTCCTTCAGGCCTCAATCAATCGTCCTACCTGCCTAACAAGGCTAGTTCACAGTTATCCACTCTGTTAGGACTACAGAAGACTATATTCCTCTCCCTTGTCATGAATCAGTTGTCAGTTGATATTTGCTTGTAGGATTCTTGACCAGTAACCATCCTTACATGCCCCATGAGGGCAGGCATCTTGCTGTCTTGTCTGTAGCTGTATCCCCAGTGCATAGCACAGAGCTTGGCGTGTAGTATATGCTCAATAAATGTTTGTTATGGAATGACTCTTCAAATGAGATTATATAGATAAAGGCCCCTTATAAATGTAAAGCAGTTAGCAGAAGGGAGGTGTTCTATTATCAGTGGGATAATGACGTTGGCCTGGGGGAAGCATCTCAGGATCTGCAGGGATTTTGGGTGACATTTCTAAAGCTAAAAGAGCATCTGCCCCCCATTCTGTCCTGAGTCAGCCTGTGCCTAGTGAACCCACAGCCCTGACTGATCATTCCCTTGGCCTTTGTTATAGAGCAGACCAGGGTGGGTGTCCCTGAGTGGCCGGCTGCTTGGTCTTGCTCAGCCTTTCTGTGTTACATCCTTTTCCCGCAGCTGCCACACACAACTTTCTAATTATGTCATGTCGTGGTGATGTCCTTGATATGTCACAGCACCCTGGGCTTCCCTGGGTGGGAGGCCGAGAAGTTGAAGAAAATGGAAAGAGTGTGTGTGTGTGTGTGTGTGTGTGTGTGTGTACACACTTGCAAGAAGATGGTGTGGATCAGACAGCTGCATTTTTTTTTTTTTTTTTTTGAGACAGAGTTTCGCTCTCGTTGCCCAGGCTGGAGTGCAGTGGTGTGATCTCGGCTCACTGCAACCTCCACCTCCTGGGTTCAAGTGATTCTCCTGCCTCAGCCTCTTGAGTAGCTGGGATTACAGGTGCATGCCACCACACCCAGCTAATTTTTGTATTTTTAGTAGAGACGGGGTTTCACCATGTTGCCCAGGCTGTTCTCAAACTCCTGACCTCAGGTGATCTGCCCACCTCAGCCTCTCAAAGTGCTGGGATTACAGGCATGAGCCACTGTGCCTGGCCAAGTCAGCTGCATTCTAAATCCACTTTAAACGTTCTCCCCCACCTTGAGCCTGCTCCTGTGGGTAAGTCTCCTTTGCCCCTCTTGGTAGTAGGCAGTCTGTGTTCTTGATCAGCCTATACCTAAGTTAGTGAATTTTTGTTGAGGGACTACTATGTGTCAAGTACTGGGCTAGGTGGTGAGGGCTCAGCAGTGGCAATCCAGGCAAAGTCTTTGCCAGCTTGTAGATGACTGTTCAGTGGGGAAGACAGATGTTAAACAAATCACCAGCTGTAATATTGATATGGTAACAAGTGTTCCAGGTACTTCAAAGAAGAGGGGCAGAGTAGGTGTCTCATTTTTGAGTTTATTCATTCATTTGTTGAACAGTATCTTAAAGCAACTGCTCTGTGCCAGGCAGCATGCTAGGTTAAGTACGTCTTGTCCCTGGGACCTTCCTAGACCACCAGGCCATAGCAGTGACTCCTTCCTCAGAACAGTCAGGACACCTGCCCCTGCCATCTGGGACTTGATAGTTTTTGACTTGTGCAATTAATTCAAATTTAGCACCAATATAAATGCACGTCTCACACAGGAGCCTTGTTGACTTTTTCATGGGATTGGTCCTTATTCCCCTAAATAGTTAAGACTCCTCCTCCCTCATCTTCCTCCTTCCCCTCCTCCTACTCCTCTCCTTCTCTTCCTTGCCTTTTCTCTTCTTCTCTCCTCCTCCTCCTCCTCTTCCTCTTCCTCCTCCTCCTCCTCCTCCTCCTCCTCCTTCTTCTTCTTCTTCTTCGTCTTCGTCTTCGTCTTCGTCTTCTTCTTCTTCTTCTTCTTCTCCTTCTCCTTCTTCTCCTTCTTCTCCTTCTCCTCCTTCTCCTTCTCCTTCTCCTTCTTCTTTCTTCTTTCTCCTTCTTTCTTCTTCCTTTTTCTTTTTTTTTTTTTTTGAAACAGAGTCTCATTTTGTTGCCCAGGCTGGAGTGCAGCGGTGTGATCTTGGCTTACTGCAACCTCTGCCTCTCAGGTTCAAGTGATTCTCCTGCCTCAGCCTCTCGAGTAGCTGGGATCATAGGCTCCCACTACCACGCCTGCTAATTTTTGTATTTTTAGTAGAGACGAGGTTTCAACATGTTGCCCAGGCTGGCCTCGAACTCCTGACCTCAGGTGATCTGCCCACCTTGGCCTCCCAAAGTGCTGGGATTACAGGCGTGAGCCACTGCACCTGGCCCTTCTTCTTTCTTTCTCCCTTCTCTGCCTTCTCTTTCTCCTCCTTCCTTCTCCTCTTTTTCTTTTTCCTCCTCCTCCTCCTAATTCTTCCTCCTACTTTTTATTATGTGCCTCCTCCTTCTTTTTCTCTCCTCTCTTTCTCCCCTCTTCCTTCTCTTTCTCTTTCTACCATTTTCTCCTCCTCTTCCCCTCCTTTTCCTCCCATTCTCCTCATCTTCTTTTCCCCTCTTCCTCCTCCTTCTTTCCTTCCTCCTCTTCATCTTCTTTTCCTCCTCATTCCCCTCCTACTCCCACCCTTTCTTCTTCCCTCTTCCCTCTTCCTGTCTCCTCTCCCCTCTTCCCCTCCTGCTGGAGGCCTGGGCCAGCCATCCTGGAGCCCTTGAAGGCCCATGCAGGGGCCTGGCAAGTGGCATCTGCACAGCACCAGCAAGTCTCTGTTGGATATTCCTTGCTTCCCTGCCCTTTGTATTCTGAATTGACCTAGGGTTCTACTAATAGATGTAAAGGGTTTGCACAGTGCCTGGCACATAGGAAATGCTCAAAGATAAATAATGAACGTTGTTAAGTTGGTAATGATGGTGATGGTTATCAGGAGCCAGGGTTTTTTCTTCAGCTCTTCCATGGATACATTAACAAAGATCAAGTGAGTTTGCTCAGATTTTGTGTTCTTTGTTCCTCAGAGGAAAAGCATCAAGTTTACATTTTTCCTCTTGGAGTGAGTGAACATTAAAAATCAGAGTTCAACTTTTTAATTTCCTTTTTCAAAGAAACAGATATGAGCTGCAGGTGGGTGTTAACCTGTGGTAATTGGGACTGCACCTCTGTACTTCAAAGATCACAAGCTTATTTTGAATACTTGAGGTTGGAAAATGGAACCAGAGGCTATGGGATTCACCTCAACAAATTTGCAACAATGTTTGAGAAATTTTAGAAATTTAAACAAAAACTGTTTAAAGAAGCAATGTGACTCAAGCTGTAACTACCTACTTCCTCTAGTCTCTCCCCCATAATAGCTAAACATTTTTAATGCTTATGTACTAGGCATATTGCATACTTTATCTCATTTAAGCTCACTATCATCTTAGTTTACAGGTAGGAAAACTGAGGTATAAGCAGGAATACTCCCCAAGGATCATAAACGATAGAGCTTATAAATGATAGAACCAGACAGTCTGACATCTGAGCCTACATGTTTCCCCACAGTGACATTCTGCCCCCTAATAAGAATCTGTTTAGATTGCAGGTTCTGAAACTGGCATGGCAACTCAACTTTCTGGATTTGGCCTCTTCCAACACTCCTGTCCAGAGTGACTATATTGGTTATTAATTTCTGTGAAAAAAACCAACCCAAACATAGTAACTTAAAACAACAACCATCTTATCCCACAAATTCCAAGTGTTGACTGAGCTCAGCTGGGTGGTTCTTCTGCTACAACAATGTCAGCGGGGGCTGCAGATAGCTGGGGGGCTCTACTGGACTGGGACATCTAGGATGACTCCCTGACGTGTCTGGTGCCTTTGTGGAAGATGGTTGCAAGTGTGAGGTCAGGTGGAATGCTGGGGCATGTGTGTGTGTGTGTGTGTGTGTGTGTGTGTGTGTGTGTGTGTCCCTGATAGAGAACCACTTCCTCTTCCCAAAGCCTTTCCATGATGTCTTTCCATGTGTTCTCTCTGCATGATCTTTCAGCACAATAATTGGATTTCTTACATGGTATTCAGGGCCTCCAAAAGCTCAAAAGCAGAAGCTGCCATGCCTGATTCTCTGGTCAAAGTTCTGTCTAGATTTCAGTGTGGGAGGAGACTAAACAAGGGCATGGCACTGAGAGGGGTGGTCCATTTGGGACCCCCTTTGGAGATCAGCTACCACAGTGAGACATCTCCTTCATGGAGAAGTCACACAGCTCATGGGCAATGAACCTATGTGACTTTAAAAAGTACCTACTGTGTGGTTTACCTATAGAGTATCTTATTGTATTTAATGCTCCCACCTATCCTAGGAGGTGGATATTATTATCTTCCTTTTATGGATGAGAGAATAGCCTTAGATGCTTAATAACTTGCCCAAGGCTAGGTGGCAAGCCTTGAGTGAGGGAGCCTGGATTCTGACAGATTAGCCTGATTCCAAAGCCTATGCTGTTTCCTCTGTGACATCCTCTCTTCTGGGAAGGTGGTACACATTTGTGTCTGCTTGCCACTTTCAATCAAATCTTATTAAACAAGCCAACAAATATTCACTGAATTATTAGGATGTACCAGGTTCTAAGAAGTGGTGGGAGGCAGTGTCAGTACTGGTTTCTGCCCTCAGAGAACTTGATTGCAGGGACAAGATAGGTAAACAGGAAAAGATAAAACCAACAATACTGGTTAGTGCTGACATGGTACTACCAAGGGTGGAGGGAGAGGACACAGACTGATGATCTTGGAGGCTGTTCCTCAGAGAAAGTGGAATTTTAAAAAATGATAGGAAAAAAATAGATTGGAATTTGGAAAAAGGTCTGAGGAGTGGTAATAGTTTAACTTAATAACACATACCATGGGCTTCACAGGGCTACAAGCACTTTCCACGAATTAATTTATTGAACTTGGCCAGGCACAGTGGCTCACACCTGGAATCTCAGCACTTTGGGAGGCCAAAGTGGGGGGATCACCTGAGGTCAGGAGTTTGAGACCAGCCTGGCCAACATGGCTAAACCCCATCTCTATTAAAAAGGCAAAAATTAGTTGGGTGTGGTGGCATGTGCCTGTAATCCCAGCTACTCGGGAGGCTGAGGCAGGAGAATCACTTGAACCTGGGAGATGAAGGTTGCAGTGAGCCAAGATCGCACTGCTGCACTCTAACCTGGGCAACAGAGTGAGACTCCGTCTCAAAAATAAAAATAAAATGAAATAATTTATTGAACCCTCAGGCAATCCAGTGAATTGGGTGCCATCATTATTGCCGCTTTATAGATGAGGAAGCTGGGGCACAGAGGGGTTAGGTCAGTTGTCTGAGTTCACACAGTGTGTAAAGTGGTGGAGCTGGATTTGAATTCCAATTATGTGCATTCTGGCACCACAATCGGGATCCTAATTATCAGGCTGGACCACCTTTTGTAAGGGAGGCTGATTTAGAAGGGGGTCTTTTTGGGGAGAGAGTGAGTAAACCAGCTTGGCCAAAACACAGAGCACTTGTAGAGGGAATGAGCATAACAGTGACTAACACTTAAACACATTTGATCCTTCCACCTCCCCACTCCCCTGTAAGGGAATGATCATCTGAATTCTACAGGTGGAGACCTCAAGACTTAGAGAGACAAAATGAATTCCCTAAGAGCACACATGTGGACCCCAGACTTTAACCTAGGTCTTCTCTATTTAAGCCATTGTCTTCCTTTCATATAATGAGAAAATAACCTTTGACGGTTTCTTTCTTTTTTTTTTTTTTTGGAGACGGAGTCTCACTCTGTCGCCCAGGCTGGAATGCAGTGGCTGGACTTCAGCTCACTGCAAGCTCCGCCTCCCGGTTTTACACCATTCTCCTGCCTCAGCCTCCCGAGTGGCTGGGACTACAGGCGCCTGCCACCTCACCCAGCTAGTTTTTTGTATTTTTTTAGTAGAGATGGGGTTTCACCGTGTTAGCCAGGATGATCTCGATCTCCTGACCTCGTGATCCACCTGTCTCGGCCTCCCAAAGTGCTGGGATTACAGGCTTGAGCCACCGTGCCCGGCCCCTTTGACGGTTTCAACTGCAGAGGTCCTGAGTGTTAGTCTCGTGAATCCCAGTGTGCATGTTGGTAGTGGCTCCTTAGCCAGGCATTCTTAGCCCAAGGTTAAGGGCTCTGCTTCACAGAGGCCTCTGAGGCTCCTGCACCTGTGTGTGATGGGTGTGTGTGCGTGTGTGCACACACGCGCGCATGTGCATTTTCTAGGGAGAAGGTGCATAGCATTCAATAGTTTCTCAGGAACACTTGGGACCAACAAACGGTGCTCAGTTTCTGGAACTGGATCTTCTAACTTCAGATCTGGGTTCTGCTGCTTGTTAGCTGTGCGATCAAAGGCAAGTTACTGTCTCTGAGCTCCAGTTTTCTCACCTGTAAACAGACTGGCAATACCAACCCTGTGGGCTATTCATGAGTGAATGGATGCTGTCCAGCCCTGTGAAGAGCACACAGTAAGTGCTTAACAAATGCCCACCATGACAAGGAGAAGACCCCTCTCTCTGGGCACCCCTTCCTTCCTGGGCGTCGTGGCAGGCCGGGGTCCTTCCCATGAGCTAGCTTCTTTGGGCTTCCTTGCTCTCCCAGCCTGTCAAGCTGTTTTCCTGGAAGTAGAGCCCAGTGCTTTTGTGTTTTTATCTCCTTCCTTCACAGGGACCCTCTCCTAACTGTTCCTGGGGATCTGACCCAGGCTTCTTAGAGGGAGGTAGCTAGAACCCAGCCTCCTTGCCATGGCCCACTAGACACTGTGTGATCCAGCCCTGCCTCTCCCTCCCTGCCTCTCCTTCCCTGCCTCTGCTTCTCATTCACCTTCTCCAGCCATGCAGGTCATTCTGTTCTGTGTCTGGGCCCAGATTGTTCTCATCACCGAGCTTTTGTTCGTTCTCGTCTTTCAGAGTGGGACCCTCTCTTTGCCAGCCTAGCCTTAACTAATCTCTCAGTGTCAGCCTCACTCCCTCAGAAGAGCTGTCTTTGACCAAATTCCATCTCTGTTCTTCCCTTCTATAGGACTCCATGTTTCCGTAGCAATCAGTTAATTTGCAGTGAAAGCCCATCTCGTGTACACAACTGTAGGCTCTGTGAGGTGGGAAATATCATTCATTGCTGAACTAAGCCTGGTGTTGTGTACACAGTTGGCACTTAATACATGTTTACTAAAATGAAGTAAAACAGTAGGCTGCATTAATCTTTTCTGGGGATTTTGTAAAGAGTTTCTCTGACCTGGGGGAGCTCTCCCGCCCTGTGGAAGCTCCCCTTGCAGACTCACAGTGGGCACATGCTGAAGGCTGCGGAAGGTGAAGGATGGGAAGGTGTGAGGCAGGCTGGCTCCTTCAGGGTGAGTCTTGGAGCAGAACCACCGCTGGTGAGGTGGAGGGAGGAGGCAGGTGTGCAGGCCATGCCTGGTGCAGGGCCTCTATCAGTGCTTCTGTAGCCACCGCTGAACAAGCCAGTGATTTATACGTAGGTGCCTCAGGAAACGCTTCCTTGAGGGGCCTTGGGGGTGATCGGTCAGAGACGGGAACTCTGCTCTGCAAACTACAATCATCACCTTGTGTCTTAAAAATAAATCTTTTGTAGTTTTCTAATGAGGTCATGGGAAGAATCGCTCTGTGCTTTCTAGTAGGAAGGCTGAGCTGGGCAGGAAGGTGATCTCTGGATCTGGTTTCATGTATCAAGCAGAGGCACTTTGGGGTGGGGGTGGGGTGTGCCAGGGAGAGCCAGGGAAATGAAAATCCGTAGGAATGCAAAGCCTCCCTTCAACTACTGCACTGCACAGCAACCAGGAGACAAAGAGCTCCTGGTAACTGATGGGCACTGAGTTCTAGAACTTATACCAGCTGCCCAGTGGCACTGACCATGGTCAGGCACTGTGTGATGGCCTCCTCGGGGATGATGTCACTCAATCCTCACCACAGTCCACCCCACTTTACAGAAGCACACCTGTCATGGTGCCTGTGTCACAGTCGGCTCTCAGTAAATGTTTGTAGAATGAATGATAAAAACAAGGCGCAGAGAGGTGAATTGACTTCCTTAAGATGGCACAGCCAGCAGTGCCTGGATTCCCACCCATGACCACTAACTCCAAAGCCAGGGTCCTTAACCGACTGCTCCATCAAACCCTCCTGCAAAGAATTTCAACATGGATGTTCCCTGAAGCCCCACCAATCATCGCCCAAACAGGTTTCCCCAGGTAACGTGCACACATCATCTTGCATGATTCTTCCAGTTGTTCTTGGAGATTGCCCTTGTTGGCCCATTTGACAGAGGGGAAAACAGGCTTCGAGAAGATAATCAGCTTACCCAGTGTCACAGAGTAATAGATGAGAGAGTTCCTGAGTCAAACTAAGACCTATGAAGACATGGCTTTTTCATTAGGAAGGTTTGATTCCCTTTAGCAAACCTTCCTAGTGAAAGGTACTTTCATTAGTACTTCCTCCTGGCACCAAAATCTCTGTCCATTCTGATCTTGGCCTCTCTGGTAACAGTGGGTATGGCATCCCTGCTTTAAGACCACTTGAGGCTCAAATGGGAAATGAATGCAGATGGACTTTTGTAAACATTAAAGTGCTGTTCAAATGTGAGCTGTTTTTACAACCTGACTCTTAGGAGTGTGGGTTTTAGAGCCAAATGACAGGGGTTCATATCCCAGCTCTAACAGTTACTAGCTGTGTTACTTAACCTCTTTGTGCCTCAGTTTCTTCCTCTGCAAGATAATAATATTTTCCTCATAAGGTTGTTGTGCTATTTAAATAAGTAGATGCTATAAAGCATTTAGAACAACGTCTAGCACAGAGCAAGCTCTCAGTAAATGATAGTTGTTTTCTTCCTCATCATCATCATGATCATCATCACCAAAAAACATTATTCTCTCTGCAAATAGAAGCAGGCCACGGGCTTCCCTTAGGGTGGCCTGTGACTACCAGCAGAGCCAGCGGCAGCCCTGCAGTGGCTGCATCGTACAGAGGTCTTGGGTTTCCCCAGGGTCCTTGTTCTCACTGGTATTTTTCTCCCTCTCTTCTGGTCTCTCCATGGAGCCCTGAGCATGGCCCACCTGCAGACCTGGCCTAGTCCTGTCTCTGACCAAGGCAGCCTGCAGAGGTCAGAGCAGAACTCTTAGAGTAGAGCTCCCATCTCTGACTGATCACCCCCAAGGCCCCTCAAGGAAGCGTTTCCTGAGTCCCCTACGTATAAATCACCGGCTTCTTCAGCGGTGGCTACAGAAGCACTGATAGAGGCCCTGGTCTGCCTTAGAGTCCTGCCGGAGTCCTGTCTCTGATGAGGGTGACCTCATCAGCAAGTGGCCTCAGGATGTGCTCCTTTTGTCCTCACCTGATTGAAGCCCCAGACACCCACCTGCGTGTATACTGAGCTTTATTCTCTGCCCCACTGCCATTGAGTTGACCTGTTTCTCACACTGGTGTTTCTGCCTCAGTTTCCTGGTTTGGTTTTTAGGTCCTCTGCTAACATTGTCAAAGGGTCTAGGCTAGGCACTTTCATTAGTACTTCCTCCTGGCACCAAAATCTCTATCCATGCTGATCTTGGCCTCCCTGGTAACAGTGGGTGCGGCCTCACTGCTTTAAGACCACCTGAGGCTCAGAGGAGGAAATGAATGCAGATGAATTGCCTATGGCCCTGACACACAACTTATTGCCCCCATGAGTCCCCCTGGGTACTCCCCTGTGCTGTGTGCACCCCCAGCCAGTAGCTTCACACTAGTTTTGTTAAACGTGTTTACTGAACATCTTTTCTATGCAGGGTTTGAGGTGCACCATCTGTTCCAACCGTGTCCAAGCATTTTCCCAATCACATGCACCCCCTGCCCACCCACCCAGTGAGAGGGTCTTTCTGTGGTGTCCGTGGCCTCCCAAGTGGCCATGCTCCCCAGGTGCTGTAAGAGTGCCATCCACCCCCAGTGGGGCCAGCTCTGGTCACTTCCCTCCATCTAGTCTTGTGCATTCTCAGCTGCCTCACTTTTCCCACACTCTGTCCCTAAAGTTCCCATTTTTGCACAGGAGGGAGCCGAGGCACAGAGAAAATGAATAATTGGCAGAAGGCAACACAGCAACCCTGTATGGGGCAAAGAGGTGGTGACCAGAGATGCTCAGAGTATAGTGTGATGAGCACAGGAGGCTGGATGGGAGCCCTGTGTGGCCTTGCCCACAGCAGGGAGGGAGTGCTGAAGGTACAGACCACGCTGAGCCAAGTACACATTTCCTGTTAGTCTTGACTCCAGCAGGACTGCCTCCTGGCCCCCTCCTGGCCTAAGCCTGGGAAGTCCTTTGGCCAAGTGCAGGACCCACAGGAAATAGAGAATGTGCCTTGCCCAGCCCTTGTATTTCAAAACCTTTAGAACCCAGCCTAGCCTTCCTCTCCCTCTCCACATTGTCCTCTGTCCATTAATAATACTTTCCTCACATGGTGGTTGTACTGTAAGTGAATGCATACGAAACCTTGAGAACAATGCCTGCCACTCACAGCTTCTGCCCCCACCTTCTTCCCTGCCTGCGCTGAACTTTCCCTATCCATGTCTGTAGAGTTAGGCGCAAGTTCAAGATCTGCTAGCCTTGAAAGCTCTGGCAACTGGTTTAATCTTGCCCGGCCACAGTTTTCTCAACTGTACAATGGAGACACTTCTTGGAGTTGTGAAGACTGAATGAGGCAATGCATTAAAAAGATCCATTCATCCAGCAGCCTGTGCTGATCTCTGGATGTGTGGCAAAAGACAAGGTAAACCCAATCCCTGCCCTCAGGGAAGGTGGGTCCAAAAGAAATAGTGACAAAGATGATTTTTTTTTTTTTTTGGCATGGTGAATTTTAATTTTATTTGCTTTGGGACTCATGCCCTTTTCAATAATTAAAAATGCAGAGAATATAAAACCATCCACCTGAATTAACAGAGGTTGATAATTTCTCATATTTGCACGATTCTCTCACATAAAAGAAGTAAAACATTTTAGCTGCAGCCAAAATCCCTCTTGGTAGCCACTCACCGTGGACCCTCCTCCTTCCCTCCAGGCAGCCTTGATCTTGAATTTGGGTCGTAGTCTTCCAGTCTGTCTTTACGTTGTGCTGTCACTGTGTGTTCATAAATCATAGATGATTTTTTGTGTGTTTCATTTACCTATAAAACAGCAAACTATAGGTGATATTCTGCAACTCACCCAAAATTGTTTTTCAAATCCATCCATGTGAAAGCATTGAGTTGGTTCATTCATTTTCATCACTATGTGCTCTTGTATCACCCCCAACCTTTGCTCTCACAGGCAACATGTGGGGATCCGTCTTCTGTGCCTCCCTTGGGGCCCCAGTGGGAGGTATTCCTAGAAGTAGAATTGCTGAATCACAGGGCGTGAACGTTTGCAGCTTGACTGGCTAGCGTTGGCCTGTTTTCCAAAGTGTTTGCACGGATTTATATTAGCAACATCTGAGAGTTCTTGTTTCTCCACATTCCCACCAGCGCTTTGTATTATTAGATGTTTTAGTTTTTGCCAAACAGATGGGTGTGGAATGGAGCTCAAACCTGTCTTTGTGTATCTCTGATCAGGAAGGCGTTGAACATTACACCATGTTTTCTGAATATTTGGGTCTCCTATTCAGCAAAAGACCTGTTAAAATTTTTTACCCGTTATTTTTTCTATTAGATTGCTTGTCTGTGTGTGTCTGTGTGTCTTTCTCTCTGTGTGTGAGCGTGTGTGTGTTCCTGATACATTTTTGGACCATTTCTTTACCTGTTATATAAGTTGCAAATGGGGGTATTGCTTATCATGGGGTATTGTTTCTTGGGCATTTTGCTGTACAGTTTAAAATTTTGTTATGGTCAAACTGATCTTTTCTTTTATGATTACGATTGTCTTGCCTTGATTAGGACCTGACAATGTAAAGATGCTCTCCTCTCTTTTCTTCGAATAATGTTGAAGTTTGTGTTTCAGTTTCATGTTTAGATCATTCATCCATTTGGAACTTATTTTTGTGTGTAGTGTGAGATGGGGGTCTAATCTAATTTTTTTCTTCTCTAAGGAAAGTCATTGGTGCCAATGGTTTGAATAGCCCATCGTTTCCACGGTGTTGTGTAATGACACCTCTGTTCTGTGCTGCATTGACATATGGTATTTATGTGGGTCTTTTCCAAGCTGTTTTCTTCTCTTTACCTGGATAGGAATAATTCCTTAATCATAATTGTGGGAAATGCCATAAAAGAAAAGCCCAGGCTGCTATGAGAGCACACAGCCGGGGGATTTAGAAGGCCCTTCATTCCTTTGCTCTGTTTTGTTTCTTTCTTAGCTTTTGTGTGAATTACAGACCTTCCCGTTACACAGCCTGGCCACCTTGCACAGCTCTGGCATTGGGTTGGGGCTGGGGTGGGCTCCCACTGGGAAAAGAAAGCCTGATGCATCGAGCGGGGACAGATGCCACACCACTCAGAGGCAGCAAGCACGTGAGGCCCACGTTTGTTTCCTGAAGCCTAGTGTTTATGCATGCCTGTCCTCACTGCGATGGAGTCATTTTTCAGAGCAATTTAACCATGGCCGTGGGCCTGTCCCCACAGAGATTAGATAACACAGACACACAACAGTGCAAGTTGGTTCCCAGAAAGATTTAAAGTCTCCGAGCTCATTGGCAGAGCAGGTGTCTTTCAGCTGAAAGAGGAGGCTAGAGGTAACAGGCATGCCGGTTGCTGGGGCCACTTTGAGAAGCAGCATTTTCACATTGCTATATTCCTGGAGCAGCATTTGTGTGTGCTCTAGGGCATTCGGATATGTCTCTTTATTTCCTGTTGTGGCTCTTAAATTCCAGGGCACTGCATGGGCACTTGGCTCTCATACTGTTAACCTCACTTTAAAATCCAGCACATGAAGCAGCAATTTAGGAGCCTGCAAAATTGGGGCTGGGGACAGAAGACTGTTACATCTTATACAGGAGTCCAAACTCACACCACACAGGACTTATTTAACAGGAAGGTTATGGAGTAAATTGCTGTGTGCCATTTACAAAACATGGTTTGACTTAGCAATACCTTCTAAGAATCAGAACAATCAGTCAACCAATAAGAGTACTGGACTCTGGAGACCACAGACCCAGGGTTGAGTTCTGTATGATCCCAGACAAGCTATACTGACATCCTATCTTGCGTGGGGTTGGGGTAGGGGGAGTTGAGTCTCACACCAGTGCATTGAGAGTGAAAACTACCCTAGAAAAATCCCTCACATGTACTTCATATGCCTATGAAGTATAATGTACAGACATACATTCTCAAAGCAGGTCCACCACAGCTGGTTATTCCTCCATCGCTGGAGCGGACCACCATGTCTTTGAGCACCAGATGAAGTAGGTGGCTTGTGTGTTTAAGGGATGCATTTGAAAACCGGTTTTCTTTAAACAGAAGCCCAGCTGGCTGGAGAAGAGGAATGCAGCGGTACCCACTGAGCACATTCTCCAAGAGTGATTCTTTTTTGAAGATATTTAAGTAACACAGTGCCACGATGGTTGCTAGGATCATGAACAAAGGATGTCAGGGAACAGTGTGGAAACAGGATCTCCAGAAGCTCCCCGAGCAGGGGCAGAACACCCCACCCCCAAAACCTGTTCCCTCCATTGTTTGAACCTGGCTCTGCCTCTGTCTTTGAACACCAGACTCATACTCAGGGCTGGGAGTGGAGAACACTTGGTAACAAGGGGACCCAAGGAAGCAGAAGAGTCCAGGCACCCGTCTCCCCCTCATTTTGGGCGTGAGCTCATTGACTGGAAGAATGAGTGGAATCACCTGCCAGAAAATGATGATAACAATTATTACTACCTTGATAGCAGATACAATTCTGTGTCAAGTACTGACCCATATGCTTTACATATTTTTTAAAATTTTATTTTATTTTACTTTAAGTTCTGGCTACATGTGCAGAATGTGCAAGTTTGCTGCACCTATCATCCTGTCATCTAGGTTTAAGCCCCACATGCATTAGGTATTTGTCCTAATGCTCTCCCTCCCCTTGCCCCCAACACCCCGACAGGCCCCGGTGTGTGATGTTTCCCTCCCTGTGTCCAGGTGATCTCATTGTTCAACTCCCACTTACGAGTGAGAACGTGCGGTGTTTGGTTTTCTGTTCCTGTGTTAGTTTGCCGATGATGATGGTTCCCAGCTTCATCCATGTCCGTGCAAAGGATATGAACTCATTCTTTTTTATGGCTGTATAGTATTCTATGGTGTATATGTGCCAGATTTTCTTTATCCAATCTATCACTGATGGACATTTAGGTTGGTTCCAAGTCTTTGCTATTGTAAATAGTGCTGCAATAAACATACATGTGCATGTGTCTTTATAGTAGAATGATTTATAATCCTTTGGGTATATACCGAGTAATGGGATTGCTGGGTCAAATGGTATTTCTGCTTTACATATTTTAACTTACTCGATGATGTGTATGTGATCAACACTCAAATGGGCCGATGATGAGATGCTTGGGGGGCATTCATGACCAACCCAGGTTGCCAGGCCCTTCCACTGGGATTTCTGACTGAGTAGCTCTAAGTGGGGACCCAGGAATCTGTGTTTTTCACAAGTACTCAGGTAACCCTTATATACAGGTGGGTCTGAGAAACACTGAGTCCTGATTTCTCTGTTCTTGTTTATGTTTGCTGAGCAGGTACAGTGACATTTGTGTCTGTTTGCATGCGTGGGGCCATTAGCTTGAATTTTGCCTTTTCTACTCTGAGTCTCCTTACCTGTAAAATGGGAATTGTTATAGGATCCACTTCCTGCCATGTGTGAACATTCAGTGAGATGAAGTACTCAGAGCGTGGTGTCTGGGCTGTGGTAAGTGGTCAGTGTTACCATTGTTATTGGTTGTGACTGTTATTTAGGGACATGCAAAACACACAGAGAGAGACTCACACACCCCTGCAAGAGTGCTACCTGAGTGAAGTGACCTTTCCCCAGTTCACTGCTGAGCTATGCTCAAGCTAATCTCCCTTCGCTGGTTTGTACAAGTAGATCCGGTGCCCAGAGGAAAATGGACTGGCGGAGAATTGATTACTTCCTGCCTCCCTACGCAACCTGGTTTCGAAAGGCCCTGGTCAAATTAAAATGCATTAACTGAGTTCGTCAAGGAGCGACCAGCCATCTGGGAAGGGCCGGTCCCTGCCTCCTACCCACATGTGCCAGGCTGATGACCATGTCCACATTCACATGCAGGACCACGTAGTGCCAAGACTTGTCTCCTGGCCGCATCCCAGCTCTCATGGAAACCTGGGGTTTGGTTCTGAGCCTGGAGACAAATGAGGTGGCTGGCTGTACCATGTTCCCCAATGGGTTCCTTTTCATGTGCAATATTTTCTCTGCCTATTGTACAGGCTCAGCCTCAGAAAGCAAAAGCACAAAAAGGCCAAACCAAGAACTAGACCAACCCAAAGGGAGCCAAGGGGAGGTGATTACGTAACCCCAGCAGCCAGGCTGTCTGCAAGCCATATGACTTATTTAGCTGTCTGTCTTTTTGGATGTCAGACTCCATCCTTTCCAGCTGGCTCTCCGCTTTGGTGATTATATTAACACTCAGTAATTATAGGAAATGGACACCTCTCCAGTCACCAGCATTCCCAAGTGGCGGGATGGGGGATATTCAATACCAGGAACGCCCCATCACAGGGGGTCAGTCACTGCCCAAGGTTTCAGTAGTCTGGCAAAAAGAGACAGAAATAACGGCACAGTAGTGAGTGCTCCCATGATGCAAAATGTATTAAATTTAAAGGCTGGTGCTTGATCTTGAGTGGATGCCCTGGGGTTAAAATGTCCTTTAAAAAATCCAAAATGATGAAGATGATTATCAGTGGTTGCCTCTGTCGTTTTGACATAACACAAATTTGGCCTCTAATGTTAATCTCCGTGTGGGGGAGAAATTCCTGATTGATGAAATCTTAGAGTCTGAGCATCACTGTTTTATACATAAGAAAACAACATAATAAGCAAAATAATAAGAAATAAAAGGAATCTTTTTCATTTTAAAATCTCATGTATGTAGCATTTTTTACCCTCAGCCTCTTCTCTTTATATAGTGGGTAACAACCACTTAGCATTTTTCTTTTCTTGCTGCCTTCTCCTGTCTTGCTTCCCTACCCTCTGCCCTCCTCAGAAGCCTCCCTGCCTGTTAGCCCAGTTCTATCTCGACTCCTAAGCTGGTCTTGATGGAGGTGGTGGGTGTAAAAAAGTAATTATGATAACAGCAACCATTTGCTGCTTTGCTTCATCTTTGCTATGTGCTAGTTACCTTATTCAATAAAGTGAACAAAGTATAGCAACAATGGAAAGTGGACTCTATTAGTAGTAGTACCATCCTATTTTACAGATGGGAAAACTGAGGCTCAGAGAGGTTAAATCACTTACTCAAAGCCATACAATTTTGAGTGGCAGAGCTGGAATGAGAATCCAGGCAGCCTGACCCTGCAGCTTATATGCTTAACGATACCACTTCTCATGTGGGCAAAGGATGGCCCAGAAGAAAGGCGGACCCAGATTCCAAATCTGGCTTGACTGCCTAAGAGGCTGAGTCTTAACCTCTCTGAGCCTCTGCTGTCTCATCTGTAAAGTGGTCCTCCTGACAGCTGCCTCCTAGGATTGTTCTGAAGATAAAGTGAAGTAATGGAGGGCTCTTGGGATTTGGTACCCCATCTCCTTCCTCACCTGCATGGAAAGCCATGTTCCAGCCACGGCTACTGGCCTGCAAATGGCTTCCTAGGGCTTTTTGCTGTCATTTGGTCTTGCACCTCGCTCCCCCTAGTGCCAAAACCAAGCTGCAGCTCCCCTTGCTCCCTAAACATTGCTTCATTACCTCTCTCAAGCCATTGCCTCTGCCCCCAGGATTCTGACTTGTGGGAGGTAGCGGGCCTGCCAGCTCTCCTCACCCCACACCAGGCCTTGCAGACAGAATTCGTAACTAATGACATCCTTGCCCCTTCTGCTACTTCCTAAATTCATCCTCTTTCTAGATTTGCATCTCTATGGCTGGCCCAGTCAATTGGATACCTGTGAACCAACTATTTCCAGGATAGTGACAGTGGCTTTTGAGTCTGTCCTGCTGCTGGTTGTCCCCCCCGACCCACCCCCAGGCTGTGCTATTGGGAGGTGGGACAGGGGCAGAGTAGACACCAGCCACAACATGTCTTAGACATGGATCTTGCTCCTTCTTCTCCTCCATCTGCTCCAGGTTGTGGTGAAGGCTCCCACAGGCCTCGGACCCAAGTCATGTATTCCGATTGTGTGAATACCCTTTAACGAGGGACCTGTAATATCCAGGCATGGTCTAGATAGAGATCACGCATATCAGTGAATCATCCTGGCTGCCTGTGAGGTGGGCCCTATTTACTTGCATTTGACAGATGAACAAACCAAGGCTTGGTAAGGGCAGAGAAATGTGCATATCGCCCACGGCCCATTAGTGGCAGACCTGAACTTGCATAAGGCCTTCTTCATTCTAATATCCCTATGCCTGGAATGACACAGACTGAAAATGTAGTGGGTTGTTTCACTGGGCTCTATTTCCAGAATCCACAGGAAGCTTGGCAGATGGGTGCTACAGCTTCCTACCAGCGACTACACCTCCCTATCAGCTACCTCAGCCCAGGGAGTGCCTTCACCACTCCTGTGAGCCTCAGTTTACTCTTCCCACAATGGGCCTACAGATGCATAGTGATACTTCCTAGGGCTGTAGGGAGAATAAAATGAGATCATGTCTGTAAACTGTGCGTCGACAGTACACTTCATAAATGTTATTCACCTTATCCTTGACAAAAGCTTCCACCAATACACTATTTTTGTTTTTAGAAACTTACAGCTGTCTGGGAGCATAGACCAAATAGTTAGGGAGCAGTCTGCAGTCAGGCTTGGCTGAAAGTCGCAGATCCCAGAGGGCAGAGGAATACTTCAGGCAATGAAGTTTGGAGGGTCCACCTCTCCAAAGGGCCACATACTTCCTAGGGAACTCTAAAAATGCCAGGAAGAGACCCTCCTTTCCTGGCCCCCTACCCAAATCAGAAGTAAATGGCACATGGCCGGGTGTGGTGGCTCACGCCTATAATCCCAGCACTTTGGGAGGCAGAGGCAGGTGGATCACCTGAAGTCAGGAGCTCGAGAACAGCCTGGTCAACATGGTGAAACCCCATCTCTACTAAAAATACAAAAATTAGCTGGACGTGGTGGCAGGCACCTGTAACCCCAGCTACTTGGGAGGCTGAGGCAGGAGAATCGCTTGAACTCGGGAGGCAGAGGTTGTAGTGAGCTGAGATCACGCCACTGCACTCTAGCCTGGGTAACACAGCGAGACTCCAACTAAAAAAAAAAAAAAAAAGAAAAAGAAGAAGATGAAGTAAATGACACAAACAAAGGAGACTCAGTGAAATGCCTGGCAGTCTTTAGAACTTATGAAGAAGCCAGAATTGATAGCAACCAGATTTTATTCTAATGATCCATGTCCCATCTGAAAGAACTTGCTTCCACAGCAAAATCTCTGCATATTCTCTTGAGCAAGGGGAGAGGAGCCAGAAAAACTTGTAGTTTGGGGAACTGGCCCCACAAAGACTCGATCTCTCCTCAAGAGAGTGTGGTGGCTGGGCCATCTCTGCATTACCTCTTGGGAGCCCCTCCTTGGCACTGCAGCCTGTCTCTAAAATGCATACTAGAGATGGGTGTGTCCAAGACTGCCTTTGACAGCAACTCTGAAAAATGTAGCACCCCAAAATGGAGTATCTGCGAATGACTTGCTGGATTTGGCTCTCCCGGGACTTCCTCTGGCTTCCAGGAATGATGCATACCCGGGTTTTCTACCGGTTTGGGGAGCAATGATTAATGGTGCTCTGCTGCTTGTTCGAGGCAGGTGCTTTTTCACTGTCACAGCCTGCCCTGATGGATGGCACAGCCTCTTCCCTGGCTGCAGCAGCCCCAGTCAGGGCTCTCTCTCCCCACTCCAGGCCTTACTCATCATAGTAGGTACTATGTCCCAAATGCCAGCTGTGTTGAGACACTTCATGTATATTGGCTTGTGGAAACCTCATAGCCTGCTACAGGGAAGGCACTATTAATGTTGTCTGTTTTGCAGATGAACATAGTGAGACGAAGTTTAAAGACTCCCCAGAGGCCTCACATCAGTATGAGGTAGCAGATCCAGGATACAAACCCAGGTTGGTGCAGACCCAAGGCCCTGCTGTCTTTTTGCAACACTCCGCTTTGGTGAGCAGATCTTAGGGTAAAGTAGACAAGGCATGGTTTGATTCACCAGCCTTGGGAGGCACCCCTGTCTGGACCATGGCATACAGTAGGCCAGGTTGTACACTGCTTAACTCTAGAGGGCCCTAGTCATTGTGAAGTCTATGTGAATGGCGCCCTCTAGAAGTAAGCAGTGCATAAACTGCACAACCAAAATGGTGGCCGGGCCACTGTGAGTGCTGTTAATGGTTATGATTATCACTTAGAGCAGTGTTACCTTGGCTTTTCAATTGAGTTCCCATATCCGTTAAATAGGGATAATGGTAACAGCAACCTATCAGGGTCATGGTAAGGATCCAAGAATCCGTCATTAAATGGTCAAATGGTCACTGTTTTTATTGACTTATATTTTACTTTAGATCAATACCCATTTCTCCTTTCTGTAGCTTCATCCTTACTGAAGGCACCACCCTCCGAGTGGTGGGGCAGGCAAGGGATCAGTGCTGGCACAGCTGTCTGGGGTTGTCCTGCCTGCCAAGCATCGAATGGAAGATACTTGGAAATCCTCAAGTCTGGGCTGGAGCCCTGGCAGCAGGCATCTGATCTGCCAGCTTACGCTGGGAAGGGAAGCCAGTCCCTGGGGGAGCTGTGCTGAAAACAGACACATGGCCTGGCATGGCCACCAGCCAAGGAAGCCTTCCCACCCAGGATTGGTGCAATTGGCCTCTTCTCTTTCCTGTCCCCCCAGGGCCCTTCGTCTGCATGAAAGAGGGATTGAGTCAGGCGATTGCAGACCTGAGTGTAGGTCCCCACTCTGCTCCTCACCAGCTCCATCTTGGGTATCATGCTTCTACTCTGTATCCTCAGTTTTCCCATCTGTAAATGAAGACATTGTACCAGATTACCTTGGAAAGTCTGTACTTTCTCCCCTCTAGTTTGTTTGAGGGGTAGTGTAGGGTTGTGGTGACGTGGAGCTGAGTCATACTCCTGAGTTCTAATTCTGGCTTTGCCATTTCTCTTAGCTGGGGCATAAGTCACTTAACTTGTCTGGGTATCACTTTCCTCATCTGTAAAACAGGTTGGGCCCAGGGTTATGATAGTACCTGTCCCATGGGGTTGTTGCAAAGATTATGACTTCATATACAAAGTGCTTAGAACAGTGCCTGGCTCCAGAAGCACCCCATAAATGGAGCTGGCTACTTACTAGGCTGCTCCTTAAAGATGTCCCAGTCAGCCAGGTATGACAGCATGTGCCTGTGGTCCCACCTACTTGGGAGGCTGAGATGGGAGGATCGCTTGAGCCTAGGAGTTTGAGACTGTAGTGGGCTATGATCACACCACTATACTCCAGCCTGTGCCACAGAGTGAAACCCTCTCTCTCTTAAAACAAATAAATAACAAAACAAGGAAAAACCAATGATGCTCTACTTTTTCTACTTAAAGAGTTAATCTCACCGTCCCGGGTCTCGGAGTCTGGTTGCTGTTGAGCCCAGGAACCTCACCACGCACGCTCCTCAAGTGAGCTCAGAGCATGAGATGGTGTCAACCAACCCACAGCCAATATTCACGGAGCATTTCTTCATTCACTCTTCTACTAAATTCACCTGCTCAGGTACTGTTGTAGGCTCTGGGGATAAGGCAGTGACCAAAACAGGCAGAAATCCCTGTCTTTATGGAGCTTACAATCTAGCAGGGAGAAGCCAGACATTAAATAAATAAAATGGAAAATATAAACATGGATCTCCAGATGTTGCTTTGAAAAAAAAACAAAGGAGATTTTCTGATTCTTACCATCCTTATCGCTAGTTGTGACTCACTGGTGTATAAAGTCTAAACTCCCCCAGCCTCAGCTCCTACTGTTCCTCTAGGTGTCCCCTGAGCTTGGGCTCTGGAGCCAGAGAAGCCTGGGCTTTGAAACCCGACTCTACCCCTGCAACCTGGCTGCTTTTGACCTTGGAGAAGCCACTTAATCTTTCCCTTCCTATTTCCTCATCTTTAAAAATACCATTGCCCCCATCCCAGGGCTGTCATGAGCATTCAGTGAGTTAATACATGTAAAGCACTTACAACAGTGCTTGCCCCTGTATGACCTCGGGCAAGTCACTCTGAGCCTCAGTTTGCTTATCTGTAAAATGGGCATAAAATAGTCCCCAACTCACCACGTTTGGCAGGCTTCAATGTGATAATGCATATAAAATACCTGGCACAGTGCTTAGCACGCAGTGGATGCTGCTTCTCCTCTCCTGTATTCTGGCTGCATGACAGATCACTCTGAAACTCAGTGGCTAAAAGCACTATTTATAATTGCTTACATATCTGTGGGTCAGGTGAGGCAGCTGAAATATTCTAGGCTCAGCTGGGCCACTGTGTTTCAAGCTACAGATCCAACAAGGCTTGGCCCCTTGCTGAGGTTTGGGCTCAGATCTGCTCCACATGTGTCCAGCAGCTACCAGGGGACACGCTGCTCATGGTGCTGCAGAAGTGTGAGATGGTGAACATGCAGGGGCTCGTCAGGCTTGAGCTGGGGCAGGTGCCATCATTTCTGCCTCATTCTGCTGGTAATCAGAAAAGCAATCACATGGTCAAACTCAAAGTCAAAGGGTAGAGAAATAGTTCCCCTTTAGTGGAAAGACTGCAAAGTCACATGGCAAGAGACGTGAGTGAAGGCAGGGCTGAAGAGTTCGGGACACTAATAGGATCTACTGGGCCTCCTGAGAACCCCCAGAAGATCATTGTAAGCAGCTGGTGATGGCGGTGATTCAGGGAGGTCCTCTGTATTTTCAGCTCTACCAGCTCTCCTAGGATTGCTGTTCCAGATTTCTCCCTTCTATGCCTGGTGATATAGTATGGGATTTTGCTCCCAGGAATGTTGTACAATGATGGAGGATGGGTGCAGGAAGGCTGGGCTGCGAAGTCCTGGAATGCTTCCCCCCAAACCCCGATCTCCACGTCAAACCTGTCCTT
The DNA here is from genome assembly GCF_037993035.2 of Macaca fascicularis. Taxonomy (NCBI): domain Eukaryota; kingdom Metazoa; phylum Chordata; class Mammalia; order Primates; family Cercopithecidae; genus Macaca; species Macaca fascicularis. The sequence continues at coordinate 114,303,692 of NC_088385.1, forward strand.
GCAACAAAATAAATAAAACTGACAGCTGGAAAAATGAGGGGCAAGCCAACCAAATATGATAAACGGTCTCTTGCCGTGTATTGTATTCTCTACAATAAAACCCCAAGCGGATGCTAAAAATGTGTGCAGCTTTGTGAGGAGACAGGCGTGCTCTGTGTGGCCGAGATTTTCTGAGAAAGGTAATTTAACTGCAATGCACATAAAGAAGAGAAAGGCGAAGAGAAGTAATTTGGAAAATGTACATCAGGTGCTTTTTAAAAAATTGATATTGTTGGTTATTTTTCTTTTATTAAAATCCACAGCCCTGTGGGCTGCTGTCCCATCCTTATCGGGCTCATTCAAGATGAACGTTGACATTTCCAATTTGCAAATTTAAAGATTGTCAGGAAATGGTTTAAACACTCAGTGTGATTGGGGAGCTTTTTGACTGTGGGTGTCAAGAGTTGGCTCACCTCTGGGAAGACAGTAGGGGCAGGGAAGGGGAGCTGGGCTAGATTTAGGGAGAGTTAGGAATAGCTAACATTTACTAAGCGCTTACTATCAGATACTCTTCTAAGTGTTTTACACATATATTTTCTTTTGTCTTACATAAATCTGTGATTTCCATTGTACAGATAAGTGTAATGAGGGTCCGGAGGCTCCTAAGCAGCAAAGCCAGCCTTGGAACCTGGCACTGGACTTTGGTGTCTTGAGACCGCCCCTGGCTTCCCTGCCTTGGGGAAAGAGCATGAGGCTCAGAGTCAGGTGGTCTGGGGTTCAAGTCCTATTTACTCCGGACTCAGTGACTTTTTATTCATCCATCTATTCAGCAAGTGTTAACTGAGATTGAATCCTGCACCAGATGCTGTGCTGGGTGCCAGGGGCACAGTGGTGAGCAAGACCCAGGGTTCTTCCTCATGGGCTTTGTAGTCCACCCCCCGAAAAAGTACAGAGCTGCTAGAAAGGAACATAATGCCCTAAGGGCATATGGCTAGGGAAACTGTGGGTCCTGGGAAGGCTTCCCCCAGCAAGGGACTTCTGAGTGTATCTCTAAAGAAGAGTCAGCTAAGCTATATTTCTCTCTCTCCTTCCCTCTCTTCTGTCTCTCTGTCTCTCTGCTTCTCTCCCTCTCTCTTTCTGGAAGCTCTTGCACCTGGAGCCCAGCTGTCACGCTGTGAGAGAGTGCAGGCCCCGTGGAAGGCCATGTGTAGGTGTTGTGGCCAACAGCCTCAGTCAGGACCAGCTATGTAGTTTGCAGGCTCCAGTGCACAATGAAAATATAGGGCCTCTCCGGTGGAGAAATAGGAACACTTTTACACTGTTGGTGGGAATGTGAATTAGTTCAACCATTGTGGAAGACAGTGTGGCTATTTCTCAAAGATCTAGAACGAGAAATACCATTTGGCCCAGCAGCCCCATTACTGGGTATATACCCAAAGGAATAGAAAGATACACGCACATGTATGTGCATTGCAGCACTGTTCACACTAGCGAATAGTGAATATATACGCCATGGAATACTATGCAACCACAAAAAGGAATGAGATCATGTCCTTTGCGGGGACATGGATGGAGCTGGAAGCCATTATCCTCAGCAAACTAACACAGGAACAGAAAACCAAACACCATATGTTCTCACTTATAAGTGGAGCTGAACAATGAGAACACATGGACACAGGGAGGGGAACAACACACAATGGGGCTTGTCAGGGGTCTGTGGGGAGGGAGAGCATCAGGATAAAGAGCTGATGCATTCAGGACTTAATACCTAGGTGATGGGTTGATGGGTGCAGCAAAGCACCATGGCGCATGTTTACCTACGTAACAAACCTGCACATTCTGTACATGTATCCCAGAACTTAAAATAAAATAAAAATTTTTAAAAAGAAAGCACACTATATCCAAAAAGAAAAGAAAAGAAAAGAAAATATAGGGCCTCTTGTTTAAAAATAATTATTAAGATTCTCAAAATGGTGACAACAGAGCATTAAATCAACCATAGAGCCTTTCTAAATGTAGTGCCTTCAGCAACTGAACACGTTGCATACCCATGCAGCCCTGGCCCAGCTGAGGTTGCAGCATCACCTGCCAGCAGTAAGAGTGAGGATGCCTTCCAGAGGACATCGGCCCAGCCACTATGTGATTGCAACTGTATGAGAGATCCTGAATGAGAGCCACTCAGGGCACCTGCAGACACGTCCAGCATGCAAACTTTGTAAGCAAGTAAATAAATGACCAGAGTTGTTAAAAAAAAAAAATCAGCTATGCTAAAGAAGGGGAGCAGAGTGGGTTCTAGGCAGAGGAAAAAGTACAACCTGCTGGGTCAGATGGCTGTGTGGTGTGTTTAGGAGCTGAAGTGGGTTGCGGTAGGAGGGAGCAGAGTTAAGGGGACAGTGGGTGGAGAGGGAGAGAAGAATCCAAGCATTCCAGTCTTGTCCTGAGAGCAGAGGATGCTGGGGGATACAGGAAGGGAAGGACTCACCGTGGTTTGCATTTGTAAAAACCTTAGGCTGCAGGATTCTGACTTGGTGAAGGAAATAGAGTTTCTGCAGTGAAATGTGTAGGCGAGTTAAGAGGCTGTATAAGGGGAGGGAATAGCCGTGGACTGGACCAAGGCAGTGGCAGTGGAGATGGGGAGGACTTGGACAGATTTTGAGGACTGAATTCAATAAGACGTAGTGAAGGACTGGAAGGAGAAAGAGAAGGGACAAGGGTTACTGAGGCACTGGGTGAATGGAAGTGCCCTTGCTGGGAAAGGGGGAGAGTGGAGGAGAATGGGGTTTAAGGAAGCATGTCATGGGTTTCATACTAGGCTAGCTGAATTTAAGGTGCTTTTGCTAAAAGAGATGCTAATCAAATAGTTGGATAAATCAAGCTGCAGGTGGAATTTGGGGAGCTCTCAAGTTACAGACGGAGAATGAAGCTCTGAGCATGGATGAAATTACCTGCAGACAACATCTAGAGCTGTGCTATCCAGTACAACAGCCACTAGCCACATGTAGTTACCAATATTTACATTAATTGAGGTCAGGCTTGGTAGCTTCTGCCTGTAATCCCAACACTTTGGGAGCCTAAGGTGGGCAGATCACTTGAGGTCAGGAGTTTGAGACCACCCTGGCCAACATGGCAAAACCCCATCGCTACTAAAAATACAAAAAGTATCTGGGCGTGGTGGCATGTGCCTGTAATTCCAGCTACTTGAGAGGCTGAGGCACAAGAATCACTTGAACCCGGGAGGCAGAGGTTGCAGTGAGCTGAAATTACGCCATTGCACCCCAGCCTGGCGACAGAGCAAGACTCCGTCTCCCCGCTCCAAAAAAAAAAAAAAAAAATTAATTAATTAATTGAAATGAAATACAACTTACAATTCAATTCCTTGGCTGCTTGCTCAAGCATTGATTGTCTCCTATGTGTAGACATTCATATTTACCTTGTTTGGGTATTATGTGAATCAAATGCTGTAATTTATGTAAGGCACCTATAAGTGCGGTGTCTGGCACTCAAACATTGCCAGAATGAATGTGGGATATTCTGTAGTTCTCAATAAATATTAGTGTCCTCTTTTTTCCTTCATCATCTTCAACTGGCAGGGTGTGGCACCTTGGCGAGGTCCCTCACTATTTCTCTGACTCTCCGTTCCCTCATAGCAGGAGGACTATGAACCCTCTGTGCTGCCATGTCTGATTTTGTGGCCTGCGAGCCCAAGGGCCTCATGAGCTATACAGGTTTATGCCAAGTGGCTTCTCCTCACCATTTCCCTTGCCTTGCAGGACTGAATACCTGTGCCCAGTGGGGTAAGTTTTACCTTGAGCTCTCCGTCTATGCCCTGGGAGCTCTCCAAATTCCAGCTGCGGCTTGATCTATCTCTCTGATTAGTGGATGTCATGGTTTATGATTTGCTGAGCCACATCTAGCCATACTCAGACCGGTGGTTCTGGGGACTGAGAGCAAGTCCTTTTGTGGCCTTTGGCACCAGAGCCATAGAACAGTGACTCATTTTGAGCCAAGAATGTTTATTCCTGCTTCAAGGATGCCAGGGCCCCCAGCAAACCCTGACTCACCCTGAAGGATGAGCAACTGCAGTGTTGTTTAGGAATTGTGGATCTTATTACAGCAATTGACAGTGTTTATAGGGTGGCCCTCTATTACTCTACTTTAATGCTGCTATCAACAACAGACATTTATTGAGCTCTTAACGAGTACCAGAGACTGTGCTAGTACTGTATATACAACCCTTCATTTTATTCCTGCAACAGCCCATGTGGTGAACATAATACAATTCTTCTCATCTTGCAGATGAGGATTCTCAAGTTTGGCAAGTTCAAGTAGCTTGCCCAAGGCCCCACAGCTCACAGCCTGAGCCAAGCTCAGACGCCTGTGCCTTCACGCTTACTGTTGGATATTATTCATCCAAGCAGGACACGTTAGTCCTGCAAGATTGAAAGAGGCAGTGAAGGGGAGCCATTTCTGCATAACGTCCACCAAATGGCAATGCTGTTAATGAAATTGTACTAATGGAGGAACACAGAAACATAAGAGGTTTGAGTGTGGGCCTTAGAGATCATTTTCTTATTTCACAGATCAGAACACTGGGGCCCCAGGAGATAAGGGCTGTGCCAGGTGACACAAAGATCAATGAAGACATGCCCTTCCCTGACCACCCAGTCAACTCGAAGCCTAGTGCCTGCCTAGTGTACCCTGCCTAATTAGGGTGCTCTTGCTGTGGGCAGTGGGGTGAGGTGGCAGGAAGGTAAGAAACCACTGAATTAAAGGAACTTTGAATTGAAAGATCTCACTTCCTATTGGTTGCCCCTTACCTTCCACCCTACCCATCTAGTGTCTGGATAACCTCATTTGATAGTCCCCAAACTCACAGGATCATCAGAATCATGGGAAGGACCTGCTAAAACTTCTGATTTCCCAGGCCACAACCCTGGAGCTCCAGATGCAGCATGTCTGGGGTTGCAACTGGGAAATGGCACTTCCTTAAAATCCCCAACTGATTTTAATATGCACTGAAATTTGGGGACTGCCACCTTAGTCCATGAGGGCTAAGATGCAGATGAGGAAGCTGAAGTTTGGCAAGTTAAGTAGCTTGCCCAAGGCCACACAGCTCACCGCCTGAGCTAAGTTCAGACGCCTGCACCTTTGCGCTTACTGGTGGATATTACTCATTCAAGCAGGACACTCTAGTCCTGCAAGATTGAAAGAGGCAGCAAAGGGGAGCATTTGTGTGTAACATCCACCAAATGGCAATGCTGTTTATGAAAAAAGTGATGAACGTTGTTCCGTAGAACCCCAGCTGAGTTCCATGAGGGCATGAGGAGGTGTTATGTAAAAAAAAAAAGAAAAAAAAAACTGTTTGGAACATTTTTAACAGAGATTGTTGAAGGTTGTTTTATAAGTTTAGGAACTGTTGAGTTAAAGGAGTGATTCCCATGGTGGCTTCACATTAGCATCACCTGAGAAGCTTTGACAACTCCTGCCCAGGCAATGCTGAGTCCCTCTTAGGGGCAGGACTCAGAAATAAGTCGTTTGTAAAACTCCCCAGGTAATTCTAATGTGTGGCGATGTTGAAAGGCACTAGGTTAGACAAAGCTAAACTGGCTTTTTAAATTGCAGAACTTCTCAGGGCTTTCAATACACAATGAAATGTACATGGTGGATTCCTAAAAGGCGAAATAGTTTATTTTCTCAGCCCGGGCATCTGGGGCACACAAGAGAAAAGAAGGCATAGCTAGGAAAGGAAGGTCATAAGAAATATGGAGAGAGTATGTTTCAGTAAGACGAGGTGAGGACAGGCGATGTGAAATTTAGAGACTCATCTAATTTTTTACTGCAAACGAACATGAATTTATTTTTAGACTGATTAGAATCTCAGGGATAATTTGCTAATTGGTAATGGTTCCAATACTTTTTTGGTCACACAGCATTTCTGTATGCAATAAAAACAGCGTCAATTGTATTATCCTAGGAGGGGCTCCTAATACACTGTGTGGATCATATGGACTGGGGATGTTAGTGCCATTCTACAAAAAGTGATGCTTTAAAAATATCAGTCAGCTCCTGTCATTCCCCTACTTAAAACTGTCTGAAGGCTTCACCTCCCATTCCTCACTTTCTTACAAAGCCCTGCATTACTGATGTCTAAACTTTTACCCCTACCCAGAAAACCTGAGCACCCTCATGATAAGCATAATCATTTGGAAATTAAAGACATATTACTGAAAATAACATAGTAACATTAATTGAGTTTAATTTCCTTCTTAAACATTCAGAGTCAGAAATAAAGGTGGTGAGACATTTGGATATTTATTTCCTGCATGCAGTCGATCATCATTTGCACCCCAGTTTGAGGCCACACTGCATCCGGTCTCTGCCTTTCTCCAGCATCATCTTTTTTTTGCCATCCCCCGCCCTACCTTTTTATTTTTTGAGACAGAGTCTCACTCTATCACCCAGTCTGGAGTGCAGTGGCACAATCTCAGCTCACTGCAACCTCGACCTCCTGGGTTAAAGCGATTCTCATGCCTCAGCCTCCCAAGTAGCTGGGATTACAGGCGCAAACCACCATGCCTGGCTAATTTTTGTGTTTTTAGTAGACACGAGTTTTTGCCATGTTGGCCAGGCTGATCTCAAACTCCTGACCTCAAGTGATGCACCTGCCTTGGCTTCCCAAAGTGCTGGGATTATAGGCGTGAGCCACCGTGCAGGACCTGATCACCACCTTATCCCACGGAGACTACACTCCCACCTCACAGCTTCCATCTTAACTTCCAAGTGCAGCCCAGACTTTGGGACACGCACAAGCTGTTTCCTCCACTTAGAATGCTGCTCATCCTGTTTTTGCATTGCTGGCTTCTCCTGGTCACGCTGGTCTTATTTTCACTGTTGCCTCTTCAGAAGGACCTTCCATGGCCACTCCACGTAAAGCTGAGATCAGACATCGCCACTGACTCACACCCACTGACTCAGACATCACCCATTTTAATTATCTGAGTAGCGCTTACCGCTGTCTGGTATTTTTCTTGTTGATTTGTTCATGCTCTGTCTCCTCCAGCAGAGAAGAACAGTGCCCACTATAGAGGAAGAGCTGTGTTAACTATTTTTTGGATAAAAACACAAACTGGGTTGGGCGCGGTGGCTCACGCCTGTAGTCCCAGCACTTTGGGAGGCCGAGGTGGGCAGATCACGATGTCAGGAGATTGAGACCATCCTGGCTAACACGGTGAAACCCCGTCTCTACTTAAAAAAAAAAAAAATTAGCCGGGCGTGGTGGCGGGTGCCTGTAGTCCCAGCTACTCAGGAGGCTGAGGCAGGAGAATGGCGTGAACCCAGGAGGCAGAGTTTGCAGTGAGCCAAGATGGCCACTGCACTCCAGCCTGGGTGACAGAGCGAGACTCTGTCTCAACCCCCCAAAAAAACCCCAAAAACCAAAAGCACATACTGAGATTCAGAGGGATGAGAACACTTGTCTAGGCCTGGCTGTCAGTTAGTGGTAAAGCTAGAATTTGATCCCCCCCACCTATATGACTCTGAGTTCAAGGTTCTTTGCGTCATGCCATGCCGCCTCATTCTTCAGGGGCTGGTGAGAGTGGTTTGAGCCCACACTCTGACAGTTTGAGTCTGAAATCTGTTACGTTGTCAGATGACTATGGAATTTGAAAGAAAAAAAAAGTGACTGGCATTTTACGCTCTGTTTCACAGCCAGCCAGTAATGGGAGGTTGGGAAAATTCTGGAGTCTGAAATAATTCAGGCAGGCGCAGCTGCAAATGAGAGAAGTCTGTGGTCAGGAACCTCAGAAGGTGAATGCAGCCTGGAGAAATGCTTGCCCACATGTCATGATGGAGCCCAGAATCTGAGGAAAGGTGCCAGATGTGTTTGTTGAAGGAGAAAGGAGGCTCTTCCATATAAGCATCACAACCTGGCACCTAGATAGAGAGGTATTGAACACGTACAGTCTTCGTTCCTATTATTGAGCACCTGCCAGGAACTGAACTCAAATTATTTCTGTTAGCAGTTTCTGGAAATCCAGCTAGCTGGTCCTTCCTCTGCCCAGAAGGTCCTGCACCCACTCCTTTACTCTGAGGGGGTGGGGAGAAAGCAGAAAGGAGAATGAACCCTTGAAGCCCTGTGACCTTTGAAGAATAAATGGTTCAACTATTTGGATGCCTAGTTAGGTATGTTTGTTAAGAACCCCCATCACCTCCCTGTCTTATTTCTTCTCTTTCCAGGAGTAACCCACTTACAGTTGAACTAGAAAGCAGTTGGTTGCCTGGCCCTGGCGGTTTTCCATCCTATTTTCACACCATGTCCTCTGTGTTTTGTTTTGTTTTGTTTTTAAGAGACAGGCTGTCACCCAGGCTAGAGTGCAGTGGCACAATCAAGTGGTTCTACTGCCTTAGCCTCCCAAATAGCTGTGACTACAGATAATTTTTAAAAAATGTTTTGTAGACATAGGGTCTCACTATATTGTCCAGACTGGTCTCAAACTCCTGGCCTCAAGTAATCCTTCTACTTCGGCCTCCCAAAGCAATAGGATTATAGGCCTGAGCCACCCCATGTCCTCTTAATGCAAGGTGGGGAGTTGCTCCCTTCTTCCCTTTCTGTTGAGCACAGCATCCCTAGTGACAAATAAACAGGCAAAATAAAGAGGATCACATTTGACAACTGAAGGCAAGGAAATTAGCAATTGAATTTTCCCTGCCTGGATCTTCCTCTTTCATATCCTGTTATCGAAACAATATTGATGGTGTTGTGTTGAAATGAGGTTTCCTCATTCATTCATCCAAGCATAGGTCCACTCATTCATTGGTTAAAAGTACAACCTTTGGAGTCAAACAGAACCAAGTCTGCCACCAGCTGGCCTTGGGACCTGCGTTAGTATCCTAGAGCTGCCATAACAAAATACCACAAACTGGGTGGCTCAGCATAGCAGAAACTTCTCTGAAGGCTGTGGATCTTTCCTCACCTCTTCCAGCTTGATGTATGGCCTCATCACCCCAGTCTCTGTCTCTGTTTCTTATCTGCCTTCTCCTCTTCTGTCTCTTAGAAGGACACTTGTCATTGGACAGTATCCTTATAATTCCCCTGAGTAATCCAGGGTGATCTCATCTCAAGATCCTTGACTACATCTCCCAAGTCCCTTAAATGGGACTTTGGCCACCATTTAGCCCACCAAACAACCTTAGGCAAGGTATTCAACCTCTCTGTGCTTTGGTGGTTTTTGCTGTAAAATGGAGATGCTTCTACTATGTATCCCGTAGGGAGAATAAGTAGAAGACTCTTTCAGTGTCCGTGCGTAGTGTGTGTACCCTCAACAGCAGATAGTCTCATTTACTCAGTGTCCGCCCTGTGCTTAGACATCATGCTCAGCTCACACCGCATCCCCTGATGAGCTAAGTCCCACGCCCCTTCTGATATAGTCTGCAGAACCTGTGTTTAATTCCTGTGTACATCTGAGGTCTACTCAGTGATGAGAGTGCCCAGCAACTCTGCAAAGCCCAGTTTTCCTACAGATAGAGAATGACCCATGGCCCCACCAGTAGGGAAGAGTTTGGAGGCAATTTTAGAAAGTTTCTCAGCTTATTCCAAGATATCTTCCTGGCAATTTTGGGGACAGAGGAAACTGACAGCTGTGTGATGGTTAATACCGAATATCAACTTGATTGGATTGAAGGATGCAAAGTAATGATCCTGGGTGTGTCTGTGAGGGTGTTGCCAAAGATTAACATTTGAGTCAGTGGGCTGGGAAAGGCAGACCCACTCTTAATCTGGGTGGGCACCATCTAATCAGCTGCCAGTGTGGCCAGAATATAAAGCCGGCAGAAACCCTGAAAAGGTTAGACTGGCTTAGCCTCCCAGCCTATATCTTTCTCCCATGCTGGATGCTTCCTGCCCTTGAATATTGGAATCTAAGTTCTTCAGCTTTAGGACTCCGACTGGCTTCCTTGCCCCACAGCTTGCAGATGGCTTATTGTGGGACCCTGTGATTGTGTGAGTTGATACTACTTAATAAACTCCCCTTTATATATACATCTATCCTATTAGTTCTGTTCCTCTAGAGAACCCTGACTAATACAAACTGGCTCTTAGAAGTCAAGCTAGACCTGCATCCTGTCCTCACCCCAGCCCCAGCCCACCCAGCCTAGCCACTGTGGTCTTTTCTCAGCATTTGGAATTGACAAGGATACTTCTTATCCACCACACAGTAGGTGTTCCACAGACGGCAGGGCTGTGAGCATTGTGAGAACAGCAGCATGTTGCAGCCCAGAAACTGGGCATCCGAGAAGAGAGCTGGTCTGACAGAGAGCTGGCAAGAGTGCCTGTCCCTTCTTTGCAGTTCTCTTAGGTGACCTTGAGCAAGACCCTACAGTTCTCTAAGACTCAGATATTCAGTTACAGTTTGATGGGGTTGATTTAGAGCAGTTTTCCAACTTAAAAAACAAAACAGTAAGACTTGCTTTAAAATCTTTCCCCAAATCCCATCTTGTGTAACTCAAAATCTGCTGAGGGCTCCCTGTCCTCAGTCCTACCCCCATGAAAGTCCAGTAGCTTCCCTAGGATTTTTTTCAAGTATCCCTGCTTGCCCAGGTAGCAGATGGCCTGATAATTTAATGCAATTCAAAGGAGCAGGTTGCTGGAATTTAATTAAGAAACAAACACTTTGAGAATGCTTGCTCTCAGAAATAGACTTGAGATCTGGTGATCAGGGTCATGAGGTTGCATACCCCCAGGAGAGTTTATTAAGTAGTATCAACTCACACGATCACACGATGGGCCAGGGGGCCCATTCACAGCAGAGCCCAGGGGAGCCAGCTGGGTGGAATGAGGCCCACATGGCTGTGTGCAGTGCCTATGGCCTATGAGGGAGACACGTTTGTTCTGTGACCTTCCCCTCTTGCATCCTACCCCTCCAGGCATTGATCTGCTTGGTCTATGCAAGCGGAAACACTTAGAATAAGTCCAGACTCCTTTTCATGGCCTGAGAAGCCTTCCATGATCTGGCATCTGCGTGCCTCTCCGGACCCTCCCAGGACCAGTCAATTGATTCCGGTCTCTGGATGTTTGCAGTTGCTGTTTGATCTGCTTGGATCGTTCTCTCCAACCCCTAATATTCCCATGACCACTTCACTTTCCTCATTCAGGTCTTCAGGGTAAATGCTACCTCCTCTGAGACAACTGCTTGGAACACTTTATCTACGATCGCTCTCTGTCTCCTGTTACCCCCAGCTGCTTAACCCCTCTGTGCCTTGGCTTCTCACCTATAAAATAATGGCACTGTACCACATAGGATGGTTATTAGGATGGAATGAGTTAATACAGGAAGAATACTTAGACCTGGCTCTAGCACATAGGAAGTATTCAATGAATGTTAGTTATTTACATGATAGCCCTCATCATTAATTTCAGCCCAGACTTGCTAACCTTGATTCGAAGCTTCAGACAGCTTTCTTACACACATGCCACAAGAACCAGAGTTAGGTGAAGAGCATGCCTAGCAGAGGGAGCAGCATGAACCAATGCCAGACACAGCATTGTGACCTGGGAAAGCCCAGGTGAGTGATATGGATCAAGTGTGATGTTTGAGGAATGAAAAAGGAAATGGTGGTGGAAGAGTCACTAGAAGACCTTGTAGGCCAAGTTGAGAGGTTGGCAGTGGGGAACCAATGGAGGGTTTTCAGCAGATGTGCGCATTGGAAAGATGGCCCGGCACCTTTTTCCCCAACATGAGAGTCAAACCCAAGGTGAGGGTCCTCATTCCTCCACTGAAACTGCTCTCTCAGGGACCTCAGTTTATACATCCAGTGGGGGGATTTCTGATGATGTCCTTCTTGATCTTTCTGATCCACTTGAGAGTTGACCACACCATCTCTCCTAAACCTTTCTGCATTCTTGGTGTATTAGTCCATTTTCATACTGCTATGAAGAAATACCTGAGACTGTGTAATTTATAAAGAAAATGAGGTTTAATGGACTCACAGTTCCACATGGCTGGGGAGGCCTCACAATCATGGCGGAAAGCGAAGGAAGAGCAAAGGTACAACTTACACGGCAGCAGGCAAGAGAGCATGTGCAGGAGAACTGCCCTTTATAAAACCATCAGATCACACGAGACTTATTCACGATCATGCATGGGTAAAACCCACCCCCCATGATTCAGTTACCTCCCACTAGATCCCTCCCATGACATGTAGGGATTATGGGAGCTACAATTCAAGATGAGATTTGGGTGGGGACACAGCCAAACCATATCATTTGGCTTCTTTGATATGTTACTAGATCTCCTGGGAGGCAGCACATTGTGCTGGAAAGAACCCTGACTTCAGGCCTGGATTAGAATCACAGCTCATCACTGCCTTAGTTGTGGGACTCAGGCAGGTTACCCGACTCTCACTTTCAGAAGCTTTTCTACATCCTGGGGATTAAAAAACCCAGCTGAGTATTGACTTTAAGTTTGTAGAGGACACTTCCCCATCCCACTGCTTCCTTCTGTCTCCTGCTTTCTGTTTTGCTTCCTGCCCCTAAATGTAGATATTTTCCAAGGGAGCTGCCTGAATCATTACTATTCAGCTGACACAAGCCTTGGTTCCAAGTTTTCCTATCTCTTCTACCAACTTTCTAAGCTGTTGTAAAAGAGTAGAGAGGTTTCAGAGAGAGGAAGTCTACTGAAGGATTATTGTCTGAGGCTTTTTTTTTTCCATGTACATTTCTCAATGTGCTGAGTCTATAGAGAAAAATTTTGTCTCCAAGAGAAGGTGCAAGAATAGGCAAAAAACACAGTCCTACTGAGAGGCTTTTTAATTAGCCTCATACATGGATTGTATTTTCTCCTCCTGTTTAAACTTAACATCTCTGTAGTTTTAGAGCGAGTTGCCACTTTCTCCAAATTGCATGAGGTAAAGAAAAAGGAGAGATCTGTTACTAAGTGAAGTAGACAGAAGGGATTTCCTTTAAATACCCACAGCACCTGGACTTCTCTGCCGGGACCTTCCACAGCTGAGAGGGATGGCACATACTGACCAGATAATATATTGGTACCAGAAGGGAGCACCCACTTTGTGCCTCTTTAATGATGAGAAAGAGAATCTGCTTAGACTTTCTTAGAATTTAAGGCAAAAAGAAAAAGCCTGCAAAGCTCTTCTGCTAAGAGAAAATATAAAAAGTGCTGAAATGCTTCACAGAAAAGGAAATCATGCATTTCTAGGCCTACCACTGAATTATTCGGAAAACGATATAAGCCACCTTTGACAAGGATCCACTTTATTTCTTCTCTGGAACCCTACTATACAGAAATAAAAGTTGAGCTGCTCAGTCAAAGCAGGGAAGTAGGCTCCAAGTACCCCCTGTACCTTCCACTTCAGCCTAGAGGGGAGCTGATCTTTGAAGACCATGAATCTCATCCAATCTCTTCATTGTGCAGATAGAGAAACTGATGGACCAGAGAGGCCTCCATTTGCCCAAGGCCATTAATTACATAGTTAGCATTTACTCAGGCTCTCGACAAATACTTACTGAGCACCTATGATGTGCCAGGCACTCTTCCGGACACTGAGCTACAGCAGTGAACAAGAGACAGAGTCCTTGGCCTTATGGAACTTATACTGTAGTGGGGAAGACAAAGTACAAAGAAAAAATATATATAATGTAATATCAGGTAATAGAGAGTGCTACAGAGAAAAGTAAGGCTGGGAGGTAGATAGGTTTGAAGAGGTGCTTTCAATGTGATAGTCAAGGAGGGGCCTCAAGGAGATAAAATTTGAACAAAGAGAGGGATCCAGGAAGATACTGGGGGAAGAAGACTCTACATGGAGGAAGGAACAAGTGCAAAGTTCCTAACGTGAGAATGGACATGATATAAGCAAGGCCAGCATGGCCAGGGCTGAGTGAGCAAGGACAAAAGTGATGGAAGGTGGGTCAGAGAGGGAGCTGGGCCAGATCTGCGAGGCCTCACAGGCCATGATGGGGCCCTACAGGTTGCGGAAAGTGTTTGGGTTTTATCCAAAGTGGAATGGGAGCCCACTTTGATTGAATGGTTCCAAGCAGAAGAGTGACACGGTCTGAATTAGGTGTTAAAGGAATAATTCTGCCAGCCTGCTAAGTGGAGAATAGGCTGTAGAAAGATAAGAGGGAAACAGTGAGACCAAGCAGGAGACTTTCACAGTTGTTTAGGTGAGAGATCCTGGTGGCTTGGACTTTGATGGCAGCAGTGGAGGTGATGAGAAGTTGGCAGGATTTGGGATCTATTTTGCAGGCAGATACACTAATCTGATCCACTATCAGATTTGCTAATAGATTGAGTGAGGAGATAACTTCTTATGCCTCTTTGGTGCAAAGCACTGTACTAGGTTGTATTAATTAGGACTCTTGCCTGTAAGAGCAGAAACCCAACTCACACTGGCTCCTGTAACAGAACAGTCAAGCCATAGATGGGTTTCAGGCATAATTGGTTCCAGGATTGCAAATTATATCTTCAGAATTTAGCCTTCTCTCTTATCTTGGTTCCATTTCTCACATGTAGCACCCAGCAGCTCTAGGCTGACACAAAGCTTATGGATAGCGATTGCCATGGGGAAAGAATATTTCTTCCTGTATAGTTTCAACAGAATTGATGGTTCATCTACCTTATGTCACCTGCCCTTTTCTGACACAATCCCTCTGTCCAAGAAAATAGAATACACAGCATGACCAAGCCTTGTTGTGTGCCCAATTTGGAATCGGGACTGGTGGCAGAGAAGTATCCCTTCCCCCCCTAAAGTTGTGCATTACTAGGAGGGGGAAAAACGAATACTATGTAGGCAAAAATAATCGATTTATACTACCTGAGGATAATAAGAATTTTTTCAATAAGTGAGAATTCTGCCTTCTCATTTTTCTTGTGTCACGAAGTATGCTTTCATGGAGACATAAAATGTAATTGTAGCAAAGAGAACTACAATATGCTTGATACCAGTTTTCAGAGTGTTTCGCCACACATTATCCGGCTGCAGAACACCATATCTCCATGCCAAGTAAAGGAACTTGAACCTGAAAAGCTGACAGTCACATGTTCTCTAACCACCCGATGAGCACAGAGAGAGCAGAAAGCCGTACAGTATTTCTCCCATTCGGACAGGAGAGCACACTGTATCCAGCTATTGTGTAAGGAGAATGGAGAAGTGGGACATTGATGGTGCGGGCTGGTGTGGTGTGTGGGGCTGGGAGGAGAGAGGTTGGTGAAGATAAAAAGCAGGGGACATCGCACAGAGGTCCCAATTTGGAGCCCGTGATGCCGAATGACCCTGGACATCAGGCTTTCTGCTAAAAAGGATAGCAGAGTCACATTGAATAATTCAGACCAAAGTTCAGCAACAACCTGATACCATTCCAGGCCTGTCCCTCAGCAGTGAGGGCTGTTAGGCCTTGAGAATGCAAGCCGGACTCATTTAAAGAAGCACTGAGAAGACACTGCTTTTGCTTCATTCAAATAACAGTTCCTCCATTGCTCCTCTTGCTTTCAATGACATCTGCTCACTTCCCTGAGTTGTTTTCTTTGGGTAGTTTTGTACTCGGCCTGAGTTTTGTTTGCCTCTGGGCCTGATTTATTCTTACCAGTTAAGAAGGTTCCAAAAGCCCCAAATTTGCCCATAAAATTGTTAATTTGCATCTTCCTACCCACCACGGCACCATAAGCTGGGCCACGTGATGTGGGAGGACTCAGCTAATGCCATTACCTTGAGATGCCAGAGCAGGCACTTAAGTGGTGTTAAAAAAAAAAAAACAGTTCAGATTCTCCACCTTGGGGTCATCTCCCTGGTTACCTTATCAGTGGCGGCTTCATACTGGAGACCCTGGGGTCTAATTCAGGTTCAGTGCTTCTCCAGTGCATCCTTGGAAATTCGAAGTGTTTACTGGGAAAACAGTGTCTCCTGCCTTTTTCTCCTTTCTCTACCCCTTACCCACTGCAGGTAAATATCAAGATGGCAGAATTACTGCTCTGTGGTCCATTCAGGCCCATATTCCTTTTCCCTTGGAGATGCTGAGTGGATTTAGGATTGAGAGTAGAAAGGAAGATGCAGTGAGAGAATTTAAAAGGCTGCTTGGTTTAATGAAAAGCCCTGAGGCATTGGAATCAGTCAAGGATGGGTTTGAGCCCTGGCTCTGCTACTTATTAGTGGTGTGACTGAGAGTGTGGCTTCATCTCTCTGAGTTTCCATTTTCCCAGCTGTCGAATGGGAATAACATACACTTTTTGAGGCACTGTAAGGAATAAAGGAAGCAAGATTCGAAACTCTTTTCAGCCCAGACTCCTGTCCTGACCCAGACCTGTATACCACCCAGTTGTTGCCAGAAGGGTCCACCTAGATGACCCTCAGAACCCTAAAACCTAGCAGTCCCACAGCAGAACGCTGCATCTCCCCGCATTGCCACACACCAAGCCAGCTCCTCCCAGCTCCTCACCTGCACTCCTGCATATCTGCCACTTTCACATGCAGGGTGAATGGCCAAGCTGTTAGGTTTGCCTGATTAACGTATTTATGGCCAGTCTCCCTCTGTGTTCCTCAGCTCCTGCCTTGGCCTTGTCCCTCCCAGTAGCTGCCTAACTGGTCTCCCCGCTCCAGTGGTCCATGCTGCGGATACAACATGTTTTCTAAAATCCAGACCCGGCCATCTCACACCCTCGATTGCCTGCCATGGCTCCCATTACCTAAGCATAATGCCCCAAACCCGTTAGCAGGCCAGACCCTGTCTGCCTTCCCGGCTTTATCTCTCGACCCTCCACGACCCTGCCATGCTGACCTCATGGTTCATGCTTCCATGAGTTTGCCAATGCCACCCCCACCACCGGAGTGCCATTTTCCCTTTGTCTCCTGGATTGCACATGTAATACTTCCTCATTTTTCAAAATTAGCTGAAGAATCACCTCCTGTATTATCTAAACATTAAAAGGAATGAAGTCCTGATACCTAGCATGTGGATGAATTAAGCAATGACTTAATTGGAACATATTTCCTTGTGGGGTGAGGAAAATGTTTTGGAATTAGATAAGGTGATGATTGCACAAAACTGTGAATGTACTAAACGCCACTGGACTACTCACCTTAAAAGGGTTAATTTTGTACTATATGAATTTTGCCTCGAATAAACAAACTCAAAGAATTTCTCCTTTTGTAAAGACTTTCATGGACCTCCTGGGTGAAAACAGACCCCTTTTTTAATGGTGGCACCCCATGCCTACCATATTTCATCTAGATCTTATCAGACCACTCCCAGAACTTCACTACACTCATTTATTTCCATGCCTGTAACCCCAGCAGCCTATGAACTCCTTAAGCCCCATCTTCTGCCGCTAGCACAGGGCCAGGCACGTGGTGATGCTCAGCTGGTGCCAATCCTCCCCTACCTTTGTCTTTCTGGGAGGTTGTAACCTTTCAAGTCCTCACATTCTGGAGAAGGGGGAAACCCTCTGCCCAGTTGGGTTCGACCATCCATCACAGCCTTCTGAGTCGTCTGGAGTTCAGCCTTCTGCAGATCTGGATCTGTTCAGCGGCTGCAGAAGGCATTTGCATTTCTAGCACGGGCTTCCTGGCCTCCCTCCCTCACACCCCCAGCAAGGGGGATTCACAGAGCTCTGGCCTAGTTGCATAAATGCTGGCATCTCCTTTTCGACTCCTCTCCTGGGTGTTTCCTTTTTATTTACTATTCTTTCCAATTTTGTGCCATCAGCACTTCACAGCAGTGCCATGTCCCTCTTTTTGGAACAGTTTAGAATGATTAAGGACAAGTAGTGGCCCGCTGGCCCCATTGTGTCTAGGCAGGCCCAAGGTAGATCGATGGGGACAAGGAGAGGAGGGGTGGACCGCAAGCCTGCAACAGTGGCTGTGAGCCTGCTGTGAGTCAGTGCAGAGCCCAGCCCATTGGGCTGACCTCTGCATCCCTGATGGGACACAGCCCAGGTATCTGTGCATGGATAGTTCTAGCCTGGGACCTGGAGTGGGCTCCCAGCCTGCTGTGGCAGGGTCACAATCAAGGGTGCTGTTGGCCTCTCTTCCTGCCCACTCAACCCAACTCCCCTCCCCTTCCTTTCTGGAGTCACCCCAGCAACATCCAGATGTCGTCCTCTGCAGCGCCCCACCTGGGTCTCTTGCACATCTTGACCAGGTTGGGTTTACTGATTGGCTCATTGGCATGCACTGGCCTTGCTGAGAGTCAGGCTGTGAAGAAAGGCAGCCTTTATGGAGGGTGAAGGTCAGCACTGCCTTGGCACCAGCCAGCAAAGGTCCTGCACTTCAGTCTGGCCTTCTCCCCTCTGCTGCTATCTGCCCAGCCACCCAAGCTGTATCTCTGCCTCTCCCTTCCCCTCTCCTCCTCTCCCACCTCTGCCAAGTCCTGGGGGTTCTGTCCTCTTAAGTCCTCTCTATTTCATCCACCTTCCCCATGCCCACTGCTGTTGCCTTCCCTTGAGTCACCATCACCTGTGACCTGGCAGTAGCCCCCTTATCCTCCTCTTTTTTCAGTTTTATCCATTTTCACCTCCACTGCCCTCAGAGCCATTGTATTAGTTGTCCTGTTGCTGCTGTAGCAAATTACCACAAACTTTGTGGCTCAAAGCAACACAGATGTCTCCTCCTACGGTCATGGAGGTCAGAAGACCGAAATGAGGCTTCTGGGGCTAAAGTCAAAGCGGCAGCAGAGCTGGCTCCTTTTGGAGGCTCCAGGGGAGACCCTTCCTTGCCTCTTCCAGCTTCTAGAGGTTGCTGGTGTTCCTTGGCTTGTGGGTGCACCACTCCATTCTCTTCTTCCATCATCACGTTGCCGTCTCTCTGACTTCTGACACTCCTGTGTCCTTAGTTTTTATTTTTATTTTTATTTTTTAGAAACAGGATCTTGCTCTGTTGCTCAGGCTGGAGTGTAGTGGTATGATCATGGCTCACTGCAGTCCTGAATTCCTGGGCACAAACCACCCTCCCACCTCAAGCTCCCGAGTAGTTGGGACAACAGATGTGTGCAACATACCTGGCTAATTTTTTTATTTTTTGTAGATATGGGGTCTTGCTATGTTGCCCAGGCTGTTCTGAAGCGATTCTCCCACCTCCCAAAGTACTGAGATCATAGGCATGAGCCACGGTGCCTGACCCCGTGTCCCTCTTACAAGGACGCTTGTGATTACCTTGGGCCTACTCAGATAATACAGGATAATCTCCCCATCTCAAGGTCCTGAATTGATCACATCTGCAGAGTCTCTTCTGCCATGTAAGGTGACACGAGTTCTGGAGATTAGTACATCCTTGGGGTGCCATTACTCAGCTTGTCACAGCCATTTTCCAAAATACTCGCTACTTCTCTCATTAGAAATCTATGATGGCTCTCAGTGGCTTATAGATCAAAGTCTAACGCTGACAGTCAAAATGGATTGAGCGTTTGCCACGTGCGTCTGTGACCATGGGTCCCAGTGGTATTAGCTCGTGTGTTCCCTGGATGCTGACCATGTCAAAATCTGGGATCTATTTCAGGGCTCAGCCCGGCATATTCCCGGCGTGTTAGCACCTTTGCACACAAGTCAGAATTCCCCAGAACAGCCTTAAACCCCTTGCCCTCCTTGTTTCCACCTCATCTCTTCATGCGTCCCAGGTCCAGCCCTGCCAAGCCACTAGCCGCCTCCCAAAACCCAGGTCCTTGCTCTTCGACTCTCGCAGCATCTCCCGCAGTGTCTGGCACACCAAGCCACCAAGCCACCACTCTAAGCATCTAGGGCAGGTAGAGGAGGAAAGTCCAGGGGAAAGAAAGGGAGAGAGGAAAGGAAGCATCCTTAAATTAGGAGGACTTGTTCTGTGAGGTGAGTGTGAAGATTGGGGCTTCTCTGGTTTAACGCACAGAAAGTGCTGGGCTTGTTAGCAGCAGCTGGCAGGCATCCACTCTCTCCTTGTCTGCTCTGCTTCTGAGTTGAGTCAGTTCTGTTCCAGCCTGGGCAGAGCCTGAGAAATGGGCAGGACCAACTGCCAAGCTGACCCTTGGCTAGACCTGTCCCAGGGCTTGCATATGGATAGCCCACTATATCTTTTGCCTCTGGGCTTGAAATGAAAAGCCACATTGCCATCAGCCTGGACAACTGGTCGACCACATTTCTCCACCCATGTCAGTTTTAAATTTTCATTTTCTTTCCTGCTCAGCTCTCTTCACTGGGATGTAGGGAAATCGAGTGTGCAGTGAGTCACAGCTGTCACATTTGCTCACCTGAGCCAAATGGTTCCTCCTACTATGGGCTGGGCTCTCAGGGCGTTTGTCCTCACCTGCCAGGTTCGAATTGCAACATCAGCTGCCCAGAAGCTGCTGATTTCTTGAAACTCCACTAGCTGCCAGTGGGTGAATGGTGGGTTAGGAGAGGTTTGACTCAATGGATTCGTTTTCTCCAGGGCTCTCCACACAAGATAGTCTCCTTTATGAATGTGTAGCTCGGGTTTTAATTCACCAATATGCATGGTCCAAATCAGCCATAATACAGAAAAAACAATGTTAACCTGTCAGTGGTCTGTGGATAGGCTTTGCAATGTCTGACATTGGTATCCATTGCAGATGTGACCTTTTGAGATACAAGAGTGGCTGTAACAAGCATAGCAGGCAGCACTTTAGACAGACTTGGCAGCCTTACCTCTTGTAAACATTGCATCAACTTATTTTTAAATAGCATGTTTTAGGTTCTAATTATTTACTAATAAGCATGAAGAACAGATACCACGAACACCAAGATAATCACCTTTTGCATTTGTGTGGGAGCATTTCTGGTCTGTTTTCTATGCTTAAAGCTATAATATACAAACTCCTATTATGCTGTGCATACTATATGTATTGTTCTTTTTTCAGTTGATAGTATATCATGACCTCTTTCTTGCAATAAGTATTGTTCACCTAAAATATGATTTTAAAATACTGCTTTATATTCTGTCTCTCTCCTAGAGAAATCATAGTGTATTTACCCAGTCCCCTTCATTGGACACTTAGACTGTTACCACTTTTGTGCTTTTATAAATAGCATAATGTTGAATATTTTTGCACATGACATTTATCCAAGCATCTCAGATTACTTTCTGAAGACATTTCTAGGTGTGCAACTGCTGGATTAAAATGTGTGAAAAACACTTTTGCTTTTGGGGTTTGTTGTTTCAGTCTTACTCTTGAAAATTCTGTACAATTTATACCCTAATAATCAGTGTTTAAGAATACTCATTTTCCCACACTCTTGGCTTTCAAGGTTGACTATCACCACACCTACATATAATCATGATTTTTGGACCCTTCTTTCTAATAGTTGTCTTTCATTTATCTGCCCATCCATCCATCCATCCATCCATCCATCCGTCTGTCCCTCCGTCTGTCCGTCCGTTCATTCCTTTCTCAATGTATTGGCTGTACCTTCCAGAATAATGTTAAAAAATAATGGTAATAGGTCACTTTTTCTTGTGCCTGACCTCAGTGGAAATATCTCTAGTGTTTCACCATTAAGTATGATGTTGATTATTAGAGAGATGTTTCGCATAATATGAATGTGTTGTGCTCTTCATTTTTCAAATATTAAAGCAGATTATGAAATACCTTCTGTCATATTCAAAGATAATTTCTCATCTCCTTTGATCAGTATGATTGAACTATAGTATTAATTTCCTAATATTAACCACTTTTTATTATTAGAACAAACTCTTCTTAGTCAACACTTAACAATTTTTAAAACACACCACTGCATATGATTTAAAGATTATGTTTACTTTATAAAATAAATGGAAATCTTCCTGGCTCTCCATTCACAGAAATACTCATCAGAAACATGTGAACAGGCACATGGTTGTGCTTTTTCCAAGTATTTCGAGTAAATGTATCAGGGTCTTATGTGACCTAGATGAATCGAAGGTGAAGCCTGTTAGATCCAGGTGGGGGTTGTGATTCGTGCTGAAAAAAGGTCTCGTTCAATTTGATTTCTGCTCCTGTTAAATGCTTACCAGTCAGTGGCAAAATACAAACGAAAACACTCATTCCATTCCACGAGCAGGCTTGGCCTAGCCACCTCTGCACTCCCAGGAGGTCTGGTACATAGTAGGTACTTTAAAAAAGTCAATCCAGGCCGGGCGCGTTGCCTCACACTTGTAATCCCAGCACTGGGAGGCTGAGGCGGGAAGATCATGAGGTCAGGAGTTCAAGACCAGCCTGGCCAACATGGTGAAACCCTGTCTCTACCAAAAATACAAAAATTAGCCGGGCGTGGTGGCGCATGTCTGTAATCCCAGCTACTTGGGAGACTGAGGCAGGAGAATTGCTTAAACCTGGGAGGCGGAGGTTGCAGTGAACTGAGATCGCACCATTTCACTCCAGCCTGGGCAACAAGAGCAAGACTCTGTCCCCACTACCCCCTGCCCCCTGCCAAAAAAAAAAAAAAAAAAAAAGAAGTTAATCCAAAGAACTGCAAACTGTGAATTCTGTGGGGTGGGGGCAGCATGTATGTAAGTCAGGTCCATGCGGCCAAACACATCCCTAGCATAAGGTAAATGTACCTGATAGCAGTAACTTTAACATACCCTGAGGACGACACTGTATGGCAGACGCACCTGAATGTGTGTTCCCAGCTAGGGAATCTGGGATTGGCCAACTCAGAGATTTCTTCCTCGTCTATAAGGAACATCTGAGTCCCCGGCCTGGTCCATGGAACATGAGCGGTCCAGGGAATTGAGGCCCTGAGTTTGGGGGTTAAATGAAGTTTGCAGGTGGAGGTCATTAAGGGGAGGGTGTTAAGTGAAAATGCTATATTTACTGCATGCTGTTTGCAAGAGGTTGCAGTTTTCCTGCCCAGTCAACTGCTGTTTGGCTATGTGGTTATGTTGTCCAGCCCACCACCACGGGGCCATTTCTGTGTATAAGGAGGTTTTCCTGTCCAACCCTATTGAGGTTAATAGGGGTTCGGCACAACACAGAGCACGTATGACCTGCCTCCACCCACTTCTTCCTTCCTAGTGTAGCCAGGTGATACTGAGGGTGGAAAGCCCCAAAGGTCGAAGATTACTCTGAGGCCTGAGGGCACTGATGGAATTGGGAGAGAAGGAAAGAGGGAAATGGGTTATGAGCTGATTCTGTGTAAAGACACTCTGGTACGTTTTTACCTCTCCAAGTCACCATAAAGTTATTGAGTCCTCAGTGAGACAGGCCTGTCAGCTCCTTCGAAGAAATCAACCTCCTTTCTTTACCTTAGGGATGCCCTGGTTTGCCTGAAGTCTTCTTTGAGGACCTTGTAAGTGTTTAGAGCTGGTTCCAAGTGTGCTGAAGGTAGCAGATATGGGCCATTTTCTCATTTGGCAAATATCTATGGTGGTGCCAGTGCCTAGCTTCATGGCTTGGGACAGAGGAGGTGTCTAATAAGAGATGTTGAAAGGATGAGTGGATGGGAGTTTACTCTGCTTCAGGCAGTGGGCCAGTGAACAACAGTGCAGGTCAAGAAGAACAAGAGGAATGTGTTTCTCTAAGTGTGTACTATGGGGAAGTTGCTAAAAGTGCAAATTCCTGGGCTCCATACAGACTTCCAGTGTCAGAATCTCTATAGGAGAGACCCAGTTATAGGCATTTTATAACAAGCTCCCCCCGAGGTTCTAAGGCACATTTCAATTTGAGACCTATGCTCTGGGTGATCATTCTTAATGAGACTGTATTGTGAAAAGCTTCCTTCTCCACAGCCCACTCATTAACAAGCACACACCTATTTGCCTGCCTCTTCTTCGTGGCAGAGCAGGGTTAACACATTCAAGACAAGAAGCGCAGAGGGAGGAGGCAAGGGGGTTTGTCGGAGGTGGCTTTATTCAAACCATAAAGATGAGTTATAATTTGGAATTGTAATTACCCAAGCAGCTATTGGGGAAAGAGTAAAGCATGACATGGGCAATCCAGAGCTTGCAGAGCTTGACAAGCAAGATGGCCCTGGGAACAGAAGAACCACTGAGGAAGGAGCAGCCCCTATAGGAAGGTAAGTGGATTTGCTGAGTGCCACTGTGCGTGTGTCATGTATGTATGTTCTCCTCTCTGCATCCTCACAACAACCTTCAGAAGGGTAGGCCATTGTCTTAGGTTAGTTTTGCCCCAGAAGCAGACCCTAAGCAAAGATGTCAGCTCTAGAATTATGTGGGAGGTGATAGTAGAGGAGTGGGGAAGTGAATCAAGAAAACTAAGATAGCCAATAAAGGGGCGCTAGCAAGCCAGCTCTCTTAGTCTGTTCTGGCCACTATAACAAAGTACCATAGACTTGGTGGCTTATAAACAACAGAAATCTATATTACACAGTTATGGAGGCTGGAAGTCCAAGATCAGGGACTGGTCGGGTTCTAGCCAGGGCCCTCTTCTAGGTTTCCGCCTGCCAACTTCTTGTCCTGTTCTCACATGGTGGAAGAGCTAAAGAGCTCTTTGGGGTCTTTTAAGAGTACACTCATAAAAGTGTGAGTACACTCATCTCATTCATGAGGGCTCCATCCTCATGACCTAGTCACCTCCCAAAGGCTCCATCTCCTCACACCACCACATTGGGGGTTTGAATTTCAACATGTGGAATTTGCAGGACACAGGCATTTGGTCCTTAACATCACTGACCACCATGGGAGCTTATTCTCATGAGAGAAACTGGTAGCCAGTGTAGAACACATGTCTCAGAGTTATCCCACCTGTAGGGCAAGACAGTTGGGATATGTATACACCAGCTTCCATCAGTCTGTGGTTGGGAGCTGCCCCCAGCAGGCACTTCCAACCTGCCACACAAAGTGGGCTCTGGTGGCCAAAGAAGGCTGGTAGGTAAAGAAATGCAGGTGCTGGCAGTGGGAGGTCAGCTGGCATGCACTGAAGTGGTAAGTCAAGGACATGTGGGTGAGACACCCACAGCATCTGCTACAGCCTTTTTCTGTGAGCTCTTGAGGGAGGACTTTTGTCTTGTTCTTTGCATTCATAGCACTCATCGCATACTCAGATGCTCCACTGAAATAGTGAAAGCAAATCCAGGAGCTAGAGGCTAACTATAATCCAATGTCCGAGAACTATATCTGCATTAAGAATAAAGGCTGGGCTGGGCGCAGCGCAGTGGCTCACAGCCTGTAATCCCAGCACTTTGGGAGGCTGAGGCAGGAGGATTGCTTGAGTCCAAGGCTTTGAGACCAGCCTGGGCAATGAAGTGAGACCCCATCTCTACAAAAAAATTTTTAAAAATTAGCAGGTCATGGTGGTGTTCACCTGTGGC
Organism: Macaca fascicularis; assembly: GCF_037993035.2. Classification (NCBI taxonomy): domain Eukaryota; kingdom Metazoa; phylum Chordata; class Mammalia; order Primates; family Cercopithecidae; genus Macaca; species Macaca fascicularis. The sequence continues at coordinate 114,328,903 of NC_088385.1, forward strand.
CTCAGGTACTTGAGAGGCTGAGGTGGGAGGATCACTTGAACTCAGGAAGTGGAGGTTGCAGTGAGCCAAGATCGCACCACTGTACTTCAGCCTGGGTGACAGAGCAAGACCCTGTCTCAAAAAAAAAAAAAAAAAAAGATTAAAGGTCGATAGGCACATGGAGGAGACAATAATTAATTCTTCCAAGGGAGGGTAGCGTAGGAGGTGGTCAGTTGCCTCGTGGGTATGGATGGACAGCACCATCCCTAGGCAGTCATCTTGTCCCTCATGCACTCATTGTCCTGGCTTTAATTTTGGAGCAGTTTATGCTTAGCTGAGGTTTCTTTTTTGAAACTGAACTGCATCAGTGCTACAAAAACAAACCAAAACCAGCCTTGCAGAACATTAATTAAACATACGTGCCTCTGAGTTCTCCTCCAATTGTTGCTGCTCCGTGGGCACATGTGTTTATGGAAATAGAATCAGTGCGCACCCACCATTTCTCTTGCAGCTTACACTGACACTGAGTACGCACATTCCCAGCCCTGACTTTAATCCACACGCTGTAGGAGGAGCCCTTCAGAGGCATTCAGAGGGCTAGGGAAGCAGGGCACTGAGAACACCTTGTACACAGCACTCTCTCCCCGCCTGTCACTCTCTGTGGCTTCAAGGTTTTTGTTGCTTTGCCCATACTTAACATATTTTGAAATGATCTTTATTCATTCACCTACCTGTTGATAATCTTGCTTCTCTGCTCTGGAATGAAGGTACTGTAAGGACAGAGGACTTCTCTGCCTTGTTTGGCATCTGCCTCATACAGTTGGTGCAGGGCCTGGCACATAGTAGGTGCTAGGTAACTATCTGTTGAATGAATGAATGAATGAGTACACATATAAGATATAAGAGGGTCGTTATTTTTTCCCTGAGCTGATATCCCTTGCTTAGCTAGTCTCCTATGCAGAAGCATTTGGCATGTTTCCAACTTTCCTTGCTCAAATGGTGCTCTCTGTACAGGATATTTTGTTCTTCCTTATTACTTCCTTGGGATGTAATTCCTGAAGTGGAATTACAGGGCCAGAGGGCCTATCTCTGTTTTATCCAGTAGAACTTTCTGCACTGATGGAAATGTTCTTATCTGTGCTGTCCAGCACAGCAGCTACTAGCCACATGTAGCTATTAAGTACTTGAAATGGGGCAAGTGTGCCTGATAAATTGAATTTTTAATTTTTTAAAATTTTGGATAATTTAAGTAGCCACACCTGATCAGTGGGCGTCATATTGCACACTGCAGCTATACACCATTTTAAACCCTTGCTCTGCATTTCCAGGGCACCCACCTCAAAAATAGAACCCACTAGCTGTGCCACCAGCACAGCCCACGTGTACCCAGTTCCCTACATCTGCCAACAAGGAGTTTTTATGATTCTTCCTAAGCCATGACAGAAGGGATGGGGACATTGTCACATTCCTGCATTCTGGAGGCACCTACTGAAGACTCTCCAAGGGTCTCCAAGGGTCAGGTGTGCTAGGAGGGAGAATTCAGGAATGATCCTCCATCCCGGTTGCATGCAGCTTATTGATTGGTATGTGTTCCTTCTGGGAATCAGGCGACAGATGCCTAAGAGGCCTAATCAGCCCATGCTGAGAGTGACAAGCTGGGCTTAGGGATCTGTGTGTGAGCGCAATGAACTCTGGGGCTGTGTTTTCCACACCACTAATGTAGTCATGTGGTCAAAGGAGGATTTGGAGCCACTTCTGCGGGAGGCAGGCAGTCAGGGGTATGGTTGCCATTTTGGAATTTCTGGAACGTTCTAAGGATGTGAGGATTTCACATGGCAACATATGCAAGCCTGTGAGTGACTCAGCATCCAGAATGGTTATCCTGCCTGCTATACCCTGCCAGATCCAACACATTCAGGGCTTAAAGGAATGTGGCCCTCATGGGCACAGTATCCAGAGGCTGAGCGAGTTTCTCTGTGTATATTTTCCCAGCGTGTAGTGGGACTTCTGCCAGCTCTGCTTCAACCTCTCCAGGTTCACACCTTTGTGCCACACAACCGAGCACCTACCGTGTCATAGATACTTTATAAATCTTTGTGGAACACATACCCCCAAAGTATGTGCAACTATTATAGATCAGTAAGAAAAAAAATGTGGAGAAGGTCTATGGTGTTTGATATTTTGTGGGGGTCCTGGTCTCATTTGAGAGCCTGATGAAAGCTATGGACACTTTCTCCCCCACCCTTCACCCCTGCCCCTCCAAAATGCTTGAGTGCCCAGTCACGCAGAATTTTGCCTCGGATTTCAGGAGTAGAAGAGTCATCCTTGAACTCCTAGGGGCCCATGGGTTCTTCTTGAGAAAGCCTGGGCTGTGGGTGGGTCTCTTCCAGCTTTGCCTCTTCCAGCTTCTGGGGCCACTGGCATTGGTCCACTTTCTGCCTCCACGGTCACACTGCCTCCTCTCTTGTCTCTCAAATCTCCCTCTGCTTTTCTTTTTCTTTCTTTTCTTTTTTGTTTTGAGATGGAGTCTCACTCTGTTGCCTAGGCTGGAGTGCAGTGGTGTGATCTCGGCTCACTGCAACCTCCGCCTCCTGAGTTCAAGAGATTATCCTACTTCAGCCTCCCTAGTAGCTGGGATTACAGGTGTGTGCCACCACACCTAGCTAATTTTTGTATTTGTTTTTTAGTAAAGATGGGGTTTCACCATGTTGGCCAGACTGGTCTCGAACTCTTGACCTCAGGTGCTCCACCTGCCTCAGCCTCCCAAAGTGCCGGAATCACAGGTGTGAGCCACCACACCTGGGTGGAGCCATCATGCCCAGTCTGCTTTTCTTTTACAAAGATACTTGCCATTGGATTTGAGCCCCACCTGGGTAATCTCAAAATCTTTAATTTAATTAATTATATGCACAAAGACCCTCTCCCAGAATAAGGTCACATTCACACATTCTGGGGATTAGGATGTGGACATATCTTTTTGCAAGGCCACCCTTCAACCTATAGGTATTGGGGGCGGGGGTTGTTTGCCATTTCTTGACCTTGAGTCACCTTCAAACAGCTCTTGATCAAAGCTGCTAAGTCTCAACAAGAGAGACTGATTTGCATTTTGCCTGTTTTTCTCTGGTCTCAGTCGGTCTCTCCTGAAGATATTCTCTAACGGGGAGACCATTTGAAGGTGACCCAGAGACCCTGAGCTGGGCCCAGATCAGCTCTAAGATGATACAACCAGGGCCCGAGGCATCGAGTCACCCCTGTATCTCTGATCCTGCCCTGGGTTACAGTCACTGGGAACACTCTATGTGATGTTCTTTTTCAGGAAACGAGAAGGACTGAGTGGGGAGGGGGTTTCACACTGCACCCTTTTTTCATGCATTGACAGATAGTGGGAGAGATCACCTATAAGCCATTCTACTGAGAATGGATAGTTTGCAAGTCATGCCTTTTCGGGCCACAGAAACAAGTTTGCCTTTCAAAAATGGTCTTCCATCCCCTTGCAGAAGCTTGCAGGATGGATTCTTTCAGGTGGCGTGTGGTGTTTAACTCTGGTGGAGCTGTGTGTGAGTACAACTGGTTACCTGGTTTGCTGCTGTCTGAGCCTACCAGAAACCTGTGTGCTGCAGCCTTGAGAGGCGTTAGAATATTCTTTACATGTTCGATACCTTATCCTCAGGAAATGCAAATATCTGTGCTTTCTGGAAACACATCTTCTGGCAGATAAAAGGCATCAGCTGTCTGAAAACTTCTCCCTTTCTCTTCTTAACCAATAAATTGCTGTTCTTGCCCTCACTGCCCCCCCTCGAGTTCTTGGAGCCATTCAATTTAACATCCCCAAAGTTTGCACTGAAGATGTGATGCAAGGACGCATTAGCACCAGATCCTTCTTAGCAATTATGCTGATTGAAAAATAAATTCTCGTTTCAGAAGGCCACAGCTGCTTGTCTCCTGGGGGGCAGTTGCTCCAGGTGCAATAAATTTGAATGCCAAGCAATTACACGACCATTCAAAAAATTATTATTTAATATCTCTTTAGCTGAAGAAAACACTCCGCTTGTGCCAATATTAGGCAATTAGCAAATGGTAACGTGTTCTGCAAACATAAGACTTCACCCCTTTTATTTTATTATTGTGGTTGTTAACAGCCATGGAAGTGTGGCTACCATTTGTCTCTTGAAGAACAAACAGTTTGTTTGTTGTTTGAGCATAAAGACAGTCACCCACACACATGAAGTGCTAATAATCACGCGTCTTTAATAGTGCTGTAATTTGTAGATAACAGCACTTCGGTTGTCTGTTTTTTTTCTTCTTCTGGAATTTAACCTTAGCCAGACATGCCTGGCTTAATGATAAGGTTGGCCGTTCGGTTTGACGGGAGCTGGGTCTGAACTTTAGCTGTGGGAGTGTTTGGAATAGGAAGGAAGCACTCAGACCAATCAATTAGCCCCTCACTTCTTGACTCAGGCCTCTTGCTCCAGGGCAGGCATCTACAGGTCAGGAATCTTACCTCTACCTGGCTTGGTTGCTGCCTAGAATTCGCAGGCCACCCATTTCCTTACAGTGAGCCCATGTGGATACCCAGCCCATCTGTAGGGCAGGGCTCCAGTGCATCTTGGGAACCACATAGGTAGGGCTGAGGCTCCACCTAATGACCCCACCTCTCCTTCCCCACTGCCCTCCCCAGCTTCCCTCTTTTCTCCCGGCCCAGCACAGAGACCTCCTTCCTGTCTCCCCTTTCACTTTGACCTCTATGGCTCATCTGCACACAGTAACCAGAACAGGCTTTTTCTTTTAGTGATTGACATATGAAAAACTGCATGTATTTAACATATATATCTCAATGAGTGAAATCATTACCACCATCAAGGCTACAAACATATCCATCCCCTCTCAAATTTTCTTCCCACTTCCTTTATTATTATTTCTATTGGGTTTTGTTTTGTTTTGTTGCATACTTAAAATTTGCTAACAGAGTGAGCTTTTAAAATGTCAACCTGCTGGTATTAATTCCCTGCTGCTTTACTCATCAGTGGCTTCCCGTTGTGCCTAGAATGAAATATAAATGTCTTCATGTGACTTGTTGGATGGCCTGATATTTAGCTGGTATTCATTAGCAAGGCTACACTGGTTATTAGAAGTCTTGTCTGGTTTATCACCTGGGAATACCTCCCCCCACCGCTCCTTACAATCCAGCAGCGAAGGGTTCACCACTGACACACATGGGCCTGAAGCCCACTTCATCACTGCAGTCAGCATCCACCCTGAGCCTGTGTGGGTCCATGACATAGACTGCCTGGCTTGTAAGGCTTACAAGGTTCTGTGGGTTCGGTGTTATCTGCTTCCCTCTCCAGGTTCACACCTTTGTGCCCTCCTTACAGCCACAGGGACCTTCTTTCAGTTCCCCAGACACCCCAAGCTCGCACCAACTTCTCAGGGCATCTGACCATGCTGCTGCTTCTGTCTGGAAGGTTCTAACCTCCAAGCTCTTCTCAGGGCTGACTCTTCTTGTCCTTCCCACTTCAGAAGGGCGCCTGCCTCCTCAAAGAAGCCTTACCCTGCCTCTTCGCTAGGGCCCCTCCCTTATTCTCTCTCTCGGCTCCTTCTTTATTTCCTTCAAAGAAGTTAGCCCAGCCTTGGACCAGTACCAGGAACCTATGTGTCATATGGTAATTATTCTGGGATGGAAGAAGGAAAGAAGGGAGGCAGGGAAAGGAAAGAGAAGAAGAAAAAGTGAAAGTGAGTGGAAGGGGTGAGGCCCCACCATGTGACAAAAAAGATAACAGCTGCATGAATGACTGCCTGAGCCAAGGGCATGAAATATATAATCTTTACATTCTCACAATAAGCTTAGCGTTTCTCCCATTTTACAGATGAGGAATATGAGGCTCCAGTTGGAAGTGACTTGCTCAGATCACACAGGTAGGCAGAGTTGAGGCTAGGGTTCAGTCCTCAACGTAGCCGACTAGTTGAAATGCCTGAGCCCGGTGCTGGAGGAGGCAGACCCAGCCTCAGCTTCGGTGGGGATGGTAGGCTAGTGATTCTTGAAATCTTAGAGTGCCTGAGAATTACCTGGGGATCACATGGCCACACGCACACGGATATTCATTGCAGCGCTATTCACGATAGCAAAGACATGGAATCAACCCAAATGCCCATCAATGATTGACTGGATAAAGAAAATGTGGTACATATACACCATGGAATACTATGCAGCCACAAAAAGGAATGAGATCATGTCCTTTGCAGGGACATGGAAGGAGCTGGAAGCCATTATCCTTAGCAAACTAACACAGGAACAGAAAACCAAACACTGCATATCCTCACTTATAAGTGGAAGCTGAAGAATGAGAACACATGGACACAGGGAGGGGATCAACACACACTGAGGCCTATTGGGGGATGTGGTGTGGGAAGGAGAGCATCAGGAAAAATAGCTGATGCATGATGGGCTTAATACCTAGGTGATGGGTTGATAGGTGTAGCAAACCACCATGCCACACGTTTACCTATGGAACAAACCTGCACATCCTGCATATGTACCCCAGATCTTAAAATAAAAATTAAAACTTAAAAAAAAGAGAGTTACGTGGGGGGTCCAGACACAGTGACTCACACCTAAAATCCTAGCACTTTGGGAGACCAAGGTAGAAGGATCACTTGAGCCCAGCAGTTCAAGAGCAGCCTGGGCAATATAGGGAGAATTTGTCTCTACAAAAAAAAAAATTGCAGGGTGTGGGGGTACACATCTATAGTCTCAGCTACTTGGGAGGCTGAAGTGGGAGGATTGCTTGAGCCCGGGAGGTTGAGGCTGCAGTGAGCCATGATTACACCACTATACTCCAGCCTAAGAGACAGAGTTAGACCCTGTCTCAGAGAAAAAAAAAAAAAAAAAGTGTCATCTGGGATCTCGGGTATGTGCTTAGAATGCAGAATTCTGATTTCATCCCCAGAGATGTGATTTTAGTAAGTCTGGCATGCAGCCCTGGAATCAATGTTTTTTAAACACCCTAGGTCTACACTGTGAGAAACACTTTCCTTTTCTTATTCTCGAGGGCAGTGACGAGTCTCTGCATTTCTGGGGCCTAGCACAGGGTGCGTAGCTGGTACTCAGTAAACATGAGCTAAATGCATAGATGAGTGAGTGAGTGGATGAATGTTTTTACTTTGAATCTTTTTTTCAATTAAGCAAGAAGTTTTCAGAGTAATTCGGGTCCTGTTAGAATTTTTAATAGAGTATAGGCTCAAATAACTTTCCTCCTTTCAAGGATGTAACCTAATTTGTGTCTGAAAAGTAGAGAAGATTGTAGATTTCATTTCCTTTTTTTGCCTGTTGGAAGCTGAACATTTTTTCGTTTGTTTAATTGTGTACTGCAAAATGTGGAAGATTGATGTCTCTGGATAACATTTATTTGACTGAATATCTTGACATCGGATGGCTTTTCCTCACCAGGCTCCAAAATGTTAGGAAACAGAGATGTAAATAAAGAGGCTTGTGGGACTTTTTTCTTTCCTCCATTTTCCCTTTCTTTCTTTCCCTTCCAGTTATAATGGTTCCAGGATTAGCAGTAAGGGACTCCTGAAAAGCTTAAAGCATGAAAATCCTGTTAGATAATTGTGCTTCCTGGAGGCCCAGGAGGACTCTTGAATAAGGAGCTTTGAGGAGGAAAGGGGCATGTGGGGAGACTTGGCCTGCTTGCCCTCCTAGAATCTTCTTTCCTAGACTTGTCCTGCTCCATTCCCAGGGCAGCTGTCTTAGTCCACTCAGACTGCTGTAACAAAATAGCGTAAACTGGGTGGCTTAGAAACAATGTTTATGTCTCATAATTCTGACGTCCAGGATCAAGGCACCAGCAGATTCAGTGTCTGGTGAGGGCCGGCTTCCTGGTCCACAGAGGGCACCGTTTTGCTGTGCCTCCTATGGTGGAAAGGGCAAGGGGTCTCTTTCAGTCCTATTTTGTAACAGCACTAATCCCATTCACGAGGGCTCCATCCTCATGACCTAATCACCTCCCAAAGGGCCCCATCTCCTAACACCATCATTTTGGGGTTAGGATTTCAACATAGGAATCTGGGGGTGGGGGCGGGACACGACATTTATAGGCTAGCAGCAGCCACGTTCTATTAAAAATCTATAAGGGAGCGGGATGCATTTGCTCAGAAGGAATTGCAGATAATGAAATGGCATGGCCTGTTTTTCTAGCTTTTTTAAGAGCAAAGGGGCCAGGAGTGGTGGCTCACGCCTGTAATCCCAGCACTTTGGGGCGGTCCCTGAGGGAGGCTGACAGCTGAGGCAGCACAGCCAGCTGCTGGATAAGTACCTCCATTGTTTTGAAGGCAACCTTGGTAGCACATGACCTTGTCCACCAGACCTAAAAGGGCAGGAGAGCAAGCCAGGTGGACTTCTGAAGGAAGAATATTCTAAGCAGAGAGAACAGCAGTGCAAAGGTCCTGAGGTAGGCATGTGGCAGTAGTTTAAAGAACAGCAGGGACAGCAGTATGGCAGAGCAAATGTGGGGAGGGGAGTAGGAGATACAGTCAGAGAAGTATTAAAGTCTGGATTGCAAAGAGTCTGTAGTGCCTTGAAAAAACTTTGGCTTTTCTCTCTGAGCATTGTGTTTGGAATAGATGCTCAGCATCTAAGGCCCACGTTCATAATCCAAGCTATAGTCTGTGCCAATAGGTCTGAGAGGAGGTGGTGGAGACCCCAACAGGGCAGAGAGCACAGCGTGGGGAGCCTGGTGGGGACCCTGGATGGCTGGATCCAGTCTCCTGCTCTTGGAAAAGACTGACTCTTCATGTCCCTGTGAAATGTAGGTGCTCCACTAGGTGCTGAGAGAGACTCAAGACCAAAGGCCCTGTGAACCCTTGCCTCACAGACAGGGCCACCCAGATGGGGATGGGGATCAGGTAGAAACACAGAGATGAACAGAGCCTCAGCCTTGAGTCTCCAGACCTGGAAAGGAACGGAAGCTCCCCCACCATGCAGTTCTGGTCACTAGAGAGTGGGTGGAATGGCCAGCCACAGCCTGATTGGCTCAGGAAACCTAGGAGTTGGGATAAGAAAGCTGGCGAAGGTCAGGGTCCTGCAGAGAGAAGCTGGAACAGTAGAGCATGGCGATGAGGTGTGCTGCCAGTCCCCTACCCAGGGTTTATCTTCACTTTCTACAGCATAGCCGAGGCGCGTAGCTTTCTAAGCTGTACATTGGGATATAAATTAGAACCCAGGCTACACAGAGAAGGGACAGTGAAAAAAGCCACAGTCCATTGACCACCCACTGTATGGCAGGCCTGGCTAGGCTTGTTAGGGACTCTGACCTGTTTAACCCTATGACCAGCACCTAACTGTGCCCAGTGGCCAGCCCAGTGGCTATTAGCATAGACTAGATGCTGAAAAAAGATTGTTGAATTTATGAATAAATAATAAATAAATAAACAAATGAACAGAATGCTCTCCAAGGTAGACCTGTTATTAGTCCTGTTTTATGTCTGAGTAAACTGAGATCAAGGGAAGCTGGTAACTTGCTGTAGAAACCACACATGAGTAGTCATAAGGGAGGTGGAGTCCCAAACCCAGGTCTGCTCGAGATGAAATTAACCATGTCTTCAACATCCATACTCACTGATGTGCCCCAAATGTTTATTCATTTGAATAAACTTCAGAAATACGCACTCAACCTTTTGGGGAAAAGGAAGATTTTTATCGCTAGTGTGGAAATGGGATTTGTTTCTAATGGAGCAGTTAAGGTCGGGCCCCCCGTGAGGCCTAGGGAGGTGCTACTAGTGGGAATGAGTGGGAGCAAAGCCCCCTCAGAGGCTGGGAGGGGAGGAGTACCACAGAGTGCTCCAGAGAAAAGGAAGACGGACAGGCCTGTGATGTGTGGGGCCGGTCAGGAGAGCTCCACACGGAGCTGGCTGAGGCAGGGCTGCAGCCCTAGAAATCAGCATTGCTGACCGCTATGCCTCTGATCACAGCTCTCCCCTCAGCCTGGAACCCCATCTTCCTTAAAGTAGCTCTGCTGCTGCTGCTAATTCCACGGCTGAAGCTCAGGTCTCTACGCAGATCTTTCAGTGGACAGGCGCTGATTGTCATCATGTGTTAAGTCTAGTCCTACTCACTCTGGCCATCAACCCGCAAGCAGTTAGCAAAACCTCCATCCCAAGGCACTGAGCTAGGCCCTGAGAATTCAAGGATAAATAAGACAGTTCCTTGGCCTCAAGCAGTTTACAGTCTAAATTCATTCACTTAATAGGCATTTTTTGCACACCTACCGTATGCCACGCATACTGCATGAGGCATTAAAGATATGAAAATGAGTAATGCAGAAATAGCGCCAGCAAGAAACTCATACATTAGCATTTAGTCACTGATTTATTCACTTATTAAACAGCTATTGAGCACCTCCTGTGAGCCATGCCAAGGAGTGGGTGCCCATAGACACCTCTAATGTATTAATACAAGCAGCACTGACAGAAGAAGGAGAGCTCAGGGCATCTCAGAGAAGAGAACACTGAAAGTTTCAGCAAAGAGAGATGGATGGTTTATAGGCTTTCTGTTGCTGCTGTAACAATTATCACAAGTTTATTATTTTACAGTTCTAGAGGTCAGAAGCCCTAAAATCAAGGTGTCAGTAGAAAGTCAGCTGCACTTCTTCTGGAGGCTTAGAGGAGAATCCACTTCCTTGTCTTTTCAGAGGCCACTTAGATTCCTTGGCTTATGGCCTCTTCCTCCATCTTTAAGGCCAGGAGCAAACATCTCCAAATCTCCCTCTCCCTCTCCCTCTTCCCCTCCCCTATCCCCTCCCCCTGTCTTCCCATCTCCTCTGTCTCTGACCCTCTTGTCTCCCTTTTATAGGGACCCTTGTAATTACATTGGCCCATCTAGATGATCCAGAATCATCTCCGCATCTCAATGTTCTCAACCTAGTCACATCTGCAACCCCCCTTTGCCCTGTAAGGTCACACATTCACAGGTTCTGGGAATTCGAGTGTAGCATCTTTGGGGGGCCCTTACTCTGTCTACCACAGTGGGAAGGCACTCAGGCAGGGGAAACTGCTTCAGCGAAGGCATAGTAAACACGGCACTGAGTGCATGGGAAACAGCTGGAGCCTTCCAGATCTCCTAGATGATGTGGGCAGCTTCTAGAAAGGAGGGGCTGGGAGCTAGTCTGGGTAGAACAAGGCCAGCGGCTTATTCCAAAGCTACCATGTCAGATAACAGTCATGCTGTCTTTACTCATGTGGCATGTTTATCTGTGGTGGCTTGTTGAAGGGGGTGATGGTTTAGAGACTGGGAGGGCCTAACTCCATGCAGATGGAAAGGGGGACCAGGCACATTTTGGGTCAGGTTTTATAAATTACAGAGATTGAAAATTCAGTGTGCCCTGCAGTGTTGGGAAGTGAAACACCAACACACTTAAGGACCAGGGTCACTTTCTCCCCTGTGTCCCTCCTGTGGGGCAAGGAAGCGAGCCCTAGGTGACCAAAAGGAACTCGGAGCAGCTCTTGGATATGTCCTGGGGTCAGTAGAGCTTCACCTCAGGGTCTAGCTGCCTCTGCATCCATCCCCAGAGTGACTCCTGCCAGCAAAGTCCTTAATCCCAGAGAAAAGAATCATCACAGTGGAGTATGTGGTAGACACAGGTAGACACGAAGAGGAGGGACTCAAATTCTGAAGATTTTCAGATCCCAGCTGTCTTGCTGGCATGCTGTGTGGCAAGTGCCTGTGGCATGCTTGTGGCAAGTGACTCTGGGCGAGTCACTTAACCTCTCCGAGCTTCAGTTTTCTCATCTGGAAAGTGTGAAGAATAATTTCTATTCTAGGGGGCTAGTGGAAAGATTGAATGATGCTTTCCAAGTAAGAATGTTATCATTTTAAAAGGGTGGGATTTTAAGAAGGATATTCTCATTCTTTGAAAACTGGTCACCCACTTAGGATCTCATAGCCCCTCTCAGTTAACCAGGACACTTTTCCAGAGCAGTTGGTTCCAGAACACTGTGGGGGACCAGAGGGTGCAGTTCCAGGCATCTGCTTGCTGGTGAAATAGAACAGGCAGAGGCTATGAGGTTGACTTTTTTTTTTTTTTTTAGATGGAGTTTTCACTCTTGTTGCCCAGGCTGGAGTGCAATGGAGCAATCTCGGCTCAATACAACCTCCGCCTCCTGGGATCAAGCAATTTTCCTGCCTCAGCCTCCCAAGTAGCTGGGATTATAGGCATGCACCACCATGCCAGGCTAATTTTTTGTATTTAGTAGAGACGGGGTTTCACCATGTTGGTCAGGCTAGTCTCGAACTCCTGACCTCAGGTGATCCACACACCTCGACCTCCCAAAGTGCTGGGATTACAGGCTTGAGCTACTGCGCCCAGCCAATTGACTTTTTAAACCTCCTGTCCCCCTCCCAGCCCTGCCTGGTTTTTCATGTTGGTGGTTACCTGAGAATCCAGATCCGCCAAACCCACACCCCAAGCTGGTGGTTGGGAGGTGCGGGCAGTGAGAAAGTGAAACATGTTCTTGCCTGCAACTGGGATGTTTCAAGCAGCTTTGCCATATTTGAAATTCAAATAGCTGCAGTGCTTCCCGGCGCTGTATTAGTTTTTGCAATTACCAGGTAGAACAACCTACAACAGAACGCACAGGTCAACCCATGTAATAGTTTTCTCCACATGAATTATGGATCCCACCCTCCCCTACTTTGCTAAGAGAGAAATCAGAGGTGCCAAGAACAGCCTCTTCATGAAGACCTCCTGCAAGCTAAATATATACTTTTGAAATCGCTAAGAAAGAACTTGAGCTTCAACCTCTGAGCCCCCTCTGGGGAGGCCCTGCAGTATTGGACCTGGGAGGTCCCAGGAGCCCTTGTGACTCAGGGTGTTTTACTCTCCTTCCAAATATTTACGAAGGAGTTGCATGGGCCAAGATGCTAAGCTGGGCTAAGCATGGGCTAAAGACTTTTCCATAATTGTCTTAAGTGAATGTCAGAGCAACCTTGTGAAAGTAAGTTCTGTAATCCCCATTTTAGAGATTAGAAGAATGAGGCCCAGATGGAAATGGGAATTAGACTGATCTGAGTTGATCAGATGATCAGTTGATCATCTCCCAAACTAGGCTCCATCATTTAAGACAGGATTGCACAAAATACTGTTCCTCTCAGCTTTGGTTTATTCACCTGCAAAAAATGAGGATCTTTCAAGGACTTTAAAGGATGCTAGGAGGAGTAAGTTAAGGTGTGTAATTATGGTGCGCACTCCCAGAGCGGCAGCTGTGTTGAGCTGTGTTGCTTGAGTTGCCTGAGTCTTCGCTTCCAGGGTTGGAAGCCTTTGTCTTTGACCACTAATTCCATGCTCTGCCCACAGGGGGGCCCCACTCAGAGCCTGAGCTCTAACACTGACCCCTGTCCCTGAAAATGAAGTCCAGGAAGAACGGAAGGCAGTTCCCAAATAAATAAGAAGAGACAAGAATAAAAATAATTTAAACTTAAAATAAAACTCTAAATCAAGCCCAAGGCATGGTGTGCAAAGCACCCAGCATCAGCTACATTCAGGAAGAGCATTTAAGCCGGGGCAGAACCTGCATTTTATTTTCTTTCCCTTTCCTTTCCTTTCCTTTCCTTTCCTTTCCTTTCCTTTCCTTTCCTTTCCTTTCCTTTCCTTTCCTTTCCTTTCCTTTCCTTTCCTTTCCTTTCCTTTCCTTTCCTTTTTCCTTTCCTTTTTCCTTTCCTTTCCTTTCTTCTTTCCAGGTGGAGTCTCACTCTGTCACCCAGGCTGGAGTGCAGTGGCACAATCTCAGCTCACTGCAAACTCCACCTCCCAGGTTCAAGCAATTCTCCTGCCTCAGCCTCCCAAGTAGCTGGGACTACAGGCACCCACCATGCCTGGCCTCAGGTGGTCTGCCCGCCTTGGCCTCCCAAAGTGCTGGGATTATAGGTGTGAGTCACCACGCCCAGCCCCAGAGCCTCTGTTTGTTCATTGTGGGGCTCAGGACCACACAGAGTAGTGCTTGGTGATGAGTTCTGGAATGAATGAATGAATGAACGAACCCAAGCAGCATCTGGAAAAGCATGAGGGAGGCCATCATGAATGCAGGCGCAGTGCTGACAAGTAAGGGGCAGGAGGAAGCATAAAAGAAAGGCTTGGCTGGAACCACGTGACCTGGGGCCACTCTTATGTGGCCACTTGTTAATCATGTGGTCTTAGGTGAGGCAGCCATGTATCTGGGCCCTTCGGTTTCCCGCTTGTAAAACTGCAGCACTAGGGCAGGATACACTACAGAGCCTAGACCCAGCTGGGCTCCAGGAAGCCCAGGTAGCATCAGAGGCTGCTATTGGGACTTCTCCTCTCTGCAGATAGGATCGCTGTTCTTCATGCTGGTCTATTTCATATGTGTGTGAACAGGCTGGGCATGCTCTGATGAAGCAGACCTCCCAGCATCTAAACTGGCTATATCAACATCATGTCCTCAGATAGCACATGGGACAAGTGACAATGGATGCCCCAAAATTTAGAATTCTAAGACTCTTGCTTCTCCGTTTACTCCCTAAATTTTTCTTCCTGACTCGGGAGGCTCTGAGCTTCAGGAGGAAGTTTTCCCCGCCCCCATCTTCAGCTGTTTTGGAATCCCTCCAAGTATCATACTGTGTTGACCACCGAGCATAATAGCATCAACAATTACAGACTGTCTGTGTACCCTTAGCCACATCGCTTAAGTTTTCAGACCTCTGTTCTTGCATTTAGAAATGGGTAATGAAATACCCACTTTTTTTTTTAAGAGATGGGGTCTCACTCTTTGGTTCAGGCTGAAGTGCAGTGGTGTGATCATAGCTTACTGTAACCTTGAATTCCTGGGCTCAAACCTCCCACCTCAGCCTCCCAAGTAGCTTGGACCACAGGAGTACACCACTACACTAGCTAATTTTTTTTTCATAGAGAAGGAGTCTCAATTTGTTTCATCGCTCATCTGGAACTCCTGGCTTCAAGCAATCCTCCTGCCTCAGCCTCCCAAATTGCTGGGATTACAGGCATGAGCCATTGTGCCTGGCTGATGTACCCACTTCTGATGGAAGGACATGAGGTAAACTGAGATAACGAGTTTAGCACAGTGCCTGGTATGCAGCAGGTGCTCAAGGAATGCCAATGCTCTTCCTTTAATAAATCTTTGCTGTCCCAATGATTAATGTGTGGTAGCTGGAACTCCGAGTCATGAACAGCTCACAGAGACTGGTTGGAAATGATTGGAGGCATTTCTTGGTGGTTACTTGTCTTGTTCTTCCTTATGACTTTTTTCTCCCTTTTTTTCAAAAAAGAAAAAAAATAATAATCATTTTCTTCTCTTCCCTTAACAGGATGAAGGGAAATTCTAACTATGCCTCTGGGTTGATATTGTAGGGACAACGGAAAGCTTCCCCTTCACCCTTGGAAGGTCCACTAAAAGATCAGCTCACAAAAGGCAAACTAACTGGAGAAAAGATGTACAAATATATTTGATCATAGTTTTAGATGACATGGGAGCCTTCAGAATGAAGACTCAATCCCTCGATGGAGTACAGAAGCTTGTATACCATCTTGGGGTTGCAGAAAGAATGGGGGCTTGGGTCCTGGCAACACAGGTTATGGGAGCAGGGAGAAGAGAAATTTGATTCAGGGCAATACATGATTATTAGGGAGGATTCAGTGGACTTGAAGGACATTCAGTGGTCTAGAACAAGGTCTGTCTGTTGTCCACGTTTGTCGACAGACTCTAGTCCTCCTTCCTGTGATATGCTTTCAGTTCATGAAAGCCCAGGGAGGGAACTAGAGGTCATTGGTTTCTCTGGTTGGTCTGGACATTAGGCAAATAAGGCAACTTCAGCCCCTGCTTTGGGAGAGGTGGAGGACTGAGAGGGGGTGGGGAGGAAAAACAATTGTTCTCCTTTGCAGGTCTCTCTGGTCTTTGTGTAGTTAGGGGGAAAGTCTCTTCTGGCATATGTTGACCTCTAAGGGCCTTTAATTAAACATACTCATTATAGCAGGGAGCCATATTTTGGGATGAAGTTCTCTGTGCTCCTTCAATATGTATTTAAAAAGAAATGCATGTGAAGTATTTCTAAAGATTCTCAAGTCAAGGAATTCAGCATTAGAAATGGTGCCCTTTTGCAGCACATACAGATTCTGTACGGCGGCCCCTGTGATATTATGCAACCGCCATGTACAGCACGTTTGGCTTTGATTGGTTTGAAAGAAGTGACATTAAAGAGCAAAGAATATGGCACCATAGAGGATGGATTTTCTTCCTCTCACTCATGACTTAATCTGAGATGAGACTGGTTCACTTTGATAGCTCTTTTCACCCTCTTCTTTGCAAAAGGCAAGGTGGAAACCTCATTTCTCCCTTGGCTAGATGCTGCAACTCCAAAGGTGAATCTGTATGGAGAATGTTGAAGGTAGGGTTGTCTGAGCCACCCCGCCACACTCTGCTGCGTTACGCAGTACTGAGCCCTCCAGAGGGCTGCATGTAATGGATGGATGTGCTCCCTGGAGTGAATAAATAACTCTGTTTGCCTGGTCCCCTCTAATTCATCCTGTGCACAAGTGCCAGAACACGCCATCAAAAACAGACTATGTCTCACTTAAAATTCTCTGGAGGTTTCCCACTGACCTCATGGTAAAGTCTGAGCTCCTTAGCATTGCAGGCAAGGCCATTGGAATCTTACCCCTGCCTGGTTCCCCACCTGTGTCCCTCACGGCTCTCTCCACCCCCACCTTTCCTTCCCCCAGTTCTCCTGAACGGACAGCTGAACACATAGGCTCTTCCCTACCTCCCTGTTTTACACAGTCCCTCTGCTAGGATGCTTCTCCCCTTTCTGTTTAACTCCCCTTTGCCCTTCAAGACACATTGGAGAATATAACCATAATAATACTATAACAATAGCTAACAGGTGTTGAGTATTGTTTACTGCCAACCAGTGAGCTAAGCCCATTATGTACACTCACACCTGTGCGATAGTCACAGCCAAGCTGAGAGGGAAGCACTGTTATTATTAATCCCATCCTTCATTCCCCATTCTGCTAAAGATGTGCCTCTTTTGAGCTTCTGGAGCATGTATAGACTGGACCATAATTGTTGATTTACTTCTCTGCCTCTTGCACTAAACTGTGAGCTCGTTCATTCATTCATTTGGTCAGCAATTACTGAGCACTGACTATGTGCCAGACACTATGTTTAATGCTAGGGATAAGAGTGACCCAGACAGATGAAAAGATCTCTGCCCACATGAAACTTACAGTGTCTAGGGGGTAAGCCACGGAGGGGAGAGTCTTAAAAATTTAGAAAACCAGGCCGGACCCAGTGGCTCACACCTGTAACCCCAGGTCAAGGTGGGTGGATCACCTGAGGCCAGGAGTTGGTGATCAGTCTGGCCAACAAGATGAAACCCTGCCGCTACTGAAAATACAAAAACATTAGTCGGCGTGGTGATGGGCACCTGTAATCCCAGCTACTCGGGAGGCTGAGGCAGGAGAATCTCTCGAACCCGGGAGGTAGAGGTTGCAGTGAGCCAAGATCGCGCCACTGTACTCCAGCCTGGGCAACAAGAGTGAAACTCCGTCTCAAAAACAAAAACAAATAAACAACAACAACAATTTAGAAAACCACATCAGTAAAACAATTACAAGTTGTAACAAGTGATGGGCAAAACCAAAACAAGATATAGAGAATAATGGGGTGCGGCTGAGACACCTTTTGACAGGGTGGTCAGGGAAGGCCTCTCTGAAGTTGTAGCATTTCTGGTAAGGACCAAAGGTAGAGAAAGGGTCAGCTATGGAACAGCAGAGAGAAAGGTCTAGGGAATCGCATGTGTGAGGACCCTCAGGCCGGAATGAACTTGCTGTACTTAAGGAACAAAGAGAAGGCCAGGCTGGCTGGATAATCAGGAGTTGGGGGAGAGCAGTGTAAGGTGAGGCCAGGGACCAGTCCTGAGGTTGGAAGCCAAGGTGAGGAGCTGGGGTTTTATCCCAAGAGCAACAGGAGATGATGGGAGGGTGCTACAGATTGAATGTTTGTCTTCCCCAACCCCTAAATTCGAATGTTGAAATTCTAACCCCCAAGGTGATGGTATTAAAAGGTGGGGCCTTTGGGGGCCTTTTGGGGGTGATGAAGTCATGAGGGTGGAGACCTCATGACTGGGATTCGTTCCCCTGTAAAAGAGACCCCAGAGACCCAGCTAGCCCCTTCTACCACGTGAGAACACAGAAAGAAAGTGCCATCTATGGGCCAGGAAATGGGCCCTCGCCAGACACCAAATCTGCTGGTGCGTTGGTTTTGAACTTGCCAGCCTCCAGAACGGTGAGAAATAAATGTCTGCTGTTTATAAGCCACCCAGTCTATAGTATTTTGTCATATGAGCCTGAATGGACTAAGAGGGCTTTAAACAAGGGAGTAATATGATCACATTTACATTTTAATTCCTCTGCTAAACCAGAAAATGGGATAAGGCAAGAATGGATGTGGGAAGAGCAGTGAAGAGGTTGTTGCAGCCCCCAGACAAGAAGGGATGGTGGCCTGGAAGGGCAAGGGTACCAATGAGAAGATGAGAAAAATGCACAGATTGGGGCGAAATTTTGACAGTAAAACCGTGGGAATTTGGTACTATTCTGCAGATAGGGGTGAGGAGGGGGAGGAATTGGATGACTCCTTGGTTTCCTGCTAGAGATTGGGAGGATGGGGCACTGTTTACTGAGGGGTGGAAATCCAGGAGTGAGAAGGAGAGGACTGGTTTAAGGGGAAATCAAGAATGCAGTTAGGGTCTGCAAACGTCTGAAGGTAGAGATCTTGTCTTATTCATTACATATACTCCCAGCACTTACCCTGTGCCTGGCACACAGTAGGTGCTCAATAAGTGCTTGTTGAATGAGTACATACCCACATCTACCTGATCAATGGGGATGCAGTGTTAGTCCCTGCTAATGCAGATCTTATCTGGGGATGCCCAGAAGATCCACACTTGAATAGACCCCAAGGAGGTGTCCATTATTCACAGGGCCCAGTGCAAAATTTGAAGGTGAGGCCCCTTGTTAAAAATCATTAAGGAATGTAAAGTGGTGACAGCAAATCATTAAGCCAACCACGGGTGCTCTACACTGCACAGCTTGCACGACCATGAAGCTGGTTTTTCTCCTAAGTAGGAAGCTGACCTATTAAGGGTTAGCAGGGGTTCATCCAGGGTTTCTGAGATAAAGGCTGATGCAGAACTTTCCATAGAGTAGCAGAAGGGGACCAGATGTTCCAGGAGCCCAGCAGGGACAGGCTGCGTGCAGCTTTGTGTCTTGGGGAGCAATTCAGCTGTGCATCTCTCCTTGATGTTGCATCCTTTCCACCTCTTTGGGCACACCCAGGTGCAGTGGGCATTGGCCAGATTGGAGGTGGGAAGGCAGGCCCTTGAGTGGGTGGGGTCCTTCCTGGGCAGCAGCAGGAGGTCCCTGCTCTAAACTGCAGACCCCAGGGCTGCATGCTGGGGGAGCTGCATGGTGCATTCCATTCCTTTCCTTTACTCCCTCTTTTCCCCTCATATTTGTACCTCTGTTAAATCAGGTTACTTTAAGTTATAGAAAATAATAATAACAAATGGTGCTAATTACTCAGCCTTTGGTATGTGTCAAGGACTGTGCTGAATACCTTATTATCACAGTCATATTTAACCTTCACAACAACCCTTGAGGTTAAGCAGTATTCTCCATTCCCATTTAAGAGAGAAGAAAACTGAGGCTTAGCAAGATCAATCAAGTCACTTGTCCAAAGAGAAGAGACGTTGCTATTATGGATTTAGCAGCTGCTACACATTATCTCAAATTCTAGATTAGTACTTTCAGTTTATGGAAGAGGACAGTGGGGTCAGAGAGCCCAAGAATGTGGCCTGAGGTCACACAGCTAATGAGAGGCAGAGGATTTGAATCCCTGTCTCTTTGATTCTAGAGCTGTGGCATGGTGCCACATTGGTGGGGATAAATCTGCACCACTTAACTGTATGATATTAGGCAAGTTTTCTAAAGAAATACTTTAACATCTGCATTTGTCTCCAAGCCCAAAGAGGGTTCAGGTCCATGGTTCTTTCATACCTCTGTGCTGTCGCCCATGCTGGTCTTTCTGCCTGGTGTGCCCTTTCTGCCTCTCAGTGGGGGATCCTACAAGATCCGGTTGTGATAGAATTTTTTTTTTGGTGTTGTTTCCCCTACAGGTAGTAAGCTCCTGAAGTATGTGAGCAGTGTCTCATTCACCACTGTTTCCTCCATGCCTATTCCAGTTCTCAGTAGAGAGTAGGTCCTGTGTCAGTTAGCTATTGCTGTGTAACAAACCACCCCAAAACTCAAAATGACTTAGACAATAAGCATTTATTAGTAGAATTCACAAGTCCAGGGGATAGCTCTATGGTTCTTCTGGTCTCAGCTGGGGCTTTTGCATGTATCTCCTAGGTCAGCTGTAGGTTGGGGAGTCAGCTCTATTTTCTGGGCTGGGCTGTCTCACAGGTTTAGGGTTAACTGGCTGCAGGCTGGTCTAGGATGGCCTCTGATGGTACAGATGGGCTTTCCTCCATTGTCTCTATAGCAGGCTAGCCCAGGCCTATTCACGTGGCCATGCTAGGGCACCCAGAGAGGGAGCAGAATTGAACAAGGTTTCTTTAGGTCTGGGCATAGCATTCAATCTGGTAGCACCATCACATCCACTGCACTTTCTTGGCCAAAGGAAGTCACAAAGTCCAGCTCAGAGTCAATGTGCAAGGGCACTTGGAAAGACTGTGGACAACAGAGGCATGAGAAATGGAATACAAATGCATCATAAATGTTTATTAATTAAATAAATGTGCATTTAACATGTGCCCATAACTACTGTAAGCTTTTTCCATATTAACACATTTGATCCTGACAGCTACCCGCTGAAGGAGTTACTGTTTTATCCCATTTCACAGATGAGGAAACAGAAGCACAGAAAGGTTATGTAACTCAGGGGTCCCCAACCCCTGGGCCATGGACTTGTACTGGTCCGTGGCCTGTTAGGAACTGGGCCACATAGCAGGAAGTGAGTGGCAAGCAAGCAAGCAAAGCTTCATCTGTATTTATAGTCATTCCCCATTGCTTGCATTACCACCTAAGCTCTGTCTAAGCGGCAGCATTAGATTCTCATAGTGACATGAACCCTATTGTGAACTGTGCATGTGATGGATCTATGTCTTGTGCTCCTTATGAAAATCTAATGCCTGATGATCTGTCACTGTCTCCCATCACCCCCAGATGGGACCATCGAGTTGCAGGGAAACAAACTCTGGGCTCCCACTGATTCTACATTATGATGAGTTGTATAATTATTTCATTATATATTATAATGTAATAATAATAGAAATAAAATGCACAATAAATGTAATGCACTTGAATTATTCCAAAACCATCCCCCTACCCCCAGGTCCATGGAAGAATTATCTTTCATGAAACCAGTCCCTGGTACCAAAAAGATCAGGGACCACTGATGTAACTTGCTCGAGGTCACACAGCTAGGAGGTGATAGAACCTGGATTTGAAGTTGGACAGTTTGACTCTAGTGACGGTGCATGTGGCCACTACAGTAGTCTTTCTTTTCTTTTTTTTTTTTTTTCTTTTTGAGATGGAGTTTTACTCATTGCCCAGGCTGGAGTGCAATGGCATGATCTCAGCTCACTGTAACCTCCACCTCCTTGGTTCAAGCGATTCTCCTGCCTCAGCCTCCCAAGTAGTTGGGACTACAGCCATCCACCACCACGCCCAACTAATTTTTGTATTTTTTTAGTAGAGAGAGACGGGGTTTCACCATGTTGGTCAGGCTGGTCTTGAACTCCTGATCTCAGGTGATCCGTCCGCCTTGGCCTCCCAAAATGCTGGGATTACAGGCATAAGCCACCACACTCAGCCCTACAGTAGTCTTTCTTTCCCTTGATAATCCTGGGCAAACCTGAACATTGTTCAAAGCTGCCTGTGTTAGCCTAGAATAATGGTCTGACAAGTTTGTCTTTGATGGTAATGGTTGTTTTTAATCCAAGGGTGTGGAACTTTTGAGATATGGCACCCACGGCTCATTTAAATACAAACTGCTTCAAAGGCTATCCCAAATTTTATTGCCTGGCAGCAGAGCTGGCTTGCCGAAAGATAGACTCCAAAGTTTTATTAACTGTCACCATGGCAATTTCGAAGACATTGGTTATGCCGAAAGATTTCCTGACACTTCTTATTCATAATGGTGCTGGCGGGTCCCAGGCAGGCTGATCTACGGCTTTTAATCAACTAATGGATGGGGTCTCTAGGTACAGATTTACAGCGTTCAATCTTGTTAGAGCAGAAAAAAATGCTGCAAGCTCAGAGCTGTCCCAATTCCCAATCCAGGGACACAGTCCTTCTGGGCAGACAGCAATAACATGGCTGTCCTCAGCTCGATAAAAAGAAGCACTGTCACCCAGGGCCCTGGAGGCATGGCCTTGGCTGCCTGTTGCATGCCAAGGCTTATGTCCTGTTCTTCCATCTGTACCTTCCCACTTGGCAGAACGGGCAAAGAGAGCCAGCGGCGCAAATGTTCACACTGTAGGAGGCAATCAGGACATTACAGCAAGAGTGGAGACTTTGGCAACAGAAAGAAATGGGTTCAAGTCCCTGCTTTGTCCCTTAGTAGCTGTGTGACCTCGGCTAGCTTGCTTGACCTTTGACCTTGCTGAGCCTCAGTTTCTTCCTCTGTAAAATAGGAATAATGACATTGTGAAGATTTAAATTAAATCTTAAATAGGTGATTCATTTAACTTTACACAAGGTTGGGTGGGAGTACCCAGTAAATGTTCACCGCTGCTATCTTTGTTCTTTCTCCTCATCCTCATCATCATTGCTGAGACTGTGTCAAGCCCTGTCTAATGTCCCCCTTCTTCCCAGCCTGATGCAAAGGGAAATAGTTTGTACTGAGTGCCTACTGTGTGCCAGGTATCTTAAATGGGCTTTGTTATTTCATTGTCCCCACTCCCGGGGGAATAAAGCAGTTTTATTGTGATTTGACAGGTGGACAGAATGGGGTCAGAGAAGTTAAGTGACTTGCATAAGGTCACTCAGCAAGCAAAGGCAGACCTGGGATTGGAGCCCAGTCAGGACCAATGCCAAGGTCCACACCTCTGGGCAGTTGCCAAGAGGACTGGAGCCAGAACAGCAGCCCTATCAATCCTTGTTACATGGGACAAGACAGAATCTAGGGGGATAGGCCTCCTTTTGAAAGTCTTCAAGGTGGAGACTTGGCATGGTGGGGCCAATGGGGACCACCAAGGACCCTAAAGTATTACACCTGGAAGGGGGGTCCACCCCCTCACATTACTGATGGGAAAACGAGATCCAGAATGGCCAAGTGTCTTGCTGGGAGATACACATCCAGGTAGAGGAGAGCCAGGACTTGAACTCTAGAAGCCTGGGGAGTCCCTATGGGCAGAAGGGCCTCACAGGGCAAGGGAAATCCAACAGGCTGAGCTCCTCTAGA
The DNA here is from genome assembly GCF_037993035.2 of Macaca fascicularis. Lineage (NCBI taxonomy): Eukaryota > Metazoa > Chordata > Mammalia > Primates > Cercopithecidae > Macaca > Macaca fascicularis. Next base: position 114,352,372 of record NC_088385.1, read on the forward strand.
TGCCCTGTCCCCAGCTCTCCTCACCACCAACTTACCTGCTGCTTCCCACGGATGAAGCCATGAAACACTGAAGCTTCCTGTGTCAGGGACTCTGGAGAATGAGGCCCTTCTCCTTTACTCATCTGCCACCCCCTGCGGGTCCCCTCTATGCCAGGCATGGGAATAGGTGTTGGGAGCTTGGCAGATGCCTTGAAACTCTAAGGCCTTTGAGAACAGGGGGCCTGCCTCCTTCACCTACTCCCCTGCAGAACTTCGCAGTGTTCTCTATTAGTCTATTCTCATGCTGCAAATAATAAAAAAAAATCCAATAATAATAGCTGACATAGACATGCAGGGTTGGCAGTGTATCCGGCACCACAGACTCATCTCAGTTGATCCCCACAACCCTATGGAGTAGGCACTGTTATTATGCCCATTTTCCAGATGAGGAAACTGAGGCCCAGGGACATTACATAATTTGCTCAAAGCCACATGCTAGGCAGTGAGGGATTAGAATCCATCCCAGGAAATCTGAATTCAGAGCCTTCTCACATTGCCACACTGAACCCCATGGTAAATCCATTCATTTGTGATTAATTCAACAAATATTTACTGAGTGCCAGCTATTATGGTAGACACTAGGGATCCAACAGTGGCAAAACAGAGAAAACTCCCTGCTCTTGCTGACCTTAGCATCTACAGAGACAGGCCATAAACAAAATTCAAACCTATAGGAGGTTAGATGGAAAAAAATGGAGCAGGGAGTGCTGCAGACACAGTTTTAAGAAGGCTGATCAGAAATGGCCTCGAAGAGGAGGTGATTTTGAGTAGAGCCCTGATGCAAGTGAGGAAGTGCCTAGTGCCCTTCTCGGGGAAGAATATTCCGGGCAGAGGGAGCAGCAGATGCAACAACCCAGTGGGGGTGCAGGCAAAGAGGCCAGTTATCAGACTTTAGCTCCTCAGCCATTTATTAAGTGACCTGCATTGTGGCTGCATTTCTTCTGAGTGAAGCCAGGGCTTGCCGGGTGGCACACACAGCCATGCACAGGCCCTCTGTGGGGCAGCCCTGTATGCTGTGGGTTGCAGGGGCCGTGGCCCGGCCCTCCAGAGTGTCCCCTACAGCCTGGCCCTCCCGCCCTGCAGACAGAACCCCTAGCATTCATCTCTCAGTAACTCTAAAGCAGCCAGGGGGGCCGGGGTGGGGGTGGGGGGCGGTAAGAAAAGGAGCCTGCAGCAGGAACCTGGGAAAACAGGCTGGCTCCCTATACCCTCCTGGTGCCCTGCTACATCAGTGCTGTGGGGGTGGCTGTTTTCTCAAGGGGCAACTTCTCCCCAAACCCTTAACAGGGTACCAAGCCACCTGTTTTCTGTTACAAACTCACCAGTGTTCTTTCCCTGGAAAGAAAAGACAGAAAGAGAAACAGCCTTGGTCTTGGGGGAAAAGGCCTGGATTCTAGACCAGCTCTGCATTCAGCAGCTGTGTGGCTTTAGGCAAGTGGCCTAACCTCTCTGAGCTGTTTACTCACTGGAAGATGGGAAAGCTCACTCTCCATCTGTGGCCATTGTGAGATTATACCGAGATTCTGGCTGGGAAAATGGTTTGAAAACTCTAGATCTGGCTGGGCGTGGTGGCTCATGCCTGTAATCCCAGCACTTTGGGAGGCCAAGGCAGCTGGATCACCTGAGCACAGGAGTTCGAGACCACCCTGGGCAACATGATGAAGCCACGTCTCTACTAAAATACAAAAAAAAAAAAAAAAAAAAAAAAGAGCTGGGTGTGGTGGCACGCCCCTGTAGTCCGAGCTTCTCGGGAGGCTGAGACACGATAATCACTTGAGCCCCAGAGGTGGAAGTGGCAGTGAGCTGAGATCCCACCACTGCATTCCAGCTTGGGCCCATCTGAAGAAAAAAAAAAAGAGAGAAAAAAGAAAAAGGAAAACTCTAGCTGTCCCTCAGAGGGGCCGCGGTGTTGCTCCTCTTGCTGACTCAACAACTCTCTTTTCCATCCCACATCAGGGGACTGGGGGCTGTGTGATGTAAGGCACTCAGAGAGGGTCCCAGTGGGGAAACATATTAAATAATTTTTTAAAATCCCTGCCCCTGTACTGGGTAGAATAGCATATCCCCCTGGAACCTCGGAATATGATTTTATTTGGAAATAGGGGCTGTGCCGATGTAATTAGTTAAAATAAGGTTGTTTTAGTCTGTTCTCATGCTGCTAATAAAGACATACCCAAGACTGGGTAATTTATAAAGGAAAGAGATGTAATGGGCTCACAGTTCCTCAGGACTGGGGAGGCCTCACAATCATGGCAGAAGGCAAAGGAGAAGCAAAATCACGTCCTACATGGCAGCAGGCAAGAGAGCTTATGCAGGGGAACTCACATTTAGGTAACCATCAGATCTTGTGAGACTTGTTCACTACCACGAGAACAGTATGGGGGAATCCGCCCCCATGATTCAATTACCTCCACCTGGCCCTGCCCTTGACACATGGGGATTATTACAATTCGAGGTTAGATTTGGGTGGGGACACAGCTAAACCATACATGCTGGATTAGGGTGGACCCTAAATCCAGTATGACTGGCCTCCTTAAGAGAAGAGAGGACACACAGAGACACAGACACAGATGGAAGAAGTCCACGTGATGACAGAGGCAGAGATTAGAGGGAGACAGCTACAAGCCAAGGAATGCCAAGGTTTCTGGGAGCCTCCAGAAGCCAGGAGAGGGGCACAGGTTGTCCCTCAGAGCCTCCGGAAGGAACTGGCCTTGCTGGCACCTTGATTTTGGACTTCTAGCCTCCAAACTATATTTGTGCTGTTTCAAGCCAGGCTGTTTGTGGGAATTTGTTACAGCAGCCCCAGGAAATGAATCTACCTGCAACCCCTTGTTTTATAAATCCTTGGCTCTTGTGGTTTCTGAATAATCAACTTTCTGCTTAAGAGTTGTATTGCAGATTTGCCTTGAAAAATAAAGTTTTGAGGATGGGGAAGCTGGGGAGGTAAAGGATGTGAATAAGCCTCGAGTCAGAAAGCCAAACCTCAGAGATTCACGTCAGTCCCAAAGCCTCCAGAGAAAGAAAATAAGCCAGGCCTGGGGCTGGGGATCTTGAGCCTGGCACTCGGCATAATCAAATGCTCCCCTGCTGGCATGGTTCCAGAGACAGCTGGAATTCAAATATGCTGATGAATAGATAAGGAGGGAGCCAGGGTTTCTCTGGAGAGTTCCATCTGATTTTGCATTGTGGGTTGGGGCAAAGAAGAGGGTGGCCCAGGAGGAGGTGGTCTGCAGTGGGAGAAGGTCTGAGCCCTTCCTGATGGGTTGTTTTTCTTTGGGGTCCCTGGGGAGAATTTTGAGACTTCAATCAGCCTCAGTTTAGAAGTTTGTTAGTAGAAAAGGAAGTGGGGTTTTGCAGATCCTGGAAATCCTCCTCGTTTTTGTACTGTTTTATTTGCAGAAAATGTAAAGTCTTTTCATTAATGCCTTTAAAAAGGGATGGGATTTTAATATTAGTTTAATACTCAATGAATGAAACTATCTTGAGTATAGTTTTTGGCTTTCCTGTAATTTCTCTTGTATTCAGAACAGTTTCTGAGAGCAGAGAAGTCCTCTAACCCAGTGTCTGGGGGGAAGTAAAAGCTTCTCTGGAAACCAAGGACTGGGGATTTGAAAGTCAGTAAGTAGATTTGTGGAACCCTTCTGTGGGCCACATTGTGCTAGACTTCATAGTAAGTTTGCAATGGGAATGGTGATGGTGATGATGGTGGTAATAATGGTAGTGAAGTGAAGATGGCAGTGATAGTGATGATGGTAATAGTGATGGTGATGATGGTGGTGGTGATGATGTAGTGATAGTGAGACAATGATGGCGATAGTGATTGTGGTGGTAGTGACAGTTATGATGATGGTGATGATGGTGATGATGATGGTGGTAATGATAATGGTAGTGATGATGGTGGTAGTGATGGTGATGATGGTGGTGGTGATGTTAATGGTAGTGACAGTGATGATGATGATGGGGATAGTTATAATGGTGGTAGTGATGGTGATGATGATGTAGTCACAGTGATGATGATGGTGGTGATAATGTAGTGATAGTGATGATGGTGGTGGTGGTGATGATAATGGTAGTGACAGTGATGATGATGGTGGTGATAGTAACAATGGTGGTAGTGATGGTGATGATAGTGGTGATGATGTGATAGTGACAGTGATGATAATAGTGGTGATGGTGATGGTGATGATGATATAGTGATAGTGATAATGGTAGTGATGGTGATGATGGTGGTAATGATGGTGATGATGGTGGTAGTGATGGTGATGATGGTGATAATGATGATATAGTGATAATGGTAGTGATAGTGATGATGGTGGTAGTGATGGTGATTATGGTGATAGTGATGATGGTGGAAGTGATGGTGATGATGGTGGTAGTGATGGTGATGATGGTGATGATGATGGTGGTAATGATAGTGGTGATGATGATGATGGTGGTGATAGTGATGATGATGATGTAAGTGATGGTGATGATGGTGATGGTGATGATGTAGTGACTGATGATGATGGTGGTAGTGATGATGGTGGTAGTGATGGTGATGATGGTGGTAGTGATGGTGATGATGGTGATAATGATGATGTAGTGATAATGGTAGTGATAGTGATGATGGTGGTAGTGATGGTGATGATGGTGATGATGATGGTGGTAATGATAATGGTAGTGATGATGATGGTGGTGATGATGATGGTGGAAGTGATGGTGATGATGGTGATGATGGTGATGGTGATGATATAGTGACTGATGATGATGGTGGTAGTGATGATGGTGGTAGTGATGATGATGATGGTGGTAGTGATGGTGATGATGGTGATGGTGATGGTGGTAATATGGTAGTGATGATGGTGGTGATAGTGATGATGGTGGAAGTGATGGTGATGATGGTGGTAGTGATGGTGATGATGGTGATGATGATGGTGGTAATGATAATGGTAGTGATGATGGTGGTGATAGTGATGACGGTGGAAGTGATGGTGATGGTGATGATGTAGTGACAATGATGGTGATGGTGGTGGTAGTGATGATGGTGGTAGTGAGGGTGATGGTGGTTGGTGATGATGACGGTGGTGATGATGACAATGATGATGGTATTGATGATGATGCCAGTAGTGACCTGATGAACACTGACAATGTACCTGGCCACCTGGATTAGCACTTTATACACATTATCTCATTTCACCCTTACAAACTCCCTATCAGGTAGGTTCTATGATTACTCCCATTTTACACATAAGATAACCAAGGCACAGTGGGGTTAAGTAACTTGACCGGAGTCCCACAGCCTGTAAACAACAGAGCTGGGCTTTGAACTAAGATAGTCAGACTCCAAAGTTTGTCCCTACGCCACATAAACTCAGTATGAGACAAGCGCTTGCAATAATGATAAACATCAGCAATAGCAAACACTAACTATGCATCTCTTTCGCACCAGGCATGTGCTGGGTGCTCATTTAATCTCCTCAGCACCCTCACAGGGGACTTCTACCCTCATTCTGCAGATAAACAACTTTGCCTAATGCTGTATTAGGAAGCCTCAACCAGCCTCCCTTTCAATCTTCGCTTTTAGAGAACATCATTCCTGCCTGGGATCAGAAAAGATGGTTCGTACACTGCCACCAGCTCTCTGTGGGACTGTGGGGGAATCTGCCCTCATTTCTGGGCCTCTGTCATTTCATCCAAAACCAACAGGGAGATACAGATGCTCTCCAAGGCTCAGCCTGGTCAGCCCAGGGAGGAGCGGGAGGCACAGTCCAGATGAGCCAGGTTTAGGAGCAGATGCAACCTGGCACTTATCTTGCCTTGATTGGGTCCACTGCCTTCTAAATCAGGCCACTTTTGACTCCAGTCAGATGTGGATTGGCTACAGGGTGGGTTGAGAAAGGGAGTTTATGAGACATGAAACATGAGAATTGTGTGTGTGTGTGTGTGTGTGTGTGTGTGTGTGTGTGTGTGTGTATTTATACAGTGGTCAGAGAAGGCCTCTGTGAGGAGGTGGTGACTGTTTTTGTTTTTGTTTTGAGGCAGGGTTTCACTCTGTCACCCAGGCTGGAGTATAGTGGTACAATCATAGCTCACTGCAGCTGCAAACTCCTGGGCTCAAGTGATCCTCCTGCCTCAACCTCCCAACTAGCTAGGGCTACAAGCACATGCCACCATGTCTAGCTAGTGTTTTAAAGTTTTGTAAAGCTGAGGTCTCACTATGTTGCCCAGGCTGGTCTCAAACTCCTGGCCTCAAGCAATTCTTCTGCCTTGGCCTCCAAAAGTGTTGGGATTACAGGTGTCAGCCACTGGGACTGGCCAATGATGACATTTGACCAGAGACCTGAAAATAGTGAGGGACTGAGCCATCTGGTTAACCAGAGAAAGAGCACTCAGGTAGAGGGAGCAGCAGGTGCTAAGACCCTGAGGTCTAAGTAAGCTTATGCATTTGAGCAAGGAGATGGGTGTGTATGGAGCAGTGGTTCTCTATCAGAGGCAGTTTTACACCCTCTCCCTTACACCCAGGGGATGTTGGGCAATGTCTGCAAACATTTCTGGATGGCATAGCTGGGGAGGGAGGTGATGTTACCAGCATCTAGTGAGTGGAGGCCAAGGGTGCTGCTAAACATCCTACAGCCCACAGGACAGCCTCCTACCTTACACACACACACACACACACACACACACACACACACACACACACACGCGCACCAAGGAATTATCTTGGATCCCACATGCCAACCATGCTTAGGTTGAGAAACGCTGGTCTATGGGGAGAGTGTTAAGAATTGAGGTCAGAGAAGGGCTAGACCATGGAGGGCCTTGGGTGCCATGGCAGGGTCTGCCATAGCATTTGTCACAGCGTAATAATAATTACCATTATCATTAGTAGGAGTAGTATATCAAACTCAGGCAGAGCATGCTGTCTGCCCTCCCGTGCCCCGAGGACTTGATGCATATTAACTTGTTTACAGCCCACAACAACACAGCAAGGAAGGTACCGAGGTCAAACAACTTTCCTCAACACGTTAAGGTGGTGTTGCCCAGTGCCTTCCTAGGCAGACCAGCTCCAGGGTGCAAGCTCAGGGCCCCTAGCTCTGCTATCTATGTTAGGATCATCTGCTTACAACTGTGTTCCTCCCCTACGCTGTGAGCCCCTTCCTACCTTTATATCCCCAGCACCTAACATAGGGTTTGGCACACGGTAGGGACTCAATGATGGTTTATTGGATGCAAGCAGGCATTTTCAATGTAACAGCAGATGCAGTCCCATCATTTGAACAGTGTGTGCATCCTGCTCGGGGGCAGGGGTTGCTGGAGGCAGACCTCCCCTGTGATGCTCTGTCCTCATTTACATACCAGGAAGGTCAAGTTCACAGCTGCTGCCCTTCAGCGCTAGGCTGCTCGGTTGTCTCCAGCCTCAGGCCTCCAGGCTTGCCCACCTGACCTCAGGGGCCTGGTTCATCTTGTCTCTTTCTCCCTTTACACATTTCCAGGCCTAACATCCCTGACTTCCCTCCCGGAAAACACACATCCACACACACAGTCGCACGCTCTCTCTCCTGTTACGTCTTTCATGCACTTGTAGAAAATAAACCTCTGTGCTTCATACTGCCTCTTGGGAGTAGTCTTCATTTATCATGCATGCATTCATTTTGAAATCACTTACCAAAGCCCTACTATGCATCCAGCATCGTGCTAGCGGCTGAGGACAGTGAGCAGAGCAAAAGAGACAAACAGCGCGAGCAAGACAGGCAGGTAAACAACTGTCATAAGCCAAACTGTTTTTATCATTTTAGCTGCTGCCTTCAGTATCCCCGGGGGTGGATGCTGCTTGCTTTGGGCGAAAGTCTTAGTGAGCTGCTTGTGGTGGTATTTGGGAGCCTTAGGCTTAGGGCATGGGTGAGAAGGTGTCAGGAGGGACCCAAGCAAGGGAAGGAGCGGGTCAGTTTCCTCTGCAAGGAGGAAACAGCTGTTGGGTTTACCTAAGAGGACGGAGCAGAGGCTAGAAGAGGGCAGAGGGAAGAGAGGGGAAAAGCAAGGGCCAGTGAGAAGGTGGGGGGCTTGGGACACCATGGGGTAGGGGACCAGGCTGTCCAGAAGAGGACATTTAAGAACAGGACCACCTTCACTGTGAGATGGGTTGTGTAACTCTAGGGTCAATATCCCTGCTGTGCCACCCTCCCCAACCACACATGTCCGGCAGAGGCAGGTGTTCTCACATGTGCGTTGTCAGGTGGCTTCTCAGTGGGTGTCAAAAGGGGCCTGGTTATCATGTGAAAGAAATAGTTTGGAGGAAGAGGAGCCTGCAGGCACAGGGACTGCAAATGAGACCTGCCCTGGGGGTCTGCAGACTTCGGCAGGGTGGGGAATTTGGACTTCTGCAAGGGGTAGATGCTGGGCTAGTTCAGATCCCAAAGAGCATGCAGGGCCTCTGGCATCTGGTTAAAGCTTAGCTGAAGGTGTTTCTGGAGAGTTTAATTAGGAACTGTGCTGCTTTGAGCAGGGCCAAGGAGGACACAGCCATTCATTATGGGCTGATGAGGGTCGGCAAATGCCTTGCCGAGGAAGAAGCATTTGAGTGGCCTTTGAAGGATGGATAGGAGTTGGCTGGACAGTGAGAGAAGTTGGGGGCATTCAAGGCAGTAGGAACAGAATTTGCAAAAGCCAAGAGGAGCAAAAGACCAGGTGTGTTCCCAAGCTGGATGGTTGGCTCCTAGGGTAGGAATTGGAGTGCAAGCAAAGCGACAGGCCTGGGAGGGATGTTGGGAGCAGAACCTGCAAGCCCTTGCCTCTGTGAAGGTAGCCCTTCAGAAGTTCCCACATAAACGTAAGCGAGGTGCGCGGTGCATGGGGGCTGAGCAGCCAGGTGCAGAGCCCGTCTGCCTGTGTGTGAAGCTTAGATCTCCCACTGACCAGCTTCATGTCTGTTTCACTCTCTACTCTGCAAAACAGGGCTTTATGCTCCTTTATCTGCAATTCCAAAACCAATTCCAAGGATCTGGAAACCGGAAGGGTTTTTTTGTTGTTGTTGTTTTTGTTTTCAAATAAGCTTGGCAAAAATACATTTGGCAGCTAAACCTGGCCCACAGGACCTGAGGCTGGCTCTCTATGGTCTTGTTATTCCAAACACAGATAGCCCTCTATGTGGCTGCAGAAGTGTCCAGGTGCTTGATTACCGCTGCCCTCCCAGATTCTCCACAAGTGTTATGTAATATACAGCACGTTCACCATATCATCTTTCTGAAAGTCAAAGAATTCTGAATCTGAAACACCTCTGGCCCCAAGGGCATTGGAAATGTGATTGTCTGTTGTAGTATCTAACTCACAGTGTTGTTGAGGAGGATAAAAATCAGGGTATTCAAGTGAAGGACTCAGAACTGTCCAGCCAACACGTGGTGAAACCTCAGTAAATGGGAGCTGTCCATGTTGTTGCTATAATGAGCTCTCAAACTCTGAAACCCCTTGGTGTGAAAGGGTGGGCTCAAGTTTGCTGTCTGCAGAGTGGAGGTGCCCTGACCACCTAGCTGAGCTGGGCAAGCCATTTGCACAGCGGTCTGTTTTCGGCTTAGCTGGGGCCTGCAAGAAAATGGGCCTTTGTATTTTGTTATTGTAGAGTGTGCTATTCCAACAAGCAGCAGCCGTGCCTACCTCTGGCCAGTGCTCCCAGCAGGCATCCCTTGTCCCCCACAAGCCTGGTGTGGCCTGGCGTGGTATAGATAGCCTGTAAACTCCTGACAGCCTGGGCCGCCTTGGCACCTTCTTGTCCTCAGCACCAGCTGGAGTGCTTGGTAATTGTTCTGAGTTGAATCTCACCTATTGACTCTAGGCAGAAGACACTTCGAGACCTGCTTTGGAAACACCTAGATTCTGCGTTACTCCCCAGCCACTAACACATGTATGTGCAGGCACTCATACACACACATACACACACACACATACATTCACACACACACATTCACACACACACACACATTCACATACACATTCACACACATTCACACACACATTCACACACACACATTCACATACACATTCACACACACATTCACACACACACACTTACACACACACATTCACACACACGTTCACACACACAAACACTTACACACACACATTCACATACACATTCACACATACACACAGACACACACACACTCACACACATTCACATACACATTCACACACATATTCACACACACAGACATTCACACACACACATTCACACACATATACCAACACATCAAGACTCATATATCATGGGTCTTGCAGCATATATCATGATGCACTCAGGGATCCAGAGAAACCAGCTTCTTGAAGCAAAGTTCATTTTTTCCTGCCTTTCTCTGTCAGAGACAGGGACTTTTGGGCAAAGATCAGGAGAAAATGCTTCTGTTTACATCAAAGGTCGCTCCTTTTGTTTACTAAGGACTGTTTCCCTGACCGCTATTAAACAAACAGCAGAGGCTTGGCTGGCTTCAGAGGGCTCAAGATGTGGCCACCAACTGATGCCACCAGATGTGACCCGCCTCCACCCGGAGACCAGAAGAGGCCCCCCTCTCCCTATGTGCAGGAAGAAGAAAAGCAGGGGCCTGCAGAGACCCCTCATCATTGCCTTGGCTTGAAAGATTCTTAGACTTTGCTGAAACTCATCCACGGTTTTCACAACCGAGAAACGCCACAGTCATCCTCTGCTCCCTGATTTTAGCTCATGAGCCCTTCCTAAGCTGAGGTCAGCTGAATCAAGAGCAAAATGTGCCTCCCAGAAGGCTGGGCAGCAGGGAACTGGTGTTGTATTAATCAAGCAAAAAAGGGGAAAATCTGAAGACCAAGCACTGCCTGGCAAGGTGAGCTGGAGCCAGCCGGCTGGGGTGTTTATTTTCCGCTTCTGTGGGCCTGGCAGGAGGTAGGCACTCTTTTCCCTCTTATGCTGGGAGAGAGGGAAGCTGGCCAGTCAGTGGCCTTGTAAGTATGAAGAGTTTAAAGGGGCTCCAGCTTCTAGCAGGGGACCACCAGGACCACAGGAAGTTGCAGATAGCCAGAGACCTGCGTGTGAGTAGCTTGCTGCTGGGAGCTGCCAGCTGGGCGTGGGAGACTTTGAGGATGACCTTGAAAACCAACAATGCTGCTTCAGAGATCCACTGTGGATGAGGCTGGGTAAGAGAGAACCATCTATAAAGATGGACTGCGCATTATGAGCTGAGAGGCATTCCGTACTCAGTGGAAGGGAGCGCCCGTTTCTTGATAGTCCACAAGTATTTATTGAGCACCTACTATGTGTTAGGCAGTGTTTTCGGCAAAGGAGATATAAAGACGAACAAGATAGGAAAAAATAAGTGAATAAAGACATAAATACTATAACTTCTGATGATGTTGAGTGCTATGGAAAAAAGTGGAGCAGGATATAGGGGCAGAAATGCAACCCATTTTCTGGGAATCTTAACCTGTGATGTGTTGCAGCAGACACCAGCCGGGCTGTGTGACCTTGAAGGCTCACGTCCGGGTCACACACCCATTCTGTGCCTTAGCTTTCTCACCTGTGAAAGGGGGCTGATCACTGCAGGGATTTCAGAGGTTCGATAAATAATACCTGTCTTCCCATACCTGCAAAAGCAGGCAGGCAGACGAAGATTAACAACATCCCCTTGTTGATGGGTGAGGGCTGGGTTGAGGGATGTGGCTACCTGTGGGGCCTGAAGCAAGTTTCCGAACACAGACCCCGGCATGAGACACCGCAACTTACCCCACCCCGGCCACTGGCAGCTCTGGATGGCCACAGGCCTCCCCTGCAGACAACTGCTTCTGATGGGACCCCAGAAGCAGAATGTGTGTTTTCTGTTGGTGGTTGGCTCCCAAAACCAGAAAATAGAGGCGGAAGGACGGGGCTGAATTGAGCTTCCTCTCACCCTTCTTGGTCTGCCAACTCACCAATAGAGGCGTGAATGCAGCACCAGGCAGCCCAGGGTTCAAATCTTGATCTGGCTTTGCCCTCTGCTAGGTGCAAGACCTTGAACAAACTGTCCAGCCTTTCTGAGACTTGATTTTCTCATCCCTAAAATGGGAACAGCACTGACACCCATCTGATGGGATTCCCGTAAGGAGTAAGTTAGGTGATGCATCTTGGTTACTCAGGGCAGTGCCTGGCACGTACGGGGGCGGAGAGGGTGAGGCATCAGACTGGCTCGTTCTTAAAGAAGCCCTCAGCTCTAAAGCATAAAGCCATGGAGTTGAGGTCCCCCCAGCAGCAGGCAGCGCCCACCTTATAGGGTGGTTGTGAAGATTCGACTGGTTAACATAAGAATAGTGCCTGGCACACACGAGCACTTATTAGGTAATAATAGCTTGAATCATTTGAAGAAGTGTCAATATTCCATTATTCTTTATCTACAAAAATGGCAACTTCAAATGGTAAACATAACCCTTTCCTCCCCTCCCCTCCCCTCCCCTCCCCTCCCCTCCCCTCCCCTCCTCTTCCCTTCCTGACACAGAGTCTTGCTCTGTAACCCAGGCTGGAGTGCAGTGGCATAATCTTGGCTCACTGCAACCTCCACCTCCCGGGCTCAAGCGATTCTCATGCCTCAGCCTCCCGAGTAGCTGGGATTACAGGTGCGCACAACCATACTTGGCTAATTTTTGTACTTTTAGTAGAGACAGGGTTTCAGCACATTGGCCAGGCTGGTCTCAAACTCCTGACCACAAGTGATCCACCTGCCTTGCCCTCTCAAAGTACCGGGGTTATAGGCATGAGCCACTGCACCTGGTGGATCCTTGTTATTTCTTAGCAAGGTACTTATGGTAGGGGCTCAATAAATATTTAGTTCCTTCCTCTCAAATGATCTGGTTGGGATGAGCCAGTCTGGGGTCCCAGGGAACACTGAAAGCCTACCCTCCCCACCCTCACTCAGGCCCAGTGTCCTTTGCCCCGAGGAGGGCCTGGCTGGCCAAGCCACCCCCACCCCCAGTGCCGCGGTGTGGGCAGTGCAGCCACAGGAAGCAGCATGGACCCTTCATAGACCGGGATGCTCCCAACTTGTCACTCGGAGCAGAGCACACTGCCATCTGCAGGGTCACCACTGGGCCTCGTCCCTTATCATGACTGCTAATTAAAGACAAAATTAACCGACCCTGGCCTGGTGGCACCTCTCCCAACGCCTGGCTCTGGCTGGCTGGGCCTCAGTGGGGAAGGGCTGCCCCTGATACTTGGGATGGTGGCCAGAGCGAAGGGGGTGGAATCCCACCCATAACGGAGAAGGTGCCAAGCCATCTGGAAAGCTGGGGCCAGCCCGACACCTCACCGGCCAGCTGGGAGAAATCAGATCTTGGGCCAATCTGGGGGTGACAGGAAAGGGAGGGTGAGATGCAGACGTCTTACTCCCAACTGTATTCCCAGCCCCTTAGAACAGTTGTCGCTGTCAGAGAGAACAGATGTAATGTACTGAGCATGCCAGGCATGAAGGGGGCATTTGATAAATAATAAATTGCTGCGTGGCTTGATGGATGGGGCTGCAAGTGCATAGTCAGTGCTCAACATTTTCCTCATACATTTTCAGAATAACAAACCCCTCTATCGTGCTTTGAGTCAGGTGTTATTCTTAGTATTTAAATATATTCATTCAATGGTTCTCACCAGGACTCTATAAAACATGTTATTTCCCCAATTTACAGATGAGGAAACCAAGGCACAAAGAAGTGAAGTAACCATCACAACACCACACAACTAGCAAGTGGTGGAGATAAGAGAGGTCACAAGATTTAGGAACATAAGGGATTACGTGGGTGAACCTAATCTTCCAGAATTGGTTTTTCATCTTCCTGGAATTTTAGGATTGAGTACAGAAGTGGAGGCTCCCGTTGCAGGTCAAGAAGAAAAAAAGAGAGAGGAGAAGAGAGGAGGTAGCTGCAGTAAAAATAACAGCTTGTAGATATTGAGCCCTTACTGTGTGCTGGGTTCTGTACCCAGCCCTTTCTCTGTTTCATTCTATTTCATCCTTAGAGTAGCCGTACTTTGAGGTTGGCGTGAGCTTTGCCTGCAATCTGTAACTTTTACAAATGAGGCACATTGCAAAATGACCCTGGCATCCCTGGCAGGAGACACAGCAGCAGCTTCCCCTCCACAACCCCCCAGGTCAGGCTTTAAGGTGGAACACTGGGACTCCCTGGGCTGCCCATGCTGATGCCCACAGCAGGGTGAGCTCTCTGTGCCTCAGTGTCCTCTCTATGGAACAGGAGGAAGAACGCCCCTCACAGAGCCATGGTGAGGCTCAGGGGCAGAGGGGGCGTTAACTGTGCCCCCATGCCTAGAGTTCAGGTTATGGGCTCCCTTGCTCTGAAGCTTTCTACATGACTGCAAATTGACCCCAGACCGTGAGGCTCCCTGCTTCCCCCTCGGATCTGGTTAGAACCGCCATCAAGAGGCATAATCTCCTTACTTTTCAGATGCAGAAAGTGAAACCCAAGGAAGGGGTGACTGGAACCTAGGGCCCCAGCCCAATGCAGTCTCTGGGGCTCCTGATACCTCTTACACCTAAAAAAGGAAAGAGCTGGCTACCATCAGGGAGGATACTGGGGACAAAACACCGAGGGGCTCTTGCACATGTCTGGGGTGACAGAGCCCAGAACAGAGCCTCTCCATCCATCCCCATTATTTCTGCAGCAGAGGCAGGTTCAGGCTGGAGAAGTTCCAGAGCAAGGCAGTCACAGTGATGAAGAGCTCGGAGCAGCTGGCATGTATGTGTACACATGAACCTTAAAGGCCTCTTGGATCTAGGAAGATAAGGGCCAAAGGGAGCTACCATGGGAGCTTATAAAGTGACAAACAGAACCAGGGAAGGGACAGAGCAAACACAGGACCAAGGCACCCTGGCCTCTCCAGGAGCCAGGAAAAGTCAAAGCCCAACAAGCTATAGGGAGCCCCAAAAACATGGACTCTGGGGCCAGACTCCCTTGGTTTGAAGCCCTGCTGTGCCATTGATTAGCTGTGTGACCTTAGGCAATTCGGTTGGTCTCTCTATTCTTCAGTTTACATCTGTGAAATGGAGCTAGGAAACAGAACTTCCCTCACAGGGATGCTCTGATGAGTAAATGAAATACTACCTGAGAAAGGCTTAGAACAGTGCCTTGTACAAACATAGTGAGTGATGTACGAGCGTCGGCTGCTACTGTTATCAGTACCGCACCAAGTGGGAATGTCCGCCATTCAGTTCCCCAGATGTGTATTATCTGATGGAGGCCTCATGGTGGAAAGATGAATGGTCACTGGAGGAGCTCACAGGCTGGTGGGGACAAGACATAATGACAGATTTCAGCATTGAGGGTACCGTAAGGTTTAGCCGACTCCAGGGATGTTCAGTGGGATCATTAGAGGAAGTCAGAGATATCTAGAGTGTGACCTTGGCCTTTTGACCTCCCTTAGCACTGTCATCAGAGACAGCCCAACCAGGCGACAGAAGCTGTACCATTCCAGTGTCCTTGCTTTATAGAGGAAGGACAACATGAAGGCCCCAGGCGGTCCAGGGAACAGGCGAGGCCACAGTAGGCAAGGGGCCGAGTGAGGACAGAGAGGTCCCGTGTGGCAGCTTTGTGGGTCCTTTGCACCTTTTTCTCTTTACATTTGTGAACTTCTCTGGGGCAAGATTATTTTTTAATTGAGTGTAATATACATACAGAAAGTGCACACCTCAAATGTGTACAGCTCCGTGCCTTTGTACCGCCTGAACACACACCTGTGAACCAGGCCTCGGATTAAGAATTCGAGCATGGCCAATCCCCCATCCTCCCTCCAGTCACTACCACTTCCCACGTGCAATGCTGTCCTGACTCCCACAGCACGAATTCATTTCACCTACTTTTTTTTTTTTTTTTTTTTTGAGACCAGTCTTGCTCTGTTGCTCAGGCTGGAGTACAGTGGCTGGAGTAGCTGTGACTACAGGCATCTGCCACCTTGCCCAGCTAATTTTTGTATTTTTAATAGAGACAGGGTTTCACCATGTGGGCCAGGCTGGTCTCGAACTCCCGACCTCAGGTGATCTGCCCACCTCGGCCTCCCAAATAGTTTCACCAGCTTTCGAACTTCCCCTAAATGGACTGATACAGTATGCTGTCTTCTGTGTCTGGCTTCTTTTGCTCAACGTATTTGTTTGATTCATCCATGTTATGTGGTGGCTATATTTTATTGTATTTGGTGAAGAAACCATACATTCTACAAGTGGCCATTTCTTTTTTTTTTTTTTTTTTTTGAGACGGAGTCTTGCTCCGTTGCTCAGGCTGGAGTGCAGTGGCATGATCTCAGCTCACTGCAACCTCCGTCTCCCAGATTGATTCTCCTGCCTCACTACAGGTGTGCACCACCATGCTTGGCTAATTTTTTGTATTTTTAGTAGAGATAGGGTTTTACCATGTTGGCCAGACTGGTCTCAAACTCCTGAGCTACCCACCTCGGCCTCTCAAAGTGCTGGGATTACAGGCGTGAGCCACCGCACACAGCCAAGGCCATTTCTAGTTTGGGGCTGCTATGTACCGTGCTGCTGTGGACATCCTAGGGCATGTTTTTCGTGACTGCACCCAGTCCTGGGGGCTGTATATCTGGGAGCGGAATGGCTGAGTCCTCTGTACTTGACATCCAGCATGGGGCTGGAGAGGAGCCACCAGCCCACATTTATTGAGCATAGATTCCCAGCCAGACCCTGCGCAGGGCTCCCAGCTGTCTGCCACCGCCGAGAGCCACCTCGGCTCACTGTTTCTCTAATGAGGGTGTGACCCTGAGTCAGGCCCCTGGGACAGAGCAGCATGAAAGATTTATAACACGATATCGACACATTTAAGGGAGTACTGCTCCAAACAGCAGGCTGTTTCCGAATGATTAAAAGCCATGGGAAGCAGGGATGCTTGAGCAAAGATTAAGAAATCAAAACCTGTGCTCTTCTGAATGGGCTCAACTCTGGGGAAAGCAGGCTGGACCATGGATGCTGGGAAGGGGAGTGGTTGGCCACAAAGGGAAGGGCCGGCATTGGAGGGAAATCCAGAAAGACTGGAGATGAGAATGCCCCTGGAAGGACAGGTAGGGAGGAAATGGCCAAACATACATGGAATGAAAGAGAACAACAGAAAGAGCCTTCACTTGTTATTACATTTTACCAACCTTTAGCACAGTGCTTGGTTCTAGCTTCTTAAGGCAGCAGATGCCCTGCGGAGTGAGTTTAACACAGACAACTGGTCTACCCCCTCCCACTGAGTCATATTCTCCAGGTTGGGGCTTGAGAAGCAGATAGTGCAAGCCCCAGCAGTGATTCTGATTTCCAGCCAAGTCTAGAAAACAACTGTTTTAAGGGACCAGGGCCATCAGCCCACCCTAGGTCCCATCAAAAAGGGACTGAGCTCTCCTGACTCCCAGGCCCCTGACTCTCCTCCTGGTTTCTTTGGCTCTCCCAGCACTGAGTCTGCCCTTCACTCTCAGGGTGATTTTTTAACCATGCATCCTGTCTGGCTGCAGCATTAACTCAACTCAGCAGTGAACCTCCATCCTGTCCCAGCTGCCTCTGGCTGCTTTTAAATAACCCCACTTCACTTTGACCTCCCTCTGGTATGTTTTAAGGGACAGTATCTCCTTGGACCCGAGGTAAGGAAGCAGTCTGTGTGTGCTCATGGGTTCGTAGTGGAGATCTGACTTGACTTTGACCTTTCTCAGCCTTAGGTGCTGCATCTGTGGGATGCAGTGGGAATAATGACACCTAGGTCATCGAGTTCTCAGGATTACCAAAGATGTAGCAGGCATGAGATGCTGCACACAGCTCACCTGACCAGTCAGCTATCCAGAGTAGCCAGAAACAGTATCCAAGGGGGAGTGTAAACCATTTCCATCACCTGGGGCATGTCACAGCAGCCTCCTGCCTGGTGGCCCTGCCTCCAGTCTTGTCCCCTCAAGTCCTTTTCCACACAGCTCACAGAGGGGCCCTTGTAGAACTCAGATCTGACCCAGACCCTTCGTGCACTGGAACCCCAGGAGCACAGGAGCTAGGTGTGAATCCACAGCTTCTCTGGGCTCAACCAAAAGGTCGGGACTTTACATGGGTTATTTTGTTTCCTGGTTACAACAAACTTATGCAGATGGTATTGTTCTTTTCTTTTCTTTTTTTTTTTTTTAATGAGGAAACTGAGGCACTAAGAGCTCAAGAATAAAGTTGGACCTTATACCCAAGGCTGACACGAAAGCCCTTATCTGTTCTCTGGCCCTCTCCTATGTGCCCCTGGCCACTGTGGATGCATTTTTGACAACAGAGCATGTCCTGCCAGCTGAAGGTTGAACAGTGCTTCAGGTTAGAACCTCCTGGCCTGGCCAGAGAACATTTTCACATCTCTTGAGGCTTCTGGAGCCCATCATGTTGCATCTGAAATACTGGGGTTGTTGGTACTGGGATTAAAGCTGCGGGTCACAATGCAGCAAGATACAAACATCCGCCCCCTGGCAGCTGGGGCCCTGATTTGCTTATTTTGCAGCTTGAAACCACCACTTCCTTTGGTAGGCTGGGGAGAGGTTTGAGGGAGGGCAATGTGGGGCTGGCTAGCCTGGCCCCCGGCTGTCTAGGCCGTTCAGCCCCTTGCCTGCCCCTCCTGCTGAGGCTTCCTGGGGCACAGTGAAATGTCAGATGAGCTGGGAGCTACCAAGCTGGGTCTCTACCACCCTAGCACCTCCTTCTAAATTATGATCTGGAGACTTTGGTTTCCTGAAAAACCACAGAACTTAAAGTTGTCAAAGCCAAAGGTGAGCATCTCAGAGGCATTTAATCATCTAATCCTCACCTTCACCTGGATTTAGTTCCACCTCCTTGTTTGCCTGGAGGTGAAACCTGGATGTATCACACAGTGTCCAAGGGTCTCAGTTTTGCCATCTCCAAAAATAGAGATAATAAGGCAGAAATGTAGTAAGTGCAACTTGAGTGTCAGGTATATCCATAATATCAGTTCTGTCACTAGACCTGTGGGATACCTGACCCTGCAGGGAAGGGGAGGGTCAGGAAGTGAAGATGATCAAGATAGGCTTTCAAAAGAGGCAATGCTGGGGCTACATTCTGGAGTCTCCATGGAAATTAGTGGACCACAGAGAGCCAGGATTGCAGGCAAGTGTCTGCTCTCACTCCCATCCCCAAGCGGACCATGAGCTCCTTGAAGGCAGGGAATGTGTGTGTCTGAGGGAATGCATGAAGTGTGTGTGTATGTGTGTGTGTGTGGATTTACTTGTATGCCACCTCATGTGTACATAGACACACATATATGCTCCTTATTCATTTCATATCTATATGCATGTAGCCGGTATGATATTCATATAGTAGGTGCTCAATAAATATTTGTTGAATTGTGCTGAAGAAAAGCAACTCTGTTTTCTAGCTGGTGGAAGGGGGTCCAGCTTTTGGAAGAAATCTACATCAGGTATGTCCGCAGGACTACTGGTGCTCTGTGCTGGCTCCTCAGGGACATTAAAATAGGTCTGTGCCCCATGTCTGAAAATACTGGGCCTCTGCACTTAAAATCAAGGCATTGGTGTGCATGCATTGGAGGATCACAGAAGGCCAGTTCCACCTCTCACGTCTGACCCTGTGACTGAAGTAAGGTCAAAGGGGTCTGTGGCCCCCTCCTGCTGTTGCCTGTAGCATGTGTCTGTGATACAGAGTTCAATGGGCAGGTCAAGAGACATCACTATGAAAAACAAGCAAACAAAAGGCAGACTACCTCCTTGTTAGTGTGAAAATGACAAAGAAAGCTGTATTTCTCAGGGTGGGAGGCCATGTGGGTTCGCAGGCACTGACACTAAGACTTGCCCCTGCCAGATACATCTTTTGAGATGGGAATTTTAATCTATCAGTACCGATGGGCCTTTGGAAAGAAGGTGCTAGGGTGTTGCCATGAAGTTCATCCTTGTGTGTGCTTTAGAGTGAATGCTATGGGTATGTCATCCTGCTATATAGGTAGACCTGGAATTTTTCAAAAACTTAAGCTCAAAACCATTGTTTTATTTTATGCTAGTTTATTCTATTGTATTGATTTGATTCCATTCTATTTTATGCACCAATATGCACAAAATAGTTCTAAAAAGGATTAAAGTTTACTTATGCAAGATAAACTAAATGTGAACTCAATGACAGAGATAAAAGAAAAATGAGAATGAAGACACAAAAATAAGCCAGAAACAAGGTGCATCTTTAAATAAATGATATACCATTCTATACAGATGCTTACTCTGGTGAACTATAAACAAGACTCTGAGCTTCCAGGAAGGCATTAGGATAAGGAAAACCTAGTCAGTTGTACTGTTCCAGTTACCATCAAACCAACCTATTGATCAGGACAAGCAAACCATGGCTGATACTGAGACCTGAGGGGAATTTCCTCTAAGCCCTTTGTGAAGAAGACCCCATGTGGTAAAGAACAAGCTCCCTAGAAAAATCCTTACAGAAAGTCCAACATTGCATCAAATGGTTCTGTCCACTGAACGAGTATTCAGCATGGGCCTTCCTCAACACACAATTCAGAGAGACAGGTTATGGCTCAGATGCCCGGATCTATCACTCCTACAATTGTGTCAGTCCATTTAGCACAGGGATTTTTGTGTCAGGGCTGAAACTACATGCAGTTATTTTAAAACTGGTGTTCAATTATGTCATACATGTCTCACACTTTAAATTTTTAAGGAGACGGTCTTATTTGAGTTTTGAAAGCTCTGACTGTTGGATGGAGATGGAATGGAAAGGGCTCAAACTAGGTGAGATGGTCAGGCCCATAAAGTGAAGAGCTACACGGGTCTAGTGTACTGCGATGCCTCCCACGCCTAGTCTTGCATCTGGCACACAGTAGGTGCTCATGGTAGTTGTTTGTTGAATGAAGGGCTAGGGATATGGATTGAATAGCAGTTTGATAAACAAATTAATAACTAATTAAAGAAAACAATTAATTAATCCAGGTGCATTAAGATAATTATAGTGGACACCTGCTGAACTTTTTCCATCTTATGAAGAGTTTAAATGATGAGGCAATGTCTTGCATTCAGAAAGGACTGGATCTTAGGTAATCGTCCAGTTTATCCTCCGCCACCCTCATTTTAATATGCAACTAGTATATTTGGCATGCAGGGAGCTTGAAACCCCTCTCATCTCACCCCTTGGAGAGAGGACCCTGGTCTCATCATTATCTAGAATCCAAGAGTTGCTTCCTTGCCCTGACTGAGGATTCTCACCATCTCAGCCACTGACCCCTCAAAATGGCCCTCAGGCCCCACTAGCTTCTAGATTTGTCCCAACACACACCGAATCAGGAGCAACCTTTGATCTGCCTGAACCTTCAGAACTGTGGAACTAATGGGGGAAATAGGACTTGCTTGAGGTTCTTCCCAGAGATGTCCTAACCCTGCCCTCCCACCTCCTTTTCCCTCCTTCCCATAAGGTATTTCACAATGCTTTGAGAAGGAACAGGTTTTGAAAATTGTGCTGCATGCATTTGCTTTGCCCAGGGAATGACACATCTGGGCTCCAGATGTTTTTCAGTCCTGCAGAGTGGTAGCGAATTTCAGGTGGTTGTAGGCAGAGCTCAGACTAAACACAAGGGTGCACACAGCCATTCATAAAGGCACCTTTCAGATTCCTCTGGCTTTTGCCACTGTCTTTTTTCCACCTGGGATGCCCCTTGAGCTACTTGGTATCTCTGTTCTAAGAGACATCACTAACACACCCCCTGGTAGGGCATGAGGGTCTTTGGTACAGTGGAGAGGCGCCCAGGGACTGAATCCTAGCTCAGCTCTGTGCTCTCAGGTGAATTATCTGCCCTCTCTGCATCTCAGTGTCCACATCTGTAAAAGAAAGCGAATGGTCTCCACTTTATAGGGCTGTTGTGAAGGATTACAGAGCTAATGCTTATAAAATGTTTAGGACGGGGTCTGGCAGATACTAAGCACCAAGTAGGTGTTTGCTGGTATTATTCGTAGTTTCCTTCTTCTCTGGAGATCGCTATGGAATTAGAAGTTGGTCCCTGTCCCTTAATTGGTCATTATTATTTCACCTTAGCCCTATGTGACCATTTTTATCATAATGTCTCCCCAGAGCCTAATAATGATGGTGATGATCACGCTGAAATGTATTGAGCCCCTTCTCTGTGCCAGACACTGTGAAAACCACTTGACATTATAGCCTGTAGGAGAGCCTATAGCTTGGCTCAATTTCTGACTCAGAGTTTAGTGCATACAATGATTCTTTGATGTAGGCGCTATGATTAGCCCCACTTTCAGCTAAGGAAAAGAAAACTTGGGAGGAACTGAGAAAGCAAATGGTATCTAGGACTTGATCCAGGATAGCCAGCCTCAGATCCCATGCTCTCAACCACTACTTAGAGATTGAGAAATAGCACAGCTAAATAAAAAACTCCTGGTATGGCATACAGACGGAACAGACAGAACATATAGTGGCACATGCTATAGGGTTTGCGTTACAGACTACTGAAGGAGGTGGACTTTGAGCCAGGCCTTAAAAAGTATGGAGAGTAGGATGGGGAAAGGCATTCCAGGTAGAAGGAATGGCATTAACAAAGATATAAAAGCTAAAACCCCAGAGAATGTTTAAGCACAGAAGTAGTTAGCATTGCTAAAGTATAGGTAGGTGGAAGGCTAACATAGCACCTGAGTATAGAGGGCATTGCACGACCAAAAAAAACAAAAACAAAAACAAAAGTTATCCTATAGGAAACAGGGAGCTGTAGAATGCCTTTGAGCAGAGAAGAGCATGCCCACAGCTGTGATCTAGAAAGATTAGCCTGGCAGAGGAATATCAGGTGGAGAGATGGGACATTAGGAGATCACTGGATTTGGTGACGCCTAAACTAATGAGATATTCCCAGTGTTCCAGAAGCAAGACTTGGTGAGGAAGATGATGTGTCTGAAGTCACACAGCTAGTGAAAAGTAGAGCCCAAACTCTAGTTAGATCTTCTGACTTTAAATTCTGTATTCTTTCTGCTATACCAAGCAAAGATATAGCTGATCCTGTTAGAAGATCTGAAAGAATTCAGTCTCATGAACTCTAAAGGGTCATGGCTCTAGTTACAAGGGGTCTGAGGACTCATCAACATTATATGCAGAACGGGGTGTGTGTGTGTGTGTGTGTGCGTGTGTGTGTGTGTGTGTGTCCTGTGAGCATGTGCAGAGATGGGATCGGTCATGGGAGATGGCACATGCATCCACGTTTTAGTGTCCGCAAACACAGTGACACACCACTGTGAAACCTCAGGAGTCACACCAAAATGTGAAGCCCAGAATTCTTTAGGAACTCTGCCTGCATTACAAAACCAACAGTAAAAGAAGAAAAGAGACAGATTGATTGATTTCAGTGGGAAGAAGGAAGGGTAGAAGTTAAATGAACACTTGAGGCTTAAGAACCAAGTGTCTTCTGGGCAGTCAGCCTTCTTTAAAGCAGTGGTTCTCGATGACTAGTGATTTTGCTCCCCAGGGGACAAGTGGCAATGTCTAGAGACATTTCTGTTGTCACAACTGGGGACAGGAATGGTGCTATTGACAATAAATAATTATCGGACTCATAATATCCATAGTAACAAGGTGGAGAAACCCTGCTTTGGAGGAAGAAGAAGTCTTGACTTCTAGCACAGAGCTGAACAAAACCACTGGCCTTGTATCTTCAGTGCTCAGCTTCCAGAAGAGGCTGAGGGCTAATTAGCCTCCTATGGAGTAACAGGCCTATGTATGGTGAGCAGAAGTCTTTATGATTTCCATTAACCCTCAGGAATGGATATAGGCCTGACCCCGGAGGCCCTGCCCAGGGGCTCATTTGACCTGGTTCCCTCTGAACACCAGGTTGCATCTCCCCCTACTTATCTGGAATTCAGGACTCAGGTCACTGGTTGTGGTCCACTGTACAAACCAATGGCACAGAGCTGGAGGGAACTGAGAGGCCATCTTGTCCCCTCCCTACCTATATCTCACCCCCATATTTAGAGAAGAAGGCATGGAAGCCCAGGGAGGTGAAATGACTTGCCCATGACTGTGACTGTGTATCCATGAGGACTCTTCCAGCAAGTGGCAGAAAATCCTACTCCAACTAGATTAAGCCAACTGTTTTCACTCAGTAACTAAAACACCCAGGTTCCACCTTTGACACAGCTGGATCCAGGGTCTCGGTTGATGTCATTGGGTCTTTGGCCACTTCTTGGCTCTGTTCTCTCCCTGGGACATTCTGAGCTGTCTTGGAAGCGAGATGATGGTTGGACTGTCAGGTTTCAACTTCACAGCTTTAATCAAGGGAGAAATCAAGAGTCTGTCTCTCTCTCTCTCTCTCTCTCTCTCTGTCTCTGTCTCTCTCTCTCTCTCTCTTTCTCTCTCTCAGTGGTCCCCGTGAATGCACCTATGGGCTGTGAGTTAGGGAATATATCCATCCCTGATCCAGCCCCTGTTGTTCTGAGGAAGTGATGCCCTGAATGACCAGCCCAAAGCAGAAAGGAGGGTCCACAATGCCTGTGCAGGGAGTGGAGAGGGGTGGTCCTTCAGAGAAAATTGGGGATGCTGTTACCAGAAGAAGGGGGAGTAGACACTGGATGGGCCAAAATAACACATCACCCCTCCAGCCGATGAGTGGCTGGGCTCAGCACAGGTGTCCTGATATCTAGGCTGTTCCTTCAGCTCCGACACAGGCCCCCTAAGGCGGAACAGCTAACTCCAAAGGACCTACCCATGGTTTTGACTCTTGGCCTGGAGAGCAAGAGGTGAAGGAGATGGGGAGAGGATAGTGCAGGGCTAAGACCCAAGACTTGGGAACCAGCCACCCCAGTGAAGTTCAAGATCTCACTTTGCTCTCTTCATGGCCGGGATTTGGGGCACTGGCTTGGAGTGCAGGAAGGGAGTAGGAGCAGGTGACTTGGATTTGGACAGTGACTCAGGGGAGAGAGGACAAGAAGAGCCCTGATCTAGGAGCTGGGAAATGACTTAAAAGCCATTTATTGCGTTCTTCCTACCCATCCTGTCTTTTTGCCTTCCTTCTAGTAAATATGCATGAAGTGCCCACTCTAGTCTGTCCATGATCCCCTTCCTGCAGCACTGGCAGCCTCTCCTGACATGCCACCTCCTCACTGTCCACTTCAAGCCAAGGGGCAGGTGTAGGATCTCTCCTCTTCCTGGCTCCATTCAGAGCTTACTTTGATGTTTGCTTTCTTTCCCTCCCTCCCTCCCCCATTCCCTCCCTCTCTTCTTTCTTTCTTTCTCTCTCTCTCTCTCTCTCTCTCTTTCTCTCTCTTTCTTTCTTCTTTCTTTCTTCCTAAAGACCCAATCTCACTCTGTCACCAGGCTGGAGTGCAGTGATGTGATCATGGCTTAGCTCACTGCACCCTTAACCTCCTGGGCTTGTGTGATCCTCCCATCTCAGTCTCTGGAGCAGCTGGGACTATAGGCATGCACCATCACTCCCAACTAATTTTGGAGGGGATGCTGGGAGGAGGTTTTAGAGAGATGGGGTTTTGCCATGTTGCCCAGGCTGGTCTCAAACTCTGGACTCAAGCGATCTGCCTTCCTCAGCCTCCCAAAGTGCTGGGATTGCCAGGCACGAGCCACAGTGCCCAGCGCTTTGATGCTTATTTTTATCCTATTTTTCCTGTGGGGAATGTTGAGGGAGTGGGTCCCACCAGCATGATTTCCTTGGCCCTGCTCTTCCCTGGGGACTGATGGGTACTTAAACCCTCTGGCATTGCAGATGCTCCCTGCCCGTGGCAAAGCACCCTGCCAGATGCCAGTCCCTCAGCCTTTCTCCCTTCAGTCCCCTCCCCTTCCCCACCAGGTCATGTGCAGCTCCCTGAGTGGCATCAGCTAGAGGGAGAATTAACTTGGTTGATCTGATTGCCAAATGCTTGCCTGAAGCACTTTCCAGATGTAGAGGAGATGACATTAGCTAGGTTGTCCATGCTGTTTATCTACTTATTTTTCTAGAGACAGTTCTCACTCTGTCACCCAGGCTGGAGTGCAGTGGCACAATCATAGCTCACTACAGCCTCAAACTCCTGGGCTCAAGCAGTCCTTCCACCTTAGCCTCCCATGTAGCTGGGACCACAAGCATGTGCCAGTATGCTTGGCTAATTTAAAAAAAAAAAATTGCAGAGATGGGATCTCACTGTTGCCCACACTGATCGTGAACTCTTGGCCTCAAGCATTCCTCCCACCTTGGCCTCACAAAGTGCTGAGATTACAGGCAGGAGCCATCATGCCCAGCCAGGCTGTTTATTTTTAATCCATTCCAAACCACGAATCAAATGTGCCTGTACCTCATAAAGAAGTGTCTGTAAGTCCTTCGGTGGCTGTCAGTTGAGTGCCATTCTAGATGCTGGGGATGGAGAAGGAAACACAGGGACAAACATCCCTGTCTTTGTAGAGCTGACCATGAACATACATTAAGTCGAGTAGATAGTCTACCAGCTGGGGAAAGCTAGGTGGAGAAAAGCAAAGCAGGTCTGGGTATTGGGAGAACCAGGGGCCAAAGCTGCAGCTTCAAACAGGGTGTCCCAAAGCCTCTGAAAAGGTGGCATTTGCACACACTGAAGGAGGCAAGTGAGTGAGCCTGTGGTGTCTGGAGAGATGGCTCCAGGCAGAAGGATGAGTAAGTGTAACTGCCCAAGGGCAAGTTAAAGTAGGAGTTCAAAGAACAAGTTCAAAGAATAATAAAGTGACCGGGATGCCTCAGGCAGAGTAAGCCAGGAGGAAAAGAGAAAGTGAGTCCCAGGGGTGAATGGGTCCCTTGCAGGCATTTTAAGGACTTTATACTTTATTCCTAGTGGGATGGGGGCATTGGAGGGTTTTGAGCAGAGGAGGGATCTGATCCGACTTTTTTTTTTTTTTTTAATAGAATCACTCTGGTTGTTGCAGTGAGAATAGACCCTGGTGAGGGTGGGGCAAGGACCAGAGCAGGGAAACCACTCAAGACTGTGTCAGTAATCTCAGTCAGCAATGAAGGTAGCAGATGAAGTTGTCAGGACCAGGTGCTACCTCTGTGGGTATTGAGAAGCATTTGGGCTCTGCGCTTATTCTGGAGAAAGAGGCAACAGGATTTGCTGATAGATTAGATGTGGGATGTAAAGGCTGACTCCAAGGTTTTTGGCCTGAGCCCTGGAAGAAAGAAGGTGTTATTTACTGAGATAGGGAAGATGCTAAAGGAACAGGTTTGGGGACAGGGCAGAGACCAGCAGGTCAGTGTGGGATGTGCTATGTCTGCAATGCCCATTGGACAGTAAGTGATGATGTCCAGTAGATGTCCACCGAGATGGAGAAGACTATGGAAGGAAAGAGACCTTCACATATGTTCTATCCTTCCATGTGTATAAGAACCATAAGCTGATAGATTACATTATCTACCCATTTTAGAGATGAGGAAACTGAGCATCTTAGGGGTAAATAATGGGCCAAAGCTCACGGGATGTATATGTGACAAAACAGAACTCAAACCCCAACCCCTATGATTCCAAATTCATTGCTTCTTTCCTCTCCATCTTGCTGCTTCCTCAGTTTTTCAGGTGATTAAAAATACTAATGAAAAAATTGTTAACCAGTGAATGTCATCATTGTCCTCCTGAGCTAAGAAAATAGAACCCCTGCCCGCACCTCAAGACCCCCACCCTTCCCTTGTTCGTGCTGTGTCCTAGGCAGTTTGGGTTGTAAGTGACAATCACATGGGTACTACCTCATGCAGGTGTTCTTACTTTAATTCCTCCTTCTTCTGGCTCTTGGCCCTTTGCTTCTTGAGATGGAAGCTTTTTTTGTGACTCTGGGTCTGTCTGTGTGTGTCTCTGTGTGTTTTTACACATTGAAGGCTTAAGCAATGAAAATAGTGGAAGGCTTGACCTTCTGAAATGAATAACCCCAACCTTGTAAATAAATCAACCACTCTACCAGACCGAAAAAGATAATACCTGTAGGGCAATAAATGGGATCATTGTTTTTTGATTTCTTCTTTTTTATATTCTCCTGACACGCAACCTAACTTTCTCTTTTGAAAGCAATGTTCTAAGATTGCAACAAACTATAGTTGAAATTATTTTAGTGAAAGAAAATAATGTCTTAGGGTCATCTAAAGAAATGACTTCATATATCTATTTTACTCTCTTAAATGTTTCTCCAAGTCATGCTGAAGTGGCAAAGATTTTTCTGATTCCAAGTTCCTGCTCACAAAATACATTAACTGTAGAGAGCAGAGATATCTGAGCCTAGTGCACGCAAAAGAAACTGGTTAGGAGAGCTGTACAGATAAAGATAAACAAGATTCTTGGATTCCCAATAATGTGCTTGACCTTATTATTTGGTGCTATGGTTTGGATGGTGAAAACTCATGGTGAAATTTGGTCCCCAGTGTGACAGTGTTGGGAGCTGAGGACTAGTGAGAAGTGTTGGGGTCATGGGGGCAGATCCCTCATGAATAAACTAATGCTCTTCTGCAGGGGTAAGGGAGTTCTTACCGTCTTGGGATTAGATTAGTTTCTTTGAGAGTGGGTTGTTAAAAAGAATCTGGTTCCCTTAGTTTCTTTCTCTTGCTGCCTCTCTAGCTGTATGATCTCTTTGCACATCTCTGCTCCCCTTCCACTTTCCACCATGAGTTGAAGAAGCTCGAGTCCTTCACCAGAGACAGCTGCCCAA
The DNA here is from genome assembly GCF_037993035.2 of Macaca fascicularis. Taxonomy (NCBI): domain Eukaryota; kingdom Metazoa; phylum Chordata; class Mammalia; order Primates; family Cercopithecidae; genus Macaca; species Macaca fascicularis. The sequence continues at coordinate 114,381,036 of NC_088385.1, forward strand.
TCTTGAATTTTCCAGCCATCAGAATCATAAGCCAAATAAACCTCTTTTCTTTATAAACTACCCAGTCTCAGGTATTCTGTCATAGCAACACAAAATGGATTAAGACATTTAGTATCCATTACCTCACTAAATTCTCATAACAGTTCATTTTACAGGTAAGGAACTGAGGCAGAGAGAGTAGCTCCAGATAACTCATTTAGTAAATGACAAGAGCTGACTCCAAAGCACATGTTTTCCCCACTACAGATGTTTAGAAATCCCATCCAGGCTCTGTGGATGACATTTGAAAATTCTTTTTTTTTTTTTTTTTTTGGAGACAGAGTCTCACACTGTCACCCAGGCTGGAGTGCAATGGTGCAATCTTGGCTCGCTGCAACCTCCGCCTCCCGGGTTCACGTGATTCTCCTGCCTTAGCCTCCTAAATAGCTAGGATTACAGGCACACACCACCATACCTGGCTAATTTTTTGTATTTTTAGTAGAGACAAGGTTTCACTATGTTAGCCAGACTGGTCTCAAACTCCTGACCTCGCGATCTGCCTACCTCAGCCTCCCAAAGTGCTGGGATTACAGGTGTGAGCCACCATGCCTGGCCGACATTTGAAAATTCTACCAAGCTCTGGGGGCAGGGGACAGTAAGTTGTCATGATGCTTGCAGACATGGCCTTTATGTCATCCAAAGCCATTACTTTTTAAAACTCCATAGCTCTCAGGACTGACAGGAAGGGAAGACATTGGGATGTTATGTTCTCTCTCTCTCTCTCTCTCTCTCTCTCTCTCTCTCTCTCACTCTCACTGGACACTAACTTCCCCTCTAGTTGATGTTTACAACTCTGCTATAGAAAAGAGACCTGACTGAGGATCAGTTCTGCAAGAAGCCCCATTAATCTTGAGAAACATGTTCAGACCTTGTTCTGTGGTAAACCTATATTTGTGTCCCCTTAACCTTCTAACTCACAGGTTGGCAATCATTAGCCTGAGTGCCTTTTTTGTAAATAAAGTTTTGTTGGAACACAGCCACACCTATTCACCAGCAGAATTGAGTAGTTGCTACAAAGAGTATATGACCCACAAGACTGAAAATAATTATTATCTGGCCCTTTCTAGAAAAAGTTTGGTAACTGTTGTTGTTCACACATACCACAGACACACAGATTCTATCTGGCAAACTCCTAGGCAGCTACAAGGCCTAACTAGAGTACTCTTTCTCCCACCCAAGTATTAACCAGGCCCGACCCTGCTTAGCTTCCGAAATCAGACAATATCGGGCATGTTCAGGGCAATGTGGCTGTACATTAGAGTATTCTTTATCCTGAGAGACCTTCTAGTAGCTACCCAAGCCCAAGGCAAAGCTAACCACATCCTCCTCTGGACGTCCAAGCGGCTTTTAATAGCAAAAAAAATCACTGATGTTCATAGAATACTGTGTTCTAGACACTGTTTTTTAAGCATGTCATAGAGATTAGCTAATTTAACCATCATAGCAACCCTAAGTGGTAGGTACTTTTATCATTACCATTTTACACATGAGGAGATCAAGGCAGAGAGATTATGTAACTCTTACGGTCACACAACTGGTAAATAAGTGAGCTGGGGTTTGAACCCAGGTAGTCTGGCAGTCCTTTCACCATTTGGCTGCCACAGTCGCTGTCATTATCCCCATTATACAGATGGGAAACAGACCACACAGCATGTATTCTATTGTATTCTAAGACAATCCATGTCTGTCTCAGTTTTTCCTGGAGAACAGAGGTACCCTTCCTCTCCCCACACCCTAGTGCCCAATGCATAGAGATGCTCAGGTACACAGAGAGGGGTTCACCTTCTTGACCATGAGCTTTTAGAGACCAGAGAGGTCATCCGTTCATCACTGGGTCCCCAGTGCCCAGCCCTGTTCCTGCCTCAAAGAAGTTGGGCTGAGCAAGTGGGTCAAGAAGGGAGGAAGTTTTCTGAAAATAGGAAGCCCTCCATTTTCGGCTTTCCTGTGCCCTTCCTTCTTTCTAAGCTTATGGGGTTGGAGCTCTAGTTCCTTTCTACATTGTATTGGCTGCTGAGACACAAGGTCTCTGTCTGCTGGGCTCTCATTAGGAAAAGGTCAGCCAAACCTCAGTGCCAGAGTCTGTTTACTTTGGCTGGGAGGTGTTTCTTGGGGAAGGAAAGGACGTTACCTGCTACGCTCACTGGTGTTTAATGTGACTTGGCTGCCTTTTTAAAAGCTTCCATGATTCCCCTTAAGGAGTAAATCAGCACAAATTCTGCCAGCACCAGGAAATATTTCAGCACATGGAATTTTACCCCCTTCTACTCCAGTGGGGTTGATCTTCAAGGAAACTTATTTATCGACAAAGACCCCAACTACATTTTTGCAGACACAAACAGGGACCACTAAGAATCATTACCAGAAAGACCGTTGGGAGTCAACTGGTCCATTAGAAAGAAAGGACATTGGAAAAAAGCTAGCAAAATACGAATGGCATTTGATCACCATCAACTGAGTATTTGAGCAGCATCCAAGGGGTGACATTGGCAACAAGGGTGACGTGATAGTCTTCAAAGGAAAGGGGGCCCGCTTTCAGGTTGACTGGGTCGGGGCAGAAAGACTTTTGGGGGAAATAAGACGAAAGCTATGGGGAAGGGGTGGGCTCTCAGCGTGGGAAACAGTGTTTACAAAGGTACACAGGTGGGAGGGTGGAAAGTGTGGTTCAGGTACAAGGGTACCTTCAAGGTGGGATGCCTGAGATGGTACAGCTAGAAAGTGGGTAGGAGATTCAGCGGGGATGGAGCAGTCAAGAGTCTGGGTCCCAGAGTCAGACCTGGGCTCAGTTTTCAACCATCCACTTTGCTAGCTCTATACCGTTAGCTGGCAACCTAAATCTCTTCGTGCCTGGTGGGTGGTGAAAATGTTCTGTGACTTGGTTGGAGTCATAGTTACAAAGGTTGTTCATTTGTCAAAACTCCTCAAGCAGTATACTTTAAATGGATGTTTTATTTTATGTGAATTATATCTCAGTAAAGTTACTTTCAAAAGAAAAAAAAATGTGTGCCCAGATTTCTTCATCTGAATGGCAGAAGAATAATATCTACCTCATTGGAAAGGTGTGAGGAGTGATCAAGAAATGCTTATAAAGTGCTTAACCCAATACTTGGCTCATTATAAGTTATGATTATATTGTTGTGTTATGTTGCATAGAACCTCATAAGCCATCGCTAAACACTTTGAACTTTTGTCTAATAGGCACAGGGAGCCATTGAAAATTTCTGAGCAAGGAAGCAATCAAAACTTTGTTTTAATTGCAATTATATATGTATATAAAATAAATATTATATATTATAAAATTTACCATTCTAACAATTTTTAAGTACAGTTTAGTGGCATTTGGTGCATAATATTGTTGTGCAACCATCGCCACCATCTAAAACTTTGTTCTTAAGAGAGGAATTGAGCAGGATAACCAAGAGGAGAGAAAAGCTCAAAAAAGACTGTTGGAACGCTATTTAGAACAGTGTGTGCAGATGTTGAAGGCCTGAATTAGGATGAATCTACAGGAATTGAAGAAATATACAAGAGAACTTAGGAAAGAAGCAACCATCAGCGTTGGCAATTGATTGAAATTTAATTATGAGTAAGAAAGAAAGAAGTCACGAAGATGACTAAAAAGAAGTGCAAAGGCATCTCAAGCTCTCTTTTTAATATTAATAATTTTCTTCACATGTTATTTGGCTTAAGATTCTGGCAGTCCTGTAAAACAAAAACATTCATATTGATAATAGTGCTGACGAAGGTGTGGTGAGATTGGCACTTATGTATGTTACTGTGGACACAACCTTTAGAAAACTAATATAGCAATATGTGTCAAAGGCCATTTAAAAAATGAATCTTGGCCGGGCATGGTGGCTCACACCTGTAATCTCAGGACTTTGGGAAGCCAAGGCAGGTGGATCACTTGAGGTCAGGAGTTTGAAACCAGCCTGACCAACATCGTGAAACCCCATCTCTACTAAAAATACAAAGCCAGCCGGGCATGGTGGTGCATGCCTGTAATCCCAGATACTTGGGAGACCGAGGCAGGACAATCACTCGAACCTGGGAGGCAGAGGTTACAGTGAGCCAGGATCGCACCATTGCTCTCCAGCCTGGGTGACAAGAGCAAAACTCCATCTCACAAAAACAAACAAAAAGCAAACAAACAAAAAAACGATTCTTACTCTGATCCCGTGCTTCAATTTTCAAGGATCTGGTATCAGAATAAAACAGAATTCACAGAAGCCATGTATGTGTTGATATCCCTGAACCTCAGGTGTTTTTATAATAGCCCCAAAGTGGAAGCAACCTAAATGTCCCCAGTGAATGAAATAGTTTGATAAAAACGTGACATTTCTACTAAATGAACCTTTAAACATTGTCTTTTTTATCTTTTTAGAGACGGGGTCTTGCTCTGTCACCCAGGCTGAAGTGCAGTGGTACCATTATGGCTGACTGCAGCCTCGAACTCCTGGGCTCAAGCAATCCTCAGCCTCCCAAAGTGGTTGGGATTACAGGCATGAGCCACCGTGCATGGCCCAACAAACAAACAACCAAAAAAAATGTAAAGATGTGTTACAAGACTCCTTTACATAGGGAGGTGCCCTGAGGGATTTAAAATATAGTTAGAAAAAATATATATTTTTATGCAACAATTAGGGAATAATAGGCCCATTACAAAAGTGAGCTCCACTCATAGGTGGATCTCTGTCCACAGACTAATTATATCCTGTTCCAGGTGCCTTGACATGACTAAGAGAGCAACCCCCAGTTCAAAGGAATGTGCGCTGGCTGTGCTTTAGTTCCGCTCCACCGCCCAGGTTCCTGAAGGCGAGGCTGCTTGAGGAGACTGTGGGTTTGCACTTGCACATAGTCCTGGTCCCTACAGTCCGTAGGGCACATATCATGGGCAAGGAGCAGATGGTAACAATCCAGTCCTGGTCAACAGCTCGACTGCTATCATTGTGACTGGAAATAGCCCCTGCAAGGGATTGGAGAGGGCATCTTCTATGCACTTTAATACGAATATTATTGCACCTGGACTGGGGGAGTTGAAACAGGTGGTGGCATAGTACTGCCTCTGCACTTCTTAGGCTGTAAGATCAGAAATGATAGTGGTGGGGAGAGAGGGATGTGGATGTTTACCAGGTGAGAGCCAACCCAGGAAGCTGTCTCTAATGCCCCTAGGAATCTGATTGGAACAAATGTTTATAGGAGTTAACTGCAAAATAAAAGCAACCCTGTCTCCTGGTGCATTTAAATGTATAAAGCATTTTTATTTTCTTCATCTCATTACCGCAGTCCTGTGACAGGCCAGGCATGTAGTGTTGGTCTTGCTTCACAGAAGGAGAAACCAAGTCATAGTGGGACAGAGCAATTTGCTTCCCCATCTACAACAGAGGATCACAGGAGAAAGGGTGCTGGATGTGTTAGCCACATGCAGTGCTTCCAGGCCTGGCTCGGAGCTTCTAAATGATTGCCTCACTTAATTCAGTCTTCACAACCATCCTAAGCCATTGAGAGCCCCTTCTGTAGATGAGAAAAGAGGCTCAGAGAGGTTGAATTGTTAGCCAGGACCACACAGCTTGTGAGGGGCAGAGCTGGACTGGAACTCACATCTGCCAGACTCCAAAGCCATGCGGGAGCCACGCCTTCCCAGGAGTGATGGTGTGCATAATAATGACCATATATCCGAGTAGGTGGGCCTCTGTGGCTGAGGAATCAGCCTGTCTCCAAGACCAAGGATGAAGAGACCAGCTCTCCAAGATCCATTCATTCATCTCTTCATTTGTTCTTCCATCAGCCAAGTGAATGGCTCCTTCGCCCTGAGCCCTGGCACCTCAGTTGTCCTGTTGATGTGATGGCAGCCCCCAAACCCCCAGCCTTCATACCCTGTTCCCCAGGCCTGCTCACACCATCAGTAGATAAGAGGGAACATGGTACCATAAGTGTGTCATTTCCTTTTAAATGCATTCATTCTTCCACTGGGAAGTCATTCATTTATTTATTCAACAGACATAGCCAGCCCTTCCCTTCATTCCAGGTCTTGTGCTAAAAACTGGGGCTGCAAGGGAAGGAAATGCAGAGCTAGCCCTGGCAGAAAGCAGTCCAGTGTGAAGGAAGGAGGGGTGAAAAACCATGAGCCATTTTCATTCAAGAACTGGATGGCTCATGCCTGTAATCCAAGCACTTTGGGGGTCTGAGACAGGCAGATCACTGGAGGCCAGGAATTTGAGACCGGCCTGGCCAACATGGTGAAACCCTGTCTCTACTAAAAACACAAACATTAACTGGACGTTTTGGCATGCGCCTATAGTCCCAGCTACTCAGGAGGTTGAGGCACAAAATTTGCTTGAACTTGGTAGGCAGAGGTTGCAGTGAGCCCAGATCACACCACTGCACTCCAGCCTGGGCAACAGAGTGAGACTCTGTCTCAAAAAACAACCCGATTGAGCCCAGGGTCAGCCTGTTGGGATCCAGGAACTTTGAGGAGAAGACTATAAAAGGGAGTGATTCTCTGGGACTTTGTTTTCCGTAGAGAAAGAGGTTTAGTCATAGGGCTGCTGAGCGAGGAGAGGAGAGGAAACCTCTAGTCCATCTCCCCGAGGAGAGGGCTGAGGCTTTTAAGGGTTTTGGAGTTGGCCGAAGTGTGGAGATCATGTTGATTGGCTGAAGAGTGCAGGCTGAAGTCATGGGAGAGGGACATGAAGAAACTGCATCCTCGCGCTGCTTCGTTTCCTCTGAGGAGACTTTATAGAATGATGTTTCTGAAGTCCGGTGGCCTCGAATGAGAACTTAGATGAGAGTGGAAGGAATCCCCGCCTACCTGGCTCTAAGCCTGTCAGGCTTTGTGTTCACCTCCACTGACTGGAACCCCCTAATAATGATCATGTCTTGACCATGCACCATTTTCACATCTGAAATATTGGGGGTGATGCTGTTCACCAGGGGTTTGCCACACTCCTCTGTGCGAGACAGTGTTCCTCTCTCCATCTTGCAGATGGATCAGAGAGACCTGCGTTCTTGCCCAAGACCCCTCGGGAAGGCAGAGAAGATGGCAGGATGTGCACTTGGCATTTCTGGGCTCCAAAGCTAGCACCTTTCCTGTCATACTCACGGGCTTCTCATAATGCCAGTGGCAAAGGCACCTTTTCCCACAATCCTAAAGTCACTCTGACCACACCCCCAGTCCCTCCCACTTCTGCTTCTGTGTCCCCTTCACCTCATTGTCATCTCTGCAGCCTCCTTCATAGACACTTCTGTCTCCCCTGCAGAATGAGTTAACAGCCGCTGTGGGAGGTCTGCCCTGTCCTTCCAGAGGAGGCCAAATCAACCACATTTAACCCAACCAAAGAAAACAGTGTCTCAGTGAAAGCCGGCATGTTTTGGGGACAGCCGCAGGGAAAAACCTAGTGCCGACTTTTCTGCCTGTTTGAGCTTTGTGCCCTTGGGCAGCCACTCACCTTCCCAGCAATAAACTGACTTGCCCTGCAGCTGCTGGTGCCGGATGAGCTGAGGGCAGGGAAGAACTTTGTACTAGCAGTGCCACCAGCCTCAGTGTTTAGTAGGTATTGGTGCTGCTGTTAGGACCAGAATGACACTAGGAAAACAGGAAGCGTATTAACCTCCGGTGCAGAAGAGCAGAGCGAAGCTTCCCCAGGGCCAAGCCACAGAGAGAGAGAGAGAAAAAAAAAAGTCTCTTCCTTGATAGAAAATAAAGGGGAGAAGACCAAATGAAAGCCCAAAGGCATCACCTGGGGACCGAGGGAGCACTTGGGGGCCTCCCCACTCAGGGTCCTTGCAAGGAAGCATGGGCAAGAAAAGCCAAGAGTAGGTAAGCTTCTTTCTGCCAAGCAAGCTCTGCCCCTGTCCTTTCACTGCCATGGGCCAGAGGAGCAGCAGAGGACCGCTTTGATGTGCAATGTGGAGGTGCAGGACATCCCTTCTGCGAAAGTCAGGCCCAAGCATGAAGACAGACCCTCTGATAGCACTTGCAGGCAATGTTTTCCCAGCAAGCAGAGCTTGCATCCGTCCACAAAGCAGCCCCATGTGCTAGAACCTTCTCTCAGCCTCTGAGGCCAACTCCTCTTTCATGGGAAAGAAAGGGGCCTGGCATTTATGGAGGATTCATTTTGTACTTGGTATCTTTATGTAGGTGCTATTGTTTGAATTGTGTACCTGCCAAAATTCATATGGTGAGGTCCTAACCCCCAGTACCTGAGAAAGTGACCTTGTTTGGAGCTAGGTTCATAGTGGATACAACTAGTGAAGAAGAGGTCATCTCGGATAGTGTGGGCCCCTAATCCAACCGGACTGATGTCCTCATGGAAAAGGTAAAATCTGGACACCGAAACACACTCAAGAATACCATGAACATGAAGGCGGAGATGGGGAGGATCCTTCTACAATACAACCAGGGAATGCCAAGCATTGCCAGCAGACCCCTAGGAACTGGCAGAGAAGCCTGGAGCAGATTCCTTCTCACAGTCCCTAGGAGGAGCCAACTCTGCAACACCTTGAGTGTGGTGTCTGGCTTCCAGAACTAGGAGACAAGAAACGTCTCTTGTTTAAGCCAGTAAGTGTGGAACTTTGTTATGACAGTGCTTGGAAGCTAATGCAGCATATTACCTTCTTAGACCTAACAGCACTACACAGGGAGGTATTAGGATCCTCACTTTACAAAAATAGGAATTGAGCTCAGAGATGGCAAGTGAGAAAAGAACATGGGGAAGAGCCCAGCTTTGTTCAGCTCTCCAGGCTCATGGAGAGTGAAGAAATCATATGAGCATTGGATCCTGAGTCTTGGTTTGAAGTCAAGGAGATCTGAGAAGCACTGTGGTGCTCCCAGGTTAGCAGTTGGCAAGCTGGGATTTGGGCCTATGAAATGAGCCTGCCGAGACCCTCACCCCTCCCATGGTAAAATGGGCTCCGACAGAAGAGCTGGGACCTTCCCAGATGATCCTGGGCTGAGTCTGCTGGTCAGGGATCTGGGAAGGCAGGAACAAGGAGGTAGGAGCTGGTCAGGAATCAAAGGGACTCCCTTCATGAGCTGACCAAAGACCAGGGCTGTTTTGCATATGGCCCGGGGTAGAAGGCCTCTCCCAGCCTGGACCGGGTATGGCCAGGGAGCCAAGTGGCCCACCGATAAGACTCAGCCTCACAGGTGCCAGGAGCCAAAAGGTCACTGGAGTTTCTATAAAAGCCGAGCAATCCTGCCTCTGGCTCTCTTTAATGTTCTTCTTCAGGGAACTTTCAGAGCCTGGGCATCTCCTCCACTGCTCTGGAATACCAGATTATTCCCAACAGACCTTCTATAGCCCTCACCACCTCCCTTGGGCTTCAGCAGTTTCCCCAGGCGACACCTCCCTTTCCTACTGAGGGCTCTGCCCTGCAGCCACCTGTTCTCCCTCCCCTGTTTCCACACTGTTAGGGGAGCTCATCCTCTTACCACAGGGCCCCGAGGATCATTCTTAATCAAAGCACAGCAAGATGGCATTGCAGTTCCCCTGGAGCCTGCAAAACAGGCTTTTAAGCTCTATTTCCTACCATGGGACTGCAGGGGACGCAGGGGAGCTGTCGCTAACAGAACCAGGGAAATGCAGGGATAGGGAGAAGTGGCTGTTGCTTCTCAGGAACCAGGGGAAGGTAGGGGGTGGCCAGGACACCCAGCGCTCAAGGAGTCCTCTCCGGTGCTTGCAGACTGAGGCTCATCTGCCCCCACAGTATCCTCAGGAACGCCATGCCCTCTCCCTTGGTCGTGGGGAATGGGGAGTGGAAAGAAGACATGACATGCAGTTGGAGTCGTTACATTTGGCCTTAGGCATTGCCTCCTGCCAGGCCACTTAGCCAGTGTCCAGCCTGTTGGGGGAAGCCAGGCCTACCTGCATGGGCTCAGCCACACTCTGGTGTTCCCGCGTTCGTGTGCTCTGCAGGCAGAACAGACTTGAGGCAGGCAGCAGTAGGGCTCGAGCCAGATTGTCCCCCATACTCCAGTGGGGGATGGCCCGGCAGGCCAGTCCCAGCTGGAGGGAGGCCTGCAGAGGGGGCTCCTAGCTGCCACTGTGTGCTGTTCATAGGCCCTGGATTGGGTATGATTAGAACCAGTGTAGCCATCTTCAGACTCCATCTCTGACAGGGGCCAGAGGGGCATAAGAGAGGTTAGGACTAGCTGCCGCTTCCATGCCCACCTCCAAGTCACAGCCAAACCCTACAACCACCTCTCAGGGCCTGCCCTCTATGAATACCCCCTGAACTTCAGGGAAACCTGTATCTACAGCTGGTATAGCCTCTTGGGGTATGGTGAGGTCCACCTCGTTCCTGGCAGCTTCTCATTGTGCCTTACACAAGCACCCAGGCCCTGGGTCTCAGTGCAATCATGCTGGAAGGTGAAGGCCTTCACATGGCAGCAAGAGCGGGCAGGGGGATAGCCATACACTTTTTCTTTTTTTTCTTTTTTTCTTTTTTTTTTTTTGAGATAGAATCCTACTCTGTCGCCCAGGCTGGAGTGCAGTGGCATGATCTTGCTCACTACAACCTCCATCTCCAGGTTCAAGCGATTCTCCTGCCTCAGCCTCCCAAGTAGCTGGGACTACAGGCACGCACCACCATGCTCAGCTAATTTTTATATTTTTAATAGAGACAGCATTTCGCTATGTTGGCAGGCTGGTCTCGAACTCCTGTCCTCAAGTGATCTACCTGCCTTGTCCTCCCAAAGTGCTAGGATTACAGACATGGACCACTGTGCCAGGCTGCCAAACACTTTTAAACCATTGGATTTCATGAGAGCCCACTCACTATCATGAGAACAGCATGGGGGAAAGAGCCATGAGGGAAATCACTTCCCACCAGGTCCCTCCCCTGACATGCGGCGATTACAACTTGAGATGAGATTTGTTGGGGACACGGAGCCAAACCATATCACCTTGGTAGGACAAGGGCTATTTATTTGTTGTGGATCCTGCTGCTGCTGAGGCCTGGCTCCTCTGCTGAGAGTGACCACCGGTGAGGGAGGAGCCTGCTCCCACTCCCCAGGACTGGGGTGGCAGACACCCTGCTGCCCTCTCCCTGGCCCCTCATGACCTCTTCGTTCTCTGGATTGTGCTTCCCCATGCACACCCCCAGGTTGCCCTCATCCGCTTTCAACCATCTAGTCTCCAGGGTGCTTCCAGGCAACCAAGATAGGCTGCTGTCCTTTGGTTCTCTCCTGAGCAGTCTCTCCATTAGCCTGACTGCTGCTCATTATTAACTCTGTGCCTCACTTGGGTTACAAAGTCTGTTCAAACCCTAGCTGACACATGTATCAGCAGTGTGACCTTGGACAAGTCACTAACGGCTCTGAGCCAGTTACCCCCCACTCTGCACCCCTGCCTTATACCAGAGTTGCCTCCCTGCCCTGCTCAGGCCACAGCTGTGTAAACCAGGGGTCCTCCATCTCATGGCTGCACATGAGAATCCACCTTTTTTTAAAAACAAGCACCCAAGAATGATTCTACTGCAGACAACAAGCAGACCCCACTCCGAGAAGCTGTGCTCCCACCCGGCCCGGCTACCGTCTTTTGCCACACAGAGAACTCCAGCCTAGCCTTGTTCAGTCTCTGCCCAGATTATTTCTCTTGCCTCTGTTAGAGCCTTTAAGTGGCTCTTCATTAATCTTAGAATAAAATCTAGACTTTTTAATACGTTTTATGAGCCCTTTCCTGCCTTGGTCCCCGCCTTTCTCTGCAGCACAATTCTGAAGCCAGACTAGGTTCTAGTCCCAGCTCTACCTATTGCCAGTGACCTCAGGAGAGTAACCTAACCTCTCTGTGCCTCAGTTTCATCATCTGTAAAATGATAATAATAATAATAATAATAATAATAACAGCAACTGCAGAGGGATGTTGTAAGGATTACAATACTCAGTGCATGTAAAGCATTAACATTGAATAGCACTTGGCTCATAGTAAATGCCATATAAACTCTTAACTCTGGTTTTTCATCAGTATTATTATTATCTTGCTGCAACCCTGGATGGATGTGGACATTCCGTAAGACAACCTGCTATGGGAGAAGAGGTAGGGATCCCAGCCATTTGGGGCAGCTTGTCGGAGGAAGTGACATTCAAGTTGTACCTTGAAGAACAGGTAGAGATGCTCCCAGTAAAAAAAAAAAACAAAAACAAAAACAAAAAACAAAACCAAAAAAAAAAAAACACAAGGGAGGATGGCTGGGCGCGGTGACTCACGTTTATAATCCCAGCACTTTGGGAGGCCAAGGCGAGTGGATTGCTTGAGGCAGGAGTTCAAAACCTGCCTGGCTAACATAGTGAAACTCCATCTCTACAAAAAAATAGAAAAATTAGCCCAGTGTGGTGATGTGCGCCTGTAGTCCCAGCTACTTGGGAGGCTGAAGTGAGAGAATCACTTGAACCTGGGAGGTGGAGATTGCAGTGAGCTGAGATCACACCACTGCACTCCAGCCTGGGTGACAGAGTGAGACTCCATCTCAAAAATGAAAAAAAGGAAGACAACCTGTTCAAGTGTGAGTTTGCCTGTTCTGGGGGAAAAAAAAAATGTCCAGGCACATGTCTGGGCTCAAATGAGATGGAGCATCCTTAAGTGGGGAAACACCACGGAGCCCTGAATCATTTGGTTTTTATCTTGTGGTTTTTCTGGTCTGTAATGCGAATGTGGTGGGTTGGGGCCAGGCTTGCTGAGGGGCAGCGATGGGGCAGAAACTGTGATTTGAGTCAACTCAGAGCTGCTCAACCTGGATGTACACTGGAATTACCGTGGAGATCACTGAAAAAATGCCACTGCCTAGGTGATGTCCCCAGAGATTCTCATTTAATTGGTCTGCGGTGGGACTGGGCATTGGTTCGTTCGTTCTTTCTTTCTTTCTTTCTTTCTTTCTTTCTTTCTTTCTTTCTTTCTTTCTTTCTTTCTTTCGAGATGGAGTCTTGCTCTGTCACCCAGGCTGGAGTGCAGTGGCACGATCTCAGCTTACTGCAACCTTCGCCTCCTGGGTTCAAGTGATTCTTGTGCCTCAGACTCCAGAACAGCTGGGATTACAGGTGCGTGCCACCATGCCTGGCTAATTTTTGTATATTTTTTTAGTAGAGATGGGTTTTCATCATGCTAGCCAGGCTGGTCTCAAACTCCTGACCTAAAGTGATCTGCCTACCTCAGCCTCCCAAAGTGCTAGGATTAAAGGTGTGAGCCACCATGCCCTGCAGCATTGGTACTTTTTAAAACTCCCCGCGTTATTCTCTTGCATCCTTAATGGGATGTGAGGCAATATAGCACCACCAGTGTGAAAGTTGGTTCTTAAGACCCCCATAAAATGTGGGTGTTAGAATGATTTGTGACCCTCAAAAGGGCCACAGTGCATAAACATATATACAGTGTATTTATAATATTAAAATGTCATGAAGTGGAATGTTTTAAATCAGGGGTCCCCAGACCCCAGCCCATGGACTGGTACAGTTCTGTGGCCTGTTAGGAACTGAGCCACATAGGAGAAGGTGAGCGTTACCACCTGGGCTCTGCCTCCTGTCTGATCAGCGGCAGCATTAGATTCTCATAGGAGCACAAACCTACTGTGAAGTGTGCACGCAAGGGATCTAGCTTGCACGATCCTTATGAGAATCTAATGCCTGATGATTTGAGGTGGAACAGTTTCATCCCAAAACCAGCCCTGGCCCACAACCCACCAGTCAGTAGAAAAACTGTCTTCCACAAAACCGGTCCCTGGTTCTAAAAAGGTTGGGGACCGCTGTTTTAAATTATAGTGTCTTGATAGAAAATTTGAAGTGCAGTGAGGCCAATGGATCAGGAGACAATTACTATTGAAAAGAGAGTTTGTTACTTACAGTTCCCAAGAGGAGGGGACATGCCAGGGCTTATAGGGTCACACAGGGAAGCACCAGGGTTGGTCAGGGGGCAGAAGGAAACCCTGGGCAAGAGCCTTTATCATCATTTCCAAGGGAAGGAATGGCTGAGGCAGAGAATCCAGGTTTAGGATTAGCTGATTAGAATAATTTCAGCAGGCTCTGAGGCATAGGGACTGCCCCTAGTTACCTGATGCCTGGCCCTGGAGAGATCAGAGCAGTTGGATAGTGGCCTAGAGTATGACAGGCCCATAGATGTGGTGGCTGGGGTGTGGGCTTTAGATGGATTGGTTTGCATTTGAAAAGTGTGCTTGCTGGCAGGTTGTTTACTGTCCCTAGGAATTGGCTAACCTTCAGTGGGGCCAACCCTGGGTACTGCCTTCTAGGGTCAGCAAAGCCCCAGATATCAAAGCATCAGAATAAAAGGCATGGATAAGGCCAGGCAAGGTGGCTAACACCTGTAATCCCAGCATTTTGGGAGGCCAAGGTAGGAGGATCCAGGAGTTTGAGAACAGCCTGGACAACATGATGAGACCTCGTCTATACAAAAAATCAAACATTAGCCAGGTGTGGTGGTTCACGCCTGCAGTCCCAGCTACTCAGGAGGCTGAGGTGGGAGGCTCACTTGAGCCCAGGAAGTTGAGGCTGCAGTGAGCTGTGATTACACCACGGCACTCAAGCCTGGGTGACAGAGCAAGACCCTATCTCAAAGAAGAAGAAGAAGAAGAGGAAAAAGAGGAAGAGGAAGAAGAAGAAGAAGGAGAAGGAGGAGAAAAAGAGACCTGGCTAATACAGTGGGGTGGCAGTGGAGGGGTAGGGAAGAAAATGTCCAAAAAGGCTTCTTGGGGTGGAAGGGGTGATAATAAAAAGTTGAGAAACATTGAGTTATATCTGGGCTGCTTTCATGTAGTTTTTGATGCAACTCCCAGAACTAGGCTAGGAGAAAGCCTCTCCCCAGAAGCATCCTTATCTTTATCCTTGGCTGGATAGGTCTCGCTTCCCCAGCAAGTGCTGCGTGCTCCCTTCCCCAAGGGCTCCTGGCCTGGGGAAAATGCAGTACCTTTTAACAGCAATGACAAACGAGAATTTAGAGTCCTCCTGTGGTTTATTTTGCTCTGTAATCAGCTCCTGAATTTGGCCTAATGGGATTCTAATGTTTTTAAAAGCCAATTTAGTAATCTTTGTATTTTCGATGGATTGTGAAAGGCCTATTAGTTCTTTATATCAGCGTGCACATGCATGGCTGCAAATGGCAGATTTATGCTTTTATGTGCCATTAACATCTACACTATGTTAACAGCAGCATTTAGTCAGCTCTCAAAACCTTGGCCTAATCTCTTCTGTGCCCGTACACACACACACACACACACACACACACACACACACACACCCCTCTCTGTCATTGCGTATGGTCAGCCACAGGGTGTTTCCACTTATTAAACATTCCAGGGAATAGTTCCTCACTATATCATATCAAATACATAAGAAGTCTATAGTCACCAGGCTGTTTAATTAAAGATAATCAGTCTTTGAAGACCTAGAATACAATTAAATATACTTAACACAAAGGCTTAGTTGAACATGATTTAATCTTTCCTTTCTTGGGTGACTCAGAATCTTCCAGGCCCTAGGGACTTTCATTATGAATATAAATGATCCTGGTACTCTGCAGAAGTTCCATTGGAAAGGGATTTTCAGTTGGAAGCATGCCAGGTACACCAGCTTCCACTATAGAGGGTATCCTTGCTATTACCTGGAAATGGTTTCGAGACATCCCTGGGACAAGACAAATGTGAATGTTTGTCCTTGGCGTAAAATGCTTCTGACAGCTGGTGTGACATCTCTCCATTTCTTTCAGCCCCCTTTGATTTCTATAACAGGGAGAAATCCTCAGTGGGGTACTCACTTGGTATTAACACCTTTCTTTAACACTTAGTTATCTTTATTTTTTACCAAGAACTCTACCCAGGACTCATTCATTAACTCAACTTGTGTTTATTAAACAAATATCAGTGAGACACAGAAGTGGAGAGTTAGTAACAGGAAGAGGTACAGCTAAATTTATTTCAGGGAACATAATGCATACTCAAATAGAAAATCCAAAAGTTTTCTTAAATGGATGTATACCTCCATTCACCCCTAACTGCCCATCACCTTCCTCTTCCCTTTCTAATGTGACTACCTTCACCATTTGAACCATAGTCAGATATTTAATGGATCAGAATTAAAATTAATCTGGGAAATAAATAGCTAAAACATAGCCTCAAAATATCTTTCAAAAAGAAGACGTAATGAATCAGGACCAGCTCTACCTAATTTTAAAGCATTTATGAAACTACAATAATTAAGCAATGTGGTTCTGACACTGAGAAAAACTAGATCAGTGGGATGAAATAGGAAATATTGAGTGTTCTTCATAACATCTGGAGATAAAGCACATGATGAAGTGGAATTATTTTAAATCAGTGAGGAAAAGGTGGATTGTTCAGCAAATATTGGCTCTGTTGGTTAGTTACTTGGGGAAAACAAAAACAAAAACTAGATTCCTACCTCATGCTAGACAGATCAAAGGTTTTTTTTTTTTTTTTTAATTGGTGGTTTATAGTACAGATGATTTCATCACCCAGGTATTAAGCCTAGCATTCATTAGTTCTTCTTCCTGATCCTCTCCTTCCTCCCACTGTCTACTCTCCAGTAGGCCCCAATGTGTGTCGTTGCCCTCTATGTGTCCATGTGTTCTCATTACTTAGCTCCCACTTATAAAGTGAGAAAATGTAATATTTAATTTTCTGTTTCTGTGTTAGTTAAGGAGAATGGCCTCCAGCTCCATCCATGTTCCTGCAAAGGACATGATCTCATTCCTTTTTATGGCTGCATAGTATTCCATGGTGCATATATAGCACATTTCTTTATCTGCTCTACCACTGATGGGCATTTAGGTTGATTCCATGTGTTTGCTATTGTGAATAGTGTTGCAGTGGACATATGCATGCATGTGTCTTTATAATAGAATGATTTCTATTCCTTGGGTATACACAGTAGTGGGATTGCTGGGTTGAATGGTATTTCTATTTTTAGGTCTTTGAGAAATCGCCACACTGTCTTCCACAATGATTGAACTAATTTACATTCCCACCAATAGTGTATATGCATTCTGCAACCCAAAGTTTTAATAGTAAAAGTGTAACTAAAATTACCAGAAGAAACCATGGTTAAGTTTTTAATAATCTTGAATAGGTGAAGGGCTTTCTGAATGTAAACCCAAACTCAGAACCCATAAAGAGAAAGACCAATAACTTTGCCTGCATTGAATGAAAATACTTCTACTTAGAAAAATACCATAAGCACACTCAAAAGGAAGATGAAAAACTGGGAAAATATGTGGGCAAGACACACGTCAGGCAAAGGGATTATTTCCTTAATATAAAAAGAACTTCTACAAACTGATAAGAAGAATTTGATATTTCTATAGAAAACTAGGCAAATGATATACAAAAGCCATTCACAAAGGAAAACAGATGTTAATAACCATGAAAAAAAAAAGGTCTTTCTTACAGTTACATGAAATCAAATTAAATTACATACCATTTTCCAACTTTGACATTGGTTGGGGAATGGTGTATGTACAGGTGCTTTTCTCAAGGCAGTTTACACAGCTGTGTTTGTACATTTCTTTGTGGGATTATTTGATGTGTGTTTGTCCTCCAAGCTCTACTTTAAGCTCTGTGAGGCTAGGGCTTGTATGGTGTTTTTCTCGTACCTTTATCCCCTGTAGAACGTGCACATTGTTTGGACTTAATAAATATTTGTTGAGTGAATGAATGAATTGATGCATGAGAATACATAGAAAGTTCTGGAATCTTACACAAGAAACTAATAATAGGGGTTACCTCTGGAGAGTAGGATTAAGTCCAAGGAGAGGAAAAGAGGTTGCTTTCAGTTTATTGTTTTATCCCTTTCTTATTATTGAAGTTTTAAAAATAGGCATAGATAACTTTGTGATTCATATTTTGAAACTAGCTTACATTTTTTAAACGAATGTTCAAGATGGCAGTGAAGGAGGGTGTAAAGAGGCCAACTTCTGATGTACCACATTATCTCAACATGTTGATAGGGAAGCAGAGGGTCAGTCTGGAATGGAAGCTCTTAGGAGAGTGCTGAGGGGAGAGGAGGATACACCAAGTGTCCTGCTCAGCCACCCCTAAGGGGCTGGTTGAGCTCTAGAGGCACAGGGAGAGATAAGGAAGAAACAAGTGGGTGTTGAGAGTCCAGGGAAGCAGGAGAAGTCAGGTTTGAGATGTCTGCCAAGCCAGAAAAGATCCACAAGCACCATTCTGAGTCCAGGAGATCTGAGAGGCCAGGAATGATATGGGGAGATGCGCTGGTCTGGGTCTGCTGGCAACCTGAGCAGAAAGTTCTGAGCCGTTCTCTGCCTCTGTCATCCCTCCCATTGACTCCCTCCCTCTGATGGTTATTCTGGCCAGAATACCAGCAATGAATCCTGACCTCACAGAGGTACCAGAATTGGTTCCCAAGGGATTCAGCTGCCTCCTCCCAATGATATACAGGCCCCTCAGCAAAGCACTTGAGCCCCTCGATGCTCCCCTCCATGATCTGGTCCCTGCCCACCTCATGGGAATTCCCTTTAACTCAGTGTGCCAGCCATGGCCAACTTCTTACAATCTCCACAATGCACTATGAGTTTTCTTGCCTCTGTGCCTTGGCTTTTGCTGCTCCCTCCAATTTGGACTTCCCTATGCCCTCCTCTTCCCCACCCCCTAGCCAGGTCACCTAATGACCATCCTCTCATCTTTCAATCATCCTAGGTCAGCTCATCAATGAAGGCTTTCCTGACATGCCACCCAGGCAGAATATCCAATTTCTGTTTATGCCCTCAGTGTAGCATGGATGGACTTCTCTAAGAGTACCTGTAACACTCATGAACATGTGTACGTATTCCACTATATTGAGAGTTTCTCAAGGGCAAGATCTATGTCTTAATTTTCATTGTAGTCCTAATCTGGCACATTATATTGAGTAGATTGACGGAAGGGTAGAAAGATGAATGGATGGATGGATGGATGGATGAGTAGATGTATAGATGAATAGATAGATGAATGGAAGTTAAGCTCCAAGAGAGAAGCTCCTTTGTTTTCTCCTGTATCTCCTATTGCTTAGCACAATGAGCAGCACATAGGAGATGCTTTAAAAATTGTTTAGTTAATTGAAGGATGATCAGACATATGGACAGAAGTTTGGATGGATGGATGGATGGATGGATGGATGGATGGATGGATGGATGGATGGATGGGTGGATGGATGGGTGGATGAATTTTGACTGCAAGTATGCATGGCCACCTTGATGAAGAGCAAGGTAGACATTGTCCAAAAAGCTGCCTCCTCATTATTTTACCCTGGTCCATTGCCACGATGTTAATTAAAATCTCAAAGATCTTTTTTTTTTTTTTTTTTCTTTTGAGACAGAGTCTCGCTCTGTCACCCAGGCTGGAGTGCAATGGCACAATCTCAGCTCACTGCAACCTCCACCTCTGGGGTTCAAGCAATTCTTCTGCTTCAGCCTCCCGAGTAGCTGAGACTACAGGCATGTGCCACCACGCCTGGCTAATTTTTTGTATTTTTAGTAGATACAGAGTTTCACCACGTTAGCCAGGATGGTCTTGATCTCCTGACCTTTTGATCCATCAGCCTCCCAAAGTGCTGGGATTACAGGTGTGAGCCATCACACCCAGCCAAGATCATTTCTTTTTTTTTTTTTTTTTTTTTTTTGAGACAGAGTCTCGCTCTGTAGCCCAGGCTGGAGTGCAGTGGCGCGATCTTGACCTCGGCTCACTGCAAGCTCCACCTCCCGGGTTCACGCCATTCTCCTGCCTCAGCCTCCTGAGTAGCTGGGACTACAGGC
Source organism: Macaca fascicularis (assembly GCF_037993035.2). Lineage (NCBI taxonomy): Eukaryota > Metazoa > Chordata > Mammalia > Primates > Cercopithecidae > Macaca > Macaca fascicularis. The sequence goes on from NC_088385.1 coordinate 114,400,844, forward strand.
GCCCACCACTGCGCCCGGCTAATTTTTTTTTTTTTTTTTTTTTTTTTTGTATTTTTAGTAGAGACGGAGTTTCACCGTGGTCTCGATCTCCTGACCTCATGATCCGCCCTCCTCGGCCTCCCAAAGTGCTGGGATTACAAGCGTGAGCCACCGCGCCCCACCTATCATTTCTTTACTCAGACAACTCCAGCACACAATTTCCCTGTCAGTTACGCTCCAGAGCTGAGTTTTATCACACCACATGACGTTATGCCCATGAGTGTCACTACTGTGTAGGGGACAAGGGAAAGGCTTTTCAGAGAACTTTCAAAGGCCGCAGTTCATGCTCCTGGGGGCCAGTTGATCTCCAAAATCTGACTGACCTGTGACATTTCCATAGCTACCCAAGACTTAGCTGGAGGTCTAAAATACCATTCCATGCCTGGAAGTTCTGAAATGGAGCCCTAGATCTTTTAGGAGGAGTTGGGGACTGAAGCAGGTATTCCCAAGTCCTGCCAGGCCCCAGGAGCTCTTGATACAGAGATGAGGAAACAGGGAGAATGAGTCTGTTTCCTCTTAAGCCCCTATGAGGTGGATGTCACCCAGGACTCTTGGGAAAGTTGCAATGATAATGCAAGAAAGGCTGACCTCTGGGAGGGAAGGAGGGATGGCAAAGGAGGTAACTAACAATCTTGTTTGGATTACGTTGAAAGGGAAGGTTCTTAGGCAGTCTGAAGCCAAACCACCAAAAGAAATAAGATGTAGAAAACAAAGATGGAGAATTTTCAGAATTGAGTTCAAGAACGGAGCTTAAAGTACACGTGGAGAATAAGGTGGTGACCTTCTGAAAAGAACATGAAGATATTTGTGATTTGTGGATCATTTATTAATTCAACCATGAACACTGACTACCACAAAGACAACAGGATGTGTTCCTGCCCTCACAGGCTTCAGGTTGGCTGGGGAGACAGACCCCCTACCCACTAGTATACTGTGAGAAAAACAGCAGCTCATAGCAGGAATGGGGTCCCACTGTGCAGCACAGCAGGGTGACCCCAAGTCAGCCTGGGAGCTTCGGGACACTTCCCAAAGGAGCTCATCACTGGGGCCGGGACCTGCAGATGCAGATGCTTTTCCGAATTGGAGTGGGGCATGCCTCTCGCAAAGCAATGGTTTCAACAAACCAAGCCTGAATCTGTTTCCCACTGCCAAGTCTCTTAAAAGGGGTTTCCAGGCTAGTGTACAAACATTTTTTCTTAATCTGATAATTTCCTGTCTTGTTTCCTAATAAATTTAACAGTAAAAGAAAGCCTTCTGGCATTGTCTGTGTTATTGGATTCCTAAATCTTTAGTTTCAGAGACCTTCACTTAGATTATTAGCAAACATTTATCGACCTCCTTCTCTGTGCCAGATTGTCTCTGTCTATTATCCCATTACAGCCTCCCAGCCATGCTAGAGGGTAGATAGTATCAAACACTTTATAGAGGGAGAAATACGCTCAGAGAAGCCAAGTCAAGAGCCCTGGCCACACAGCTGGAAGCCGGTAAGGTGGGAATCTGAACCTGGCCAGGTCCGTCTGATGCCCGTTCAAGGGCTGGCACGCTGCTGCACCCCAGCTGCTTTCTTCCCCTTTGTTAAAGCTGAGACCTGGCGCCAGCACACTCCCCTTTACATTCTGGGGGTCATTTAACAGAAGACCAAACCTAGCTTGTCAGGCAGGACTTAGCAGAGTCAGCTCTCCTCCTGCAGCCAGAGACAGACAAGGCAGCACCCAAGCCTGTGTCCAGAGTACCAAGGCTTACACAGTCAGCCCCTCCCCAGCACAGCCTTATACAATTATCTCGGGCTTGTAGCTCCTTCCCCAGTGCTACACCATAACCCTCCCCACACTGGGAAGTAAACCTTTGGTTGCTCACACTCTAATGCTGGAGACAGACAACACATTAACTGATAATATATAATATAGTATAACACAGTAGTAGGTGCTATAAAGAAGAAATAAAACAGAGTGAGGGGATGGGAGAGTGATGCAGGGTGTTATTTTTTAGTAAAGTACTCAGAAAGATTTCTCTGATGGCTGGGCACAGTGGCTCACACCTGTGAAAGGACGTAATCCCAGCACTTTGGGAGGCTGATGAGGGCGGATCACTAGAGCTCAGGAGTTTGAGACCAGCCTGGCTAGCATGGCAAAACCCCCTCTCTACAAAAAATACAAAAATTAGCTGGACGTGGTGGTGTGCACCTGTAGTCCCAGCTACTTGAGAGGCTGACGTGGGAGGATGGCTTGAGCCTGGGAGGTGGAGGTTGCAGTGAGCCGACATCAGGCCACTGCACGCCAACCTGGGCAATACAGCCAAATGTTGTCTCCAAACAAAGAAAAAGAAAAAGAACAGCCTTTTTGAGGAGGTGACATTTGAGCAAATAGAGCCCTAATGAGTAAGGGAGTAGGCTGTGCATCTACCCGAGAAAAGAGAGTTCGAGAAGAGAGCAGAGCAAATGAAAGGGCCCTGAGATGAAAATGTATTTGCTATGCCTGAAACCCCCAAGAGAGTCATTTTATCATCTGTGCCATCCCTGCCTTCCTATGCACTAGGAAGATTCTTCCAAAGGCCAGGCCCAAAAGAAATTGGCAGTTGGGAATTGCCTAGAACAAATAGATTCTACACAGCGACATGGGGAAAAGTGAAAAGCATTTTACGACAGTAAGTTAACCAACTCTCAGTTTCATAACTGATAAGTACCAGTTAGATATTGTGCATATGCAGCATAACAAACTACCTCTAAATTCAGTGGCTTAAAACGTCAACCATTTTCTATTGCTCAGTTCTCTGTGGGTCAGCAGGGTGGTTCTGTGATCTTGGCCAGGCTCACTTATGAGTCTGGTCAGTTACAGGTTGAACAGGCAGCTCTGCTAATCTTGGCCAGACTCTCTTGCATTTTTAGGATTTGGCTGACTGTCCATTAGTCTAGGAGAGCCTTGGCTCTTCTCCATGTGTCCTTCTTATCCTCCAGCATGCTAGCCAGGCTTCTTCTCTTGGTGGTGGCAGGGTTCTAAGAGAGAAGAAGCAGGCAAGACCGTTTGAAGCCTACACTTGGAACTGGCACCCTAATATTCCCATCACATTCTGGTGGCCAAAGCAAGTCACAGGCTGGCCAAGATTTAACGGATGGGCAAATAGACCCTTGATGGAAGGAACTTCAAAATCATCATGCATGCATATGGACAGGGGTGAAAAATGGAGACCATTTTTGCAGTCAGTCTACCCGAACAGATAAGGAATCAGAGACTGGAAAGCGTAACACTGCTTAATTCTGGAGCAAGGAACTATAACTTCTGGCCCCCAGGTTTTAGTGGGGAGTCTGGAATATTTTACCTATTCTGATGGAAGCCCCATCAACAAAGCTTTTTTAAGCTCTGGTCAGCCTCGGGGTTTTAAGGATGTCCATTAAGTTCAAGAGGACTTTGAGGGCCCTGAAGACCAGAAATTACCCTGCGTCAAGCCCAGAGGTTTTCACTTAATAACTACTGGTAAAGAAAAATTAACTCCATACTTAATAAATCTACATGGTTCTGTTCATCCACCAGCCTTGATCCCCTAAGTCTCCCCAGAAATGACTACAAAATATATGGAAACCCCAGGAAGCAAAAGAAACAGAGCTAATGAGTTATTTCACTGTTTGTGCTTAATTTGTTATTTCCAACAGATTTTGAGGCAGCTTGTAAAAATATGTACAACATTGTACCACAGACAACAAAAGGCAAAAATATTAAAAATGCATTTCCTTATGTACACACGGGCTGCAAATTTGGCTGTGAGCTTCCTAGTAGGAACTGAAAGTAGGAAACACATCTACGCTATGTATCTCTAGACTTTGTCTTTTGTCCCATGGGGACAAATTGTAAAGGTTTTCCATTTGAAGTTAATGGTATTTCAGCACCCACGAAGTCTGTATACTTGCCTGTCAGTTCCTGGGTAATAATGCCAGGGAAAACATCTCACATATGGTTATACTGTAAGCTCCAGGAGGGCAGGGATCCAGCTGTCTGTGTACGACCATGTTCCCTAGTTGTGCCTGCCAGAGAGTAGGGGTTGAGTACAAGAAGCAGTATGCTGAGTGGCTGACAGATTGAGCTCTGGAATCAGAAGACTTGGTATTCAATTCCTAGCCCCATTTTTAGGATCTATGTGACCTTAGGCAAATTACCAAACGTCTCTAAGTTCTATTGCATTCCCTATAAAGTAGAGATAATAATGGCAAATATTTTATAACACTTCCTCCATGCCAGGTACTTTTCTAAATGTTTTATACATATTAACTTTTTTAAATCTTCCTACAACCCTGTGAGGTAGTCACTATTAATATTACCATTTTACAGATAGGAAAATCAAGGCACAGAATGATTATACTTACTTGCCTAAAGCTACACAAGTGGTAAGTAAAGCAATCAGGGTTCAAACCCAGGCAATGTGAACCCAGAGTCTTTGCTCTTAACAGTTACCTTATACTGTCTCCTAATAAATGTTGGATTTCCTACCATATAGTGTGGCTGAGAGGATTAAAATAAATCTGAATTTAAACAGGTAAAATGCTAAGCAGAGTGCTTGGCCCATAGTTTGTACTCCATAAAAGTTGGCTGTTCTCCTCCTTCTCCTCCTTCATCACCACCACCATCATTATCATTGAAGGTTGGATGGATCAATGCTGATGGTTCTCTTACTTGGTTTTCTCTTTGTAGATAAGTAGCATCTGATATGGTTTGGCTCTGTGTCCCCACCCAAATCTCACCTTGAATTGTAATCCCCATAATCCTCTCATGTCAAGGGCGGAAGCGGGTGGAGATAATTGGATCATGGGGGCAGTTTCCCCCATGCTGTTCTCCTGAAAGTAAGTGAGTCCTCACGAGATCTGATAGTTTTGTAAATGCCTGGCATTTCCCCTGCTTGCAGTCACTCCTTCCTGCCACTCTGTGAAGAAGGTGCCTGCTTCTCCTTTGCCTTCTGCCATGATTGTAAGTTTCCTGAGGCCTCCCCAGCAACGTGGAACTGTGAGACAATTAAACCTATTTCCTTTCTAAATTACCCAGTCTCAGGTATTTCTTCATAGCAGTGTGAGAATGGACTAATATAGCATCCCTGTCCCCTGCGTTCAATTAAAAAAAAAACATAGACACAGAGAAAAGCCCAGAGGAGAGTGAAAGGATGTCAGGGCATCATATTTGCCAAGGGGCCATCCTATGCATCTAGAAAGGTAGGCACATTGGGAGGCAGCAGTGCACCCTGATGGCCTCTATCAGAGACACAGTGCCAGACATGGGTGGCCCAAGGTTTTGCCCAGAGCAGCAGCTCTCATATTTTTTGTTCAAAATGACCTCACCAAATGGTTGTCTGTCTCCAGTTGCACAAGATTGTGAGAAGATGATCTGCAAGGCCATTTGAATCCAGACATTAACTAAATGGAACAGCACATCTGGAACAGGGTATTTATCAGGCACTTTCTATAGGCCAGAGGCTTTAAGCATATTATCTTGTTTAATCACTGCAATAAACCTATGAAATAGATAGTTTAACCCCTCTTCACTGATGCAGAAGCTGGCTGGAGAGCAGGAAGTTCTTTGTCCCAGTTGCACAGAGGGCAGCTGCAGGATGGTATCAAGCTCTGGCAGTGCTGGTACCTTGTTTCCCTTGCTCTACCCCAACTTGCCACCAGGCCACTCCCAGAGAAGAGAAACCTTGAATAAATGGGAATGTGGACAATCAAAGGCATTGGTTTGCCCTCTTTTAGGACCCATAAACTCTTTGGAGAACTTGGATGAACTCTCCCCTTAGACAAATGCACAACACACTCAAAGTAACAGAATTTCAGGGAGACCGTGACCCCTCCAGCCCACTGTGGATCCTGGCTTATGTTCACTTGCTCTCCAGGGAAATTATTTCCTTTAGGTCCACTCAAACTCATATTTGAACCTCAGTTCCCTCTGTTTCTAAACTTGGGTCTTCATCACCAGGCCATGGCTGTCCTGGAAATAGACAAGTAGTCCAAAACTCAGGCCTGCATCTGACACTAAAACATGATGCTCGCACCTTCTCCCTGACCAAGCAGATTTTTACACAAAAAATAAATAAATAACTTCAGTTTATGTGTATACCCCACATAGAGTCTCCAACGAGGAAAAAGAAAATTAAACCCTGGTATATAATCTTTGTGTAATAGATCAATTATAGATTTCTCTAATCTCTATAATCTAACTCTCGAAGCTTCTTTGAATAATTTTCTTTCCATATTTAAATTTCATAACCCCTAAAAGAAGGAGAAATAATTCCAAGGGAAATTGTTGATTCTTATGATAAAGGACAAAGTAGTCTAAAGCTGGGTTAGTGCACATTAACTGACTTTGCTCTCAGTTAACATACGTTGAGAACCTATTGTTTGCTTAGCACATGCAGAATACTTTGATACACATGATCTCATTTCGCTCTTACACCTCACTCCCATCCCCAGAAGTCCAATGCGGAAAACAAGGTCATTACTATCACCCTCATTTCACAGAAAAGGAAACTGAGGTCCAGAGAGGTTCTGTGACCCGCCCAAAGTCAAACAGTGAGATGTGGCAGAGCTAAGACTGAAGCTCTGGGTTCCAGTCTCCAAGTCCCATTTGCTCAGGCCTCAAACAATATGTGAGGCAACATTTTAAAACACAGATCTGGGTTGTTGACTTGCCGCAAATAATGCAAATACCAAGAAAGCAATCCCGTTGAGAACATGTGAGTCATCTGTACTGTTAATTAGGCAACCTTCTCCCCAACATTCAGGACCCAGGTCTCGAGTCTCCTTTGCTGTGGAGTCCCCTCTGACCATCATCCCCTTTTCCTAAGCAAAGGGTCTCATTACCCTGAAAACTGGGTCACATGTTGGAGTGGGTCATGATTATCTGGTACTTTTTGCAGTGAACTCTTTAAGGGGTAGTAAGTTCCTGAATTAGAGTCAGAGACACCAGGAGCATCAGATGAGGAATTGGCCCAAGATTCATTGCCGTGGCAACAGCTACTTGACTTAGCCTCTGACTTAATGTCTTGGCAGGTGGGCAAACCAGAGGGAGCAAGGATGACTCAGTGTGTTCCTGCCTGGGCTGAACAGGAGAATGACATGGCTGTCAAGGGAGAGGCAGGAGGCTGGGCTTGGATGGCGAGCATTTCTGGGAAGGTCTTGTCTTCCCTGAAAGCTGAGGATTTCTGAAGTATAGCACTAGGTAGTGCCCAGGAAATGGTGAATCTGTGTCACAGCCCACAGTGTTTTCAAACTGCCCATGTCGACCCATTAGTGGATCATGATGTCACTTTTGTTGCTTCAGTTTCAGCATTTTTTATTGCTAAGATGGAAGAGAAGTGAAAAGGAAAACAAATGAGAGGGCCTCACATGTAGTAAGGGTCACTGTTATTTTCCATTAATTTTTTAATGGAAATCATGAAGAGTGTGTGTGTGGGTGTGTGTGTGTGCACACACCAAGCTGTGATATAAAATATATTCTTACTCTGAGTCACAGTCAAAAATATTTGAAAAAAACAAGATTGGATTAGAATCTTAGAAAAATTTCCCTTGACTAATTTCCTGATTATAGAAACATTAAACTCTAATGGTCATCTGTATCATTCATCCATTATTCATTATTTTTTATTTTTTTGGAGACACAGTCTCACTCTGTCACCCAGGCTGGAGAGCAGTGGCATGATCTCAGCTCGCTGCAACCTCCACCACCTGAGTTTCTCCTGCCTCAGCCTCCCAAGTAGCTGGGATTACAGGCATCTGCCACCACAGCCGGCTAATTTTTTGTATTGTTAGTAGAGGCAGGGTTCCACCATGTTATCCAGGCTGGTCTTGAACTCCTGACCTCAGGTGATCCCCCCACCTCGACCTCCCAAAGTGCTGGGATTACAGGCATGAGACACCACCCCTGGCCCCGTTATTCGTTATTCACTATTTATTTATCCAAAAAGTCATCTACTAGAGTTCCCTACCCTGTTGTCTCACCCCCTGTTAGATGTGAAGGTAAAACATTTAGGAGAAAGTGAGTAGCTCCGTGTGTCTGGAGCCACCAATCAGGCAGTGAGGACGAGAGCAGGAGTGTGACAGGCCCACCGTATGAAGGTGCCCATCTTCAAAGGAGGCACCTTTGCTGAGACTATGTGGTTCAGGCAGGGTGAGGAGTGGACTTTAACTACCGGCTTTGGCATTCTGTCTCCCGTCACCTGCTAGTTGGTTTAAATTATTTAGCACTTGTCTATTGGCACTATTTTATTTCCAGATTATTTTGTCCATGCCAGTATCATCTCTTCAGTTTTAAATGATTTGAATGTGTCCTCTTCTTTTGCATCTCCAAAATGCCGAGCAGGGTTGGAAACACAGCAGGTATTCAGTAAGTGCTTCCATTGTATTGACAGATACTTGTTCTTTAGGTCTCTGATAAGACATCCCTTCATTCCTAACCTTCTCCTACCATAGAGCATTTAAGAAATGGTTTTGCAGCTATGTGTGTAACAACCTGTCTTCTTCACTTACACTGGGAGTTCACTGAGCATGGGATTATGTGTGTTCTCTCCATCACTATATCCTCAACCCCAAACACAGCACAATGTCTGCCTTGTTCCTTGTATCCTCAGTAGGATACTTGGTAGGTGTATCTGTTAGTTTTCACCACAATAATGGTGAGTAACTAACATCCCCACTATCTCAGTGGCATACCAAATAAGCATATGTCTTTGCAGGCAGCCAGGGCAGCTCTAAGCTGCAGGCCAGTTCTGGATCTGCTCTGTGTGTCTCTCATGCCAGGCTAGCCAGAGCATGTTTTTCTTCTCTTTTCCCACCTTCAGATCTGCAGTTTTGCAGACAATGCATGTTTTTCTTTTTTCTTTTTCTTTCTTTTTTTTTTTTTTTTTTTTTTTTTTGACAGTCTTGCTCTGTTGCCTAGGCTGGAGTGCAGTGGCATGATCTCGGTTCATCACAGCCTCCACCTCCGGGTTCAAGCAATTCTCCTGCCTCAGCCTCCCTAGTAGCTGGGACTACAGACACATGCCACCCACACCCAGCTAATTTTTATAGTTTTAATAGAGACGGGATTTTACCATGTTGGCCAGGCTGGTCTCGAACTCCTGACCTCAGGTGATCTGCCTTCCTTGGCCTCCCAAATTGCTGGGATTATGGGCGTGAGCCACCATGCCAGGCCTAGGGCATGTTTTTCTTATGACCAAGGCAGAAGCGCAAGAGAGCAAGTTCGATTTTACAAGTAGTCTTCAGGCTTTTGACTCCATTGTGTTTGTTAACAGCTTTGACCGAAGTAAATCAAGTAGTCAAGCCCAAAGTCAAGAGGAAAGGAAATGCACTCGACTTAGGGAGTTTGGGGTGGCAAAGGAAAGAGTGAATATTTCCGAATCATCCACCCAAGTAAGTTCCCAGCTTCTCACTGAATGTTTATGGAATGGAAAGGAAGGGAAGAGAATAATTGGATTGCAGGGATTTCCCGTGGGTATTGACCATACAAGTTACAAAAGCCCATGGGGACTCTTCTACCTCCTGACATACAGCTCTACAGAGAAAGCCAGAAGCCTTGTCAAACAGGTAACAGCCCGACCATCCAGAGCTAGAGTTGTTGAGCAAACAAAGTGAGCCCTCAGAAGCAATTTTAGGCAGAGACTATTCCCCCAGGGCACTGAGGGACCACAACTGCCTTTGTGGGGAGAACAAGGGGAGCAACCACCAGAGTCACAAGAAGTCGCATCTAGGAGTGGATAGCAACCCTTCCAGGCATGAGGAGAGGATTCTGTTTTGTGTCCTTTGGAAATGCGTGTGTCCAGATGAATGCCCACATGCTTGCTAAAATCAGTAGTCGGGACTTCTAAGAGACCTTTACAAATAGCTGGGCATCCATTTCTAAAAGGAGTCCAGAGCACTGGTTCCTACACTGGCTTTCTTTGCAGTACCAGCTCTGGTGTGGTTTGAGATTATGCGAAATGTTGCACCCCTGCCTCGGTTAACTGAAAAATAACAATATGTTTTCCTTTCATTCTCTGTCTCCCTTCTGACTGCAGGGGTGCTGTGCCTACCAGACAGCCTGAATCTTCACAGAGACCCACAGCGGTCAAACAAGCCGGGAGAACTGCCCATGTTCAGCCAGTCGGAGCTGAGGACCATCGAGCAGTCCTTGCTGGCCACGCGCGTAGGCAGCATTGCAGAACTGAGTAAGTAGATGTTGGTTCTCCAGCTCTCATGCCTCAAGACATATCCTGTCTGTGCCCGAAGTGACACAGTGTCCTCATGCCAATCCCTCAGGGCACTACTTTGTAATCAGTGGGGTGACACCTTTTATTGAGTGCCTGCTGTGTACACTAAACAATGCCAGTAGCGTGGGGAAGGTAAGAGCTCTGAAGCTGGTACATTTCCTGGTTCCACCATAAATCGGGTCAGGTTCCTAAGCTTTTCTGAACCTCAGTTTCCTTTTCTATAAAATAGAGAAAATACCAATGCCTACCCAGAGTGTAGCTGCAGTGATTCAATGAGCTCACATCCATAAAGGTGTCAACCTAAATAACAAACAGAGAAGGAGATTCTCTAAAAGAAAATCATGTTTATCTGGGAATAGGCCTTGCAATGAGAATGTGCATGCCAGAGTATATTCTCAGAGAAATACTACGTGTGTATTTGGGGGCTAAAGGAAGACAATGGTCTTTAATGGAAAAATGAGGAGGAGGATTACAAAATTGTTTTTGAGATAATTATCCTTGGCTACAAGGATCAATAAATAACAAGGGTGGCACCAGTCTGAGATTGGACTGGCAGTTGCTGGTCACATGTCTTCATATAAGTAGAGTGTGTGTGTGTGTGTGTGTGTGTGTGTGTATAAGGATACCATGGCCTTTGTGCAAGGCTGTGATTTTTGCAGAGGTTTTCTGTGATAGTTCTTGTTATCAGGCATTTGTGCATGAGAATCTTCCCTTCATGGCCTTCCCTGACTCTCTTCATCAGGGATTTTAACACAAATGATTCCATTTTAATTCTGACAGCTTTCACAAGAGGGTTTGCCAAGGTGCCTGGCACATGGTAAATACTCTATAAATGGCTGGCTACTGTTGATTTCCACAGTGAGATCCACTTAAATCATATATCAGGTCACATCTTTCCTCTGTTCAGAGTCCTCCACTGGCTCTGATTCAGTGGTTCCCCATCTGACCCACAGGAAAAGCCAAAGCCCCAGAATTACTTCCAGCTCCCCCCATCCCCTACCCTCCCCAGACACTCTCCTCCATCTTCCCTCTGTCCCCTACTTGTTCCTTGAACACAGCAGGCATACCACAGGACCTTTGCACTTACTCTTCCCTCTGCCTGAACTGCTCTTCCTCCAGGTATCCCCATGGCTCACTCCCTGACTACCTTCACATTTCACCCAAATATTACCTTCTCAATGAAGCTTTCCATGACCATTGTATTTAAAATCATAATACTCTGAGGACCCTTGTCTTAGTCAACTTGGGTCTCTATAATGAAATACCACAGACAGTGTGACTTAAAACACAGACATTTATTCCTCATGGTTCTGGGGGCTGGGAAGTCCAAGATAGAGGTGCAGGACAATTCAGTTCCTGGTGAGGTCTCACTTGCTAGCTTGCAGATGGGTACCTTCTCCCTGTGTTCTCATAGGGTGGTGGGGTGGGGGAAGGTATTCCTCTTCTTATAAGTCCTCCAACCCTATCATGAGGTTCCACCCTCATGGACTCACCTAACCCTAATCATTTGCCAAAGGCTCCATCTCCAAATACTATCACATTGAAGGGCAGGGCTTCAACATATGGATTTGGGGTGATGAACTTTCAGACTATGGCAACTCTTCTCCCCTTCATTGCTTTACTTTTATCCCCAGAAGTTACCATCCTAAGATATACTCTATATTTTTGTTTTTTAATAATAGGTTTATTGAGATATAGTTCGTATACAATTTACCTTTGTAGAGCATACAGTTCAGCAGTTTTTAGTATATTTACCAGGATATGCAACCATGACTATAATCAATTTTAGAACATTTGTATTACCGCAACAAGAAGCCCAGTACCCATCATCAACTACTCCCCTCTCCTCCCACCCACATTCTGTTTTTTTTTTTCAAATTATTTCTCTATCCCCCTAGTATATAGAACATAGTAGAAACATTTTATTTGCTCACTGATGTAACCCTAGCACCAGGAATACTGCTTGGCATATAGTAGGCCCTCAAGAAACATGAAGGAAGGAAGAGAAAGAGAGAGTGGTTGGGAAATGGGAAAAGGAGGGAAAGAAGGGAAGGGAAGGGAAAGGGAAGGGAAGGGAAGGGAAAGGAAGGAGGGAGGGAGGGAAAAGAGGTAGAAAGATGCAAAGAAGGAAGGGATAATCAAGGTTGAGGTATCCCAAGTTTAAGTAATAATTTACCATGCTTATATACCCCCAAATTCAGGACTGTGCTCTCTGAGTCTGACCAACCACAGGAAAATAATCCTGTATTTACTTATGATCCAACTGATTATCAAAAAATTTAGCTGAGTATTAGTTACTGATGGAATTGAAGCATTGATCACAGAAATGCTAGAATGTGTTAAAGTGGGAGTTGGTATTGAAATTCCAGCAAATCCTAAACTATGAAGGGATTTAAGACCCAAAATGCAACTTCCACTTCTTCCCAGAGGAATTCCCTGGACACCCAGATAGGCACCCTCCATTAAGCTTACGGCCTGCACCTCTGGAAAGGGAGTCAGTAGCTGATCGAAGCTATAGGGGGTGCTTATGGCCACTAGAGAGCTACTTTCCTGGCATCTGAATTTGGAAATTGGGCTTCCCATTCCCTTCAAAACTCTGAAGTTACAAAACACCTCCTGTCACATGGCCTCCTAGCTACTGGTCAGTCCTGTGATTCTTCTGAGACTTTTGGGTGCCACAACACCTTTGGCAATCTGGTGAAACCTGTGGACCCTGTCTCAGAATAATATTTTTAAATGCATAATGTGCAAATGATTACAAAGGAAACTGATTACATTAAAATTCAACCATCATAATATTTTTAATCTCAATTGTGGTATAGTAGTTCTCTGTTTTTTTTTTTTTTTAATTAGCATGTGACATAACAAGATCTAGCAGCAGGTCAGATGTCCCCATGATTTGGGGGTAATATGTGTGAATGCTGTTTTGAGATGTCTGCTACAAGTGGAATGGGGTAAGGAAATATCTGCATTTTAATACGTACTCAGGGCATTCAGAGGCAGAAGGTCCAAGCAGCATTCTTGGAGAAACATTGCTCTAAGAAGAAGTGCTACACATTTGGGACTTCAATATTTTCCAGGACATGCTCATGACCCTAGAAATGTAGGATCTGGCTACCGAGTTGGGACATAGCTTTGTGGGACAACCCCAGAAGAGGCCCTCATACCATGTGGCTCACACGCACTGTCCCTAGGGTCTCAAAGCTTTGTCCTGGGATGTCTCAAAGTCCTCCCGTGGCCTCCAGCACCTGGATTGGGCTATGCATAATTCCAGCGCTCTCTTCCAAGAAAGGATTTGCTAAACAAATCTGCTCTTTGCCTAACAGGCAGCCTGCAGGAGCTGCTTGCCGCATAAATTGTTTTTAAGGACAATTTGCTCTGTAAATTAAATGCTGTCCTCATTGAATGTTGACTTTTGCATATGAGTTGTTGGCACACAAATGGGTGTTGCTAATTGTGAATGGGTTTTGTACATTAACTAAGTCAGCCCCGTAGAATGTGCACACAAGGAAACACTTTGATAAGTCACGTCGGCGGCTGAAAGGAATAAAATTGCCTTTTTTTCTGATCTGACTGTCATTTAGACTGGCTTGCTCTGTGGTCTGAATCAATACAGCCCTGCTCTCTGTGTACATAGAGAGCTGTTCTTCATATTCAAAGGTTGCTCCGCCAATGTGGACGGTAGAAACCACTGTTTTTGCAGCAGAGGTGAGATGGAGAGTTTGTTCTCAGTCATCCCTGCTCTTGTTGAAACAGGGACACGTCTGGCTAGGGTCAAGAGGGGAGCCCTATTTTAATAGCTAATAACAATAATAATGGCAGCAGCTGATGTTTAATGAGCCAGGGAACTATGCTAAGTGTTTACAGGAAGTACTTCCAACATGTTATTATTGTCCTCATTCGATGATATGGGAATGGAAGCAAGAGGAGGTTAAACAATTTGTCCAAGATCAGCCACACCTGTGAATTGAATGGCTCAAAATTGAATCCAGGCTTCTCAAGGTAAAGCTTTTATACTTAACCACAAAACTACACTCCCTCCAGGGAAGTCCAGAAGATATTTCCACTCAGACCTGAGATTCCCCACCTCTGTACCATCAGGGTGGCAGTTGGGTCTGCGTTCCCTGCAAATCACTCTGAAGATTTGCAATTTGCTCTGTAGGGTGCACTGTGGATACTCTCCTGTAAACTAAACTGGAGGTGCGAACATTCACAAAGCTTACAATACCTCCCCAAATACAGCAGGCGCTGCGTGATGACATTTCAGTCAATGACAGACTACATATATGATGGTGGTCCCATAAGATCATAATACGGGCCAGGTGCAGTGACTCACACCTGTAATCCCAGCACTTTGGGAGGCTGATGCGAGGGGATTGCTTGAGCCCAGGAGTTTGAGACCATCTTGGGCAACATAGTGAGACTTTGTCTCTACAAAAAATAAAACAAAATTAGCCAGGTATGGTGGCACGCACCTGTAGTCCCAGCTACTCGGAAGGCTGAAGTGGGAGGATTCCTTGAGCACTGGAGGTCAAGACAGCAGTGAGTCATGATCACGCCTCTGCACTCCAGCCTGGGTGACAGAGCAAGATCCTGTCTCAAGAAAAGAAAGAAAGAAAGAGAGAGAGGGGAGAGAGAGAGAAAGAAAAGAAAAAAGATTGCTGCATTTTTTACTGTACCTTTTTTATGTTTAGGTATGTTTAGATACACAAGTACTTCCCATTGTGTTACAATTGCCCACAGTATCAGGACAGACACATACTGTACAGGTGTGTAGCCTGAGAGTGATAGGCTACACGCTACAGCCTAGGTGTGCAGTAGGCTGTAACCCTAGGTTTGTGTAAGTGCAGTCTACGGTGTTCATCCAACAATGAAATCGTCTAAGGACATATTTCTCAGAACCCGTCCCTGTTGTGAATCAGTGCTGGGCTGTATTTAGACAGGGGACCACCTCTGCAGACTGGGACTCCTCCTGGTAACCCTTGCCTGTTTCCTTGGGGCCTCATATTAAAATCTAGAACTGTCTTGATCACCCGAAATGTCCAAAGCACTTATCTTTGTCCAGCCTGTTATGGCTTGAGGTAGAAATACATCCCCTCTTTCTGGAGCACCTACTGTGTACCAGCTGCTTTGAATACCTTTAAGGTATTATTCTTCTCCTTTCGCAGATAAGCAAACTGAGACTTAGGAAGGATAAATGTCTTGCCCAAGGCCACTCATCTAGTAAGTGGCAGTCATAATTAAAACCATTTTTTCTTTTTCCCTCTGCTGTGCTGTGTGCAAATCAGCTTTGTATTGTGAGCACCTAACACCATCACCCACAGCTCAGGAAATGTCCCTTGAATGTCGAATGAATAAATGAATGACCTAAAGTGAACTTGTCTGAGAAACAAAAACAGAAGAAAATGCTGCGAGTGGGACTGTTAATGAAACCCAGTCAGATAATAAATTTTCTATTGAGCTGAATTTTGAACTCAGGGACGTAGAGCTGAACCTATGCAGGTTCTAAAATATTTGGTTAGCTAAATCAAGAGGCCACAAAAATCACCAAACTGACACCAGCTGGCAAGTCTTTGATCCTGAGCCCTGGGAAATTTGCCGGGCAATGGACATCACAGTTGACTTAGAGTCCGGTGGGCGGTCCAGGTCTTCTTCCCCGAACCAGTGAGTAGGGCTGGGGAAGTAGGTCCACCCAATCCCCACAGGGCTGTGGGGAAGCAGAGGCCCTGGCTTCTCTCCCTTTAGGACCAGTTTGCTTTTGGTCCCATCTAAGTCCATATTTGTGTCCTCTGAGACCTTGTCTTGGCTCTTCTGCCTGTCACTCAGCCTTGCCCCCAAGCTCCCAGTTAAACCCCCAGCTGACAGTCGTTAATTATAGTGTTTGCTTTCTGTTAAAAGAAAAAAAAAATGAGGACTTCTTCATAAAATGTCTCTTCCTGTTGTCTTTTCACACTAGACTGTGAAGTTGCTGTCCCCAGGCAATTAGGCAATCAAAACAGGGCAATTACTTTCCACCGCATAAAAAGCTTTTCTGGGCTGTCTCCCCTCAGTGTCACCAGAAGAAAAAGCAACCCCACAAAAAAAGCGCTTTTTGCTTGGACAAAGTTGTCTTTCCCCTTGTTTGAAACGTAAGTGGGCTCTTTTCTGAGAGTCCCCTGCCTCCAGCCCCTAGGGTATACCTGTAATCTTCTCATGTGGCAAAGTGGCCACTGGCCTACTGATATTTCTTGAATATTCCACCCATGCCCCTACCACAAGGCCTTTGCACCTGCTGCTCCTTGTGCCTGAAATCTCTTCCCCTAATATTCTCAAAGCTCCCTCACTTCATTCAAGCCTCTTCTAAAATGTCACCTCCTCAGAGATGCCCTCCATGACTGCCCCACCCACTGACCCCTCCCCACATCACTCCCTATTCCCTCTTCTGCCTTAATTTTCTTCTTGCACTTGTTACCACCTGACATGGTATATATTTGTTTCTTTTCTGTCTCCCCCACCAAGACTGTAAATCCCATAAGAGTTGAGACTGTTTTTTTGAGACGGAGTCTCACTGTTGTCTCCCAGGCTGGAGGGCAATGACGCTATCTCAGCTCACTGCAGCCTCCGCCTCCTGGATTCAAGCAATTCTTGTGCCTCAGCCTCCCGAGTAGCTGGGATTACAGGCATGCACTACCTCGCCCGGCTAATTTTTGTATTTTTAGTAGAGACAGGGTTTCACCATGTTGGCCAGGCTGATCTCGAACTCTTGAGCTCAAGCAATCTGCCTGCCTCAGCCTCCCAAAGTGCTGAGATTACAGGTGTGAGCCACTGCATGTGGCCGAGACGTTTTTTTTTTTTTTTTTAAATATCACTGCATCCCCAATGCCTAAAACAATGTTCAGCACACAGTAGGACACAATAATATTTGCTGAATGAGTTAATGAATGGCAAGCTTCCAGCTGAATCCAGAGGTCAGCCTTCTCTTGCTGCATTTCTGTTCCTTCATCTCTCCTTCTCCATAAGAATAAATCTTTCATTACTCTGTGCCTAATGACCTGGATTATATGTGGTTTTTTTTCTTTTCTTGTTTCTTTATTTTTTTCTCAAGGAGAAGGGTTTCAGTCAGACGAGTTAAACAGCAGTTTATGATACTGCGGAGTGACTTGGTTTCCTCATCTGTGCTGTGTGACTTAGGGCAAGTGACTTGATCACTCTGATTTCCGGTTTTATTGTCTGTGAGAAAAGGGTGACAATACCTCCTCTCCCAGGGTTGTCAGAGGTTTGGGAAATGTACTAGAGTAAGTGGTAGCTGGCATGGACAGAAGGAAGAGTAGGGAAGGCAGTGAAGGTACTGTAGCAGCATGGGTTTGGGCAGAAGGAGCCCACCATTGGAATCTGTGACTCTTTGTCCTAGAATGGTCACACCTGGCATGCAGGAACAATGGTTTCTTGGGGGCTCCACAGATGATCCTGAGTCAGGTAGGTTAGAGTAGCATTTCCCCAAGGGTGGCACTGGAAATGATAGTAGGTGATGCACAAAACACCTTCTAATTTAAATTGCAATATATTTTTATGAGTACTAGGACAATATTAGTTTTCCATTTATGGCACTGATATGAAATTTTCTCTTAAAATGAATTTATATGTGTGAAATAATTAGCCAATTTAAAGAAAACTATTAAGTAAATAAATTGTATCAGCAGCACACAGATATGAGACACATCATGATGGTGATTCCCAAATGGCTGATATTTGGGAAACATAGTTATTAGTGGACTGATTCTCAGGTAGGCTTCTAAAATCAAACTCCAACTATCCAAACTCAGTTCAGTTAGTGACTATTGGATTTGTTGTTTTGCGATCATGACACTGACAAGTAAAGCAGCAGATAGCATATATTATAGAGCAGGGTTTGAAAGGAAGCTAGTGACCTCAGGGATCCCTGTGCCAACTCCATCTCCCATGGCCAGCCCTCCTCAGAGAAATCTTTGGGACCTCTGACCTTGGGACTAGGCTGCTGCTGTTGCTACTGCTGCCGCTGATGGTGATGATGGCGGCAGTGATGGTGACAGTGATGGAGATGATGACGGTGGTCATGGTGATGATGATGGTGATAGTGATGGTGATGATTATGGTGATAGTGATGATGATGGAGATGATGATGGTAGTGATGGTGATGATAGAGATGACTTTGGTGATGATGATGGTGATGTCTGAGATGATGGTGGTGATAATGATGTAATGGAGATGGTGGTGATGGTGATGATGATGGTGATGATGATGATGGAGATGATGATGGTGATAGTGATGTATTGGAGATGGTGGTGATGGTGATGGTGATGGTGATGATGATGGTGATGGCGATGATGATGATGGAGATGATGGTGATGATGATAATGATGGTGATGATGATGGTGACGATGATGGAGATGATGGTGATGACAATAATAATGGAGATGATGATGGTGGTGATGATGGTGATGGTGATGATGTGACAGTGATGGTAATGATGACAGAGATGATAATCATGATGATGTACATGATGGTAATGATGATGGTGGTGGGGATGGTGATGAAGGTGAAGATGAAGATGATGATGGTAGTGATACAAAGAATAATAGTACTGAACACTTATTAAGTGCTTACAATGTACCAGACTCTGTTCCAAGTGCTTTAAATGCTTTATATGCATTTCTTCATTTAATACTATGAGGTAGGTACTATTATTGCCCTAATTTTGCAGATGAAATGAATGTTAGGTAGTTTATGTATATTGTTTGTTTAATTCACAAAACAAATTCATTAGGTCATAATCATTCTCACTTACAGAGACATTAAATAACTCACCTAAGGTCGCTCAGCTATTTAGTAGCAGGTGGGAGGCTCTCAGTCTGAGTATCAAGAGCATGTTCCTAACCACATGCCACACTGCCTCCCCTTCCCGGAACAGGACAATGGATGAGGCATGATCTCTGCTTTTGAGACTCAGTAGGGAAAGCAGATGTGTGGATAATTAACTGTGAAATGCAACAGAATTAAACACGTAATGTGTTAGACTTTATAAGCAGGATTTGCAGGTATATAGAGAAAAGAGGGACTTGATTCTGATCAGGCACATCCTGGGGGGCTTCATGGAAGAAGTCGTATTTGGTCATAGCCTTGAAGGTCTTCAATTGTTAGGAGAATGCAGGAAAGGGCAATTAAAGGTGGGAAAACAAGAACAGAAGAAGGGAGCCTGAAAATGCAGGGCAAACTGAAAGGTGCTCTGAGGAGATGGTGAGACGGTTAGCTCAACCAAGGCAAAATGCACCTGACTATCAGGCTTCCCAGTGCCTTGGGGAAGTGAATGAGTGGAGTAGGGGCTGAAAATGATTCTCTTCTCTTCTCCACTTCCTTTTGAATCTTCTTGTTTTGAGCTTTTTTAATGGAAGTTTTTGAGAGAGACAGAGGGAAAGATAAGTGTCTTCCACCCTCAACCGAGATGGAAGGTGCAAGAAAGTAAATGCCACCTCAGTAAGCTTATTATTCTGGTAATACAAGTAGCACATGCCATAATTCAAAGTTCAGAAACTACAGAAAAATTGGACAGAATGTCACTGATAATCCCACTAGGGAGAAAAGTCCTTGGTCAACACTTTGGGGTTTTTTCTCCCTGGTGTTTACTTAGTACATAGTTTTTAATAACATAATCCTGATTATACTGTATGCAATTTTGAATTTTGCTCTTTTCTACTTCACATTTTAATATGAGGATTCTTTTTTTGGTATTGCAGTTCTATAAAATCATTTCTAATGGCTGCATAAGTTTACTATTTTATCATGTGGATGTACTAGAGTTTATTTAATCATGTTTTTTATTTTTAAACACTTGTTTGTCAAATTTTGGATCCCATAAGTAAGATTTGGGTGCAAATCCTTGTGCATGAAGATTTTGCTACATTTTGAATTCAAATATTGGGACAGATTCCCAGAAATGGAATTACTGAGTCAGGAGTTATGAGTAGTTGTTAGTACCTTTGCCACATAATGCTAAATTGCTTCAAGATGGACCGAGAGCTGGCCAAGGCTTCATTGGGCTGCCTTTGAAAGAGGGACTCCGATTATTTGGAGTGAAGAGCACAGACCTTAGAGTCAGACAGACCCAGGTTGAAATCTTGTCTGCCTCTTATTAACCTTGTAACCTTGGGCCTCTTTTCTTGTCTGCAAAACATTGTTCCTTAACTTTGGCACTGTTGTCATTTTGGACTAAATTATTTGTTGTGAGAACTGTCCTGTGCATTGTAGTATGTTTAGCAGTATCTCTAACCTCTAGATGCCAGTAGCAAACCCCTGGATGTGACAATCGAAATGTCTCCAGACACTGCCAAATGTTCCCTGGGAGGCAAAAGCAACCCAGTTGAGGATTACTACTGTGAAATTGAGATGATATTAATACATACCTTATGGAGCACTGTTAGAATTAAAAACAATGTATATTAAATACTTTTCACAACACGTGATACAGCTTTTACTATTGTTACTAGTAATCGTGGTAATAATAGTTTCTCACTGCTGGATGCTACAGAAAGGACTCTGGAGAGGACAGACTGGATTAGCTCAAAGGCCAGTCCCAACTCCAGGAGCCTCTGGTTCTTTGATTCTTTGGCCAATCATCCAGCGATGTCTCCGTTCCTCTCAATCCAGAGGTCAGAGAGTGGCCTGCTATTTAGAACACCTGCAATGCTAGTTACAGGAAAACCCCCCAGCCCTCACAGGACCCAAGCCTAGCATAGGGAGATGCCTAGAGTCCAGGAAACTGCATTATTCTGGAGAGAAGATTCACTCTTGGATAGTCCCTCCCTGCTCCCCACTCCTGCAAAACCAAGCCGCTGCAGCATAGCACCAGTTTGAGAGTAGTCATTACTAGACTACATCCTGCCCTGGAACCCAGTAGCCCCTGCATTTCCATACTCTCGGGACTCAGCTAACATCTCCCACATCCACTCAGAAGTCTGCAGCATTGCAACACCAGCTGGACCCAGCAGTGCAGCCACATCCTCAGCACCTAAGCCCAGTCAGTGCCCTACGCCATGGGGAACAGGTGGTCTTGCACATCAGGAAGGCTGCCTCCAGGACATAGGAAGCCAAAGCACACACTCCCCAGTACTTGAGAGCTTCCTGCCCCAGGGCCACCACCAATAGCAAATTTGCCCCCTCCAGTGGTCCCACACATCACTCAGGGACCTAAAGACAAGACTACCAGCATCAGTACCCAAACACAGCACCCAAGAGTCTGAGGATCAGCTCACCCAGGGTCTGCCATCACCAGTACCCGTGTGTGCCATTCAAGGGCCCCAGGACAGGCCCAACCAGGGCCCACTGCCACTGCTGTCCAGTGAACCTGCCTCTTCAGTGGTGGGACCACCATGCACCTTTGTGTGCTATCTAGGAGCCCAAGGTCTGGCCCATCCAGCATCCTTGTCCCCAGCAAAACCATACCACATCCATCACGAACAACTACAGTCTAAGCTAGTGAGGAACATGCAGACACTGCTGACATTGACTACAGCGGAAGAAATCATACAAAGGCTACACTGCTGGACCCACCCAGAATCAAAGCCAAAGAATCCTACCCAACTAACACTATATATACATCTACAGCAAAAAGTCTTTCCTTGCAAAAGCTACTCCATAAAATTAGAAAAAGCAACTGCATAGGAAGCCTATTTAATAAAATAATAGCTGAAAACTTCAAAAGTCCTGTGAGTGATATAGGTGACATTCAGATAAGGTAGCTCAAAGATCTCCAAATAGATTAAACCCAAAAAGATCCCCTCTGGGGAATATTATAGTCAAACTGTCAAATGTCAAAGACACAGAAAAAATTTAAAAGAGCAAGAGAAAAGCATCCAGCTACATATAAGGGAATTCCCATCAAACTAGCAACAGATTTCTCAGCAGAAACCTTACAGGCCAGGAAAGAATGGGATGATATATTCAAAGTGCTAAAAGGAAAAAAAAAAACATCTTGCCAGCCAAGAAGACTATATCCAGCAACGCTATCTTTTAGAAATGAAGGAGAAATAGTCTTCCCAGGACAACAACAAACTGAGGGAATTTACCACCTCTATGCCTGCCCTACAAGAAATGCTCAAGGGAGCCCTACATCTGAAAGTAAAAGGACAATATCTACCCTCATAAAAATACGTGAATGTATAAAACTCACTGATAAGGCAAATACACAAATGAGAAACAGAAAAGGATCAAATATTACTACTACAGAAAACCACCAAACTGCAAAGTTAAGCAATAAGAGAGGAAGAAATATACACAATATAATATACAATATAAAAAACAATCTGAAAACAATTAACAAAATGACAGGAGTAAGTTTTCACCTATCATTAACAACCTTGAATGTAAATAGTTTACATTCTCCAATTAAAAGGTATAGACTGGCTGAAAGAATAAAAAAGCAAGACCCAGCTGTGTGCTGCCCACAGGAAACTCACTTCACCTGTAGAGATACACATAGACTGAAAGTGAAGGGATGGAAAAAGATGTTCTACACAAACAGAAACCAAAAGCTTACAACAGTAGCTGTATTTATTTCAGACAAAAATAGACTTTAAGTCAAAAAAAAAAAAACATAAAAAGAGACAAAGAAGGTCATTATACAATGATAAAGGAATCCTTTCAGCAAGAGAATATAACAGTTTTAAATATATATGTACCCAACACCAGAGCACCCAGATATATAAAACAAACATTATTAGCTAAAGGGAGAGATTTACTGCAACACAATAATAGTAGAGGACTTCAACACCCCACTTTCAGTAATGGACAGATCATCCAGACAGAAAAATCAACAAAGAAACATCAGAGTTAAACTGCACTTTAAGCCAAATGGATTTAACAGACATTATACAACTTTTTACCCAACAGCCATAGAATACACATTTTTCTCAACAACACATGGAATATTCTCCAGTTTAGACCATATGTTAGGTCACAAAACAAGTCTTGACAAATTTTTAAAAACTGAAATCATATCAAGTATCTTTTCAGACCACAAAGGAATAACACTAGAATAACAAAGAAATAACGAGGAACTTTGGAGATACATGGACATTAAACAACATGCTTCTAAATGACCAATGGGTCAATGAAGAAATTTAAAAAGAAATTAAAGAGCCACCCACAGTGACATGCATCTGTAGCTCCAGCTACTCCGGAGGCTGAGGCAGGAGGATCACCAGAGCCAAGGGGCTTGAGGCTATAGTGTTCTATGGTCACAACTGTGAACAGCCACTTCATTCCAGCCTGGGCAACATAGCAATACCCTGTCTCTCAAAAAAAAAAAAAAAATTAAGAAATTCCTTGACACAAATAAAAATGGAAACACAACATACCAAGATCTATAGTATACACAAAATCAGTGCCAAGAGAAAAGTTTATAGCAATAAACACCTACATCAAAATAAGTAGAAAGATTTTTAATAAACTGCCTAACAATGCACTTTAAGGAACTAGAAAAGCAAGAAGAAAGCAAACCCAAAATTAGTGGAAGGAAAAAAAATAATAAAGATCAGAGCAGAAATAAATGAAATAGAGACTAAAAAACAATACAAAAGATCAACAAAATTAAAAGTTTTTTGAAAAGATAAACAAAATTGACAAACCTTTAGCTAGACTAAGAAATAAACAGAGAAGTCCCAAATAAATAAAATTAGGGACAAAAAGGAGGCATTACAACTGATATGACAGAAATACAAAGGATCATTAGAGACAATTATAAACAACTATACACCAACAGATTGGAAAGCTTAGAGGAAATGGATAAATTCCTGGACACGTACCACCTACCAAGATTGGACCATGAATAAATAGAAAACCTGAACATAACAATAACAAGTAATGAGATTGACTCAGTAATAAACATTCTCCTAACAAAGAAAAGCCCAGGACTGGATGGCTTTACTGCTGAATTCTACCAAACTTTTAAAGAAGAATTAACACTAATTTTTCTCGAACTATTCCAAAAAAACTTGAAGAGAAGTGAATTCTTCCTAACTCATTCTACAATGCCAATATTATCCTAATACTAAAACCAGACAAAATCACAACAAAAAAGAAAATTATAGATCAATATCCTCAGTGAACATAAATGCAAAAATCCCAACAAAATACTAGCAAAGCAAATTCAGCAGCACATTGGCAAAATAATACATCATAATCTAGTTGGATGAATCCTAGAAATACAAGGATAGTTCAGCATATGCAAATCAATAAACACACACATCACATCAGCAGAATAAAGAACAAAAGCCATGTGAGTATCTCAATAGAGGCAGAAACTGCATGTGACAAAATTCAACATCCCTAAACTGTCAACAAAGTAGGCATAGAAGGAACAAACCTCAACACAGTGAAGGCCATATATGACACACCCACAAATAACATTATATTTAATGGGGAAAAATCTGAAAGGCTTTGCCCTAAGAAATGGAACAAGGATGCCCACTTTCACCACTCTTATTCGAATTGTACTGGAAGCCCTAACAAGCAATTAGGCAAGAGAAAGAAATGGCATCCACATCAAAAAACAGGAAGTAAAATGGCCCCTCTTTGCAAATGGCATGATCTTATATTTAGAAAAATCTAAAGACTCCACCAGAAAACTGTTAGAACTGAGTAACAAATTCAGTAAAGTTGCAGGATACAAAATCAACATACAAAAATCAGTAGTGTTTCTATATGCCAGTAACAAACTAGTTGAAAAACAAACCAAGTAAGCAATCCCATTTACAATAGCTACAAAAAAAAATACCTAGGGATAAATTTAACCAAGGAGGTGAAAGATCTCTACAATAAAAACTACAAAACACTGATGAAAGAATTGAACACGGAAAATGGAAAGATATTCCATGCTTATGGTTTGGAATAATTAATATTGGAAAATTACCATCCTACCCAAAGAAATCTACAGTCAGTGCAATCCTTATCAAAACACCAATGACATTCTTCAAAGAAATAGAAAAAAGACACCTTAAGGTTTATATGGAAACACAAAAAAACCTAAACAGCCAAAGCAATCCTAAGCAAAAAGAGGAGGCATCATACTACTTGACTTCAAAGTATACTAAGCAATAGTAACCAAAACAGCATGGTGTTGGTATAAAAACAGACACATAGACCAATGGAACAGAATAGAGAACCCAGAAATAAATCCATATTTCCAGCCAACTGATTTTTCAACAAAGGGACCAAGAACGTATATTAGGGAAAGGACACTCTTTTCAATAAATGGTGCTGGGGAAACTGGATATCCATATCCAGAAGAATGAAACCAGATCCCTATCTCTCACCATATACGAAAATCAACTCAAAATGGATAAAGACTTAAATGCAAGGCCTGAAATGTAAAACTCCTAGAAGAAAACATAGGGGAAATGCTTCAGGACATTGGTCTAGGCAAACATTTTAGAGGTAAGACTTCAAAAGTACAGGCAACAGAACCAAAAATAGATAAATGAGCCTATATCAAATGAAAAAGCTTCTGTGCATCGAAGGAAACAATTAACAAATTAAAGAGCCAGCCTTTTGAGTGGGAGAAAATAGTTGCAAACTATTCACCTGACACAGGACTAATGTCCAGAATAGACAAGGAACTGAACCGCAAAAAAAAAAAAAAAATATGATTTTAAAATGTGCAAAAGATCTAAATAGACATTTCTCAAAAGAAGACATACAAACAGCCAACAAGTATATTTTTAAATGCTTAACATCAATAATCATCAAGGAAATGCAAATCAAAACCACACTGAGATATCTCACCCCAGTTAGAATGGCTGTTATCAAAAAGAAAAAATAACGAATACTGGCAAGGATGTAGAGCAAAGGGAATCCTCACACACTATTAGTGGGAATGTAAATTAGTACAGCCATTATGGAGAACAGTGTGGAGGAGCCTCAAAAAACTAAAAATAGAACTGCCATATGATCCAACAATTCCACTACTGGGCATTTATCCAAAGGAACAAAAATTAGTATATCCAAGATATGTCTGCACCCTCATGTTTATTGTAACACTATTTATAAAACCAAGATATGGAGCAACCTATGATGAGTTCATCAACAGATGAATGGATAAAGAAAATGTGTATATATACATAATGGAATACCACTCAACCATTAAAAATGAAATCCTGTCCTTCATGGTGACGTGGATGAAACTGGAGAACGATATATTAAATAAAATAAGTCAGGCACAGAAAGATAAATGCCACATGATCTTCTTCGTATATGGAATCATAAAAAAATTGAGCCTATAGAAGTAGAGACTAACATTATAGTTATTAGAAGCCGGGAAGAGTAGCTGGGATAAGAGGATAGGAAGAGGTTGGTTATAGATACAAAATTACAGCTAGATCAAGAACCAAGTTCTAATGTTCTATGCCACTGTAGGGTGAATATAGTTAACAATAATGTATTGTATATGTTCAGAAAACTAGAAGAGAGGATTTTGAATGTTCCAAGCACAAAGACATGATAAATGTTTGAGGTGATGGATATGGTAATTACCCTGATTTGATCATCATACATTATGTATATGTATCAAAATATCACTGTGTACTCCATAAATATGTGCAATTCTTATGTGTCAACTAAAAAGGAAGAAAAAGAAATAGAATTGCTTCTCACATCTTCCTGATGGCAGCCTTCCCCCTTGGCTTTCCCTCCGCCCTCCCTTGCTCACTCCAGGCTGTC
Source organism: Macaca fascicularis (assembly GCF_037993035.2). Taxonomy (NCBI): domain Eukaryota; kingdom Metazoa; phylum Chordata; class Mammalia; order Primates; family Cercopithecidae; genus Macaca; species Macaca fascicularis. The sequence continues at coordinate 114,427,823 of NC_088385.1, forward strand.
TGCAGCACAGCCTTCCTCCCAGAGAACAGTGAGTGTCAACATGGCTCAGCTACCAGGCAGCCCACACCCTTCAAACTGCTTCTCTCTGGGGGCAGTGGAGGCCAGGTCTACCTCAGATCTGGCCAGCCTCAGAGCTTCTCAGACTCTGCCCTCTAAATGCAGATTCACAGTAATTCCAGCCTCTGCGCCCCGCAGTTTTTCAGAGTCCCCAGGTGGCATCTGATGTGTAACCACCACTTCTTCCTGCCAGGCTGTGGCCCAGCTTGGGGCTGCCCACAGCCTGCAGCCTTGGCCTCCTGTGAACCTGCATGAGCCTATGGCTGGGGCTGCCTTGGAGGACCCTGACCTCCCAGCCAAGGGCAGGACTGGGAAGTCTCCAGGCCTCTCCAAAGCTACTGGCATCAACCCTGCCTCCATGGTCTGTGCAGCTCTTCCCCACTCTATGCCCACCAAGAATGCCACCACCAACAGACACCAGTGGAAGGGATGCTGAGCTGTTCTGCCAAAAACCCTGGGGATGCAGAAGCAGCTTGGGATCTCCGGAGGCCTCACTGTGTCAGCGCTGCCCCCAGGGCATGAAGACCTCTGCCTTCACAGGGCAGTGTGGTGTAGGGGAGAGCCAGATGGCAGCAGCTTCCAGGCCAGTTCTTGGACTCAGTGGCAGTGTGCTTTTATTAGTTCTCTGTGCCTCACTCTCCTCATTTGTGAGATGAATATGCTAGCAGGACCTGCCCCATTGGATCATGTGGCACTTAAATCGGTATAACAGTTATACAGTGCTGAGAATTATCCTGCACACAGGAAGCACTAGCTGCTGGTTTGCTGTCATCCACCTTAGCCTCCTCAGGTGACCCCAGAGCTCAGCTGCCTGAGCTCCTCCTCCTTTTCACAGCTTTCAGGGAGCAGCTCTTTCAGCTCTGCCAGGGGCCAGGCAGGAAGTCTGATCAGAGAAGCCAGGCTTCTGTTGATTTCGGTACCAGCTTCCTTCCGGGCCTCCCTCATTGTTGAGTTGCTTCTTCCACCCCTCCAGGCTCTTCCTGCTCGGTGATTTCTCACAGCCTCCTTGGTCACTTATGCAGGTTGACCCATCTGCCACCCCGCTGTCCTCCAGACAGACACCAATGGGACAGACTCTGAGAACCCCAAGCTGGAAGCTCTGCTCCATCAGCAGAGGCCGACCAATCTCCGGAGCCCCCACTCCACCAAGTGGGCCCCACTCTGGAGTGTGTGATGGCACCGACTTTGGGAGAAGTTTGGGATTTAAGCCTCAGACTCTTCATCAGAATTTTTAAGGGCCCCACCCAAAAGTGGGTTCTAGATTTGTGGCTTTTTGGAGGCACTGTGTTGTAGTGACAACACAAGCCAACATTGTATGTGCAACTCCAGGTTGGAGTCACAGTCTGCCACTTGCTGAGTGACGCCTGGGCTAGTTGCCTCCCCCCTCAATTTTCCCATCTCTGAAATTGATATAATAATTCCCCCCTCATGTGGCTCTTATATAAATCAAATCAGAAAACGTGTATAAATGCCCGGAGATGTGGTGGGTGCTCAGCCTATTGGGGCTTCTACCTCTGCTGTCTCCTTTTCCTCTACTCTAGGTCACTGTCCTCATCGGAAAATCAAAAACATTGTCACAGTGCCTGATCCTACCCCAGGCCTCTGTCTTTGAGTTTTCTTCTAGATCCCTTCCCAACTTTCACTGATTGGCAGCTCTTATTCTGACCAGTGGTTGGAGCTTCCCCTTACTAGGCTACAGTGATGTGAATGCCTGGAGGCAGGCACCCAGCTTAACTTCCTTTTTTTTCTTCCTCCCAAGGAGTGCAATCTCTAAAAGATGAGAATGGAGAGAAAAAGGAAGCAGTAGCAGCTAGGGATCTCAGTGCCCGAAGGGACCCCAGGGGTGAGCAGCTTTGCAGTGTAGAGTCCTAAAAAGTCAACCCCAGCATGAAGCAGCATATCAGGTGCTCAGGATTCAGGGTGCTGGCAGGACTATCCCTCTCTGTCCCATGTACCCAGCATCCTGGTCTCACCACTCAGAAAGGAGGAAGAGCAGGCAGGCCATGAGCCCAGGAGAACTGCTTATTCAATGCCAAGTGTGCCAGGCATTTGCACATTTTGCACTTAACCCTCATAACCACCTGAGAGGTGAAGATTATTCCTCACCTGAGAGGTTAAGTGACTCACCTGTGTTTACACAGGCTAGAGCTGAGATTTGAACTCTTTCCTCTGACCCCTACCTAACTTTCAGCAGTAGTTCCCCACGTTTTCCATCTGCAGCTGCCCTTGTGTCTTCCCTGTGATCTGCCTCTAAAAAAGAATGTCCTTCCTTGATGCTTTTAAATTTTTTCTTGGATGAATTTTCCAGCTGTGGGAAATGGAGAGTGGAGAGGCAGGCTCAGGCCTGGGTATGTGAAGATGCAGACAGATGTAAGGATGTAACCCCCTGCGTTAGTCTATTCGTGCTGCTCAAAACTTCTGAGACTGGAAGATTTATAAAGAACAGAAATGTATTTTCTCATAGTTCTGGAGGCTGGGAAGTTCAAGATCAAGATGCCAGCCAGGTCAAGGTCAAGTGGTCTGGCTCTCTTTGCCTCCAAGATGGTGGCTTGTTGCCATGTCCTCATATGGCAGGAGGTGGAAGGGCAAGAGAAGAGTGTTCCAGCTCCAGGAGAGAGAGAGAGAGGAAAAAAAATTTACCTTTCCTGTGCCTTTTTGTTCTATCCAGGTCTTGGCCACTTGGATGGTGCCTGCCCACATTGGGTGAGGCCAGGTCTTCCTCACTCAGCCCACTGATTCAAATGCCAGTTTCTTCTGAAAACACTCTCACAGACACACCCAGAAATAATGTATTAGCAGCTATGTAGGTATCCCTTAATCCAGTCAAGTTGACTCCTAAAATTAACCATCATACCCCCTGCTGCCATCTGCTCAAGGCCCTGATCTGTTGGCCAGGCACTGAGCTCAGTGGATTATAGTCTAGTTAGGCTGTCCTAACAAAGCCTTAGGACTTAGATAACATAGAGCTTTCCATTGTTTTGACAACTCCTATTAGAAATAGGGGCTGCTTGTGGCTCACTCCTATAATCCCAGTACTTTGGGAGGCTGAGGCAGGAGGATCACTTGAGGCCAGAAGTTCAAGACTAGGCTGGGTACAAAAGCAAGACTCCATCTCCACTACAAAAAATTAAAAATTAAAAATTAAAAAATAGGCAGACATGGTGGCTTGTGACTGTAGTTCCAGCTACTTGGGAGGCTTCGGTGGGAGGATCACTTGAGCTCAGGCTGCAGTGAGCTATGGTCACCCTGCTGTACTCCAACCTGGGTGACAGATTGTCTCTTTAAAAAAAAGAGAAAAAAACAGTAGCTGCTTGGAATCTTGTCTTGAGAAGGACTTTAAGGCTGCATCTGTAGTCAATCAATCAAGAGCTCTGTGAACCTCATTCCCATAGTCAACCCCCCTAAAGCTGGTGAACAGTCCTCTTGTCAGTCATCTTTTGAAGTAGTGGCCCCTCCCTCAGGCAGGAAACAGGAAGCCAGGAGATGAGTCCTAAGCCTTTGGAAGAGCAACTCCTGCCTCTCACTTTGCCTCACTTACTCGAGTTTGGATGTTAGGTAAATGTGTCACGTTGAAATGTACAGCAGGATGGTGGAGAAGGGGTGAGATAAAAAGGCCTGGTTTCAGCTGAACAATGAGAGGGGATGGGGAAGACACATCCCCCCAACAGGGGCTAGCATCATGTCAGATATTGTATTAGTCAGCATTCTCCAGAGAAACAGAACCAACAGGATTTCTCTCTCTCTCTCTTTCTCTGTAGGGAGAAAGACTGAGAAAGTCATTTATTTTAAGGAATTGGCTTATGTGATTATGGGAGCTGTCAAGTCCAAAATTTTGCAGTGCAGGTCAGCAGGCTGGAGATTCTAGTAGAAGATGTTGCAGTCTGGAGGCAGAATGCTTTCCCCTTCGGGGAACTTCAGTCTTTTCTCTTAAGGCCTTCAATTAATTGGATGAGGCCCACCCACATTGTGGAAGGTAATCTGCTTTTCTCAAAGTCTATTGATTCAAATGTTAACCACATCTAAAAAATACCTTCATAAGGGAACAATAGACTCTAGGGCCTACCTGAGGGTAGGGGATGAGGGGGCATGAAAATTGAAAAACTACCTGTCTGGTACTATGCTGTTTACCTGGTGACAAAATAATCTGCACACCCCTGTGACATGCAGTTTACTCATGTTACAAACCTACGTGTGTACCCCCGAACCTAAAATAAAAGTTGGAAAGGAAAAAAAAAAGCTTCTTTAGAGCAACATCTAGACTAGTGTTTGATCAAAGAACTGGGTACCATGACCTGGCCAAGTTGACACATAAAATTTACCATCACCGGCCAGGCGCTGGTGGCTCACGCCTGTAATGCCAGTACTTTGGGAGGCCAAGGCAGGTGGATCACCTGAGGTCTGGAGTTCGAGGCCAGCCTGGCCAACATGGTGAAACCTCATCTCTACTAAAAATACAAAAAAATTAGCCGGGAGTGGTGGTGCATGCCTGTAATTCCAGCTACTCAGGAGACTGAGGCAGGAGAATCGCTTGAACTCAGGAGGCAGGGGTTGCAGTGAGCCGAGATCGCGCCACTGCACCCCAGTCTGGGCAACAGAGTGAGACTCTGTCTCAAAAAAAAAAAAAATTAAGCATCACAGATATCTTAGTCAACTGTCTCCTAAGGTATGCAACAGATTCTGATGTGCATGAGAGGATCATAAGTGGGACAGAGCCAGTGCATTAAATAATATTGATTATAGAGTGATTATTTTAAATTCATTTGAATATTAATTACTTTAAAAAGAAAGGCTCCATTTGATATGAGCCCTTAACACTTCTCTAACACCTGTTATTTATAAAAAGGAAAACAGGGCCAGAATTCAGCTAGAAATTAATTACATTTGATCCTTGAACAATGTGGGACTTAAGGGCACTGAACCCCCATGAAGTCAAAACTCTCTGTGTGACTTTTGACTCCCCAAAAACTTACTACTAATATCCCACTGTTGACCAGAAGCCTTACTGATAACATAAACAGCCCACTAACATATATTTTATGTTATATTCTTATATATGATATTCTTACAATATGTAAGCTTGAGAAAAGAAAAAATTATTAAGGAAACCGTAAGGAAGAGAAAATATATTTGCTATTAATGAAGTGGAAGTGGATCATCATAAAGGTCATCATCCTTGTCGTCTTCATGTTGAGTAAGCCCAGGAGGAGAAGGAAGAGGAGGGGTTGGTCTTGTTGTATCATGGGTGGCCGAGGTGGAAGAAAATCCATATATAAGTGGATCCACGGAGTTCCAGCCTGCGTTGTTCAAGGGTGAACTGTACACTGTTTTGTTGTCATCAAATTTACTTTTATAGGGCCAAGCATGGTGGCTCATGCCTGTAATCCCAGCACTTTGGGAGGCAGAGGCGGGCAGATCACCTGAGGTTAAGAGTTCGAGAGCAGCCTGGCCAACATGGTGAAACACCATCTCTACTAAAATTACAAAAATGAACCGGTTGTGGTGGCAGGCACCTGTAGTCCCAGCTACTCAAGAGGCTGTGGCAGGAGAATCGATTGAACCCGGGAGGCAGAAGTTACAGTGAGTGGAGATCATGCCACTGCACTCCAGCCTGGGCAACAGAGACTCCATCTCAAAAAAAAAAAAAAAAAGGAAAAAAAAGAAAAGTACAGTGTGATAACCAAGTCAAGGCAGGGGTGACTCCAGAGGGGGTTTCCTAGAGGAATTAATTTATAAGCAGATACCTGGATGATCAGTAGGAGTTAGCCTGGAGAAGAAGAGGGAGAGAATGTTCTGGGCAGAGGGAATAGCATATGCACAAGGCTCAGGGGCAAGAGAGAGCATAGCCCATTCTTATGACTACCGTTAAAGCAGTGTTGGCCACAACATAGAGGGTGTGTCACAAGGCAAGGGAGGCAGTACTCAGGAATGGGACTCAAAGAGCTTCCTGCGCCTTGTTAGAAACATTGGGTTCCAGAAAGGCAGGGTTAAAATGATCTTAGCAGCTCTCTGTGCTTGAAACAGCACCCCAGATTCAGTAAACCCTCCTATGCCAAATAAATGAATCCATTCCTCTCTGCTTGGTATGTAACTTCAAGGTCTCATGGACTATTTCATTTAAGTAAGGGACTGCAAGGACCAGAGTCTCTACAGAGATCTTCAGGTACAGTTTCTCTGCCAGTGTTGGCTGCCTGGAGGATCTGAAATCTTCCTTCTGTCCACAGGTGACCTGGTGTCCCGTGCAATGCATCACCTGCAGCCCCTCAATGCCAAGCACCACGGCAATGGCACCCCCCTGCACCACAAGCAGGGGGCGCTGTACTGGGAGCCGGAGGCCCTGTACACCCTTTGCTATTTCATGCACTGCCCGCAAATGGAATGGGAAAACCCCAATGTGGAGCCTTCCAAAGTCAACCTCCAGGTGGAAAGGTAAGAAATGCCTTGCCTTGTGGTGGGTGGGTACTGCCTCCAGGGTGGGGCAAGTGTCCAAATGGGGAGGATGATGGGGGTAGAAAGGACTCACTTCCTAAAACTTGCCAGAGTGGTCCGGTGGGAACTTTGCACCCTGAGTGGGTATCTTAGACCTGTGTGGGGGTCCTTGAAATGGGTTTTTACAGGGCTGGTTCTGTTTAGGATAAAACTGGCCTGTCAGATAAGTGGGTCTGCAAATTCCAGAGGGGTAAGGGCCTCTGCAGTGAAAGTGGCTTCCTCATGAAGGCAGTCTTGGAGGACGCCACCGCCTCGCGTGGGAGTTATCTTCATCTTCTTTCATCCTGGCTGCCCTGGGACCCGGGAGAACCAGAAGCACCTATTCAGCCAGAAGTGAGCCTCTCAGGTGTGCAAGGGGCTTGATTGCCCAGGGGGAGGCAGTGTGACGGTTCTTTGAAGCCGAATCCTCATGGGGAAGGAAGGAACTGGGAGAGGACCCGGAGACCGCCTGGAGGCCTCCTCTCTGCCTCCCCACTTCCTTTAGCAACGGGTTCATAGATCCTCTCCCCACAGTGCCTGATGAATCAGGCCCCTCCTCCATATAGACCCATTTACTCTAAGTACTGTAGGTGTGACCCATTTATCAGAAAGAGTGGTTAAGAGAGCAGGCTCTGTGATCCCGACTGCCTAGGTTCAAATCTAGGCTCTTCTAATTAAAAGCTGGGGATCCTTGGGAAAGGCATCTGCAAAATAGGGATACAAAGAGTAAATCCTACATAGGGTTGTTTGAAAATTAAATAAATTGAACAGTGCCCAGTACATAGTAGGTGCTCAATAAATGTTAAATTTTATTATTGTTGTTGTAGATATGCTCTGCATGTAGCTGAACAACTCCCAACTTGGGCTCCTACAGTTTTCCTTTCTGTTACTTGGTGCCAAGTGGTTTTGAAAAGCTCGTTGGATGCTCTGTTTCTGCCAGATGCACTGGGGCTGAATTGGGCTCTCTTACAAAACCATGTCTCTTGGCTTTCAGTTAAGGGAAAAGGATGGAACATAGGCTACATGGAGATTGCTGTTTCTTTTTTTCTTTTCTTTTTTTTTTTTTCTGAGACAGAGTCTCACTCTGTCACCCAGGCTAGATAGAGTGCAGTGGCATGATCTCTGCTCACTGCAACCTCTGCCTCCCGGCTCAAGTGATTCTCATTCCTCAGCCCCCCAAGTAGCTGGGACTACAGTCACGCCCCATCACACTCAGCTAATATTTGCATTTTTTTTGTAGAGACAGGGTTTCACCATGTTGCCCAGGCTGGTTCCAAACCCTGGGCTCTAGTAATCCTCCTGCCTCAGCCTCCCAAAGTGCTGGGATAGGAGTGAGCAACCATGCCAGGCTACTTCTTCTTTTTCTTTAAGAACCCCAATTTAACACCAATATTTCAATCCAGTCTGGAGTTAACTTAATCAGGAAATTAACTCCTTAAATTACTCAGGTCTCCCGCCATCCACAACAAATCAGTCAGTACCTTGTGCATATTTTCACGTGCAAACATGCCCAAAATGGAGAAGTGGTAAGATGCCCATAGCCAAAAAATAATCGTTCAGACACACCGAAACTTTGCTGTCTCTGGGTATAAATGCTAAGAGTTGAGAGAATGGAAACCATTGGCCTCAGCTATGGGGTGTCTAGCTCTTCACCCCCAGCCCCGACAGCCTGTCCAGTAGTGCAGCTGTCCAGCAGCTCAGCTCTCTCATGTCATCTCCTGCTCCCACCTCCATGCAGATGAGCCCCTCTCCCTGCTGCGGCCAGACACTGCCTCCTCTGAGCTCTAGAACCTTCTCATCCCACTCGGCCGACTTCCAGTTTCCACTGTCAGGTCTCATACTTGCAGGCTGATTCTTCTTCTCCTAGCACCTTATTCTTTTCTGCCTCACACTTACTGTAATTTGTAACTACGTGTGTATTTCTGTGTTTATTTATTGCCTGTAAAGCTTCATGAAGGCAGAGAACACATCTGTTTTGGCCATCACTCCTCAATTGATGCCAAACTCAACATCTGGAGCAGAATGGGAAGTCCACAAATATTTGTAGAATCAAAGAATGAGCAAACCTATTGATCTAAGTGCCCATGGGACATTTCCATCTGGAGAGCTCAGACTACTTCAAAACTACAGCCTTCATCTCTCCCCCAAAACCCACTATTCCTCCTTTCTCCCCAGGCTCTAAGAATGGTACCACCATTGGCCTCATCACCCTGGTCAGAAAACTGAGACTTGACTGGCACTCCTTCCTCTCCCTCACCATCTCCAGCTGGTCAGCAGGTCTTATTGAGGCTGCATCAGTGAGATTTCTTTATTCCTTCCCCGCTAGACCACTGCCACTGTATGCTCAGGACCCCATCTTTTCTACTTCAGTTTCTACTTTTGATGTCTACATGGTCTCCCTGTATGTAAGCTTTAATAGTCCTCTGACCTTGGGAGGCTGAGGTGGGTGGATCACCTGAGGTCAGGAGTTTGAGACCAGCCTGGCCAACTTGGTGAAACCCCGTCTCTACTAAAAATACAAAAAATTAGCTGGGCATGGTGGCACACACCTGTAGTCTTAGCTACTTAGGATGCTGAGGCAGGAGAATCACTTGAACCCAGGAGGTGGAGGTAGCAGTGAGCCAAGATCATGCTACTGCACTCCAGCCTGGGTGACAGAGTGAGATTCCATCCAAAATAAATTTAAATTAAATTTAAAAATCCTCTGACCAAGACTGGGCACAGTGGCTCACACTTGTAACCCCAGCGCTTTGCTAGGCCGAGGCATGTGGATGACTTGAGATCAGGAGTTCCAGACCGACCAGCCTGGGCAACATAGCAAGACCCTATCTCTATGAAAAATACAAAAATTAGCTGGGTGTGGTAGTGCTTGTCTGTAGTCCCAGCTACTTAAGGGGCTGAAGCAGGAGGATTGCTTGAGCCTGGGAGGTCGAAGCTGCAGTGAGCTGAGATTGCACCACTGTACTCCACCGTGGGTCACAAAGTAAGACCTTGTCTCGAAGAAGAATAAGAAGGAGAAGGAGAGGGAGGGGGAGGGGGGAAGGGGAGGGGAGGGGGGAAGGGGAGGGGAGGGGGGAAGGGGAGGGGAGGGGGAGGGGGATGAGGAAGAGGAAGAAGAAGAAGAAGAAGAAGAAGAAAAAGAAGAGCAACAAGAAGAAGAACAGCAATGAGAAGAACAGCAAGAAGAAGAAGGAGGAGGAGGAGGAGGAGGAGGAGAAGGAGGAGAAAGAGAAGAGCAACAACAACCACCACCACAAGGAGGAGGAGGAGGAGAAGAAAGAGAAGAAGAGCAACAACAACAACCACCACCACCACCCTCTGACGAGCTCCATCTTCCTCACAGCGAAACTTCTAAAATGGAAGTCTCACGATGTGACATCCTCCCACTCCTGCTCAGCACAGTTGCCCAGCTCCCATTATACTTTCTATTACACAGTGTCCATTTTCCCTCTTGAATCTCCTTCTGGACTCAGAGTGTAGTTGGAGTGGCTGGAAGTCAAAAAGGACCCTCTAACGCTTCCAAACCTTCTGGGACAAGCTTTAAAGAGGCATGAGCAGGGAAGGAGAGCAATGAGAACATGTCCCAGAATTTGTTAGAGCCATTTATCTCGTTCTTTCCATGCCTCTTTGGTTGAATTTTCAGAAGTCAGCACAAAAGACAAAGTGGAACTTAGCATTTTCCATGTTCTGTTCAGTGTGATCGTCTGGGAAGCATGTGGATTGGAAGTCATATAGTCCTTTAAATTTGGATCCCAGCTCGGCTTCTTGTAGCTCTGTTATTTCACCTCTTTGAAACTCCATTTGTCCTTCGTAAAGTGAGAACACAACCATCCTCATGAGACTGATGTAAGCAATGAATTAGACATTGTAGCTAAGACATCCGGTGGCATGAGGGGAACCCCCTTCTTCCCTAAAACAGTCACTTATATTATATTTTGGGGGCTCTAAAATGCTGTTTTCATTGTCCTTAAAGAAAACCTGCCTGTGATTCTTTCCAGAGGGATCGTTATTTCTTCCTGCTCCCTGATGGAATAGGTTTTAGTGTTTAGCACCGGAAAACACAAGCGGAAGAACTTCAGAGGCGAGGGGCCGTCTGTTTTCAGTCAAGTGTTTATTTACACCAGCTCTGTACCAAAGCCTCCAAATGAGAATTTCCAGTAGAAGTTAGGACTCTAATTTGGAGTTATTTCTTTCTCTCCTCTCTCTCTCTCTTTCTCTGTGTGTGCGTCCTTTTTATTCTGCAAATCTATCAAACAGTATCATCTCCTTGACTATCTTTATTCTGACAAAGTCAGGTAGGGCCATGATGCTTATATGGTTTTCCTCTAGACTATAAGCTCTTCAAGAACAGGGGCTGAATATTATTTGTTTTCATCTGTGCCCAACAGACAGCCTGGGAAATATTGGCGAAATATGGATTATTTTATGCCTCAAACCATCCCTTCTTGTGAGAACAGCCTTTCTTGGCTGAAGTATTTGGAAGTAGGCCTGCATGCGCCATTTTGCCATTTCATGTGGGCACAGCTTTGGAGTTGCTCCATTTGTTTTGGATAGTTTCGTTTTTCATTGTGGAATTTTGAAGAAGCTCAGTGCCAGTGTGAGATTTCTGTAGTCTAAGTTTTTCCAGAACTTTGGCTCCTATTTCTTGAGCTTCTAAAATCATTCAGATACCTCAGATATTTTTATTTTTAAAAACTCAGACAAATTTTGTAATATTTACAATTAGGTGATATTTATTTTCCAAATAGTAATGATAAGTGAAAACACCTTAATTTTGATAGGAGGAGCCATGTGAGGGTACTGTTTTCAAAAAGAATCGTCCTCAATCTAGACTAAGGTTTCCCTCACCTGTATCATTACTGGAAATATCAGTGATTCCTAGATGTCTTTGGCCATGGATGATTTTAGTAATTTATTACCACAAGATAAAAAAAAAAAATAGTAGGATAAATGAGAGTATTTTGTTGCCTCAGGTAGCTATCTGGTAATGCCTGGGGTAACTGTGCACAGCTTCACTTGGAAGACTAGACAATTAAGTAGTTCTGCCTTCTTCCAGTCTCACTGAAAACAAACCAGAATTTATTTCTAGGTAGTGGTAGCTCTTGTTCCTTTTGCAAACAGAATGTACAGACATTTATATCAGGGAAATGTCTGCCAGGGGATTTTCAACTACAAACATGAGTATACAATCACCAATCACCAACTGTTGGAGGAAAACTAATAATGTGAAACAAAATAATCTTAGCAAATGGAAGAATTTACACTTGAAGAAACAGAGTTAATAAAGCAGACATAGCAGACATTAGCAGTGAATGACAACCAAATACATGTTCCATGATACTCATGCTACCAAAAGCTCACCCCAACACATTGCATCTTAACATTTTTTATCTCTGTGATGTATTTGACAAGTGAGATTCAAACTTCAACTTACTCCTATGGACATACCTGCAGTTACGCAATAAGTCCAGCGTGTTAGTTATAGCTCTACTCTGTTCTTTTCCACTAAGGAATGTAAATCAGAATGCAAGTGAGTAGAGGTATCCTTGATGCAAACAGCACTACCAGTCAGGATACTTAGTTGCAAAAGCTAAACCTCTCATGACACCTAAAGCAGAAAGAAAACCTCTGGGAGGCCCAGTATGGGTAGAAGATTAACAAATCTTTTCCCCTTCTGCATGAAAATTTGACCTTGAATTAACTCTCTAGCTCTGTTCCCCTGGAGGAAACCTTATAAAAATTGCAGTGTTAACTATGTTTCTGGGAAACATTGCTTATGGTCAGAAAGATCCAAGATTGACAAATTACATCTGGCCTGGAGGTACCAGAAATACTTGATAAAGACCCAGAGCTTTGGACTTCCCTTAATTTATTGACTCTTGTAACTAGCTGTGTCCTTTGAAGAGACCTTGGAAGCTATTGCTATGGAGTTGTTACAAGAGATATTGGGGTTTACAAACCAGGGCAGGGCAGCTCCCACAATCACCCATGTGGATCTCAGCTCCTTGCACCTGCATGTCACCTGGACAGGAGATAAGCTCCTGATGACTGGGCAAAGTGCTGCAAGGACTCCCACTGAAAGAATATCTGATACTGTCCTGCTGGGCCCAGGGTGGCCTATAATAGTCCCATGAATCTAAATGTTTACTGGATCTTAATAAGACTTCTGGTGGGCATTGAAGCCAGAGATCCAGGCTTTGAGGCTATATAACCAGGCTACATAACCTGGGATTGTACCCCAGGACTGCTCTAGCAGAGATCTCACAGCCACTGGTACTAGGCACAGACACTGGACCTTACACTACTGATGCTGGCCATTGAACACTCCAACAGGACCTCTGTTATTGTTGCCTCTAAAGGCTGAGTGTCTCTGTCATCACCCACATCAGCTCCACGTACCCTACATGTCACAGGACCTGCCTAGACCCTAACAAGGGAGTCTGGGAAGGTGAATTTCTACCTGGTAGAACCATGGACTCATAATATGGAAAATTCTCCAAACACCAAGTAACATCATCAGTGGTTCTGGAAAGCTAAAAGAAAAAAAAAGAAAAGAAAAACAACAACAACAAAAACTGACAAAGTCCACTATATTCTTCTAATTTTCTTTTTTTTTTTTTTTTTTTTTTTTTTTTGAGACAGAGTCTCACTCTGTCACCCAGGCTGGAGTGCAGTGGTGCAATTTTGGCTCACTGCAACCTCCACCTTCCAGGTTCAAGCGATTCTCCCGCCTCAGCTTCCCAAAGAGCTGGGACTACAGGTGTGTGCTATCACACCCAACTAATATTTTTTGTATTTTTAGAAGAGACAGGGTTTCACCATTTTGGCTGGACTGGTCTCAAACTCCTGACCTCAACTGATCCGCCTGCCTCGGCCTCCCAAAGTGCTGGGATTACAGATGTGAGCCACTGTGCCCAGTCTCTGCTAATTTACTTTTAAAAAAATAGATAACACACAAGTGAATCATTTGCACAGGCCAGCACTTATTACCATTATTAGCCACACAAGTCACAACTGACTGGCTTACACATCACAGTTGAGAACCAAAATACCACCCCAATATAAGGACTCCTTGGTCTAACACCCTGGAAGCCTCAATAGCAAGAAGGAGGAGAGGAGAGCCATTCCTGGTATCCTGAGCAGGGATTCAGAAGGTCTATTCTCAGAGGAAGAATGCTACTTCCTCATCTTCCTGAGGGAGCAATCATGTCTGGCTCATTTTACAGTCCCCTACAATGCCCAGCCTAGGGCTAATGGCTCTGGAGAAATTCAGAGTTGCTGGATGAATGGGGACATGCTAGAGCGAGAACATGAGATATTAGATCTGTTTTCTGTAGACCTGGAATCTCAACCACCATATAAATGATTCTTAAGGAGAAAAAAAAATACATGTTGAATTCTAAATTATTGACTCAAAAAGCAAAGTTTTGAAACATGATCCATTTGTAACTTGAGCATTGTGGCAATTTATTTCCTCTATCCATGGTAAAAACTGCTGTAGTTCCACTATGTTTCAAACTGCAGGTTACAGCCCATGAGTGGGCCATTACATCAATGTGCTAGAGGTTAGCTAACAACACCCTGCTGGTAAATCTGGCCCACTGTCTGTTTTTACAAATAAAGTTTTATTGGAATACAGCCACACTCATTTGTTTACATATTATTTGTGGCTGCTTTTGCACTGTGACAGAGTTGCTTAGTTATGACAGAGACTTTAGGGTCCAGAAAGCTGAAAATACTATTTGACCGTTCCCAGAAGAAGTTTGCTGACCTCTAATATGGGTTGTAATCTTCTTTTTTTTCTGTTTTTGTTTTGTTTTTGTTTTTTTTTGAGACGGAGTTTCGCTCTTATTGCCCAGGCTGGAGTGCAATGGCACAATCTCTGCTCACTGTGACCTCCGCCTCCCAGGTTCAAGCGATTCTCATGCCTCAGCCTCCCGAGTAGCTGGGATTACAGGCATGCACCACCATGCCTGGCTAATGTTGTATTTTTAGTAGAGATATGGTTTCGCCATGTTAGTCAGCCTGGTCTCAAACTCCTGACATCAGGTGATCCGCCCACCTCATTTTCCCAAAGTGCTAGGATTATAGGCGTGAGCCACCATGCCCGGCCATAATCTTCATTTTCAGAAAAATCAGAGAGAATTAAATTTTTAAAATCAGAGTAGTTTTTACCCCGGTTTTATTAACCTAACTGAAGTTGATTTATTGCCCAAGGTCACATCTGAAGTTGGAGAAGGAATACTTGAACCTTTGGAGTTAAGCCCTGGTCTGGGTTCTTACCCGTTAGTCTGTTTTGCTTCCATGGGCAGTGGTTTAAAAGAAACAAAGTTTGAAAGTCTTATCCCCAGTCCCTAGAATTTTTTTTCATAATCTTCATTAGTATTTTCAGGGTATAAAATGAATACACTTATTAAATAAAATGTGACAACGTCCAAAAAATATAAAGAAGGAACTTTGAATGACTCCTAGTCTCTGTATCCAGGGATAAGCACTGTGACTCTATAAGGCATTTCCTTCTAGTCTAGTTTTCTGTGTACATACAAAAGTTTTTGTTTGTTTCACAATATAGGATCCAGATACTACACCTACTTTTATTGATTTGTTCCATTGGATAGCCTTTGAAAGCATGACTTTTCATTGGGCTGTTCTGTCATTGGACATGAAATTTAGTCAAAGGAGATCTTAGAACAGAGAAAGTTCGCTTCTTTCATGTTGAAGTTAATGAAACTGAAGCCCAGAGTGATGAGGGACTTGGCTGGAGTCACGAGCACATTTCCAGAGGCTTTGCAAGGCAGTGCCTCCATGCCTTTACTTATATTTTGCCCTCTTGAAATGCTTCCTCCCCTCTGTGTCATCCTCTAGCTACCTCAAGTTCATCCTTCAGGATCCAATTTAGGCATCACCTCCTCCAGAAACCCTTCCCTACCACTTCAGATTGTACTAAATGATCAGTGCATAGCATATAGTAAGTGCTCAATAAATGCTTGCAGAACTGAACAGAGCTGTGCCTGAAACCTAGGTATTCCTGCTTCCAGCCCAGAGAGCCATGTTGCCGAATCAACTCAGGCAGTCCTCAGTTTGGTACTGGTTCTTGCATTCAAGTGCTGTCTGACCTCAAGGCTTCAGTTTCTTCAGCTGTGAACAAGAAATAATAATTTCTACTTCATGGGGCTGTTTCAGTGACAAATGAACTAACTTACATAAGTGTCATGCATGATCATTGACACCATGGCGGGTGATCCATAAATGGTGGGGATTATTCTCTACTCCCTTAATCCAGATTGATCTCTTCTTTGATATCGCAAGAGATTTTGACGAACACTTACAAATGTGGCAGGCCCTGCTCTAAATACTTTATGTGTATTAACTCATTCAGTCCTCCCAATACTCCTTGAGTCAGGAGCAGATAGCCTTACGTCTTTCCATTTTACAGATGAGGAAACTGAGATGCAACACGGTTGTGTAACTTGCCCAAAGTCATGCACATTGGGGAAAGTCTGAAAGTATCACAAATGTCAAATGAGTGCTGGGTCACTATAGGGACAGGAGCTACATGCTAAGGGAACAGAATATGCACCATCAGGGGAGGAAGGTGAGTGGACAGAGAGTGAGACCTTGTCCAGAAGAGGCTTTGGATGCAGCCCCAGACCAAGCTGGAAGGAAGTTTGAGAAACTGGATAAGGCGGCAGGATGTTCTCCTCTAGGCAGTGCAGAATGCAGAAGAGACTCGGTGTGGTGGCTCAAACCTGTAATCCCAGCACTTTGGGAGGCCAAAGCAGGGAGATCACCTGAGGGCAGGAATGCGAGACCATCCTGGCCAACATGGCAAAACCCCATCTCTACTAAAAATACAAAAAATTAACTAGGCATGGTGGCACATGCCTGTAGTCCCAGCTACTCGGGAGGCTGAGGCACAAGAATCACTTGAACCCAGGAGGTGGAGGTAGCGGTGAGCCAAGATTGTGCCACTGCAGTCCAACCTGGGTGACAGAGCAGGGCTCTGTCTTGAGAGAGTGAGACAGAAAGAGAGAGAGAGAGAGAGAGAGAAGAGGAATTCAGAAGAGCTCAGAAAGGGATGCTGAGCAGGGAGGTAAGAGATCAGGACTGTGTCTGAAACCCCAATAGAAGCATAAGGGATGGTAATGTAGAGTACTGAACATTTGGTGAGCGTCTACTATGTGTCATGTACTGTGTGAGACACTTTACATACAGAGTTTAATTTAACCCCCACATCAACCTTGTGAAGTAGGTTATGCCTCA
This sequence comes from Macaca fascicularis, assembly GCF_037993035.2. Taxonomy (NCBI): domain Eukaryota; kingdom Metazoa; phylum Chordata; class Mammalia; order Primates; family Cercopithecidae; genus Macaca; species Macaca fascicularis. The sequence goes on from NC_088385.1 coordinate 114,444,608, forward strand.
CCTGCAGATGATAAAATTAAGTCTTTGATCCTAAATTACTGCTTCGTAGGAAAATGTTATTTAAAACCTAAGGATCTTCATAGAACATTTTTTATTTTTAATTAATAAATAATATTTGATATGCTTATGGGGTACAGTGTGATATTTCAATACACGTGTACATCATTTAGGAAGAATAGTTCTAGATTTTTTTTGTAATTCTAGAGCCAGAACACCTAGGTGAATATCAGAGCTCTAATACTCATGAGCTGTGTGGCCTTAAATAAGTTACTTAGCCACTCTGAGCCTCAGTTTCCTTATCTGTAAAATGGAAGATAATCATAGAATCTACTTCAGAGGGCTGTTATTAAGCAATGTTGTGTTAATATATTTTAAGCACTTAAAACTCAGTACACATTAGCCTTTTTATAGATAATGGTCATTATTATTCTCACCATCATGGTGTTTACGGCTTGGATATATATTCCAGCAGAGTCTTTCAAACATTCATGATTTGAATCACCTAGGATCTTCTTAAAATGGAGATCCTATTCATTAGGACTGGGGTGGGGCCTGAGAGTCTCCATTTCTAACAAACTCCCAGGTGAGGCTATTGCTGCTGGCTCAGGGACAACACTGTGAATAACAAGGTATAGTCGTTTTTTGTGCGTGTGTCTTATCTCTGTTCCTTACCCGAAACCAACCTCCATTTACAAGTTACCTAAAGGCAAGAAATCAGCTTTTGTAGTGACTTTTGTCTCCCTGGTAGAGCTTAGCCTGTCATAGGTGCTAATAAATATTCCTCAGACTTTGGGGACTGGAGTGAGCCTTGCAGGGCCTCGACTCCCCTTCCCTCGTGCGAGGCTGGATCCCTCTGCAGTTTGCTGACATGAATGGGTCCCCAAGGTCAGACATGGCCAGCCTGCAGAACTCTCAGGCTTTGGAGCAGTAGCTGCCAAGTGATAGCTTCTAGCATCCCAATTTAATGGTCATCCTCAGCCTAACAAGGCAGCCGGCTCCTCTAACGTGGCTCAGGAATGGCAAATGAGTGACAAGCTTTACCAGGGAAAGGCGAGGCAGGATTTGACAGATGTCCTCCCTGGGGACAGCATCAGGGCAAATCCTAAACTTCACCCGCTTCAGGCCTGTTAAACACCTCCAGCCTTCAGGGCTTGTCAAACAGCTTCTACTCGGTTCCCCAGGAGTTCTCAGCCGAGGGGGAGAAATTGTTTCTGACCATAGGTGACAAGCTGCGAGGTTCAAGTTTAAGAAACAGCTCTCTCTGGGAACATGCATGTTTAGTCTGATCAGATGGATAGGCTGCACTTGTTCATTTCAATGTCCAGGTCTTTTTGGAATCCCACTAAACTGGGTGCTACATTAATCTAGTTTAGTCTAATACCAGCTTCTCTTTATTTCATGGGAAAAGGGAAAAAAAATCTGACTTCTATGACACAAAGACTAAGGAACCAGAGCTGCACTGGCCAGCATGGTCACCACTAACCATGTGTGGCTATTTACATTTAAATGGATTCAAATTAAATAAGATACCATGTGCCTCATTTCAGATGCTTGACAGCTACATGTGGCTCAGTGGCTCCCATATTGCACAGCATAGGACATTCCCATCATCACAGAAACATCTATGGGACAGCCCTGAACTAGAGACTTAATGCAGGCAGTATCCCCCTTCTAGAAAAACAGACTGAAAATCCCACTCTCAGAGCAACAGAGAAGGATTCATTGTAGAGACCAGGGACCAATTCACCTACTGAAACATATGCCACATGACTGTGTTTTGATCCTCTTAGAGCTGAGTTTCTTAAAGCAGCCATCATCATCATCACCATCTCATTTTGCCAGGTGTTTATGGTGTGTCAGGCTGTCTTCTAAGTGCATGAGCTCATTGATTTCTCACAAGACTCTTATGAGCCTGTCAGCATCAAATTTTTTTTTTTTTTTTTTTTTTTTTTTTGAGCCAGAGTTTCGCGCTTGTTGCCAGGCTGGAGTGCAATGGTGCGATCTCGACTCACCTCAACCTCCACCTCCCAGGTTCAAGCAATTCTCCTACCTTAGTCTCCTGAGTAGCTGGGATTATAGGCATGCACCACCACACCCAGCTAATTTTTTATATTTTTAGTAGAGACGGGGTTTTTCCATGTTGGTCAGGCTGGACTCGAACTCTCGACCTCAGGTGATCCACCCACCTCGGCCTCCCAAAGTGCTGGGATTACAGGCATGAGCCACCACACTATTGCCCTATCTGTCTTGATGATGAGGAACTTCAGGCTCAGAGAGGTTACATAGCTTACCCAGGTCATACAGCTATCACCAGGCAGAACTGGTATGCAAAGGCAGGAGGCTTGAGTGCAGAGTTCACCCTCGCAACTGCATCCCACTGTGGGATGAGATGAGAAGGATGCAGGGTATAGAAAGAGGGCAGAGGAGTCCACGTGAAGGTGAAATGCCTGAAAATCTAAGGCCAAGAACATTCTTGCCTTAATATACATCGCCCTCCGTCTTCCCTTTTTCCTTTTAGTTTTGTCCCTGGCTTAGGCACAACAAATATTGCTAATAAAAGTGGAATAATGGGCCGGGCGTGGTGGTTCACGCCTGTAATCTCAGCACTTTGGGAGACCAAGGCAGGTGGATCACCTGAGGTCAGGAGTTCGAGACCAGTCTGACCAAGATGGTGAAACCCCCATCTCTACTAAAAATACAATAATTAGCTGGGCATGGTGACACATGCCTGTAAACCCAGGTACTTGGGAGGCTGAGGCAGAAGAATCACTTGAACTCGGGAGTTTGAGGTTGCAGTGAGCCGAGATTGTGCCATTGCACTTCAGTCTGGGCAACAGAGCAAAACTCTGTTTCAAAGAAACAAACAAACAAAAAGTGGTATAATGATAATCAAATCACTCCATTTGATTGGACAGCCTTTGAGAAACATGTGAATCTTCTGACACAAATTGCTGTATACAGTGATATGTTGCTTAACAATAAGGATACACTCTGAGAAATGCATCATTAGGTGATTTTGTCATTGTGGGAACATTGCAGAGTGTACTTACATGAACCCAGCTAGTGTAGCCTCACCTCCACACCTAAGCTACACGGTAGAGCCTATGGCTCCCAGGCTACAAACCTGTATAGCATGTTACTCTACTGAATACTGTAGGAAATTGTAACATAGTGGCATTTGTGCATCTAAACATATCTAAACCTAGAAAAGCTTCAGTAAAAATACTGTATTATAATCTTATGGGACCACGATCATATATGAGGTTTGTTACTGACCAGAATGTCATTATCATGCAGTACGTGATTGTATATAAATAAACTCAGAAGCTGCCTCTTAAATCTTTACTTCAATATTACTTGAGCTTTCATTTTTCATTTTATTTTAATGTTTTTCATTGTTGATTCTATATATTATTAAGCTTTTATCAGTCAGTCAGTCATTTAGTCGATCCATAAACATGCATTAAGTGCCAGCTATAAGCACAATAATAGTAAGAGATAATATTCATCAAATTCTTTATGTGCCAGGCACCATTCTAAGTACTTTACGTGAATTAACTCATTTATCCCCCATTATAACTCCATGAGGTAGGTATTATTATTGTCATCCCCGTTTTACAGATGGACAAAGTGAGGCTGAGGATAGCTAATTTGCCCAAGATCACTGGGCCTGGAAGTGGTAGCACAGGGATTCAGGCCCAGCAGGCTGGCTCCAGAACTCGCTCCCTTTACCACCATACCTTTGCTGCTGTGTGTCCAGCCCTTTGCTAGGGAGTGGGGACTCCGGGAGGCCTCACGTGGCTCATGTCCAGCACAGCCAGAATGGAGAAAGAGTGTAGTGTCAGAAGGGAACTACTGGAAGTGGAACAGATCAGGCAAGGCGGTATTTGAGTCGGACTTTGAAAGATGAAAAAAACCAGCCATTTGATGATTGGAAGTGGGGAAGGTGTTCTAGGCGAGAGGAGCAGCTGTCAAAGGCTCCAGGCTGGAAATCCGGAGATAGTGGGGGACACACAGACCAACTGAGACAGACTAGCACAGGGGCTCTACTGCCCATCAGCTGGTTTGCAGAGGTGCAGCTGTTTAACCAGTTATTAAAATGCTGAAATGCTTCTCTCTATGGGTTGGCAAAAAGCCACTGCCCCAAGTGCTCCCAACCCCACGATGTCCCTGCCATCCAGCAACAACAGCTTGGCATCTGGCCCTGCAGGTGCTCCAGGAGGCCCTGCTGCACTAAGGCTGTAGGAGTTGATCGGTGCCTGAGCCTTCACAGTAGTTAAATATTTAGAATATCATCCTGAGTTGAAAGTGTCGGGGAGAGGGTTTTGTCCTGCAGGTGTCATGGGCGGCTTTGTTCCTTTGACAGCAGGGGTAGGGTTGAAGGTTTGGATCAGGGGAGAAACATAAGCAAAATCCAAATGCCTCTGCTCATCTTTCAGGACTCAGCTGCATCCCCACCTCTCCCATGAAAGCTTTGCTGACCTGTGCCCTTGGCAGAAGGCCTTCTCTGTTCACAACCCCTTCGGTGAATAATTTTAACAGTCCTTGAGTGCCAGCTCATGCCAGGCCATGTGATGAGAGCTTTTCCAGAGCATTCCACTTAAATTTCACAGTCACCCTCTCAGCTACTGTTATTTTGCCTATTTAACAGATAAGAAGAGTGAGCAGACGTTCTGGGGCTTGCCCAAGGTCACACAGCTAAGTTAGGATGTGGCGGGGCTGGAGGTTGGGCCCCAGCACTGTGGTTCCAGAGCGTGCATCCTCTTGCCCACCCACCGTGGGTCCCCATGACTGCTCTGGCATTATTTGCTTCCATGTCTGTCTCCACTGCCAGGCTTTGAGCTCTGCACAAGCAGGGACGGGGCTTTGATCATTTGTCTCACTTTCTGACAGCCAGACAAGGACTGGCACAGAGTGGGTGGGGAAGAGAAGGATCAGTTAGGACCTGGCCCCAGGGGACTGGAGCAGAGAGAGATGTAGGGACCAGCTGGATGCTTCCTGCAAGAGCCCCAAAGAGAGATGACAAGTCCGTAGCTGAGTGAGTGCCCTCCTCAGTGTCTCCCAGAGAGAGATCACCAGTTGGCCTCCTCCTTTCTCCTGAGTGGTCCCAAGGCAAGCCACATTGGCCTCCCCAGGTTGCTCTCATTTGCCTGGAACTGACAGCCCCATGCATGCTGTGTGTCTGGGGCCAACACTCAGGGGGAAAAAACAACATTAGCGAATATCAGCCCTTGAAACTGCCCAGTGCAAACTGAGGGCTGGCCCAGCATGGCAGGAACCAATGGAAGCCTGGAGCCCAAATGCCTGGGAGCAGAGGGGCCTGCAGAGAGAAAGTGCTCTCTGAGCTCATCCCACTTTTGAACCATCTGCCCCTGCTCCAAGTTTCCACTCTTTTTTTATCCTTTCAGAAATAGTGATATTGACAGCTGCTAGCACACAACTGGTTTTCACATGTTATGGGAAGTAGCCCTGGCAGTAAATTTGGTCATTTGCCCAGTAGACATGGCATCTGAGTTGAATGTGCATTCTTCAAAGTCTGACTTCATAAACAAATCCTCTACAGGTATACAGTTCCCTGGATTTTTATTGATTTAATTACATTTTCCCCATCCCTCCATTTTGCTCTCCTCACAGACTACATCTTTTTATACCTACAATAAAAGGTGCTATAAATTCAATTATTATTATTATTTCTTACTGAAAAGGTATATGTGCTTGTTTTTTAAATTTTGGAAACTACAGGAAAATATAAGGAAGAAAATTAAAATTATTTATAATTCTGCTACCCTGAGGTAGCCAAAATTATTATTTAGTTTATTGTCTTGTCTTTTTTTAACACAAATAGGGAGGGTTTTGAACATAGTTACACTGTGTATATATAATTTTGTCTTATTTTTATTTCACTTAATAGCATACCATAAGCATATTCCTGGTTGTACTATAGAACATGCATAAACATTCTTAATGACTGCAGAATATTCCATCGTGTGACTGTACCGTAATTTGCCTAATGGCTCTAGGGTTCGTGGCCATTTGAATTGTTTCCAGTGTGCGAATTGCTGTTCTTTTAAAACTACCCACAGTGGTGTGACTAAAACATCAATGGAGAGGAAATGGTTATGAAAAGAGTAGTCAGCTTGGAGTAGAGCAACTGAGGGGTTAATTCACGGGACCTCTAGTGGCCTGTAGGAGGAAGAAACTGCAAAAGGAGAATCCTGGGAGGGAGCCTCACCCAGCCCAATCCCAGCTGTTGCTTTTCTTCCAGGAAGCAAGGCCTTATGGGAAGTGTAGGGAACAATGGCGTCTGCCTGGCCTGCGAGCTTTCTAGAGCAACAGTAATGATCAGAATCTCTTGGAGTGAGCACTTCCACACTCAGGATCTCCCTCTATTCTCACAACAAAACTGGGAGCTGGGAAGATCGCTTTTCACATCTCCAGAGACTGACTATAAAAAAGTCATGAGATTTGCCCCAAGTTATGCAGTGAGTGGCCAAACCGAAACCAGAGGGCTGCTCTGGGGATCCCTGGGACTCTCCTCCTGCTCTTTCTGGATTGCTTCTAGAATGGAAAGAAGCATGGCAGCCTCATCAGAAAGCAAGTTTTGAGCTTGTTCTGTGGACAAAGTTCATAGAACGCACACTTGGTCAAGTCTATAGTTGAGGAGGATGCCACAGTTCCAGGAGGTTTATGTTTGTTTGGTGGCTGTGTTTGTTTGTGTCTAATTCTGGATTTTAAAACGTGGCTCTATCTTATGTTTTCTGTGTGTATAAGAAGCATCACCTGTGATGGCTTTCTCAGTTCTTTCAAACTAGAGTGAGGAATTCGGTCAAGAGTTAGCCAGTCAAGTTCAGACCTGCTCAGGAATTTAAGCCAAGTGTGCTGGCAGAAGAAGGTGGATGTGTTCCCAGGCTTCCATTCTCTTCTCACTGGTAGGTTCAAACTCCCCTCCTGGAGCAAGCTCTTTTTGCAGTCTTTTGTCCCATTGCTCTGTATTAGTCCCTTACATAGAATCCCACCCTCTCCTTGCACAGCCACACCCCAGACCCTGGGGCAGCAAGATGGGGAAAGCATATTTTTGTGATTAGGAAAGGAAACTAGTAAAAGGAAACTAAGGACTAACTTGTTGAAAACACTGAGCATCCACTGCCTCTAAAATCCTTCCCTGGAAGTACTGTCCCTCTTCAGACTCCAGAGCACTTTACAGCAACATCCCACAAGGCACTTCTCATGGTCTGCCTTGCATGAGAGTTATCTGCTTTTCTTTCCTTGATAGCCACTTAATGCCCCAGTCCACCAGTCAAAAGTCCTGATCTAACAGATACACAAGTATAATTAAGGAGTATAATTATAATTTTAAAAGTCAAACAGACTTTATGCAATTGGGACTGCCCTGGAAAGTCAGGGATGTATAGTCACAGTAAACCTCCTTGCTACATTGAACAACAGAGACCAGGTTTTAAATCCTTGTGTCCTCCATAAAACTCAGCACAGACCCTTGCTCCGAGGAGGCAGTCAATAAATCGGGAACCAGTTAAGTGCTCAGTCTGCTGCATAAACTGCTCTTCCCGTTCATGTATTTATTAATTTATCAGGTTCATCTTACTTCTTCACCCACTTACTCCTTCAGCTACTCCAATTCATACAGAATCCCCTGAAACTGCCCTACATCTTTTCACCTCATTCCCTCTGCCTGGATTCTTTTCCCAAACACTTCTGCCTCCCTGGTCCAGGCTCCGGGCGACATTTCCCAGCACACTCACTCCCTTCAACTGTGGCTGATTTAGATGCTCCTATTTCCTTCTCTCATTAGACTTTGTGCATTCCTTTATCATGAAGCTTTTTGGAAGGTGGCATAACAGCTTCTTTTCTCATGCTTTTCACATTAGACCTTGAGTTCATTGAGTACTGGGACCTCTGCAGTATCACCAGGTGTAGAACCAGGTACACAGAAGGTACTTACTTATTCTTTCATCCATTCAACATATATTTATAGAGCATTTACCATACAGCAGGCAAAATGTCTGCCCTTGTGGAGCTTCCATTCTACCAAAGGAAAAAGAAAAGGAACAAATGCATAAATAATACAAACATCAGGCACAGAGAAGTGGCATAGAGAGAAATCAAACTGGGTACTTAAACCAAGGACAACTTCCAAAAAGTGCTATTTTAGGTAGAGTGGTCAGAGAAGTTTTATCTAAGGAGATAGCATTGGAGCAGAGGGCTAAAGAAAGTGAAGCAGCAAGCCACTAAGGAAAGATCTTGCCAGGCAGAGAGAACAGTAAGTGCAAAGGCCCTGGGGCAGAAACATTCTTGGCACGTGCCAGGACCAGCAAGGAGGCCGGAACAGAGTGTGTGAATGGGGAGTGTAATCAGAGACGAGTCCAAGGCGGGCAGGGTCAGATCCTACAGGGCCTCTTGGGCCTGCAAAGGGATCTGATTTCTATTCCATATGTGACGAGAAGCTCAGTAAATTTTTGTCAGATTGAATTATTTGAGATGAGTTGAACTAAAACAAATTGGGCATTGTCGTAGTATAGGCTCTAAACCATTGTTTGAACCCCGCAGTATCCTAAGTCTGCTCTCCTTGCCTACAAACACAAAAGCATTAGGAACAGTACCATTTAGCAATTCGAAAACCTATTCTCGTGTGAGTTTGCCTGTTCTGGAATTAGCACAGCCTTGTGATTGTTCCCAAAGCCTTTTGGCCAGTGACACTTTTGCCAGCCTTTCCTATGTGGACCAGTTTCGTTGTGTTGGCAGATCTGGACCAGGGAACATCTGAACACAAGAGGAGTATGGTCCTAACGCCAGTCTGACATTTCTGTTTCATTTCTGGCTTTCCCAGACTCTGAAGTCTTTGAGGGTCACTGGGATTTATTCTGGGCCCTTGGCAGGATCCTGGGCCCGCTCTTAATATAGTTTTTATCCAAACCTGGTTCTCATTAAATCTTAATTATGTGAAATTCCTACCCTTAATGCAACTGAAAATAAGGCACACTTTGCTATTTTTATCTTTTTTCTTAGTCTTTATAAACCATTCCAGTGAACCATTCCCTGGAGTAAAGTGGGAAAACCACCAGAATTTAAGCAAAGCAAATTCATAGAACTCAATTTTACATTCATTAATTCATTTAACAATCATTTATTCACTCAAAGAAAGGTGATTGAGGACCTACAAAGTACCAGCACTGTTCGAAGTTCTGGGGAGGTAGCAGAACACATGGTAAGCTCCTGCTCTCAGGAAGCGGAGAGTCTAGCAGAGGAGACTGAACAAACCAGGAAACTCATCTAAAATGTCATCTTGAGCAGTGATAAGTGCTACTATGTACAAGTTTGGAGGATACAAAGATGAACAATTCATGCCCCTACACTGTGGTTGTGGTGGCAGTGAAGACATAAGTTATAACAAAAGTATAATATGTGTTATTGGGCATTGTGCACAGAGTGCTGTGGAGGAAGAGAGAAACAAATTACTACTGTGGTTATGGGGGGCCCTTGGAGAACACTTGAAGAGGTGACATTGAATCAGCATCTTGAAAAATAAGTAGGACTGTACTGGATGGAAAGGGTAGAAAGAGAAAGGAAACAAGAGCAGGGGCCAAGACAGGGAGAGATGAACAAACACAGTGTATTCCCAAAATGCCTGGTCATTTGCTGTGACCACAGCACATTGGTGCTAGATAGGCATGGAATGGGAGCATGACAGGTGCGAATGTAGGTTGAGGCCAATTAATAAATGGCCAGGCTGAAAAATCTGTGCTATAATTGAACGACCAGATTTCCATGTTAGTGCGTTCATCCTGGCAGCAATGTGAAAGATTGAAGAGAGAAACTAGAATCAGGAAATTATTATGAAAATAACACAATGGTCTGATCTTAAAATGAGTCTCTCTCTCTCTCTCTCTCACTGTGTGTGTGTGTGTGTGTGTGTGTGTGTGTGTGTGTGTGTGTCTGTGTCTGTGTTTGGCTAATCAGTTAAATTGAGAGTGTTAGACTCTTAGGGTTGGGAGGGGCTCTGAAAGTTATCTAGTCCTGCCACCCATTGTATGTTCGACTCTCCTTTCCAACAGCCTTCCCAAAGGATCACCCAACCAAGACACCAGTCTTTGAGACTTCCCATCCCAGCTTCAGAGAGCCAAGACTCACTCATGTGGAACAGAAATGTGCTCCCTGGAGCTACCACCAGTACTACTTTTGCTCCTTGAGGCTTAAAAACCCAGTCTAATCCCTAATTCGGTGCAGCTTTGCATTATTTAAAAGTAGCTGAAATTTCCTGAGCATCTCTGTGCGCTAGGCATGCCTGCAGGGCACGTATCACCCCATTTCCAGATTGGAACCTTGGGCTCATTGGCCATGTGACTTGCTGAAATTTGGTCATTGACCCAATTATTTGGCAGCACTAGGATTAAAACCCAAAGCTCTCTAGCTCCAGAGCCTGCACTCTTGGAAGCAACTATCAATTTAACTCAACAAACGTTTATTTAGCGCTGACTGATGTGAAATATCCTGTCCTGGGTATCAAAGAACAGGGTGGAGCCAGTGAGGAGCAAGCATGGTTACCGTATTCCAGGGATCCCCACTCTGGAGATTTGGACAGTGGAGTTCACACTCAAGCATTATAATAATGTCTGTTTGGCTTTGCTTGCGGCCTGCGCTATTCCGGAAGACGAAAGTGATTTCTGTTTAGCCTATTGCACAGGCCTGGTTTCCTACTTGTTACACTGGGGCAAGCCCAATGCAGAAGCCATCTCCACAGAGTCCATACCCAGGAAAAATGATCTGTATGCTAGAAGGATACAGGAGGGAGATGTACCTGGAAAGGTGCAAAGCATGTGACTGGTGTATATAACCAGATTTGAGCAAAGCAAAGCTTCAACCTGGACCCATCCCAGTGATGAGCAAAGAGGAATATATAGCAAGACCGAGAGAGGCTGGGAAGCTGGAAACAGGAGAACAGGTGTAAAGAACTGATGGGAAAGCCTTCAGAACCAAGCCTGTGCACTGAACACGTATGCAGGAGCTCCCCCATTAGGCACTTTGTGGTATTGCTATGCTACAGTTATGGCTGGAGGACTTGAAGGAAATGGGTCCAACCCTGACATCGTTGGCATCTTTGTTCTCTGACTTTTTTTTTTTTCCCTGAATCTAATGTTGTGTTTGTCTTCATCTAATATTTAAATTTGTGACAATTCCGACTATACGTGCTGCATACTGGATGCAGATGAAGATGCCTGAATGTAAATCTTCCATATAATTGCACTTCCACCCCTATTTCATTTCCCCTCTGTTATTCTCACTCTTTAGGGGAGAGAAGCACCAAAGGGTTAGGAGACATCTGTGCCTCCTCCACGCACCTTGCACCAGTTCCTATTCAGAGCCAGCTGCCATACCCCAGCCAAATCCAAACACTCCCCCGCTTTCCAGCCTGCACCCCTCCATCTCCTGACCTCACAGGGCCTCCATCTCTTGGTGAGATCTGCTTTGGTTCTTCCTCGGTTGTGGGCTTTACACTCACCCCCTGGTTGGTAGTTGCTCTGCCACCTTACAGCTGGCCCCAGAAATCAACCCCTTTCCTTGGAGGGAGGGACTTCAGGATTCTCCTGAGAAGGAATTAGACAGGTAGGCAGGCAGGGGCACATGTGGTCCCCTTTCCATCTCACCAGATACTCAGCCCTGAATATTTTGCCAGTGTCCATGGAATGAGAGGCCCTGAAGTCCTGACCTGTTCAGAGTCCTTCCCTATATAGCACCAATGTCCAGCTTAATAAGTAGCCCTTTTGATTTTCCTTTTATTAAAATCACAAGCTTCCTTCCTGGTTTCTATCATCCCTTACCTCCAGATTCAGCAAAATGTAAAATAGGTAACATTTAGACTGGGAAGTAAATTGCATGTATATTTTCTTCTTGCACACATAGAGATCCCATAAATCTGCTAAATGGCCAAATAGTGGTTTTGTGCAGGCACCAAAAATTACCTCTTTTCCTGCTCTTATCTTTTCCTTGATTTTTAATTCTTCTAGAGATTTCTCTTTTCTTTCCTTCCTTTCTCTGTGTTCCTTTTTTATTTTTCTTTTTACCAGAAAATTCTATCCCATTCCCATCCCCTACCTCCTCGAAGGAACCGTCTCTTTCTACATGGTGTCATTCTAATTTCTTATTCTTATTATCCCAGTTATTCTTGGGGCTTTGGTGCAACCTGAGACAAATGATGTTTATTTATTCATCATTTATAACCAATTTAACTCTGAAAGGGACTTGAGCCAGATTCACAGTATGAGTTGGTTATAACAGAATTACTAAACAAAGATAGCAATGTAAAAAACATGTCACTAAGAGTAAGGAAGATTGCTGTAGCAGAAAATCTCTCCGAAGGTTTGTTACTGCAATTTAACACAAAATTTAGCATTGAGTTTCTTAGCCACCAAGGCAAAACAGGAAACAGGTATGATGTAGCTTTCATCATCTAATTTAAACACACACACACACACACACACACACACATACATACACACACACACACACACACACACCCCATCTTTACCAAAACATACTTCATGAAAGATCTTCTCTGACTGCAGCAGGTTCAATCCAGGGCTGATACTCTTAGGCCTTTTCTGGAGATCAGAATCACCTCAGAAGCTTTTAAAAATATTCTATAGGCCAGGGGCAGTGACTCACACCTGTAATTCTAGCACATCTGTAATTCCAACACTGTGTGGGGCCAAGGCAGGAGGATCACTTGAGCCCGGGAGTTCGAGACCAGCCTGGGTAACAGAGGGAGACTGCTCTCATCTCTACAAAGGTTTGAAAAATTAGCTTGGCATGGTGGCAACTGCCTGTGGTCCCAGCTACTCAGGAAGCTGAGGTGGGAGGATCATCTGAGCTCAGGAGTTCAAGGCTGCAGTGAGCTGAGAGATTGCACCACTGCACTTCAGCCTGAGTGACAGACCAAGACCCTGACTCAATCAATCAATTAAATCCATAATCAAGTCAAGGGGAAGGGAAATCATTGGCCTGTGCTCAGAGTAGTCAGGGTCTTTCTGAGTAACATGGTGACAACTGTAAACCACAGCATTCATTATGCAAAAGTGTCGCCCTTGTGGGTATAGGAATCATGACCTTTCTACAAGTGGAACTTAGATTCATATGGCCCAGTCTCCTCACTTCACAGATGAAGAACTGAAGTACAGTCCTGTGCCATAGGACAATGTTTCGGTCAACAATGGACCACATACATAAGGGTGGTCCCATGAGATTATGGTACCGTATTTTTACTGTGCCTTTTCCACATTTAAATATGTTTAGTTACACAAATACTTCCCATTGTGTTACAGCTGCCTATGGTATTCAGTACAGTCACATGCTATTCAGGCTTGCAGTCTAGGAGCAACAGCCTATCCTTTAGAGTCTAGGTGTGTAGTAGGCTACACCTGGGATCCCCAACCCCAGGCCCACAGACCAGTACCATTCCATGGCCTGTTAGGAACCAGGCCACACAGCAGGAGGTGAGCAGCAGGCAAATGAATATTATTCTGCCTTCTGTCAGATCACAGGCCGCATTTGATTCTCATAGGAGCACAGACCCTATTGTGAACTACACATGCAAAGAATTTAGGTTGCACTCCTTATGAGAATCTAATGCCTGATGATCTGAGGTGCAACAGTTTCATCCCAAAACCATTCCCCCCTTCCTCCAGTCCATGGAAAAACTACCTTCCATGAAACCAGTCCCTGGTGCCAAAAAGACTGGGGACCGTTGGGCTATATCATCTTGGTTTGTGTAAGTGGACTCTTGATGTATATTCTTGATGTATTGATGTGCCAATGCTCACACAATGATGAAATCACCTAACAGAGGATTTTTCAGAATGTATCCTGGTCGCTAGGTGACACATGACTATATCTTAGTGCTCAGTGACTCAATGTCACACTGATCTTTGGAGAAGCAATAAAATAATGACTAAACATAGGGACTTTGGATTCTAGCAGACTTGAGGTCAAACCCTAGCTCTCCCCCAACAACTGTGATATTCTGTGCAGGTTACTGAATCTTGCCAAGCCTTGTAACAGTTTGTTCATCATTGTAAGATAGGAATATTATATATATTTAAGCATTCTGCACAGGGCCTGGAATATTATAGGCACTTAAGAAATGGTGGGGGCTATAAAATCATGGTAAAAGTGATGGCAACGTGTGTAGATCATGATAATGGAAAGACAAAGTCAAAAATCCAGGTTGCCTAATATCTACCGTAGCCCCCTTTCCACTACCCTACTTGGCTGGGATTCTGGTCTGAAATTGTACTGACCCAAAAGACATCTCTTAGAGCTGCATTGTCCAGGAGGATAGCCACTGACACATGTGGCTATTTAAAGTTAAATTAGTTAAAATTTTAGTTTTTCAATCACACTAGTCACATTTCAAGTCTTGAGCAGCCACTGAGGTTTGTAGCTACCAAAATGGACAGCACAGATATAGAACATTTTTCATCAGAGCAGAAAATTTTATTGGACAGAAAGTTCTATTGGAAGCTACCCTCACAGGCTTTTTCCCCTAGCTTCCTTATATTAATATTTGTGTTATTTCTTTCTCTCAAAATATGGTACTATCATTTTAAGCTAGAAGAGAAGGTTCTGTGGTCTCCTAACTCCACCTGTGAAGACACTGAAGCCCAGGGGATGGAACAGATAGATACACAAGTCACACAGCTAGTTAATACCAGAGCTGGTCCAAACGTGCTTCTGACTCAGTGCACGAATTATTCTGTAGTGACACAGGAGACCCAGGGAATCAGCTAAGCCTGTGTTTTCCTAAGTAGGGTTCTGATTGATTAGGGCTTAAGCACACATTTAACCCATTCTGTCATACTGCCACATGCAGGGTGATGTGAGTCCAAGCAGTTTATTACAAGGGAACTAGAATATCATCTTCTCAAAGCCACCACCCAGTGGCAAGGACACCAAAGATGACATGGGGGAAGATCTGGACTGCTCAGCCTCTCCCTTACATTCCTTTCTGGTTTGGGTTGTGGAAGAAGGAGATTCTGCTTGGTGTTTACAATTGATCTGTTAATTTTAAATTTAAAATGTTCACTAGCAAGACAATGTTTGCAAGGATAAAGACTTTGAGATGTGTTTCTGACTCTTAGATTGTCTATATTGTTATTTTTCTTGATTGGGTTAACATGATAAGTTCAAAGCCATGGTTGGTAAATTTTCACAAGGTTGAACAAATTCAGCTTCCTGTGACATAGCTCACACCTTTAAATGAACAAAAACAATTCATTGCAACAAATATTTTCACAACTGTGGTTTCTGAGAACAAATATAGAGTCTCAAGTTTACAACAAGTTCATAGTGTTTAGACGATATCTGTTAAAAGGAAAGGTCTTTGTCCTTTTTTTTAAACAGAAAGAAACATGAATCCATGTTGACACAATAGGAGAAACAGAGATATAACTTCAGTGTTATAGGAATTGATACAAGTGTCACTTAGATTCAGCCACCAGTGTCAGAAAACGCAAATAGCTGGTGTTTAAACAAGATAGAAGTTTATCATACAAACAAAGCCTGGAGGTAAAAAATCCAGGGCAGGTATGGCCACTTAAGCAATGGTCAGAAGTCCAGGCGCTGCTTCTATCTTGGTGCTCTGCCTTTATCAATAAGTGGCTTCCACCGCATGGTCCAGTTTGGCTGCTTGTGCACCAGCCATCATGTCCACAGTCTTGCTTATAGAAGGAAGACTAGAGAAGGTTGGGCCTCTTCCCTTTAGGGCCCTTCCTGGAAGTCTCACAAGGAACCACTGCTTAGACGTCATTGTAAGAACTTGTCTCCTAGGTGCAAAGGAGGCTAAAAAATATAATCTTCATGCTGGATGGTCATAAGCCCAACTAAAGATTCTGAGTTTCATTATTAAGGAAGAGGAGGAGAACACGTATAGAGGGAAAACCAGCAGCCTCTGCCCCAGTATAAATATATTCGTCGTTACCTTTCTTGTGTTTTTTTCTTTTCAGGACAGTCTCACTCTGTTGCCCACGCTGGAGTGCAGTGGCGTGATCTCGGCTCACTGCAACCTCCACCTCCCGGGTTCAAGCGATTCTCGTGCCTCAGCCTCCCAAGTACTGGGACTGCAGGCACGCGCCACCACACCCAGCTAATTTTTTGTATTTTTAGTAGAGTCGGGGTTTCCCCATGTTGGCTAGGCTGATCTCAAACTCCTAACCTCAGGTGACCCACCCACCTCGGCCTCCCAAAGTGCTGGGATTTCAGGGATGCGCCACCATGCCCGGCCCTTCTTTTTAACTTTCTATATAAAGGGTTATGCCTAATCTATAGTTTTACCTTCTTAGAGGGGTTTTTGTCAGTCCATTCTTTTTTTTTTTTTTTTCTTGTTTCCAGTGGGATTGGATGTCAATCCATTCTTGATGGATTTTTTTTCAAATACATTTTTTTCAAATACATTTTGTATTTTTCAACTGCAATCCTATCTGAGGAAGAATAAAAATATTAGGAACGTACAGTTTTATTCCAGAAGTTGCAGGCCCTACCTGTGTGCCCCTCCCCCTGCCTCTCTCTCCAACATTGCCTCCCACCAGTCCCTCTCCTTCCGTTGCTCTCTGTGTCTCAGCCACAGTCACAACAAGCTGAGGCCCAAAGCACCAGGCTCCAGGCTGCCTCTGGGCCTTTGTACACATGCTGTTCGCCTCTGCCTGGAAATGATATAATGCATGGGTAATAGGCCTGGCTCTGAGCCCAGCTGCCTGTGGTATATCCTGGCGCTGCTGCTTATAACTGTGTGTCCTTAGGTAAGTTAGGTAATCTCTCTGTGCCTCTACTTTATTATCTAATAATAGCACTTACTTTAGGGCTCTTGTCATTATCAAATGAGCTAACATCAGAAAAATGCTCAGAGCCTTGCTTCACATACAACAAGCCCTCAATAGTAGCTAAGTTTGTTGAGCATTTACTATGTGCTAAGCACCTTACTGACATTCTCTCCCTTAATCTTCACAATAATGCTGAGGTATGGCCTTACAGTTCCCCTGTTTCACATATGAGGAAACTGAGGCACAGAGATGGTGAGTAGTTTGCCCAAGGTCCCACAGCTAGCAAATGATGAAGCCTGGCACAAACATCGTCAGAGTACATACCTTTTCTACCACATCAGCACCAGATGTGAAAGTGTAGTGGGTTTCCTCTGTAATCTGTAAGGCTGTGTGCTGCCTTTTGCTAATTTTTATGGTTTTTTTTTTTTTTTGGAGGCAGAAGCAGGCCCACATGGCCCCTAGGAGCCCACCCTGGCTTTTGCCTCTTGGCCCTGACCAGGCCAGGCCCTGCCCTTTTAGGCTTCTAGAGCCACCTCTCTCAGGATATGAAGCTGTACAGCCTCTGCTGCCTCCTGGATGTTTATTTTTTGTGCCCAAGCCTGCAAGGAGTGTTCTGCGGCAGCCTCACACGGAGCCTGTGGCTTCTCCACTTCTGAGGCTGTGGCTCCCCTCCCAGGGCCATTTATATCCTGGACCCCATCATCATCCCACCCCATTTGAGATCAGGTTCCTCCACAGAGGCCTCTGCCTTCCTAAACCAGGCCGGTCTGTGGCACAGGCAGCAGCTAGCGGAGAGAGGCACAGTCTGGCTGGCTGGTCCCCACGTGGTATGTGATGGACACTGAGCTTGCTGAGCATCCTGCAGTTCACAGCTAGCACTCTCTAGACCTGAGGGTCTCAGCCTTTGGTCGGCATCAGAAAATACCTACAGAGAATAAGAGATAAGATGCAGATGCCAAGTGCAGCAGGGTAAATCACAAATAGCTCCAAAATGATCAAGTCCTAATGCACAGAACTTGAAAATGCTACTTTATAAAGAAACACAGTCTTTACCAATGTGATTCTGTTAATGTTGACATGAGATTCTCCTAGATTATCTGAGTGGGCCCTACATCTCATCACAAGTATCCTTATAAGAGAGAGGGATGCTTGACACAAAGAAGGAGAAAGTGATGTAAGACACAGATAGAGACTGGAGTGACTAGCCACAAGCCAAGGAATGCTAGCTACCACCAAAAGCTGAGAGGGGCAAGGAATAGACCCTCTCCTAGATCTCCACGAGGGAGGGGAGGCCCTGCAAACACCTTGATTTTGGACTTCTGGCCTCCAGAGCTGTGAGAGGCCAGAAGTCCAACATATGGCCACCAGATTGTTGTTTCAAGCCACCAAGTTTGTGGTATTTTGCTACAGCGGTCATAGGAAACTAACACACCAAGCAAAAGGTACAGACCCAGGAATATCCATTTTCACCAACTCCCCAGGTGATCTGGAGACTCCCTGAAGATGGAGAACTAGATGGAGCATCCAGGCTAATGCTCCAGGAGGACCGTGAATTCTTACAGTTTTGCTCACATCCTATTTAAATTGTGAGAGCCTGGAGCATGTTGAATGCCTAAATACCGATGGGAAACATACAGAGAGGAGATGGAGGTTGAAGTCATGGGACTGCAGGGAGATAAGTGATTGAGCCAAGTCCCCAGGGAAGCAGAAGCAGGGAAGAGAAAAGGAATCCTTCTCTGGGATGGGAAGGGAAATGAAGCCTAGGGGATGTGTAGCTGTTTGCAGGGGGGGTGGAGGTTGTTGTTATTCATGTATCATTTTTGCTCGCTCTGCCTAGACCTGCCTGTCCTCAGCGCTGTTTGCAGCCCTCAGCCCTCTAAATCACCTTTCTTAGGATGTGCAGCTGGAAAGCCAGAGATGCTTCCTTGGTCAGTCACATGTGTCTGGGCAGCATCCGTAGAAATCACCTCCTCACCTGTGCCCTTTGCCCACTTGCCCCATTTCAGGCAATTTATGTAATCACTCATAAGTGGCACTGACCTTCACACTGCAGAAGACTTGTACTTTGGTACAAAATGGCTTACTTTTCCCTAAAAGCACTGACTCTCTCCACGAGGCCTCTGTTTCATGGTTCCCAAGTGGTGTATTGTGCATAGTCAGGATGTGGGGAAGTCGTCCTCCATGGGATCTAGCACACTGAGCTTCCTCCCTGCCTCAGCCAATTGTGTATGATGGTGAGGAAGGCAGAATCAGCAGTAGAAAGAGAAGGCTATGTCCCTGCATGCAACTAAATCCCATTGCAGGAGTGTGTCAGTCAGGTTTCTCCAGAGGAACAGAACCCACAGGATGTGTGTACATGTTGGTGGAAAGGAGATTGGATGGATGGATGGTTGGATGTATGGGTGGATGTATAGGTGGATGAATGAATGGATGGGTGGCTGGTTGGATAAATTGATGGCTGGGTGGCTGGGTGGATGAATGGATGGATGTGTGGATGGAATGGATGAGTGGGTGGGTGGATGGATGGATGGATGGATGGATGGATGGATGGATGGATGGATAGATGGATGGAAGGAATAGATGGTGAGTGGACAGATAGAGAGACAGATTGATCAACACACACATATCCTACTGGTTTTGTTTCTCTGGAGAGCCTTGGCTAATATGCTTTATATATACACACAGATTTAAGGAATTGGCTCACAAGATTGTGGATACTGGCAAGTTCAAAATCTGCAGGGTAGATCAGCAGGCTGGAGACCCAGAAAAGAGTTGAGGTTGCAGCTCAAGTCGACTGGCAGAATTCCCTCTTTGGGGAAAAATCAGTCTTTTTTTTCTCTTAATGCCTCCAACTGTTTGGATGAGGCCCATCCACATTATGGAAGATAATCTGCTTTACTCAAAGCCTACTGATTTAAATGTTAATCTCATCTAAAAATTCAGAGTAATGTCCAGACTAGTGTTTGACTAAATATCTGGATACTGTGACCTAGCCAAGTAGATACATAAAATTAACATCACAAGGTGTCTTTCTCAAGTGCTTATATTCCCAGGATGATACTAAATACTGCTATGAATACAAAATCGTCTGCAGACAATGCTTGGTTCAGAACAAACTCCCCAAGACTGAAGTGCTTCATAGGGTTGTTGGAAGACTAAATGAGAATCCAGGTGGAGACAGAATCTACCTTTATGATAAAAACTGAAGCCACCAGGCACTAACTTTTCCCAACCTCACTTGCAGCTTGACAAAGGCTCATGAACCAGGCTCTGTCAATCTGATGCACCAGCTCAACTCCTTCTATTCCATTGTCTCCTGGACCTGTGACCCCTTTTTCTCCCCCACTTAATAACAGAATTCACCTTCCCTGGTTTCTGGCTTGAGTCATGATTCCCTGTGGGTCATGGTTACTCAAAATATGTTCCATAGACCAGCAGCTGCATCATTACCTCGAGTTCATTAGAAATGCAGAGTCTCAGCTGGGTGCGGTGGCTCATGCCTCTGATCCCAGCACTTTGGGAGGCCAAGGTAGGTGGATCACCTGAGGTCAGGAGTTCAAGACCAGCCTGGCCAACATAGTGAAACCCTGTCTCTACTAAAAATACAAAATTAGCTGGGCGTGGTGGTGCATGCCTGTGATCCCAACTACTTAGGAGGCTGAGGCAGGAGAATTGCTTGAACCCAGGAGGCAGAGGTTGCAGTGAGCTGAGATCACTGCGCGACACAGCAGGACTCCATCTAAAAAAAAAAAGAGAGAGAGAAAGAAATGAAAGAAATGCAGAATCTCAGGCTCTGCCCCAGACCCTCTGAATCGGAATCTGCATTTTAACAAGATCCCAGGTGACTCAAAGGCACAGAAACATTTAAGAAGCACTGACCTAGAACACTACCTTGGCTTCCCCCACTCCAGGACATCTGCAGAAACCACCCTCGTGGGCAGTTGGACCGTGCCTCGCACAGTAGGGCTATCACTATAGTAACCAGCCGTGGCCACCTCTTACCTCTACCATCTTCCTGACTTTGGTGCCCACAGATGCAGTGATGTTACAATGAGTATTGCTATAGAAACCAGCACCGGATATGGTCTACTATCAATGTAGCTGCTTTTCCTTCACTCTCTGTGTCTCTGGAATTATGAGCTTCCTAAACCACAAATATCTAAATTCCTCTCCAGTCTAAGAAACACTCAACAAATAACAAAGATGAAAAGTCAGGGCCGCATAGTTTACAAAGGGAAGGCTATAGCAACTGCAGAGGTTTGCATCTATTTGTAAAGAAAAGGCAGGAACATCCCTCTATGTCGCTCTGTGTAGCAAGGCCTTTTCCTGCACCTGACAGGGAGAAGGTGAGTGATGCTAAAAACAATGTTGGTGGTGATGATAATAACAGCCCCCATTTATTGAGCACTTTCTCGGTACTGGGCGCCACGCTACATACATCATCCCATTCAATTCTTCCAATAACCCTGTTTATTTGTTCCCTGTGACTGCTGTAAAAAATTACCACACACATGGATGCTTAAAACCACACAAAATTCTTCTCTTAACAGTTCTGGCAGCTAGAAGTCTAAAATCACCCTCACTGGGCTAAAGTCAAGGTGTAGGAAGGGTTGGTTCCTCCTGGAGGCTCTGGGAGAGAATCTATTTCCTTGCCTTCTCCAACTTCTAGAGGCCGCCTGCATTACCTGGCTCATGGCTCCTCCTCTCATTACTCTAACCTCTTCCACTGCTTCTTTTCCTTTCTCCTTTGACCTTCTTGCCTGCCTTTGATAAAGACCCTTGTCACTGCATTTAGGGCCCACTTGGAGGATCCTGAACTTAATCACACGTGCAAAGTCCATTTAGCCAGATAAGGCAGCTTTCACAGGTTATAGGGATTAGGATGTGGACATCTTGGGTTAGGGGTGGGGACATTCTTCAGCCAACCATACCCTCTGAAGTGGGTGCTGTTATTATCCCCATTTTCCCAGTGAGAGAACTGAGGCATGACAATTGAAATATCTTGTTCAAGGTTCCCACCGCTAGAAGGTAGAGCTGGAATCCCATTCCAATCAGTCTTTCTCCAGAGCCCGTGCCCCTAACCACAGCACTGTACAATCCTCAAATGCTTTGACCCCATCCCCTACTGCACTAGGTCAAAGGAAACAAACCAAACACCATCAGCTTTCTAAGGAGTTTGAGCTTCCAGTTGAAGCCCCTCTACTGCAGACTGAAACCTCAAAATAGGATTTCTTGGTTTGGGGACCCTTTGCTCAAGTTTTCTTCAAAATGTCCAACCTCAAGTATATTGGTTTGCTGGGGCTGCCATAACAAAATGCCATGGACCAGGTGGCTTAAACAACAGAAATTGATTTCTTCCCCACTCTGGAGGGGCTGGAAGCCCCAGATCAAGCTGCTGGCAGGGTTGTCTTCCTCTGAGGCCGCTCTCCATGGCCACTCTCTTGCCCCACTGTGCACACACAACCCTGGTGTCTCTCGTGTCCTAATCTCCTCTTCTTCTAAGGACACCAGTCAGACCAGATTAGGGCCACTCTATTGGCCTCATTTTAACTTTATTACCTCTTCAAAGGCTCTCTCTCCAAATACAGGCACATTCTGAGTACTGGGGGCTAGGGCTGTAACATAGGAATTTGGGGGAACAGAGTTCAGCCCATAATAATAGGTATTTTCTCTGAACCCCAGAACAAGGCAGTTTAGCGTGTGCGATGAATTCCAGACCCCATGGATGTTCTCACTCCTAGGTTACATGTCTACTCCGCATTCTTTACCACGTCTCCAACCTCACCCTCAGCAACCCTTTCAATACCTTTTAATATACTACCTCTGGATATGCCTGTGGCTCAATATTCCCCATATCCAACCATGACCTCTTTGTGGGAGGGTCCTATCTTCTGATCTCCCCAAAACTTTCTGTCTATCATTAGGACTTCCATGGTTTTCTCTCCATCTTCCCTAGTCCACACACTAGGTACTTCCTAAAGCCCCAGCAACTGGTTTTTCCAATAGAATCAAAGAATATTAGCATTGGAAAGAAGTGAACAGGCTAATGGTAGCCACCTCTGACCTACCATCTGCATTTGTAAGTAAAGTTTTATTGGAACACAGCCAAGCTCCTTCATTTGTGTATCATCTGTGGCTGTTCTCACTGCAATGGCAGAGTTGAGTAGTAGCAACAGAGACTGACCATATGGCCCATAAAGCCTAACATACTTACTAGCTAGCTTTTTACAGAAAAGGTTTGCTGAGCCCTGAAATAGACCATCTGATCCAAACTCACCCCATTTTATAGGTGAAGACACTGAAAGCCAAAACGTTGATGGGCCAGAGGAGCCCTCCAGTGAGTTCCTGGCAGATCCAGGGCTGGGATTCAGTTCTGCGGAATCCCAAACCAGGCCTTCCCCACATCCTGTAACATTCTTTCTAGTACCCAGACTCCCCAGCCAAACTCCTTTTCCATCCTGGATGGTCAGCCTCATCACCAGCTCTCTCTTCACCATTTCAGAGAAAGGCTGTGTCCGTGTATGTTCTCCATCTCCTACTTGAATCTGGGCTCAACAACCATCCTGAGCTGACATGCTGGCTTGACCCTGCAAGGAAGCCCATCACGGCTTTCTCTTTCCTTCCAGAGCCTCCAGTTGCACCCTACATACCTCTCCTAACACCACAGTGAAGATGTAGATGGCCACTGTCCTGTTTGGGTGGACCATCTCCCTCCTCTGCTCATCTCAGGCCACCCGGTCAGGGATTAACAAACCTGCCTTGCTCCAGAATTTCCAGGGGAGCTTATTTAGAATGCAGATGCCCAGGCCCTACCCCAAGACCTATCGGAGCCAAACTCTGGATTTAAAATCATGGCCGTTGCCATTTTAACAAGCTCTTCGTGCGATTCTGATGTTCAACGAAGTCTAAGAACCACTTCACTAAACCATGAGCTCCTCAAGCTTCTTTTGGGTTTTAGTCACTGCAAACAACTTCAGAATAAAGGAGACAACCAGTGGAACATTGTTCTCTTAAAAAAAATGTATAAAGAGAATGCAAGATTTTTTCTTCAGCATTCTCCACCCTCTCCTCAACTCAGGGCCCTCGAATTCTTTCCCATCTCCAATTACTCCAAAGAAAACATCACAAATAATGCTATTTTTCCCCTCTGAGTAGACAAGATAAGAAGATTTTTAAATGAGTTACTGGCAAAGAATTCATGAGCTTATAAACTATTAAGGTCAGAGTGACAAAAAGAAGGCAATGTTGAAAGGAGAGAATAGGTACATAGAAAATTCCAGGAGAGGCTGGAATCCTGCGGTTCAAGGTGTCTTATTCTGGGGCTTGCCAGCTGTCTTGGTAAAGGTGTTATTTTGAAGGCAGCAGAGCCTTTTTTTTTTTTTTCTATTCTTTGGCATTCACCAGGCGTTGGCTGTGTGCCCTGGGCCTCGCTTGGCATCTAACATGAAAGGCAGCAGCCCAAGGGCAGTTCTGTGATGGAGATACAGTCCCCCAGGGACTCAGGGTTGTGGGCTGTGCTTTGGGGCCACTGAGCAAAAGAATGATGGTGGGAGGCGCCTCTGAAACCTAATCCAGAGAGGAGTTCTCTGAGCACTTGGGGCTGGTTTCCAACAGTGATGGAAACACTGTGACAAAAATAAGTTCTGCTCACCTGAGACAGTAGAATCCAATTCAATTTCAAGTCAATGTGTGTTTATTGAGTGCCTGATTCAGTTTAGGTAATGGAGAGAATGGGAGAATGAGGGAGACAGCCTAAGAAGCAGGCTGATTCAGGCAGAAAATCCTTGGGACTCTGCCCCACAGAGAGGTCCACAGGTCCAGAAACGCAATTTTATTGGTTTCACCAAGTAAGAAATTGGTAAATCTTAGTCTGTGACATGAGCAAATATTTATTAAATGCCTACAGTGTGCCGGGCAGCGTCCTGGGGCTGCAGCAGGAGTGGTGATCCAAGAAGTCCCCATTCCCTGCCCTGGTGGAGTTTACATTCTAATGGGGCATTTGCAGAAGCAGCGGGTAAGGCCAGAGGAGTCCTCTGGGGTGAGGCCCACAATGCGAGGGATTCAAGTGGGATAAAGTCAGGAGGAACATCTAGGGAGAAATGGGATTTAGCCTGTGGTTTGAAGGTTACATGTGATGTGGATTTTTAAAGGGCTTCAAGCCTTACAGACAGGAGGCTGAGCTGCATGAACATGAATTAGCCCATTGCATACCAGCAAGAGTCCATGACCTGATCAGATCCCCTGGGGTGACAGGTGCATGCTGAGTAACAGAGTGCATGCTACCAAGTTGGACAACAGAATGTCGATATCACATGGGGTTTCTGCACACAGGATATGCAGTCAAATAACTTGGGTCTGACTCCCAGCTCTTGCTAGTCTTGTGGTCCAGGGCATGATACTTAACCTGAATCAACATCATGCTCCTGATCAATGAAATGGGCATAATCATAACTAGCACAGAGGTTGGTCCTAGGCATTCAGATGAGACCATGAATGACTGTAAATGGCTGAGCTGCTGAATATTATTAACATCGGATAAATAGATCTGACGTTAGGAAAACTGGCATCTGCCACCAAAAACTTTCTGGGAAGCTCATGACATCTGCATTTCTCAAGTGGGCTGGCTGACTTGTAACCCCATCTACCTGTCATCCTCTTCTCAATGCCATGGTGGTCATGCTGGACTGAATGGCAGCCCCAGGGCGGGGGGCGGCAAGAAACATGCCCAGAATATATTTGCACAACCTGGCCTCCTTCAGTTTTGCACCTGGGGAACCCCACTGGCTTCATGCTCGTCTGACCCTTGCTGAATGGCAGGAAACCTTTTGGATCTACATAGTGCGTTTCTCAAAGTGTGGTCCTTGGGCCACCTAAATCAGAATCGCAGGGGCTGCCTGTTAAAATTAAGTTCTTGGACTCTAACACAATCACCATCACTGGATATAGAGCCAGATGATTCCCAGGCCCTCTCACGATGACTTTAGAGCAGGGGTTCTTTGAGAATGTGGTCCTCAGACCAGCAGCATCCGTATCAGGAACCAGTTAGAAATGCATTTCCTGGGTACCTCTCCTGATCTATCGAATCAGAAACTCTGGGAATGAGACCCAGCAGTCTGTATTTTAACAAACTCTCCAGATAATTCTGATGCACATTAAATTCACATGGGGAGGTTTTAAAAACTACCTGTGTCCATCTGCACCCTATACCAATTAAATCAGAATGCCTGGGACAGGACTCAAGTGTCATTATTTTTTTCAAAATCTTCTCCAGTAATCCTAATGTGAGGACAGAGTTTATCATCACTGGAAGAAATAGGAAGATGGCACGAATGCATTGCACTTAGAAAGTTGTCCTTCAGTGGTAGGCATTGTCTCAGTTAATGCTTGCAACAAGCTTGCAACAGCCTACCATGATCCAATTAGCAGGCAGGGAACTTGAGGCTCTCAGAGTTTCAGAGGTGTGACCAAGGTCCAAGGGGCCTCAAATTGTGGGCGCCACTGGGCGGCTGCCCAGCCTGGCTGGGTCCGGGGGAAGGCTGCCTGTTAACCTGGCTCTCTTTAGAGAGCCTTTTCCAGGTGCTAAAGCCTTTTGGCAGCATGTTGCCTGGGCAGAGCTGAAGCCTGAAAGAGCTCTAGAAAGACAACAGGGACCAGGCTGCAGATGGGAAGGAAGCGCTAGCAGACACCTTAGGCTTGGGCCCACAATCAGGGAGCCCCAAATAGAAATAACACCGGGCGCTGATTGGTTTTCCGCCGCTCCAGACCCTGCGCTTGGTGCTTCAAGTGACTCATCCTTATGTTCACATGATCGCCGAAAGGGATAATATTCCCAGATCAGTTACCTCCTAGCCTTTCCTAGTCACATTATCCCCAGGTTACAGATGAGGAAACTGAGGCCCAAGGATTCCAGAGAGCCTGCCCCGGGGTCACCGGTGCGGTCCGGATGTCTCCAAAGGCTCTCCCACTACTCTGGAATTCAGAGGCAGGGTCTCCAGGGAAAGCGGGGAGTGGGCTGGGGAGTCGGGAGATGGGGGGGGGGAATCCCCCGAGCAGGGGGTGGGGCCGAGCCGGCAGCCCCTGCCTCCAGGGAGGCCCTAACGCGCATCTCTGGGTCCCTCCTCCCGCCGCAGGCCCTTCCTCGTGCTGCCGCCGCTGATGGAGTGGATCCGGGTGGCCGTGGCGCACGCCGGCCACCGCCGCAGCTTCTCCATGGACAGCGACGACGTCCGCCAGGCGGCCCGGCTGCTGCTGCCCGGTGTGGACTGCGAACCGCGCCAGCTCAGGTAGGCGCGGGGGCCGGCGTGGGGCGGCGGGGGAGGGAGGGCTCCGGGCTTGCAACCTCCACCTCTCCAATTAGAGCCCCGCACACCTCGGCGGCGCTGGGGTGGAGGCTCCCTGGTTGAAGTGGCAGGCGCGGGCTGAACAATAAGCAGGTCCCTGGAGTTGCAGGGATTAAAGAACGCTGCGAGGCCCGATTCTTAGATTACAGATGTCGGTGTGGCTTCTCTCTGGCTATTCTCTCTGCGCCTAGCTTCTCCCTCTCTCTCTCCTCTCCCGGTAAAATCCGGTCTTCCTGTAGTTTTCTAACCAAACCTTGCAGAGTGAAATTTCTGGCTGGGTCAGAGAGCGCCTCTGCGTTTTCACTTGCGTGAGGATGGAGTGGTCCTCTCTGCATTCCTCAGGCCTGTATCCAGGGCTCTCCTCCATCAAGGTGGGAATTACTCCTGGGTCACTCAGGGGCCCCTTGCGTGGGTGCTCATTTTGAGCCAAAGCAAGAGAAATAAAAGAACTCACTCAGGTGAGTCATAATCTGGCTTTAAATGCAAAAAGCACATAAATCCAGTGCGGCGTGTGTGTGTGTGTGCACGCTCACGCGCACGCACACGCACACGCACAAACCTAAGAGCATGCACTTTCCTTACTCCCCCCACTTCCAGCTGTTTGCTGTTTCCCAGGTGTCATTGTCATCATTTTCAAGTCCCCTCCTACCCACTGATGGGAGACTGCCTGTCCTCCACAGCTCATCCAACTGGGCCAAGGGCAGAGAGTTCTGCCCTTTCAGATCTGATTGGGGTTCTGCAAGGAAATAGTGGGTCTGCGGTATGAAACAGCCCGCTGAAGGCCCAGAGCTGTCCCTCAGCCCAAGAACATGCAGAGAGCTAGTCAAAGTCATCATTGCTAGCATTTATTGGATGTTTACCACATGCCGAGCACTGTTCTAAGTGCTTTACCCGGATGAATATTTCCCAAACGCTGTAAAGTAGGTACTGTGATTATGCTCACTTCAAAGGTAAGGAAACTGAGGCACAGATAGGTTAAATACCATGCTCAAAGTCACAGGAGTAGTAAATAATAGAGTCAGGATATGAATTCAGGCAACCCAGAGCCCTGGGATCATAGTTCTAACCACTGAGCTTTCATGCCTTCAGATTTTTGTCCAGGCATTTTCTGGTTGTGCCACCATGCCTTGTACCTTGCCACCTACAATAACAGCCCATCTCAGGGAGAGGTGAGGTCATTCACTGAGTACCTACTATGTGCTAGTTATCAATTGCAACAAAAGATTTCTTTCCTTTAATCCCTGAAGGGGCGTCATGAGGTTGGCATAATCTTCCCATTTTACAGGTTAGGAACCATTGGTAGAGCAGCTTGTAGGTAGAGGTACCAAGGAAGAAATTCTTGTGGTCCTATTCTAAGTCCAGCCTCTGCCACCAGACTGTCCTGCCTCCTGTTTTCAGGGGTGGGGGGGACATTCTCACTCCCACCACTCCTGCCCATTGCCCTGATCTCCAACCTGGATGTCTTTGCAGCTCCTGCTTTCCTTTTGCAGGAAGCCTGGGACTGCTGGGTGACAGGAAAGGTTAGGTGTTTTCTTAGTGCTAACTGACAAAGCGTTCCTTGTTTGTCATACCTTCAGGAGACCCCACAACTTAAAAGTTAGGAGCCTGGGCTCCAGGATGCCATTGCCTGGGTCCAGATCTCACCACCAGAGTTAATCAACTGTGCAAACCTGAGCAAGCTCGGTAACCTCTCTGGACCTTAGTTTTCCCATGAGTAATGCGGAAATGTGAATAGCAGCTCTGCTTAGAGGTTGGTGTGAGCACGAAGTGGGATAATGAATGTGCACTATTCACTCAAACAATGCCTGAAAGGAAGTAAGTGCCTATAAAGCGGTCATTTTTAACTAAATTCCCCGAGCCTCTGCTACCACTGAAATAATGAGGCGGCTCCTACTTAGGTATTATTCTATAATTTTTGAAGACCTTTAATACTTTCTCATAAGAGCCTCAAAACAAACATTGGTATCCAGAAAAAAGCAGTGCTGCCCCATTTTGCAGAGGAGGGAATCAAGGCTTAGTGACATTAGGTAACTCTGCCAACATCACACAGATGGTAAGTGACAGAGTTGGGAGCCACATATCACACCCAGAGACCCACTGATACAACCATGTGTCATTTTTCTGCTCCCTCACCCTAGACCTAGACAAGCCCTCTCGGAGGATGCTATCTTCTGGATGGCTCTGTCCCTTTTCACAATTTTGCAGACTGAACATGAGCCTCAGGGGCCACTGTCCATCTCTGCACCCCTCCCCCAGCACAGAGTTCTTTCTGCATGGTCTAGCAACCAATTGTGTGTCATTCTGACAGTCACACCAAGGATTTCAATTTCGGCATCTGTCCAGTTTGAAGCCTCAGCCCTGGCTTTCAGGATGTGAATGTGATGTGCACACAGGCCAGAATGCACAGAGGAACAGAGGAAGTTGGTTCCTCTGAGTCCCTGGGCTCTTTTTAATCATTTATGTCTTCATTCTTGACTCATTTGTCTCCTGAATGATGATCTGTGTACAGAAAATATACTGATTGATTGTTCGAGCTAAATTTTCATTTGATTTGGAAATCATCTTCAAAGAGAAAACTAAAATATTGAGTTAGCTTACCTAAATAGTAAGTGAAGGACTTACAAGTTCTATTAGCTACAAAAATTCAGGACATGAAAGGATAAACCATTTCTTTCAAAAAGAACACACATTTTTCAGACTAATCAACATACAGATATATCTACACGTATATTTTCTAATCTCATTTAATGTGACATGAAGTAGGAATTACTGTCTCCATTTTGCAGGTAACAGGATCAAAGAAGTTTTGTTCTTTCAAGACACCCAACAGATAGATACCAGGGACCCACCCTGTTTCTTACACTTACAGTCCATGTGGCGTGTACATAGCTGTCCCCAACAACTGTGCAAGACAGCCTTTATTATCCCATTTTACAGATGAGAAGGCTGAGGCCCACTGAGGTTATGGGACTTGTCCAAGGTCACACAGCTGCTCTGAGGCAGAGCAGGGCTAGAATGGAGGACTTGGCAAATAATGTAAAACTACAGTCTCCTTGCCTCTCTCCCCTCCCAGACATTCATTTTAGAAGTTGCCGGGTGGGCTCCTAGTTCTGAGTCAGTCAGAGCTGAGCTCCTTCTTTCTAAATAAACAGCCCTAGAAAGGGGAAGGCAGTTTGGTGTTCTAACAATGCGGGAACTTGGGACGTGGTGTTGGCGGCTGGAGTGTCAGTGACTATTAGCACATATAATTACCTACCAGCTGGCCGAGGTTCCCTGGTGGGAGGCAGCCTGGATACCAGCCGGGACAGAGAGACCAGAGTCAAGGATTCCCAGGTCTGATGCTGGCACTGCCATTGATTTGCAGAGTGACCTTGATCAAAAGCTGCCAGAGCTCTGCTTTTGTCTTTATGCAGCTAAGGGAAAGTCTCACCATGGTGATCAGGTTTATTCAAAACGGAATTCCATTCCATGAGGCTGCGTTTCTAAGCTCACAGTGGTGTCCCATTTATTCTTCCTTAATTAAAGTATCAGATAATACAAACCTGCGAATTCTTCCCGCCACCCCCCCCCCCGCCTTTTTTCTTGTTCTTTGGAAGGTGAAGGAGTGGGGAGGGCAGTGGAAGGGAAGAAAAGAGCAATTAATACATTTGACAGGGTTTCTTATGTTTTCTTAATTACTGGTTTTGAAATATACAGAGTAAATACTGTCATTTTCCTCATGTAAGAGGCCATTTTTCTGCTCTGGAGTGAAGGCCGTGTTAAAATAAAGGTAGTCAGCGGTGTTCTTAAGTCCTCTCTTAGCTGATAAATGGTACCTATCAACAGGATTTGGGGGCTGTTTGAACCACGAGTTTATTTCAGAAAATGGTTACTCATTTTGCGAGTGTTTCTGCCATGTAAACCAGATTTTGAGCTGTTCCAGAATGGGAAAGTTTAGGGGTGGTAAGCTGCAAAGAGTATTAGAATGGGACCCAGGAAACCTGAGTCATTACATTCTTGCCTTTGCTCTATTTATTGAGCACCTACTAAGTGCCAATCCCCACACAGATGCTCTCATCTAGGTCTGCTGCTTTCCAGCAGGTGACCTTGGGCAAGTCCCCTCCCCCATCTCACAGGACTTGGTTCATCCTCTGTAAAGCTGGTAGTAACAGCTGCCTTGTGAGCTGGGGAAACTTGGCGGGGGTCAGGGATGAATTTAACGAATTGCACCACTCTATGACCTGCTACTTTCAACCCTTCCCAGGTCTCCTGGGCACCTTTTGAGGCTGACAGGTTTTGTTATTTGTCTGGTGTGGGCCAGATTGGATTATAAGGTGAAGGCTGGGCCTCAACAGCACTTTTCCTAAAATACGACTCTATAATGACAGCTGGAAGTTCAGGTTCATTTACCAAAGATGAATGGGGTGCTGAGGCCTGCCCAGCCCACACAGGACAACCTCTGTGGCCCTTTGAGAAGAAGATCATCCAGATAAGGGGAATTCCAACCGTTGGTGTCAAAAGTTACCATCCATTCCCTCCTGAGATCTGTATGGTACCTGATCTTTTTCTGGGGTCAGGAGACATGGAGTCCCCAGGACTTAAATGTCACTGGGGTGATACGGATGGTAAACAATAGCGAACCAATGAGCAAGATTATTTCATAGAGCCTGAGTGCCACAAAGAAAGCGAAACAGGGTGAGGGGTAGAGAGGAAGTGAGGAGGGAGGGACACATCCATCAGGGGTTCGGACAGCTCCTCAGGACCTTGCAGGGGCAGGGGCAGGGTCATGCTCCTGCTTTAAAGAAAGGCTTGGTATCTTATGGGGCAAGGGGCTTATGGCTTTCCAAAAGCCATCTAGAGCTGCATCCGCACCAGCCATTTCCCCCAGTCGTGTCCACACGTTGACCCCTGAATTCAGACCTCGGACCTCCCCAATCTTTCCCTCCACGGGTCACCTGCAGAGGCTGAGCACCTGGGCCCAGCGCGTGGCTCTATGAGGCCTTGGAAAACTCCCCAGCCTCTCACAGAGTCAGAAACTTCTCTCTCCTCTCTCCTTGAATGCCCTGTCCTTAGCTGGCCCTGAACAAATCCTGCAACTCCCCACAGACTCTCCGGCTGGGCTGCCAACCCCTTCTTCACCTCCAGCAGACATCACACTCCACGCCACGGCCCCGTGGTGACCCATTTGGAGCCACTGCCTCCCCCGAACTGATGTCAATGCATTAGCGCCTCCCAGAAAGCAGAAAAACTGCCCTCTGCCTGATCCCTGGGGAGTTGCTTTGGGGTTCAGCTGTCCTCGCTTCACAGAGTCAGGGACAGGCCTTGGAGCCTGCCTGAGGAGCCAGGCTAGTACCTTGCACTCAGCAAACATGTGTGGAGCACCTGCGGTGTGCTGGCCTGCTCTGTGCTTGGCTGGGTGGGAGGTGGGCAGAGAGGCCCACACGTAATTACAGAAGAATGTGGTGACTGCTCTAGGGAGGTCAGTAGAGATCTAGGTTTGAGGGAGCAAGAAATGACCTCCCTGCTGAGGTGCCATGTGATTGAAATCCTGAAGAATAAAGAAATGTATCAGGTGGAGAAGGTGAAAACGGGGAAGAAGAGGAGAAGGCATTAGAGAAATAAGTCCACACAGAGGGAACCACATATGCAAAGGCCTCAAGGTGGGAAACTGTTGGAAGAAACACAAGGAATTCAGACAGAGAGAGCATAGGGCTCAACAAACAGGGAGCACCCACTGTGGGATGGGCCCTGCACCAGGCATTGGTTACAGAGCTGAAGGCAGGACCAAACTCACCATGGAAGGTCTTTTATGCTACGCAAAAGAACTGTGGCAGTATCTGCAAGGGGTAGGAGCTGTCGCAGATTTGTAAACAAGGAAATGACAACAGATCTATATTTTAGAAGACGGGCTGTTGGCATTGTAGACAGTGGGCTGAGGCGGGCAGAGGCAGGGGAGTCTGGAGTCAGTGATCCACGTGAGAGGCTGACAGCCGGAGGAAGGCAGGAGCAGTGAGGATGGAGAAACAGGGAAGGATGCAACAGAAACAGAGAAGACAGAAGCAGCAGGACTTGGTGATGAATGTCAAGAAGAGGGAGTGATAAATATTCTAAGTGGCCCTGGTGGCAGGGGGAGCAGGAATGGGGCAGTGAGTGTTTAATGCGTTCAGAGTTTCAGATGGAGATAGATGGTTGCAAAACAATGTGAATATACTTAATGCACAGATCTGTACACTTAAAGATGGTTAAAGCGATAAATTTGATGTTATGTCTATTTTATCACAATTTAAAAAATGGTCCTGGAGTGTTCTCAAATAAAAAATAATCTATACATAGCAGGGTATACAGTGTCAGCACTGGCCTTGTGTGAAATACACACACGTGTATTTGCTGTACATGCTTAGGCTGCCTCTGGAAGGATGGGTAAGAAACGGATAACCAGAGATGTCTCCAAAGAGGGGAATTGGGAAGCTGGGAGTATCAGTTTCCTAGGGCTGCAGTTACAAAGTACCACACACTGGCTGGCTTCAAACAACAGACATTTATTGTCTCACCTTTCTAGAGGCTAAAAATCCAAAACCAATGTGCTGCCGGGCCATACTCCTTCAAAAGCCTCCCTCTAAAGTCAAGGATCCTTCCTTGACTTTTTCAGCCTCTGGTGGCTGCAAGCGTTCCTTGGCTTGTGGCAGCATCACTCCAATCTCTGCTTCCATCTTCACATGGCCCTCTTCCCTCTGTGTCTGTGTCCAAATTTCCATCTTGTTGTAAGGACAGTAGTCAAAATAGATTAAGGCCCACTGTAATAGCCTCATCTTAACTTGATTATATCTGCAAAGACCCTATTTCCAAATAAGGTCATACCCACATGGAAAAGGAGTCAGGACTTAATGTATCTTTTGGGGGAACACAGGTCAACCCATAACACTGGGAGGCAGTGGTAGGAGGGAAACAGACTTGGAATCTTGGGTTTTGTGGCATGTGCCTGTGTTGCCTAGTAGGTCCCTCACCAAATGTTTACATTAAAAGTTGACTCTGAAGTTTCTGGCATGGGAGAGTGTGTAGCTAGGGATGGTTTTAACAAATGCGGCACAGGACAATGTGGGAGAAGTACTAATGGGTTCCATTTTGTGTGTGTGTGGTGTTTGTTTGTTTGTTTGAGACGGACTCTTGTTCTATCCCCCAAGCTGGAGTGCAGTGGCATGATCTCAGCTAACCTCAACCTCCGCCTCCCGGGTTCAAGTCATTCTCTAGCCTCAGCCTTCTGAGTAGGTGGGATTACAGGCATGTGCCACCATGCCCGGCTAATTTTTGTATTTTTAGTAGAGACAGGATTTTGCCATGTTAGCCAGGCTGGTCTGGAACTCCTGACTTTGGGTGATCCACACGCCTCAGCCTCCCAAAGTGCTGGGATTACAGGCGTGAGCCACCCCACCCAGCCGGGTTCCATTTTTTAAATGTTGGTTGTCCATCCAAGTGAGAGAGTCCTTATCAGGCCTCTTTATTGGAGCAAGTTTACCAGGGAATTAGGTCCACACTCCAGCATCTGCTCAGAAAGAAAGCAGAGCACTGTGGTTAGAACCACAGGACTTGCAGCCTGACTGCCTGGGTTCAAATCCTGGCTGCACCACTTACTCTGTGTGACCTTAGGCAAGTTACTCACCTCTCTGGGCCTCAATTTCTGTATCTGTAAAATGAGGACAATAATTATACCCACCTCATAAGGTTGTGAGAGGATTAGATGAAATAATGTATACAAACCATTTAGCACAATACTTGTGTCGTAGTAAATGCACATGAAATATTAGCTTATTTTCTCCCCTCTCGACCAAGAAGGTCAGTTCTTTCTGGTTGTGAAAAACAATAGCCTCATTGCCCTCTGAAAAGAAGGGGAAATAAATGCCTTGAAGAGATGTGGCAGTATATCATTTGGGATATGGTTGGTAACTCTCACTGAGGTCTGGTGTGTCTTGGACCTTCTGCCACTGCTGGAAGAAAATCAGCTGGGACTGTCTGGCTTGGGAGTCACTGTCCCCACCTGTGACTCCAATGTTCCTCTGTGTGACTCAGGTTTTCTGTTGCCTCTGAAACATGAGATTTGGAAAGCCATCACTGGCTGGCATCCAAAACCATAATCAAAGCAGTTGAACATCCATCATTTGTATCTAGCATTTGTAATCAGAGAGGGGCTCACTAATGGGAAAAGATAGCAGAAGGGAAGGAGGATCTGTGCAGATGGGAAACATGGCCCCTGGTTGGCTGGGCCTTGTCCCAAGTGAGCAGAATGAGCAGAGACTAGGAGAGACACAAGGGGGCATAGACTATTACAGAAGAAAGGTTCACAGCCTGGACTTGTATTCACAGCTGGCCTCCTCCTCTCTTTAGGGCTGGGGCAGAAATAAGTTGCCTTGATTGTGGGGCCTGGCACATAGTTGGGGCCCAATCAATAATTGTTGAATGAATGAAGGATGCAGAGCTGATAGGAAGTGTGTTCGTGGTACTATAAGTGAGAAGACCGAGACTTTTCCTGGACTAATTTTTTTTTTCTTTTTGAGATGGAGTCTCATTCTATCACCCAGGCTGAAGTACAGTGGCGTGATCTCAGCTCACTGCAACCTCCACCTCCTGGGTTCAAGCGATTCTCCTGCCTCAGCCTCCCAAGTAGCTGGGATTATGGGCGCCCACCACCATGCCTGGCTAATTTTTGTATTTTTTTTTTTTTTTTTTTTTAGTAGAGACAGGGTTTCGCCATGTTGGCCAGACTGGTCAGGAACTTCTGACCTCAAGAGCCTGCCTCAGCCTCACAGAGTGCTGGGATTACAGGCATGAGCCACTGCGCCCAGCCTCCTTTATTAATTTAGATGCAAAAAGGCTTCTACATAAACACACTAACAGACAGGTGAGAACTCGGTGTAGAACTCAGAAGAGAGGCCTTAACTAAGGAAGCCTTTGCGGGCACTTGGCAAACAGGTGAATGTTGAAGCTGTGGGTATGGAGGACGTTGCCTCTGGAAGCAACTGATGAAGAGGAGTCACTGAGACAAGGAAGAGTGGTGCAGTCATAGAAGAGCCTAGAGAGAATGAAGTAGCAGGGACCAGGGAAACTAAGATGGAAAGAGGTCACCAGAATCCAAGGTTGCAACATCAGCAGAGAAGGGAGGCCACTGGCTGGCAGTGAGGAATTCATTAGTGCCCTTTACAACAGCAGTTCCAACAGGCTGGTGTGGGTGGAAACCAGACTGCAGGCAGCAGACAGTTTGCCAACACTTGGAATTAGTTCTGAGCTTCCAAAGTGTTAAAAGCAAAACAGAAACACATTTGGTACTTATAGCAACACAGGGAACTACATCTTAAATGGCATTTGAGGCTTGCTTCCAAAGTAAGCCTTCAGATTCCGGCTGGCAGTATTGAGGGTATGTAGTTAGCCATGTGGGATTTGGCTTCTTGGGAAGCAGGGATTTATTGATTATATATTTATTTATTTTTGGCCTACTCTTGAGTCTATTAAATTTCTAACCAAGATGCTTATTTCCTCAGGCCAGCAAAGCTCCCAAACTCTAGTTTAAAATATTAATTACATGAGGACATTATCTTTCCTTAGCAATTAGTCAGGCCAGCAGTACTTACTACAAAGTCACGTGCTTAGTACAAAGTGCTTAGCACAAAACCAGGACAAAAGTATTTTTGGTAACAAGGAACCAGTCCCATACTTTAAAAAGCTTGTAGACATCACAACGTTCAGTGCATACATGCCATTTCATTAAATCACCCTGCAAAAGGTTAAGAACTACCAGATTGAATGATCTCCAAAGTGCTTTCTAGCTCTGAAAATTATTCAGTTTTGTGGTCAGATGTTAGATATGCAAAATGGCATGGAAACAGTCTGTTCTCACATTGCTATAAAGAACTATTAATACCTGAGACTGGGTAATTTATGAAGAAAAGAGGTTTAATTGACTCAGTGTTCCACAGTCTGTACAGGAAGCATGGCTGGGGAAGCCTCAGGAAACTTACAATCATGGTGGAAGGGGAAGTAGGCCAGTCTTACATGGCTGAAGCAGGAGGAAAAGGGCAAACAGGAAGGAGCTAAACACTTTTAAACAACCAGATCTTATGAGAACTCACTCACTATCATGAGAACAGCAAGGGGGAAGTCCACCCCCGTATCCAATCACCTCTCACCAGGCCCCTCCTCCAACACAGGGAATTAAAATTTGGGCAGGAACACATATCCAGACCACATCATGCAGGGACACTGTTACCTGTGGGGGAAACTGAGGCATGTCACGGGCAAAGGAAATAAGAATAACTGCAGCTCATGCCCTCTCTTATATCTCCACAAGATGGCAGGAACAATCAAGAGCCTGCATGGACCAGACCCAGTTCTGGGCATTTCTCATGCCCACCTCCATTCAGTTTCCTTCAGCCCTACAAGGGGCTTTCTTTTCTTCTCCACACCTGAGGAACTGGGAACTCCAAGGGGTTAAGAAACCTGCCCATGGTTATATGGAGAATGTGACCCATATGGAATTTGAGTCAGGTCTGTCTTATTCCAAAGGCTACGTTCTCTCTACTAGAAAGGCAGCCCTAATCAAAGAATAAATGGGAAATGTGAAAGTCACTTTTGCACCAGGCCTTTGGGTCCATCTTGAAAGGCTCAGCCTCCAGCCTCAGTTCCTCTTAGGAAGTCAGATGCACTACATCAATCTAGCGTCATCAGCATTTCCAATGCCAGAACTCACTGTGAAGCCTTAGCATTGAAATACTCTATCAAAGAGCCAAGAAATATATGAAAAGCCCCCAACCTCACTAGTAATCCTGGAAATGCAATTCAAGCTCACACTCAGGTATGTATTTCATACCAGTTAGATTGGCCAAAGTACATAAATAAATAAAATCGGACAATAACAAATTCAGGCAAAGATGTAGAATAGTGAAAACTCTTAAACACCACTGGAGGGGACTCTGGATCTACTTTAAAGTAAACTTGAAAAGATACAATTCTACTCTAGGTCTATACCCTAGAGAAAGGCTTCCCATATAGAAATAAGGAGACATGTACATGGATATTCATAAATGCATTTTGTAATAGCAAAAGAGAGGAAAAAACAAGCTGCCTAGAGAGAATGGATAAATAAATTATATTGTGTTGTGTTCATTCGATGGAAAACCAAGTAATGATGAAAAGAAATGAACTAGATCAGCCTGTTATTACATGGCCAACTCTCAAATATTACACAAAAAAAGCAAGTTGAAGAAGGATTTATGCAGTATGCTAACACTTCTATAAAGTTCACCAACATGCAAAACATCCTGTATATTTTTAGGAAATTATATATGTAGTAAAAAGAATAAAGCATGCATAGGAATGACAAATGTCAAATTCAGGAGAGAGGGTACTCAGAAAGGTAGACAAGATGATGGAGTCAAGAGGCGGGGTGCAGGGGCCTTTG
Organism: Macaca fascicularis; assembly: GCF_037993035.2. Lineage (NCBI taxonomy): Eukaryota > Metazoa > Chordata > Mammalia > Primates > Cercopithecidae > Macaca > Macaca fascicularis. The sequence continues at coordinate 114,483,199 of NC_088385.1, forward strand.
TGCTTGTAAGGCTTTATTATTTCAATTGTGTTGGATGGTCAGCATGTAGGTAGTCATTATATTACTCTATATTTTATGTGTGCTGAAAATAATTCATTAACAATGAAAGTTATCTACCTAGCCAGTATTTGCAATAACACATTGAGAAAGCAAGTTCTGGGATATGAATATGCATTATAAAGAAGGGTTAAGTGATTCAATAAATTCGAGGAACACTAGCTTAAAATTAAATGAGCTTTAAAAAAAATTCTCAGTGCTTTAACATCCTATGTTTCCCATAACCCTCAAAAAGAAGGTTATTCTGTGTAAATATTTTACCATAGAGCAGGGGTGAGCAAACTATAGCTGCTTGCTACCTATTTTTATAAGTGAAGTTGTGTGGGAAAACAGCCCCTCCCACTTGTTTAGTATTCTGCAGCTGCTTTCCCACTACAGTGGCAGAGTTGAGTAGTTATGATTGAGAACACGTGGTCCTCAAAGCCTAACATACTATCTGGCCCTTTGCAGAAAAAAATTGTGGACCCATCATAGGGCATCTCGTGGGACTGGTGTTACTAGGAGTGCATTTGGGGATTGGAACACTAGAAATTTGCCCTAACACTTCAGGAATTTGGTTTGTTTATTGGTGAAAACTGTTATGAAGAAGGCAGTCAGTTCTTTCTAGAATTCCTTGGAGGGTGGATGGCGTGTGTGCTTTCATCTTGAATCTCCAGCACCGAGCCCACTAGCTAGCATATACTTAGCACTTCCCTGAAGTACTTCACTGAATTGATCTAAACTTGAAAACCATTTGTGGAATGGATTAATTAGGATATAGATTCATTAGTTATAATGGACATTCAAAATACCTGTGGCTTGGATAAGATAGGAGTTTTTAAATCTCCGTCATATAACAGTCCAGACATAAGCAACCCTGGGCAACTCCACAAGGTTGGGGACCTAGCCACTTTCCCTCTTGTTGCTCTGCCATCCCTTGGGTGATACCTTCCTCTGCATGGCCCCACCCAGCAGGACTACATCTACCCAGTGGGAAAAGAGAAAATAGAAGGACAGGGCATGCCCCTAGAGATTGTACATGTCACTTCCCCTCACTTTCTATTGGCCAGCACTTGGTCATATGCCCATATATAGCGGCAAGAGACTCTGGGAAATGTAGTCTTTATTTGAGCAGCCATGTGTCCAGCTAAAAATTCAAGACCTGCAGCAATACATAAAAAAGGTAAGGTCTGAAAGACAGCAAACAATCTCTGCCAAAGAAGATGCATTAAGGGCTTGCATCCTTAATTAGAGGTGACACCTTCTCTGGAGGTGGCCCTCATTTTTGACTCTTTGAACATAAGCCATGATGCTGAAGCAAGATAATGCTGCCTCATCATTTTCTACTCAAAATCACATGACAACGCATTCAGACATGTGCACCATAGTTTCATTCTCCTGGGTGTTTGCAGCCCTTGCTTTTGAAATAAATATTTTTTAACATATTCAGACAGACCCAGAATTTCTGTCTTTTGGTATCTCTCCCAAGTCAGAAACAATTGGCAGGGAGGAGGACTTGGAATCACTTGCTTTACCTTATCTAAGGCAGGTTTAATGAGCTGGTTATTTTCTGTACTTTAGTAGCAGCATTAAACAGCAAGTGGGCATGATTTTTGGACAAAGATTCCTCCTAGGAACTTTTGCAAGCATTACATGTTCCATTTGCTGAGATAATATAATTTTTTTCTTTCTTTCTTAGAAAGGTGCTTAGAAATCTTGGTGTGACTTACCTCAGCACAAAGCACTCTCAATTTGTTCATCTTTTTGCTACCCAAAAGAAAAGGGAAAAAATCATCAACCAGGAGACTGGAAGCCTATGATAGGGAGTTTGACTACAGCATTCTTGGGAAAGTGTGTTGAGGAGGGGGCCAGTATCTGAGTCAGACATGTAGTCCTCTGATTTGCCATTTCACGACTCATTTCTGAAGGCACCATTTTATTGTCACATTTACAAAATCCTGTAATGGGAACTGCTTGATATATAAAAGATGATGCAAAAAAATTGTATTACCCAACACCAGGGTCTTTTAACCTCAGCACTACGACATTTGGGCTGGATAATTCTTTGTTGCTGGGGGCTGTTGTTGGTGGGGGGCACTCTGTGTATTGCGGGATGTTTAAGAGCACCCTCAACTCTACCTACTAGATACCAGCAGCACCTCTTGTGTGACAGTCAAAAATGTCTCCAAATGTCCCCTGGGTGACAAAAATCGACCCTGGTTGAGAATCACTAACCTATGCAAACCTAATGTGTTCATGGAGAGACTTGCTGAATGACTTTGGAAAAAAGATGGATTTTTTTCCTACATATGACTGTGACTCAGACAAAGTAGTCAACCCTTCCGGTGCTCCCAGTTTCCTGATCGTAAGAAGGTGAGGAGTTGGGCTGTGCAATCTCTTTCAGCACTGACATTCTGGAACCCGGCAAGTCAGAAGCTAGTATATGGGATCTGTTTCTAGAATATGATTTGAAGGAAAGCAAGCCACAGGGGAGCAGATTTGACCTGAGGAGCACCCCATGCATACAGGCAAGAAAGCAGTAGGGAAATGTGTGTTCAGAGTGGGAAGCAGGCCTTGTTGGCTGCAATGGGAGGGAAAAGAAATGCTTGAGAGGTGGGGAACTTCTCAGAGGAGCAATGGCAACACAACCTTAAACTTGAAGCCTATGATTGGGAATATATATTTCTTTGGCACCTCACCCAGTACCTGGCATCTAGTAGTTAGCTGCCCAGACAGCAGCATTGGAAGAGAATCTAAGCGAATGTGGAAGGCCTTTGATAGCACAGAGGGGCAGTGGAATTGGGCGGGAAGAATAGGCTCCAGCAATAGCCTGCCTGGTTTCAGATCTCAGTTCTACCACTGACTAGCTGTGTGACCTTGGGAAAGTTTCTTAGCCTCTCTGTGCTGTCATTTTCTCTTCCGAAAAATTAAGATGAATTTTGTGGGATTCAAGTAAGGATTAGATAAGATGATATATGTGAATGAGCATATATGTATGCATGTTTATTTATACACATATATATGCATTCACATATATTATTTCACATATTTATATTCACATATAGATAGGTTATATATATATATAAGCATATGTGTATATATACATATATTCACTTATATATTTATAAATATTGTGTGTGTATATATAATTAGAATAGTTCCTGGCACATAATAAATGCTATGTGTTTACTATAAGTATTATTTGAGAATCGTAAAATATTAGGTATGGAAGCACTCAAGAATGCCTAGCACACTGTTTGACATTTAACAGGTGACAAGAATGAATTAATGAAGATGTCTTAAAATATTAGTTCCTTAATATTCATCTGTAATACTAGAACATATCACATTGCACCCTATTCCAGTCAAGGATCCAATTGCAAATGCCACCAGGGCCAGGCAGGAAACACACGGGTGGATCCAGTTGAATGTGGGGCAACGGGGGGAACTGAGCAAGTGTGTGTCCCATATAAAAGTTTTCAAATTTGGCCTGGTGCAGTGGCTCACGCCTGTAATCCCAGCACTTTGGGAGTTCCAGGTGGGTGGATCACTTGAGGTCAGGAGTTCAAGACCAGCCGGGCCAACATGGTGAAATCCCGTTTCTTCTAAAAATACAAAAATTAGCCAGGCATAGTGGTGGATGACTGTAATCCCAGCTGTAATCAGGAGGCTGAGGCAGGAGAATGACTTGAACTTGGCAGGTGGAGGTTTCAGTGAGCTGAGATCACACTACTGTACTCTAGCCTGGGTGACAGAGCAAGACTCCATCTCAAACAACAACCACAAAATAGTCTTCAAACACAGTATTGGCACACAGCATGAGTCTTAGGATTGCACTGGCCACAAGCCCTAGAGTTTTCCCCCTCTGCATCCAGGCCAAGAGCCTCTCCCTCCTTCCCTCCCTACTCGCCTTACCCCTCCACCTTCCTTCCCCCTTCCTTAAGTTCTGTTCCACTCACACCTCCCTGCCTCACAATAAGAACAGAATGTGGCTTTCCTTGTGGCTCTTTGAGAATCGCTGGGGTTGCTTTTAAATAAAAGCATAAAACAGCAAATCTTGCTCTTGTCCCATCTCAGGCTGACTTTATTCAGGTGTCCAGTAAACTTAGAAACTAGAGCTGGACACAGCAGACACCTGCAACCCTGGTGCATCCCTTAGAGTCCTACCAGACAGCCTCGAGTGTAACCACAGACAAACTCAACGGCACATTGTTGTGCTTTTTTAATGCCCTGTGGGCCATAAATGCATCACCAGACTCTCATAAATGAAACCCCTACTCTCCTAGATATTCTGAGTCTGCAGACTCCAACATTCTTATCTTGAGCTCCAGAAATTAGGAAATTGGAGAAAGCAGCCAGATCTGGCCCAGTAAATTCCAGGAAAGACATGTTTCCATTCTGACCTATTAAGACAGTAGCCATAATGGGCATTGTCTTAGTCCATTTTCTGTTGCTATAACAGAATACCACAGAATGGGCATTTATAAAGAAAGGAGCTTTATTTGGCTCACAGTTCTAGAGTCTGGAAAGTCCAAGAGTGTGGCACCAGCATCTGGTGAGAGTCATCCCATGGCAGAAGGGCAAGTGAGCATGCACGATACAGAGAGAATGGCAGCTGACCTCACCTCTGCAATAACTAGCCCACTCCCATGATAATAGCACTAACCCATTCTTGAGGGCAGAGCTCTCATCACCCAATCACCTTCCAAAGATCCCACCTCAAAACACTACCACAATAGCAATTACATTTCAATTAGTTTTGGTGGGGACATTCAAACCATAGCAGGCAGGTATTTTCTGAGTTCATGTATTAGATAGATGGCCAGCTTCCATAACAGAGTGATTCCAGAGTACAGTGGCTTGACTAAGAGAGATGGTATTTCTCTGTCATGTAATATATCAGCCATTGCAGGTTGGTGGGGTGACTTCTCCACAAGATATTTAGAGGACCCAAGTTCCTTTCATCTTGTTGCTTTGCAGTTCCTTGAAAGCAGGAGTCAGCAAACTATGGCCCCTGGGTCAGCCTTCTGTTTAAATAAAGTTTTATTGGAACACAGCCACACCTATTTGTTTACTGTTTTCAAGCTCTAACAGCAGAATTGACTAATTACAACAGAGACCATATGGCCTACAAGCCTAAATTATTGACTGTGTTGCCTTTTAAGAAGAAGTCGGCCCTGGAGCATTAGGCTCACCTGCATAGTCAAAGCTAGGACATTGGCAAGTCTGCTTATCAGCTGGGGAAAGGGACAAAGGGAAAGTCAGAGCTAGGAGCTTCCTTTTAATCAAATGACATTGTGTCATGCTGGTAAATGTTTAACAATCATCTGTCCCAGGAGGGTGGTGAGAGCCATGATTTGCAGTGTTTGCCAATTTCCATGGTGTAAATAACCCCAGTATGGCTGATTTCAAGTTAGCAATGAGATGTTACTGAACACAGGATGGGGAAGATGCACACAGTTGGCTTTCACAAGCCAGCAAGATCTGGCTTCAGCTCACCACTGGACACAAATGTTACCCATGCCACTTCTACTCACGTTTTGTTGGTGAGAACTTAATCACATGCTGTAGCAGCCACGGAGTCTGGAAAATGTATTCCCTAACTAAGTGACCCTGCACCCAGCCAAAACTCAGTGACACAGGTGATTCTATATTACTATGAAGAAGAAGTGGAGAACAATGGTGGGGATGGTTAAAACTCATTGCCACACATTTCTTTCCCAGGTGATCTTCTTGGCCACAGGAATAAATGTTTGCATGAGATAAGACCAAAAACAGAGAAGCTAATATGCTGGGATAGAGTAAAGGAGAAAAGCTATTACACAGTAAAGAATGGTTCATGAGTACCAGAAGACATGTAATAAACTCAGGGAATGTCCATGCTGGGAGGTACCCAAGAGCTTGATTAGCCTAACATCCCCATTTTACAGACAAGGAAACTAAAGTTGTTAGAAGAAATGTGATTTGTCCAAAGTCACACAGCTAATGGGTGATACAGTCATGATATAACCACATTCATCTGGGCCCTTATGGTGTCTCTGCTCCTGCATTACCCGTTGCTTTCAGAACTTTTCTCAAGGGCTTGGGTGTTCCTCCTTCCTGGCTAAGTCTGGACACGGCTTCAGAATCCCCCTTGACACCATCCTCCAGTCAACCATAGCAGTGAATCAGAGTTGATGCACAAGTTGAACCCTGTCTGCCATCCTTGGTTTAGGTGTTGTTTCAAGGCCACCATGAGATTCCCCAGAGATCCTGAACAGGTGTTGGAGTGTTGACTGCCTGGAGTGTTTCTGCTGCATTTCAGGTGGCTGCCTAGGTCCAGGTCATCTAGATGTTTCTAGTCTATATGAGTATTACACATCCCACTTTTCTCGGTGCCTGTCCATAAACAGCGCCCCAGCCTAACAAAAACAGATTTGTGTGTATGATCTCACTTCATCCTCACCAAAATCTTAACACATATGGACTGTTCTCCCCATTTAATAGATAAGAAAGTGGAAGCATAGCCACAGATGGCATAGTTTGCTGAAGGTAACACAGCAAGGACATGTGCTGTGTCCACATGCATTTCAACTCCAGCAGTTCCCTGCCGCCCTTCAATGATGTCCTGAGTATCCAGACAAGTGAAATCAGCATTATTGTCTACTGGATACCATCCATCTCTGTTATGCCCACAGAGGAATATGAAAGGCTGGCGACTTGGTCCTTAATTACTATTTTGAGTTAGTGTTGTACTCTCATTTCCCCTCCCCCCACCAGCTACCTTCATTTTCACTTATGTCGTTACCTGTGTACCGAACAGCTCACTTAACTTCCTTTTCCATGACAGCCTTGTGAGGCTGGAGCTGCTTCTGACTCATCTGCTGCTGCATCACCTAATCCAGTGCCTGGTCCGTACTGGAGCCCAATAAATATGCATGTGTGAATTATTATGTGCCAATTAAAAATAATTATAAAGGTCAAAAAAAAAGTCTGTATGAATGAATGAGTGATGGTATTTCCCTGAGACTCTGAGGTTCTCCAGAGCAGAAATCACATCCTATTGGCCTCTGCGGATCCCCAGTGTGTGGCACAGAGTAGGTATTCAGTAATGTTGAATTTTGTGGAGTGGGCTGGGATGGAGTATGGGCATTCACCCACAAACACAGGTCTTACTTGAGCCTGGACTTTGGAATGAGACAGATCTGGGTTGAAATTGAAGTCTAAGAAGCTGAGTGACTTTAGGGCCAGATATGTAACTCCTCTGAGTCTCTGTTTCCTCATCTGTAAAATGGGGACATGAAAGCTTACCTTTTGGGGTTCCTGAGGGTTTAAGCAAGATGCAGTTGTGGGCTGAGGAGTCAGGAGGCCTGGGTTGAGTGCCAGCTCCATCAGCTACAAGCTGTGCGACCTTGAGCAACCAATATGCAACCTCGATGCCACAATTTTTCTTCTGTAAGACGAGCAGAGCAGTCCACGGTTTATGAGGTCATTTTGAAGATTTAAGTGAGCTATTATATGTGAAATACTTAACAAATGAAAAGCTGTCTATAAATGCCAGTGATCATTATGATATTAACTAGAGTGTGTTAGGAAAGCTGTTTGTAAATGTTTACTGTGCCTTTCGTTATTGTTACTATCTTTGCTCTCTTTCAAGACAACTAATCTGACTGCTGGATGGAGCCATAGTGTAACCCAAACCACAATTCCCAGGGTCCCAAGCAGCAGAATGGGGCTGCATCCTCTCATATTTATCCCCACAACAGCCAAACACCTCAGCCTGCACCGTCCAGTGGTAGGCTTCAGGAATCTTCCATGTGAGCAAGGAAAAGTGACTTTTCCTCTCACGCAGCTCCCCAGGCAGATGGCTGCTGCCTTGGAGAGGAGCCTTGGAAGTTGCTCTGTTGCAGATTGCCAACTGCTGGTGAGACCCAGATGAATGAGAACAGAAACACATGGACAGGGAAGCGAGAAGCCACCGGAGACACGGCAGAGCTCTCACGAGGCCCTGCACGTGACAGGCCACAAGGAGGACTGGGCTCAGAGGGTCCAGGCCCTAGAACAATTGGAAAAGGCCTTGGCAGCAGGGAAAGACCTGCCCTGGGATTGGAGGACTGTGTGGCTGAAGGATGGTGGTGGGGACTGTCCAGATGGCCTGATTAAATCCCTGGAGAGAGGACCTGCAATTATAAAATCATAGCAATGAATTACCCATTCCATGTATTAGGCAATTATTATCATCACACACCGTGCTAAGTGGTTCAAAAGTATTCTCTTTTAAACCTCATTGCAGATGTAGACAGTGAGGACTGTTACCATCGTCCCTGTTTTGCAGAGGGGGAGACTGAGGCTTAGAGAGTTTTTTTCACCTGCCCAAGATGCCTTAGCAAGTAAGTACTAGGATGTGAATTTTGGTCTTAGGCCCCAGCCTCTCCTCCCTCTGTGAGGGCAAAGCTTTGGATTCAGACACCAGACCTTCGCCTCAGTTTCCTTGCTGATAGAATGTGAATAATGATGATGATCTCCTCCCAAGAGAGGATCCACTGAAGTGGTGAAAATTGGCTGTTTAGCACACTGTGTGAAACACAATAAGCATGTAATAAAGGGTGGTGTTTGTATGAGTGATCATGGTTATTGGGGCTGCCTGGGCCTTTCGCGTTACAGGATCTCAGAGTCATAGTATAAGGAATCCCTCTGGAAGCCTGCGCTTCCAAGCCACAGCAGCCCAGTGCTGGGCAGCACCTCACTTAGAACTGGGCCATGCAGAGTGATCAGCAGGTTGGACTATGGAGCCAGACTGCTGGGTTCAAATCCTGACTCCTACTCAGCTGTGTGACAATGAGCAGGTTGATTAACCCCTCTGTGCCCATTTTCCTTATCTGTGAAATAAATTTAAAATAATAGTGCCTTCATCATAGGGTTATTATGAGGATTAAACAAGTTCGTATTTATAAAAAGTTTATACTATGCCTGGCAAATAGTAAGTGTTGTGTAAGTATTTGTTAATAAAGCATGTTAAGTAAGATTAGTGTTCCCATTTTACATATGAGAAAACAAAATGAAATTAAAGCCGTGCCAGGTTGCCCGGTGAGTGAGGGTACAGCCAAGGGATGAACCGGGGCAGCCTGGCCTCTGAGCCCAGATCCTCGGGGGTGGCCTTAACGGAGTTACACTGGAGTAAAACTCTCAGGGAAGGAGCAGCTGATTACCTTCTAGCGACAGTGAGGCCAGGATTGGTCCCTGGAATCGGAGAGAAAAAGGAGGGCCACGAGCCTGGTAGGGTAGGCCCACAGCACCCTAAGGGGCTCTGAACTATTCCAGAAACTGCGTTCATCTAGCACTGACTCCCTCCCTCCCCACCCTCTACTATCACTTACAAAACCATGCGGGACAGGGTTGGCAGCCTTCCTGGGGGCCAGGGTTTCCCCACTGTGTAAGGTCTACTGTGATTCTGGTGGTGTTTGTTAGACATGATATCTAATTTGAGACCTTAAAAAACACTTGGACTGTAGTCTCTGTGTCTCTGTATTTGCTTCTTCCAAATACAGTATATTCTTTCCAAAGTCTGCACTTTGCTTTGTAATTTATTTAATGATTATCATAGGAGATCTCTGACACTTACTGAGAGCTGTGTACTAAGCGTGGTACTCTGCTAAGCATTATACACAAATTGTCTTATTTCATTCATATCCAAAATCCTGTAAAGAAGGTATGACTAAGTACACTGTACAGGTGAGAAAAGTGAGCAACAAAGTGGTTATGTAACTGGCCCTGAGATCACACAACTGCCAAGTAGCAGATTTTGGATTTGAGATACCAGAGTTTATGCTCATAATTGCTATACTAGCTTTAAAACCTAATAAATGCATAAAGATGTTCAGGACCTCATCAGCTTGCATTTGGCACTCAGAAAGCATCCAGAGATCAGCAGAATGCATTAACTCCCCACCTCGGTGCCGCCTCCTTCCCAAGAGAGAGAAAGCAACACCATCACTTGCTGTCCTCAGGCCTGCAAGCCTCCTGGAAAACATCTTTCTAAAGTTATGTCCCTGAAGTGGTGGAAGATATTGAGCCTATCTCTTGGGGCTGGGGCACTTGAAAATCAGAGAAATTGACCACCTCGGTAGTTGCCCTCTCACTTAAATTGATCAGGTTATATACTGCATCATTGAAAGCCTCTTGAAGGGAAAACCATAAAGCTGGTTGCCTTCTAGTGATGCCCCAGGTGACCAGCTGAATAGATTTCTGCATAAATAAGTCAGGCACTCAGGAGGGCACACTTACTTGTCCAGGCCGCGGAGGGACATGTTGGTTTACAGTGGTGGAGATCCTTCAGGAACTTTCTGGAAAGACTGTATGGGGCTCTCAGCCACATTTACAGACATGCTACAGGAACTTTTTTTTTTCTTTTTTGCAGAGTTAAACATTTCCAACAAATCGGGTTGAACAGAAAGTCACAGTTGTCATAGATTTTTATGGAAAATGTTTCTTACCTGCTCTAGTTCACTTGCCTGACTTACCTGGTAAAATTCAGTAACCACAACCATTATTTATTATTTATTTTGGATGACCAAGGGATTATTAATAAACAGATGCCTTCTGGGGCCTCCTTTCAAGAATGAAGACCACACAATGTCAAAGGACACTCTCTTCAGTAAAAGGTTCTGGGGACACTGGATATCCACATGCAGAAGAATGAAATTGAACCCTTATGTCATCCATATACACAAATCGGCTCAAAATGTAAGACCTGAAACTGTAAAACCACTAGAAAATACAGGTGGAAATTTCCATAACATTGGCCTGGGCAATTATTTTTTTGGTGATGACTCCAAAAGCACAGGCAACAACAGCAAAAATAGACAAATGGGATTGCGTCACATTAAAGAGCTTCTGCACAGCAAAGGAAACAATCAACAGGGTGAAGAGACAACTTATGGAATGGGAGAAAATACTTGCAAATCATACATCTGATATGGGGTTAATATCCAAAATACATCAGGAACTCAAACAACTCAATAGCAAGGAAATTATCCAATTAAAAACATGAGTGAGGGCCAGGTGCGGTTGCTCACGTCTGTAATCCCAGCGCTTTGGGAGGCTGAGGCAGGAGGATCATGAGGTCAGGAGATCGAGACCGTCCTGGCTAACACAGTGAAACCCCATCTCTACTAAAAATACAAAAAATTAGCCAGGTGTGGTGGCAGGCGCCTGTAGTCCCAGCTACTTGGGAGGCTGAGGCAGGAGAATGGCGTGAACCAGGAAGGCGGAGCTTGCAGTGAGCCGAGATCACGCCACTGCACTCCAGCCTGGGTGATAGAGTGAGACTCTGTCTCAAAAAAAAATGATTGAAGGCCGGGCACAGTGACTCACGCTTGTAATCTTAGCACTTTGGGAGGCCAAAGCAGGCAGATCACTTGAGCTCGAGTTCGAGATCAGCCTGGCCAACATAGAGAAACTCTGTCTCTACTAAAAATATAAAAATTAGCTGGGCTTGCTGGTGTATGCCTGTAATCCCAGCTACTCAGGTGGCTGAGGCATGAGAGTCGCTTGAACCCAGGAGGCAGAGGCTGCAGTGAGCTGAGACTGCACTACTGCACTCCAACCTGGACAACAGAGAGAATAAAAATAATGAGCGGAGGTCCTAAACATGTCATTTCTCAAAAGAAGACATACAAATGGCCAACAGGTATATGAAAAAATGCTCAATATTGCTAATCATCAAGGAATGCAAATTAAAACTACAATGAGATATCGCTTCACACCTGTTAGAATGGCGGTTACCCAAAAGATGAAATATAAAAGTGTTGGCAAGGGTGTCAAGAAAAGGAACCCTTGTACACTGTTGGTGGGAATGTAAATTATTACAGCCATTATGGAAAATGGCATGGAAGTTCCTCAAAAAATTAAAAATAGAACTACTATATGATCCAGGAATCCCATCACTGGCTGTATATCCAAAGGAAATGAAATCAGTACATCAGAGAGATCTCCGCACTCCTATGTTTATTGCAGCACTGTTCACAATTGCCAAAATATGGAATCAACCTGCCTATCAACAGATGAATGGATAAAGAAAATGTTGTATATATGCACAGTGGAATTACTATTCAGTCTTAAAAAAGAAAAAAGAAGGAAATCCTGTCATTTGTGACAAAGTCGATAAACCTGGAGAACGTTATGTTCAGTGAAATAAGCCAGGCACAAAAGGACAAACACCACATGATCTCGCCATAAATAAATATGTGAAGTAAGTAATGCATTTGGTAATTAGCCTGATTTGGCCATACCACAGTGTATTCATGTGGTGCATCATAAATACATACCGTGCTTAATGGTTAATTAAAACGTAATTGATTTTTTTTAAGAATGAATGGTAGATCATGCATGTCTCACCTATCCATTGGTGCAGTGTGTGTCAGGCACTGATGAGTATACAATAGACAACAAGGTAGATGTGGTCCCGCCCCCTGGAGACTGGCATGCTATTGGAAAAAACAAATATTTTTAAAGTAAATAAAATAGTCACAAACTGTGAAAAATGCTAACAAGGAGACAAACAAAATTGGCCTGGAGAGCCCTGGCTTGGATGGACGTGTCAGAAATGTCCTGCAGAGAGCCAGGGGAAGGACCTTCCAGGGAGAGGGAACCGCAGGAGCTGAGTCCTCTAGGCAGGAAGGCCACTGCCTGCTGAAGGGTCAGAAGAAAGAGGAGAGTCGCTGTTGCAGAGTGAAGGAGGGAGACGAGCCGGGAAGGGGGTGGGGCCCAGAGCCTGTAGAGCTCAGCAGGCCCTGCCTGGAGAGCTGGACTTTATCCTCAGTACACTGGAAGGCAGTGGAAGGTTTTAAGCAGGGGCATAGCATGGTTCTACTGATGTTTTAAGCTCACTCTGACCTTGTGTAAGAGACTGGTTTGGATGGGGAGAATGAAAGCAGGAAGACCAGCTAGGAGGCTGTGGCAGTAACTGGATACCTCAGAGATGGATGCTGTTCTTTGAGACCCAGGTGGGGCAGCCGAGGTGGAGAGAAGTGGATGGATTTGGGATTTCATTAGCAAAACCAACAGCTAATGGAATGGATATGGGCATGAGAAAAGGTTCTGGCCTTACTACCTGGGTGGACAGTGGTGCTGTTTACTGAGATGGGATGACTGAGGGACAAGTTTGGAGGAAGGGGATAGGAGAGTTAATGAAAAGTTCCATTTGGGACCTGCTAAATTTAAGGGTCTGAGAGCCACCCAGAGCTGAGCTCGAGGAGACAGCTATATGTGTGGAGTCATAGGCATGGTGGAGGGAGAGGGCCAGGTCCCACTGAAGAGGGCAGGATGAGGGGTCAGGTCAAAATCTGGCCCACCACTTACCAGCTCTGTGACTTTGACAGTTTTCTTAAAGTTTCCTCATCTGTGGAGTGGGGCTTCCGGCAGCTCCTACCTACATCAGGATTTGTTGTGATGGTTTGAGTTCGTACACAGAAAGAGCTTACATTTCAATAGTGAGAATTCAGTAAATGTCAGCTTCCTGTAATAACAATTATCATCATCTTAGCTACAGTAATTTTCTTGCCATTTGTCTCTTTCTAATTAGAATCAAGTACCTTGATAGCTGGTAAACACTTCTCCTGATGTTCTTGGAATTATTCATTTACGAGTCTGTGAGCTCTGAGAACACAGGGTCTGTGTCTCCCACCTTTGTAGTCCCGTAGTGTGGGGCCCAGCACACTGTAGGTGCCCAGTAATGTTTATCCAGTCATATGGAATGAAGAATGTATATTTTTCATGCAAAAATGCATATTTGATTGAATCCATCAAGCATGAAGGATATCAGAAGGAACTTAGACAAAAAAGAAGAAACTCCAATGGGTGTCTTTCTGTGACAATAATTTACAGCATCTTTGCTCCCAAGAATGGAGCTCTTGCTTTCAGAAAGGAGCCTCTTCCAGAATTGGATGGTGGTCTGTGAGAAAGGTTTTCTCTATAGTGAGTCAAATCTGATACCTCCCTGGGATTTGCACACACACAACCCCAATTGAGGGTCCAGAATTTTCAGTACGGCACATCCAGGCCTGTGCACACCTCTCCCGGAAGCCTCTGTGATGTGTGCTCTGGGACCTTTCTCTCTTACTCTGGCCTGCCTCCCTCTGTCATGTTCATTTTGTCTGAAGCTCCTTCCTTACCCATTTTTCAGGGATTGTTGGTCCCTTGGATGAAGCCCACAGTCGCAGCAAGGGTCCCCCCTCCTCCCCTGGAGATAGATGCTGTGTTTACATTCTGGAAGGATCCATGGTTTCTCCTTGTGTTCTTTCTGGGCCCCTAGTCTCTGCCCTCTCCCAGATAAAAGTCAAGACACCCAGTTATATTTCAGTTTCAGATAAACAATGAATAATGTTTTTAGTATAAGTGTGTCCCATGAAATATTTCTCAAGTATTTTTATTTGCTAAATCTGGTAACCCTAGCTGTAAGAGAGCCACGTTCAAGGCCCCCAAGAGCTGGGCCAAGAAGTTCTATGGCTCAGCCACGTTCTGTGCCCTAGAAGCTCAGGTCTCAGATGCTGATGCCATAGACTGAAGCCAGGCCCCGGCCCTCCAGCCAGTCCTCCACCACTACCAGGGTAACCCTCTGTCTTCCCTGGATAGCCTTTCAACAGCGTTTGGGTGTTCTTGACTTTCCCACCTGCCATGAAAAGCCCTTAATCCTGGAGTCCAGATTCTGATCAACTCTGGGCCACTAAGTACCTTCCATTGTCCCTCCCAGGACTCTCCTACAAAAAGGCCCTTGGAGGCCTGGCCTGACGCTTAGGTCCTGAGACAGGTGTGCAGAGCAGATCCCCCAGCTCAACACCAGGCTTCTGGCTCCGGTCCTTGGAGTCCATCTGCATCCCAGCAGGTCCCCCTGGTGGCCAGAAGCAAACGCTTCATGTCTAGCATCTAGAGCCAAAGCATCTCCTACCCCTGGGTTCCCATTCTGGGATAGTTTTCAGACAAAGGCTCCTCCGCAGAGATGAGTGATGTGTCAGGAACCCAGGGACAGGCCAGGGCCACACACATCACATTCACTTATTGGGACTCTTTTGGTCATTCACTCCTCAGGTGCTCAGGAGTCTCAGCGCCATAAACCTGGGACAATGGCCCCCTCTCATTCCTCACAAACTTCGCCCTTACTTCCACCACAAAGTGGGTTCATTAGAGGCAGGAACAGAACCAGGAATCTCAAACACCAGGCTCCTCCCCTTAGTTCCCACCCCCTGAGTCAGCAAGCAGGGGGAGCGTGAGGGGGTCTGGGACAGCTCTGACTCCAGCTGACACACCTGCCTCTGGGTAGGGGCGGTGCATATCTGAGAAGCGGGCAGGCACACATGGAGAAGACAGAGTCCACGCCCTCTGCTCCATCCCAGAAGCCACTATGTCAACTCAGCCCCTCATCACTTCACACTTTGGCAGTGGCTTCTGTCCACTCAGCTGGTTCAGTTGGCTCTAGCACGTCTCCTGGCCTCTAGAGTTGGCTCAGGCCCACCCTCCATCCTCTCCTAGGGTTGGCCATCCAACCATATCACTCCCCTCATGGCTTTTAAGGATAAAGTCTGAAGCCTTAAGGACTATGTCACATGTCCTCTGTGGTCTAGGCCCTGCTTACCTCAGCTTCTGCCTAGAAGTTTATGCCCCAGAAACACTGAAACCTCCGTGGTTACCCTCACACAGCCTGCATGTCTCGACACCATACTTTTGCTCATACTGGTCCTGCTCACAGCTTTTCTGCTCTCTCTTCTCCTATCTCCTGAGTTAAGATACAAGCCAGATGCAGTTGCTCATGCTTGTAATTCCAGCACTTTGAAAGGCCAAGGCAGGAGAATTGCTTGAGGCCAGGAGTTCGAGAGCAGCCTGGGCAACATAACAAGACCCTGTCTTTACAAAAACAAATTTTTGATGAGCTGGGTGTGGTGGTGCATCCCCATAGTCTCAGCTACCGGAGTAACTAAGACGGGAAGATCACTTGAGCCCAGAGGTCTGAGGCTGCAGTGAGCTATGATCGCACCACTGCATTCTAGCCTGGGCGACAGAGCAAGACCCTGCCTCAAAAATTAAAATAAAAAATAAATAAAATAAAAAGACACAGATAGCCCAATGGTCATCTCCCTCAGGAAGCCTTGCTGGATCCCCTAGTCTCTGCCTGGCCACTTCCTTGCACTCCCGCAGCACATGTGTTCTGTAACAGTGCATGCCTCTTACCCCTCAATTCTTGCATTTGCCACATTGAATTATAACAACCCATTCCTGTGTCCTCTCCTTTTCCAGGCAGTGGGGCCCCAAGGGCAGGGATGGTGACATGTTTACCTTTGTGTTTTCAGCACCTAGAACAGAGCTTAGCACAAACAGGTATTCAATAAATGCTTAGTGATTTGATTTAATAATTAATTGATTGATCAGTTCATTGTGAGAAGGAAGTAACATCCTTTATAAGCAGAATTTGTAGCACCTTCTTGATTCCATTGATTCTCCTCCCCACCCTTCCCTAACCTCTTTCTCAATGCTCTGGGCTGGCTGGATGACAACTTCCCATGCACCTTGCCATTTATATTCCCGTTTGATCTTGCCAGTTCTCTGTCTTGCGACTGTTTTGAATGCAGAGAATCCACCCAGTATGTGTTCATTCAGCTCCCATTAACCTCTGTGTCCTTTGCCCTCTCAGGCCCTGGGATGGAGAGGCTCACCAGACAAGGCCCTTGATCTCAGAAGTCCCCAGCCTAGAGCAGGCAGTCAGACAAATAAACAGGCAAATAGTTAGGTCCTGTGATTGCAGGACAGGGGGACGGTAGATGAACAGGCCAGCTCTCCACACAGACCACCTGGGTTCAAATCCTAGCTCCACTGCTTTCACACTGTGTAGCCTTGGACAGGGCCCTTATCTGCGTCTGTTTCCCCATGGGTAAAAGAGAGGTCACAGGATTTACCTCTTGGGCTATGTGGGGATTCAATGAATTAATTCATGCAAAGAGCTTAGCAAGAGTGCCTAGTCCATAGTAAATATTCAATACGTATTAGTCGTTATGTGACTTAGCTCAGTATGCTATGGGAGCACACAAGAGACTAGACAGATTCACAGCAGTCATAAAGGACAAAGGATCAAGAGACATCCGGAGACAATCATTTTAATTGGAGTCTAGGAACAGGCAATTTACATGAAACACAAATGCAGTGTTCCAGGGTACTTCCTGCAGAGTTTGTTCCTGTGCCCCTCTGGGAAGCCGCTGCACCCGCATGATGTCTCTTCCCTTCCTTAGGGCTGACGACTGCTTTTGTGCATCTCGGAAGCTGGATGCAGTGGCCATCGAAGCCAAGTTTAAGCAGGACCTGGGTTTCCGGATGCTGAACTGTGGACGAACAGACTTGGTGAAGCAGGCGGTGTCTCTGCTGGGGCCTGATGGGATCAATACCATGAGTGAACAGGTACAGGGGCCAAGGGTCTGAACGCTCCCCACCTCCTCCATGTGCACCAGCCCTGGCAAGACAGAGACAGCTGGTGAATCCCCACCGCAGGCGCTGGGCAGAGGCTCCCCCTGCTGACGGCTTAGATTGCTTGCCTGCTTGTGTTTTTCTTCAGTTTTTAAAATATCTTAGAAAAATACTGTGGTTCATCTTTATAGAAGTAGCACATGATCATTGCAGCTGAAATGGAAAAGGGAGGAAAAATAGGCCCATTCCAGAAAGGAAATAATGCCATCACCATGTAACCATCATTTATATTTAGTATCTGTCCTTCAACTCCTTCTTCCAGGGTGGTTAAAATTAGTTTTCTGCTTGTCTGTCTGTTCCTGCACAGGACAAGCCCAGACAGATTTCATCAAAATTTTAGAGTATGTTTAAGATGCACAAAAGTCATTCTGGGGACCCTAGGAGGTGCCTCAGAGATAGGCAGCTATCCCCCCTAACTCCTGAAACTGAGGTACAGTGAGAGATACGTGGGCCCACCAGTCAGGGAGATACCTTGTGTGGTGAACTGTCATGGACAGAGAAAACAAACAGCAGTTATAAATGCAAGTCTCACATGGAAAGTCACAAGAGACAGATGGGGCCGCTTCTCACATGGCAGCTCATGCAGTGAGTTCTAGAGAGGGAATGACAGGGACTATTTATTTAACTACAGCTATAGTAATTTTATGGAGCAACACCAAGGAGCTCTAATACACACAAACACAAACGCAGACATACATGTATATTTATATTCTTTTTAAAACCCCAGTGATTTATTACATCTTGCCTTTTTCAATATTTTATTTTAAAGTTCCTTTGCAATATTGTTGAATATTCTTTTTTTTTTTTTTAAGAGATGAGATCCCACTATGTTGTCCAGGCTGGCCTTGAACTCTTAGGCTCAAGAGATCCTCCTGCCTCAGCCTCCTGAGGAGCTGGGACTACAGGTGTGCACCACCACATCCGGCTTATTTTTATATTTTTTATAGACACAGGGTCTCGCTACACTGCCCAGGCTGGTCTCGAACTCTTGGCCTCAAGGGATCCTCCCACCTTGGCCTCCCAAAATGCTGGGATTACAGGCATGAGCCACTGGGCTCAGTGTCTTTTTTTGTTAATCACTTTTAATGGCTACACAAAATGGTCATTATTATTTATTCATTGACCAGGCCTCAATTGTTGGAAATTTAGGTCGTTTCCAATTATTTTTATTAATAATGCTAAGCTAAATATATTTACACGAGTCTTTGTTCAAATCTGTGATTATTTCATTAGGGAAATTTTTTAAATGCAAATAGTGACTCAAACGCACCCGCTTTTCTTAAGGTTCTCAATCTTAAATTACTTTCCCAGAACTTTTGTTTCCTTTTACACACCCTCCAGCTATATGTGTGTTCACTATTACTGTTCTGCTTATCTTTTGCCTGTTTTTCATTAGAGCTTTACTGTTTTTCTTCTTTATTCAGGAGTGCTGTTTACGTATTAGGGACATAATCCTTTGTTATAATGTGATAAATATGCCTCAATTCTTTGTTTACCTTTTGATTTTGCTTATAATGTTTTCAATTACACATCCTCAATGCTGTAATGATTTTTGTTTGTGATTTCTTCCATTCCTTTTATGCCTAGAAAGAGATCCACAAACCAGTTAGATATCTTTTATGGTTTTAATTTTTGCTGTATATCTCTAATCAAACTAGAAATGATTTTGATGTGTGGCGTGAGAAAAGTCTTTAATTTGGATGTTTTCCCAAATAACCGACTTCGTGACACTGTTTGTTGAAAATCCATCCTTTCCTTCTGTTGGTTGTGATGCTTCGTTTACAGAAACAAGGGTCATTGGTGAATCTGGTATTCCTGAAGGCCATTCCTCATTCACTTGCCTTTTGCTTACAAATGACCATGTCAAACCAGATGTCAGTGATGGGCAATGCCACATGCTCAGAGGCACTCAATTTCCCTTGATGCTGACCAGCAGCTTTTATAGAGCAAAGATGATACTTGTTATATTGTGAAAGAGAAAATATCAGATAAACAGTGTTTACCAATGAGGTAGCTTAGGGCTGATATTGCAGAATCAATCTAGAAAGTTCCTAAGAGCTTTAGGTGTTTAGCAAACACCCTTAGGTCTGTTGCACCCTGAGACAGGCAAACGAACGAAAATCCTCCAAGGCAAGGAAAGATACATGCTGAAAAGGCTGTGGAGGCTACCTCATCGCCTCTATTTTGGTTTCCACATGTGGAGGGTTGTGACCTTACGAGTCGCAGCGCTGCACGTTTATTTTTGTCATGCCAGAGCACAAGCATGGTCTCCGAAACACAAGTAAGATTTTTCATTTGTTATCGTCAACTGACCACGGCCACCTTGTAAACGTTCTCTGTTCTCTGGTTTTTAACTCACCGCAGGGCATGACTCCCCTGATGTATGCCTGCGTCCGTGGGGACGAGGCGATGGTTCAGATGCTGCTGGATGCCGGAGCTGACCTGAATGTGGAGGTGAGGGTGCAGAGGCCTGCAGGGCCCCTCGGCCGGCAGTCCCCAGGGGAAGGCGAGCAAGAAAGGGAGGCTATTTCTCCCAAGAGCTGCCGCTGAGGGTGTACAGTGCAACACATAGATCCTTCCTGTGTCCTTTTAGTTGCTGTGGCCCTGGTGAGACCACCATCCTGAGGCCCCAGCTCAACCAAACCCCAAGGAGCTGCCTGCATGTATGTTATGTTTAAAAACAACCAACATAACTGCAAGGAGTGCTGGCTTTTCCTTGACTCGGCCGTCCCGATTTCCAGAGTTCCCGATTCCCACGGCTGATCCATTTCTTCTAGGATGGGGCAGAAAGAGCACTCCTGAGCCATCAGCCCTCTCTTTCCGCTGAACACACAGCAGAGGAGGCACTGACTCAATCCCTACACTGAAGTCTCCCTCCTACAGATCCTCCATGCTCCCCCTCCAAACCCTGTTTGGCTCACCTTGTTGGCTGAGTTGACAGATCTTAAAGCTAATCTCAGAGCTTCCCTGAGACAATGTGGTCTGGTGGAAAGCATGTCCCCCCAAAAACCCTGCCCTCCCTTCCCCCCTGCAACACTGGCCTTAGAATCTGACAGATTTGGGTTCAAGTTCGGATGCCACCACTGCCATGGCGACTTGCTTTTGTGCTTGGGCAAGTACCTTAACCTTTTTTCTCCCAATCTGCAGAATGGGAGAATAATCGCACCCATCTCATATAGTTGTCAGAAGGGATATAGAGAGTAAGTTTGGAACTCAGTTAATATTGGTCCCTCCACCCACACCCCAACCTTGTCATAGGTGAAATACCACCTTTTTACCACGTTCTGTGCTGCCTGAAGACCTGCTCTCCCTGGCGGCAAGATATTGGCAGTATCAGACAGCAAAGAGATTGATGGGCTGAAATCATCATTCAGCAACCCTGGGAAACCTTTTCAGTTCAAAATTAGATGCCCTTGCAGTCTCAGTACTGAGTGTGTGTGTTTTTTTAAATGTGAGTTTTATATTTATCTGAGAAAAGCAGACAATAGACATAGTTTTGGATCCAGAATCATTTTGGATCCTATAACTTTGGAATCTGTGGGGATTTTCCCTCCTGCTGTGAATCCTTAAGCACCATGCAGACCCGCGCAAGGGGTCCTCAGCATTGGGTTCTAGGGCATTCTCGGGTCCTCTCTAGCCCATCCCACGGATCTCAGCTCAGGCCTTCCTCCGGTGGATGCTTAGTGAACCATACTGCTCTGAGTGAAGCAGGCATTGAGGTTACATGACCCCAGGAGTGTTTGGGAGAAAAGCTCCATGTGGGTGCTGCTCTTGCAAGAGCCTAGCCTTCAGCTGCCCTGTCTCTTCTCTCTTGGCCTGCAGTGTTTTGAGGCCCCCATCCTGAAAGCCCAGTCTCAGATTGTTCATTCGTGATGTGTCCTAGAAAAGCTTCATGCCCATATTGCGGTAGCACCAGAGGGTCCTTGTCAACCAGGAAGCCAGCAGAAGAGTGAAATGAGAACAGGGTAGGGCCAGTTGTGATCAGACGGTGAAGTTCCTCCATCAGACGAGTGATGGACTTCCCTGGCTTGAAAGCTGAAAGCAGACCGTCCCTTGCCTGGGGTTTGCCACCACTGAGAATCTCTCTTAAAAGTATGGATGGCATGGTAGTGGCATCTCATGCTCTCTGACATCCTGTAGCTCCCAGAACCACCACCCTCTGTTAGGTAGAAAGAGGAAGGAGACAGGCCAGAAAGCTGGCTCATTGTAATCGCCATTACAGCTTCTCCAAAGCACCTTAGAGGCGATCAGAATCATCCATTATTTCCTTTCAGAGAAGCAAAGGAGTCCTTCTTATGCACAGAGGACGTAAAGTCACTGAGACATTTTCTCACTGCCTTCAAGGGTAAAATCTCCAAAACACGGACTTCCAGTGTCCTGGCTTTGGGGAATTGCTTTGGTCTTTGTTCTTACAAACACAAACAGGACAGATCCACGGCTTTGGTGAGAGGTGTTTGGAGCATCCAGCAGTGGAAAATCCCTGCCCTGTATTGCCAGCTCTGCCCAAGGCATCCTCCAGGATGTCTTTTTGTCCATCTCTAGCCCATATGCCCAGCCACAGATAGGTCAAATTTGCTAGCCTAAGTATTGTGAAGGTCACATTTTGAAAATAACTTCAATTTGTTTATAGGTTGTCAGTACTCCTCATAAATATCCATCCGTCCACCCCGAGACCCGCCATTGGACGGCTCTGACTTTTGCTGTGTTGCATGGACATATTCCTGTAGTTCAGGTATTAACGTATTTCCCTATCCACATCTGACCTTTGATTTTACCTCTTCCATAACACACATCTATACCTCTCCCAGCATGCATATTCTCTAAGACATTCATATTGGTTAACTGCAATTCAATGTAGCATATTCATATCATGTGAATAAAAATATTATATGTAGTGATCTATATGGCCAGGCTTTAACCAATATGAAATGATCACGTATCCACACACAGCCTCACACACAGAGTGACAGACCCATGAAGTTCTTCCTGGTTGCTCTGGGGTGGGGCTTCAGCTGTTTTCATGGATTTGTTCATTTTGCTTGTTGCAACATGAACATGGTTGCTACTGATACCTTAGAACCTTCCCTTAGGTGTGACCCCTGGTGTTTGTGTAGAATCCAGTGGTTTCCAGCCAGTGGGAGGAAGCATCCAAGACACCAAGGGAGTGTTTCCAAAAGACACTTGCTTGGATCCCACTTCTTGAGAATCAGATCCAGGAGGTCTAGAGTAGGGCCTTGGCTATGTGTCTTCTGAAACAGCTCCAAGCACAGTGACGTGTCCTCATTGGAGGTCCTTTGGGCATATAAATGTGTATTGCTTGCACTTTTTCTGGCTGTTGTAGTTGCTGTTCAGTGAACAGCCATACAGTACATTCTAAATCATAAGCTTGATCTTTACTTCATCAGAAAAGAGAGATCAGCATCCGAGTTCATGACCACACCTGGTCCCGTAGTGAGCGCTGAGCTTTGGGCACATCAGGAACTCACCTCCTTTTGTGTGGTCTATGCCTCTTGATTCCATGCAGAGCAGGGACAGCTCTGCAATGCTGGAATTTTGTGGGAATCCTTTGTTGTTTCCTGGGTCATGAGAATCCTTAGAACAGATCCCAAGTCATGTTTCAGGAGGCTGAGAGTGTGACGTGTCACACTGAGAGCTGGCTTCTGCCTATAGAACAGTATGCCCAGTCCACTCCTGGTAGAGGAAACTAAGAAAGAAGGGGTCGGATGGTGGTCTGGTGGACACAGATGTCATTCTTTAACATGCAAGGACATTCTCAACCTTTAAATCAGGAATGGGAACAGTGAGCAGCCAAGCAAAGTCACACAGAAGTCAGGCCACCTCCCTGCCACAGGGCCAGCGATCACGGAGTGCCAAGTAGGTGGCTCCCCCATGGCCGTGCCCTCAGGGAGCCCTAAGTAGGCAGTAAAGATAGCAGATTTTTCCCCCATTTTCCATCAGCAGTCCTGACAGCACATTCACTGTGAATGAGATCCAGCATGAACAGAATCCCTGCCTCTTTAGGAAGCCCAGCTATCTCAGGGAATGCACAGAATGAAGCCATATGAAGCAAAACTTCTGGAAGCTCACTCTGCCACTTTATTAACTGATCTTGCTGGCCAGAAACCTTAGCATTTGCTAAACTGTCCTCAGGGCCATCCAGGTGGGGCCCTGGGGGCCCCCCAAAGTCCTTCAGAACTCTTGAGAGTCTGTGGTTCTACGAGGCTACCCTAGTGCCCTCTGAGGCTTTGTGTAACCAGCCCAAGAGGGGAACCTTCCAGCATTCCTGTGCCAAGGACCTTTAGCCCAGTGCTTCCAGAAATGTTAATGTATGTACACATCCCCTGGAGATCTTGTTAAAATGCAGACTCTCATTCAGTAGACCTGGGTGGGGCCTGAGAGTCAGCATTTCCCACAAGCTCCCAGGTGGTGCTGATGCTGTTGTGCATGGAACACACTCTGAGTAGTCTGGGGTTCTAGCAGCAGTGAGAGGCTCTCAATTCATCCTCCGAGGTACAGTTGCCCTTCAGCCTGTGCACGCGGTCACCGACCCAGAGGGAGGGAAGGAGCGCTGGCATCTCACCGATCCCAGCAGTCTTTCCTGACGCCTGTGCACAGTGTATCTCCTCTCACCGTCTCGATGGCCGCTCTTCCTCCGCAGCTCCTTCTGGATGCTGGGGCCAAGGTGGAAGGCTCGGTGGAGCACGGCGAGGAGAACTACTCGGAAACGCCCCTCCAGCTGGCAGCTGCTGTAGGTAAGAGCTGCCAGTTCTCACCCTGGCCAGGGAGCTCCAGCGCACCCTGGCCCTTGAAGTGCCTGTGACTATATTTTTGCTTTATTCTCTTATAAAACCCCCTTCTCTGGGCTTGCAGGAAATTTTGAGCTGGTTAGTTTGCTGTTGGAGCGTGGTGCCGATCCCCTGATAGGAACCATGTACAGGAATGGAATTTCTACAACCCCCCAGGGTGATATGAACTCTTTCAGCCAGGCTGCAGCCCACGGACACAGGTAGGCTAGGATGGGCCAGAGCCAGAGATCCCGAGTGGTGCTTGTTAAAAATGCAGATTCCCAGGCCTACCCCAGACCCATTGTCTCTCTGGATGTGGGGCCCAGAGGCAGTGTGAGGTGGTCCAGGCCCCGGGCCTGGCCAGAGCGACCCTGCCTGCCAGCTGACAGCCAGCTCCATGCAGTGCACATCCACTCAGAATGCCTTATTTTACCCGCCCCTGGCCAGCTTTAAACTCACGGAGAGACGTCACTCTTGGTTGGTTTTGCTCAGAGCACGTCATGTCAGCTGCTGTGAAGTATAAGAATCCATTTTAAAAATAATAAAACCTTTTGTGTTTGGTGACTTCCCTTCTACATCTCCTTCAGAATTTCCCCCCTGATCATCAGCTTTCATTACACATAACCCCGAGCAAAGCACATTCACTGTGGAGGGAGGGCAGGCTGACGGTGACAAGTGCAGAGTTCTAGAGCCTTCTAGATTTTTGAGGAAATCACTTAGCTCCAAGTTGCCCCAAGGAAACAAGGCCAGTCATGCCCCATCATCTCCTCCATCCTCAAAACGTGACACCCACTGTTAGGCCTCTGAAAGTGCCACCCGTTGTTCTCGTCATCCTCCCACCCAAGTTAGTGGCCCCCTGCTTCCCCAGCCTGCCCTTGCCCTGCCCCGGCAAAGCCACTTCCATCTCTGAGTGTCATCCTCTCTGGGTTTATGATTGACAGGAATGTGTTCCGCAAACTGCTCGCCCAGCCAGAGAAGGAGAAGAGTGATATCCTGTCCCTGGAGGAGATTCTGGCTGAGGGGACTGACCTGGCAGAGACAGCCCCGTCCCCCCTGTGCGCCAGCCGCAACAGCAAGGCCAAACTGAGGGCCCTGAGGGAGGCCATGTATCACAGCGCTGAGCATGGCTACGTGGATGTCACAATTGATATCAGGAGCATAGGTCAGTCTGGGCACCCTCCACCATGGGCACCATGGTGCCGCCAGCTTTAGGTCCACACGCACATGAGCACGCATGCACGCACACACACACATGCAAAACACGCACATGCACACACACACAAGGGGGCCCAGGGAGCCTCCCGTTTACCAGTTGAAACACTTCCAGGCCAAGATACCCACACCGTCCCCATAGATAGCAGCGTCCTGCCTGCCCCAAAGACCCGTCCTCAGACCATCTTTCCATGATTCCCAAACACTGGACCCTGGGGCAGGAATTCAAATCACCTGGGGAACTGGTCTGAATACCGATTGCCAGGCCCTACACCCAGAGGCTCTGCTGTCGAGGGTCTGGATGGATAAAGGCTGGAAATCTTTATATTTAACAATCATCCCAGGTGGTTCCCAGTGGTTGAGGAATCACTGCCTTTAGAGCAGCCAAGTCCACGAAGCAGCACTGGGCAGTTGTTAGGGTGAGGGCGCCCCTTTCTTACTACAACTCCTCTTGAGCTTCTGAGGGCAAATCCACTCTCAGGAAGGTTGAGCTGGCTCTTCCTTGGGTGAGCTAGCCCAGAGCCATCTCCTCCGTGTGTCTGGGGAACAAGGCTAGCCTAGCCTTCACCAGCCTAGTGGCTTTCGCTCTGGCTTGGAAACAGCCGGACCTAGCCATGGGTCCCTAAACACAAGGTGTGGCAGATTAAGGCAGGCTGAGGGCTGAGGAAAGACTCCTAATGCTGTTCTGGAAACGACCTCTCTCTCCAGGGAAGGTGGGGAGGGGTTAGTATGTGAAACATTTGTGCTATTGCCCTGGGAGCCCATTTTGCATGATTGTGAAGCTCGAGATTCTGAATGGGCTACTTGTTATAAACAGTAGCGAGACTCCTCGTCCGTCTGTGCCTCTGCATGAGAGGGGAGAGGCAAATTACAGCAATCAGCTGCTGGAGAGGCCCCTGTTAAAGGAGGAAGACCTGATGAAGTGCCTGCAGATGGAAATCTTGTTTTGCACAGAGGAGCGGCAGGAATATCCTCCCATGTCTTCTTATTCGGGTGTGAATATCTGTCTTAGCCGGAGCTGTAAATGGTGAAGTCCACCAACGGGTTTCACCAGCTCTAAGCTCTCATCCGAGCATGGATGTGTTCCAGATCCTTGGGCACATCCACTCTTTAATCCTGGGCAAGACTCTTCTCCCCACTGAGCTTCTTTCCCCAGTAAGTAGAGGGGACAGAGCCTGTGCGCTCAGAATCCAGAAGTATGGAATCTGCATAAGTAGCATGCATAATAATTCCAATATACTACGCGATGATTATATCTTGTGAAATGCAGCCCCTAATAATATGAGTAGCATGCAGAGATGGACACCCATAGTTGAAGGATTATGACCTTTAATTTCAACTTTTGCAGGTCTTTGGGAAAAAGTCTACACTTGTTCTATTCGTTGAAAGTCAATCCCTTGGTCTCGTCATTTAGTAATGTCCTGGGAAAAAGCCAACTTCCAGATAAAAACTCGCCTACTCCTCTGGTTGTTTTCTGCCTTTCCCCTCTCTCTCCCCCTCCCCTGCCACCTTCCCTGGCTCCTCTTTCCGCTCCAGGCGTCCCGTGGACTCTACACACCTGGCTGGAGTCTTTGCGGATCGCCTTCCAGCAGCACCGCAGGCCTCTCATCCAGTGCTTGTTAAAGGAGTTTAAGACCATTCAGGAGGAGGAATACACGGAGGAGCTCGTGACCCAAGGCCTGCCCCTGATGTTTGAGATCCTGAAAGCCAGCAAGGTATGTGGGGTTTGAGGCTGTTGTGGTCATCGGCAGAGAACAAAGCCAGAGGTTCCCAGATCTGAACGGTATTTTAGCCTGGTGTTCCCCTTTGAGTGGGATCACTACGGTCATAGCACCCAGTGGCGAATGTACCCCAGCAGACGAAAGCTACCTGTGCACTCATTTGTGGGGCGGCTGTCTTGCTGAGCATCTGCATGAGCTGAGGCACTTGGGCACATGGGCACATGGACAGCTTAGATACCTTCTAACTCGAGGAACTTGCAGAAGAGCTAGAAAGATGATACCAACATGTGTGCCCCAACAGCATTATGAGACAGTTGATAAGACAGTATTAAATGTGGGGGTGCAGGCTAGGACAGGTGTGGGAGTTCAGGAGGGAGTAATGGGAGGGTGGGCCCCCCTGAGGTGCTGAGACTAGACCATGTCAGGATGGACGATAGAAATCGGTAGGATGAGGGAAATGGGTGCAGCTTTCTGGATAAATAGAACACAGACCCTGCTGAGGTTTCTGGAAAGCCAGGCCCTGGGAGAAGGCTTTTCAGGCTGAGAGGGTCAAATGAACCTAGCTCTGACCTCTTGGGATTTACCCCTGCTGACGCCTATATCCCCAGCAACAGGGAAATGCAGCCTCTTCGTAACAGCAGTCCAGCCTTTCAACTATTACAACATTAATTCTTAAAAATCTCTCTGGGGTTGTTTGGTGATGCTCTCTAGACACTCCAGTCCCCACAGGACCCCAGCACCAGCCCTCTCACCTCTTTGCCCTAGAACAGCCTTTGTGGAACTCTGGGGTCTACCACGGAGCCTGGGAAGTCTCAGTGGAAATTGGCCTCTGAACCAAAGGGCAGTGTGGGTCCCCCTGCCAAACTGGGCTGCGTGACTGTCCATGGGGCGTTAGAGGGGACATAGGGCTGCTTCCTCCACACAGCAGGGACAGCCCTTCTGTAAGGAGGCAGCAACACAGCATCTCTGCTTTCGGAGCTCTGGGCCTTGGGTGGAAAGCAAGTCCCATTAGGTGTTCTCATTAGCGCCTGTCCTTAGCCTGGTGTCCCGGGGCCATCTGCAGGCTGGATTTGTGCTTAAGGTCAAGACCCACCAGGACCCCAAATGGGAGCAGGTGCATCAGGCCTAGGATAACAAGCTTCAGCGAGTCCATGAGGAGTAAAACCTGCTGGAAGCATTTCAAAACCAAACTCCCTGCCCAACTTAAAAATAAGTAAATGAATAAAGAGGCTTTCACCTGAAATCACCTAAGAAACTGTCTTAATGAGAAACATGGCTGGGTCTGTTCCCAGGGTCTGGTGTTCAATCATTTTTGAGGTTTTCTTTGTCTGTTTGTTGTTTTCAACTTCTCTTCAGGCTATACTGGGAATTCCAGAATGTATTGAGACATTCTGTTTATTAAGTAAACCTAAACTGTGAGTTCTAAAACTTTACTTTGAAATATGGCATATGTACAGAAAAGTAACCAGCTCATAACTACAAAGCCAAATGAATTTTCATAAGATAGACAAACTGTTCAATCCGCATCCAGACCAAGAAATGGAACATGACTAGCACCCGAGTGGTCCCCTCACGCCCTGCTCTGCTGCTATCCCCCAAAGGGCCGCCACTCTCCCGATGTCTAACACCACACTTTGTTTTGCCTGGAGCCACAGTGTGTTTGACTTGGACAGTTCATTAGATAGGAAATAGTTCTCAGAACCTGAACCCATGATTATAAGAATCTACAGGCTGCAGCGTACAAACTACCCTCCATTCACAGAAGTGGTGGGTGCTCCCATCGTTTAATAGTCAGTCATTTGAAAATCAGGTTGACTGGGTACGGGGGCTCATGCCCATAATCCCAGCACTTTGGGAGGTCGAGGTGGGAGGATCGCTTGAGCCCAGGAGTTCGAGATTAGCCTGGACAACATGATGAAACTCTGTCTCTACAAAAAATACAAAAATTAACTGGGCATCGTGGTGTCTCAAGAGGAGGGAGGCAGTGAAGGGTGTTTTGCTTTTACAGGGGGTTCAATGGCATCCCCTACTGGTGAAATGTGGCTTTACACATCACATGAACTGACCACGGGCCCGGGGGGAGGTTAAAGAGGAAATCAGTTTCCCCGAGCCTGCAGGGTGAAGTCACCCATTCCCCAGGCACAGCGGACATTCTTATGGTCAAAAGAAAAACTGGAGAGAGATGATGATGGCAGAGAAATTCCAAGTTGAGAAGACAGTCTCCTGTTGGACGATAGGGCGGCCATCCATCACATAGCCAGCTGGCATTGTTCCTTTTCCCTGCACTCTAGGATTCCTGTTCAAATGTTTGTCCAAACAAATATCCTTTTTTTTTTTTTTTTTAAGACAAAATCTCGCTCTGTCGCCCAGACTGGAGTGCAGCAGTATGATCTTGGTTCACTACAACCTCCGCCTCACAGGTTCAAGCCATTCTCGTGTCTCAGCCTCCCAAGTGGCTGGGATTACAGGCATGCACCACCATTCCTGGCTAATTTTTGTATTCTTAGTAGAAACAGGGTTTCACCATGTTGGTCAGGGTGATCTCGAACTCCTGATCTCAAGCAATCCTCCCATCTCAGCCTCCCCAAGTGCTGGGATTACAGGTATGAGCCACTGCTTCTGGCCAAACATCTTGTTTTATCAGAGTAGTGAATAGATTATTGCCAAGAAATCCACTTTATGGTCAATTTATAGAAACAGCTGTCCTGTAAAGTGAGGCATATTCCTGACACCATTCTTGGTTTGTGCTCACTCAAACCATACTTGAAATCTGACCGCACATCTGCTTCTATGTTCTTGCTTCTAAATTTGAACTTCAAATGAATTCAGCGTCTCCAGACTTCCCCAGGAGCAGAACAATATATGCATTTTTAAAAATACATCTGTTTAAAAAGAGTTCCCAACTTCTTTTTCTTTTTTTTTTTTTTAAGATGGAGTCTTGCTCTGTTGCCCAGGCTGGAGTGCGGTGGTACAATCTCAGCTCACTGCAACCTCCGCCTCCTGGGTTCAGGCAATTCTCCTGCCTCAGCCTCCCAAGTATGCTGGAAACTACAGGCGCGCGCCACCACTCCTAGCTAATTTTTGTATTTTTAGTAGAGACGGGGTTTTACCACATTGGCCGGGATGGCCTCAATGTCTTGACCTCCTGATCTGCCTACCTTGGCCTCCCAAAGTGCTGGGATTTCAGGTGTGAGCCACTGTGTCCGGCCTTTTTTTTTTTTTTTTTTTTTTTTTTTTTTTGAGACAAAGTCTCACTCTGTTGCCCAGGCTGGAGTGTAGTGGTATGATCTCAGCTCACTGCAACCTTGCAACCTCTGCCTCTCAGGTTCAAGCTATTCTTGTGTCTCAGCCTCCTAAGTAGCTGGGATTACAGGCACCCACCACCATGCCTGGCTACTTTTTGTATTTTTGGTAGAGACAGAGTTTCACCATTTTGACCAGGCTGGTCTCGAACTCCTGACCTCAGGTGACCTACCTGCCTTGGCCTACCAAAGTGCTGGGATTACAGGCATGAGCCACCACATCTGGCCTCTAGCTTGTTTTTCTAACACAAAATTCCTCTAGGCATAATCAAGAGATAATCAAGAGTGCCCACTTGGTTGCAGGCACTACTGTGGTGATGGGACAGATATGTTCTTTATCCTCCTGGAGCTTACTGATAGGGAGCAAGAAAATAAATCAACAAAACAGAGTCAGAGCATGATCAGTGTTTACAAAATGAAATTGGACCATTATGGTCTCTGGGGGTGGGGCTGGTGAGGTCTAACTTAGACAAAATGGTCAGGAAGTTTTCCCTGAGAAAGTGGCATTTGAACTACCACCTAAGTGAGGAAAAGCTTCCAGCCGTGCAGAGATCTGGGGCAAAAGCATAAGAGAACTGCAGGTGATTAGGCTCCTAGTAGGAACATGTTTGTGTGCTCAAAGGAAAAAGTGTAGGAGATAAAAATCAGATTGCACTGGGCCAGGGAAAGTTTGGGTTTTCTTCTATGTGTAATGAATGGGACACGACAAGAGAGGTTTTAGATTGGGGCAAAGTGTGATCTGTGGGGGTTTTTTAAAATTTTTTTTAAGTTTTTAAGATTTTCATTTTGTGATGAAAAACTCAAAACTTAAAGTGTTTCTGTTTTTAAACTTTTTATTTTAAGATAATTATAGATTCATGCAGTTGTAAAAAGTGATACAGAGAGATTCCTGTGTACCATTTACACAGGGGGATCTGAGTTTCTCCCAACAGCAATATAAAACTATGGTAAAATATCACAACCAACATAGTGACATGATTGTCAACAAGCAGAAAATTCCCATCACCACAAGGATTCCTCATGTTGCCCTTTTAGAACCACACCCACTTCCATCCTGCCTCCACCCGTCAGCCCCTACCTAGCCTCCATTTCTCTAATTTTGTCATGTGATTTAAATGGAATCATACAGTATGTAATTTTGGAGATTGGACTTTTGGCACTTATCATAATTCTCTGAAGATCATCCAGGATGTTGCATGTATCCACAGCTTGTTCCTTTTCATTGCTGCATAGTATTCCATGGGATAGATGTACCCCAGTTTGCTTAAGCACGCAACTGTTGAAGGACATCTGAGTTGTTTCCAGTTTTAGGCTATCACAAGTAAAGCTGTTACAAACATTTATGCACAGGTTTTTGTGTGAATCTATCTTCATTTCTCTGGTATAAATGCCTAGGAGTACAACTGCTTGGTTTTACGGTAGTTGCATGTTTGGTTTTTAAATAAACTGCCAAACTGTTTTCAAAGTGACTGTACCCTTTTACATTCCCACTGGAAAAGACTGAGTAATTCAGTTTCTCCATATCCTCACTGTTTGGTGTTGTCACTATTTTTCATTTTAGCCATTCCGATAGGTATGTAGTGATATCTCATTGTAGTTTTAATTTGCATTTCCCTAAATGTCTAATGATGTTGAATATATTTTCATGTGCTTGTCCACCATCTGTATATTCTCTTCAAGTGAAATGTCTCTTTGTGTCTTAAGCTTAAGCTTGTATTCTAAATGTTTGCATTTCTACTGTTGAATTTTGATTGTTCTTTATGTATAGTAGATACTAGTCCTTTGTCAGATATGCGGTTTGCAAATATTTTCTCCAACTCTGTAGCTTGTCTTTTCATCCTGCTATCTTGATGCTGGCATTGATTTGTTTTTATTCATTCACTTGGAGATCTTCTTGGTCCATGGTATTATGAGTGGTCTTTGATTGAAATCTGGATGTTTTCTGAGGTTCTTGATCTTATTTAGACCTTCTGCTTTAGTTGACCTTCTCTGACACTGTTCTGACAGGGGAAGAGTGGTTGTCACCTCATTATTGCCAGGTGCATGCAGAAATCCAGGTTCCCCTACTTGGCCTCTGTTGGTACCCAAGTTAGGGGCTAGTTATTCGGGGTAGGTGGGAGCAGGTAAGTGTTCTGGCCCCCACGTGGTCTTCTCTGACATGTGGTGGGGGTGGCCCCATGACTACTGGGCAGTGGTGAGAGTCCGACTCTCCAGTGGTGTCCTGTGACACCACCCCAGCAGGGAGTGGGAGAGATGCCTCATTACTGCTGGGTGAGAGGGGAACACAGGCTCCCTGAGTCTCCACTGACACCTGGGTGTCAGGGGGTTGGGCCAAAGCTCTTTACTGGCTGGTGGGGATAAAGGTCCTGGCTCCCTGCTTGACCTTCAATGACACCATCTCGGTGGAGTTTCAGGGGTGCTCTGTTGCAGCCTGGCAAGGGTAGAAGTCTAGGCTTCCCACTTGACTTTTGCTGGCAAGGTGAGTCCACAGGTTTTCTGTGCTGTTTGGCTGGAGTAGAGCAGCTATTGTCTAAAAGTTTTCTGCCTTCTAGGCTATCCCTTTAGTGGTCCTTTGGCTACAGAGAACAGGCTTTTGTTGTGGTTTTTTCCCCGTCTATGCCATCAGTTGCAGCTTCTTCAATGTCAAGTATGGGATGATAAGGCAAAAAGGAAGTCCAGTGAAACCACCACTGTGCTGCTCCTCCAGTCCTAAGCTCCCTAGGTTGTCTGCCATCTTCTCTCTACCTTTTAAAGTCTTCTTATGTTTCTTTTATATATAATGTCCAGGGTTTTTAGTTGCACTTTGCAAAAGGATTAGGGAAAAGTAGGTCTATTACATCTTCCTGAAGCAGAAGTAATCATGTGTTTTTAAAAGATCAATCTGACCGCTGTGTACTATTGTCATCATCTTTTTTTTTTTTTTTTTTTTTTTTTTTTTTTTTTTTGAGACGGAGTCTCCCTCTGTCGCCCAGGCTGGAGTGCAGTGGCATGATCTCGGCTCACTGCAAGCTCTGCCTCCCAAGTTCACACCATTCTCCTGCCTCAGCCTCCTGAGTAGCAGGGACTACAGGTCCCCACCACCATGCCCGGCTGATTTTTTGTTGTATTTTTAGTAGAGATGGGGTTTCACTGTGTTAGCCAGGATGGTCTTGATCTCCTGATCTTGTGATCTGCCTGCCTCGGCCTCCCAAAGTGCTGGGTTTTATTGTCATCTTCTTAACCCATCTGGGATCTCAGGCACCCTCAAAGAAGTGAGTCTGTTTGCATAGCCCCCAGTTGGACAGTGACTGTCCATGTCACCAAAAGCAAAAACATCCATGTAAGCAGAAAAAATTATAGTAAAGGGGATCCATAAAGCCTCTAAGGAATGGTCCAATCTCTTTGTGCCTCTACCTCTCTAATAATTAACCATGAACAAAATGACAACTACCAAATAGACATAGGATCAGATCCCAAAAGTATCAAACAGCTCAAGAAGTCATCTGATTTGGGAGGCCAAGACAGGTGGATCACTTGAGTCCAGGAGTTTGAGAAGAGCCTGGGCAACATCACAAGACCCCATCTCAAAAAAAAAAAAAAAAAAAAAAAAAAAAAAAAAAAAGGCCAGGCACAGTGGCTCACTCCTGTAATCCCAGCACTTTGGGAGGCAGAGGCAGGTGGATCACGAGGTCAGGAGATCAAGACCATCCTGGCTAACATGGTGAAACCCCATCTCTACTAAAAAATACAAAAAAAAAAAAGCCAGGCGTGGTGGTGGGCACTTGTAGTCCCAGCTACTTGGGAGGCTGAGGCAGGAGAATGGTGTGAACCCAGGAG
Organism: Macaca fascicularis; assembly: GCF_037993035.2. Lineage (NCBI taxonomy): Eukaryota > Metazoa > Chordata > Mammalia > Primates > Cercopithecidae > Macaca > Macaca fascicularis. The sequence goes on from NC_088385.1 coordinate 114,517,555, forward strand.
GTGGAACTTGCAGTGAGCCAAGATCGCGCCACTGCACTCCAGCCTGGGTGACACAGCGAGACTCCGTCTCAAAAACAAACAAACAAACAAAAATTAATTATAAAAAAGAAAGTCAACTGAGACATTCCCAGTTCTACACAAAACTACAGTCCAACCATCTAAGAGAGGAAAGTCACAGTGTGTACTCAAAACCTTTTAAAATAAGATTTAGTAAAACAGTTTGCTAAAAATTCTTAATTTGTTGACCCCAGGGACAAGTTTGTGTTTAGCAACTGATTGGGCCTGTCTTTCTCACCTCCTTGTTTCATTTCTTCACTCCCTCCCCTCTCCTCACTCAGTTCTTCACCATCCCTCTGGCCTCCCTTTTCTCTATGGTCAGGACCTGTGCTTAGGAAGTGGCCAGCCCCAGGCACTCAAGCCTGGACACGGATCTAATGGAATTGATCACTGTACCAGGTGCCATTCTAGGCACTTTCTACTCATCAGCTCCTGGGAAGCAGATAGTTGTATTTTCATTCCTATGTTAGTGATGATGGCCCAAGAGTGGGTCATCCTGCAGAGACAGGATCCTGACCCAGACACAAAACCCATGCTTTTAACTGTGAGGTCACCCTATCACTCGGCTCCCTTTCAGGGTTTTCCCTGCAGTGCACATCTCACTGTGGAATGACAGCTTCATCCCCTTTAAGGGCAGAAGCAGACATGGCCTGCAGCCATGGTGACTTCTTTTGGTGGGAAGATGGTCCCAAGTCAGGTGCAGTCATGGGCCCCTAGCATCTGCATTGGGAGGAACCTTGGAAATCATCTAGCCCAGTGATTTTCCCAGCCCAGTCATCTGAATCCTGCTGTCAGAATCTTTTCCAGACCTGGAAAAAGTACTACTTAAAGAAAGCATGAAGCATGCATACCATCGATGCAATTTATTATTTACTTGATCTTTTTCTTAAATGTGTTTGAAACATATTACTACCATAAGTAGATACTCTACATCACTTGCCATGAGTGGAAGGGACATATCAAAGTAGATGTGTGACTGCACAATAGCAGTAAGATGAGTGCTGCACTCAGGGCCTGAGGATCTTGCTGGGATCCTTCTGGGGCTGGTAGCCCACCCTCCACCTGCCTCCACCTTTCCAGGTGTGCTCACCCCTCACAATGCAGCCTAGCCTGCTCCACAAGGGAGCTGTCTGTAGAGGTAGGTCTTTTTTTTGGGGGGGAGGGGCGGGGGGAGACTGAGTTTTGCTCTTGTCACTCAGGCTGGAGTGCAGTGGGGCAATCTCGACTCACTACAACCTCTGCCTTCCAGGTTCAAGAGATTCTCATGTCTCAGCCTCCTGAGTAGCTGAGATTAACAGGCGCCTGCCACAATGCCTGGATAATTTTTTGTATTTTTAGTAGAGACGGGGTCTCACCATGTTGGTCAGGCTGGTCTTGAACTCCTGACCTTAGGTGATCCACCCGCCTCAGCCTCCTCAAGTGCTGAGATTATAGGTGCAAGCCACCGCACCCAGCCAAAGTGAGTTCCTTGATGTGGATTGAGACAGAGAGCTTGCTGTCAGTGTCCCCAAAAGTAACAGTAATTCTTCTTTCTCTTGATTCTGAGACACAGCTTTTTTCACAATTGAGCATTTCTCCATTTGAAACGGGTCTTAAGATGGATGGCCGGGCGCAGTGCCTCACGCCTGTAATCCCAGCACTTTGGGAGGCCGAGGTGGGCGGATCATGAGGTCAGGAGATCGAGACCATCCTGGCTAACACAGTGAAACCCCGTCTCTACTAAAAATGCAAAAAATTAGCTGGGCATGGTGGCGGGCGCCTGTAGTCCCAGCTACTCGGGAGGCTGAGGCAGGAGAATGGCGTGAACCCGGGAGGTGGAGCTTGCAGTGAGCCGAGATCGCGCCACTGCACTCCAGCCTGGGTGACTGAGCCAGACTCCGTCTCAAAAAAAAAAAAAAAAAAAAAAAAAAAGATGGATGTGTACGTTTAATAAGGAGGGCTTTTTTTTTTCTTTTCTTAAAATCTGCCATGAATTTTATGACATCTTAAAAAAAGGAATGAGGTTCAACTATGGTAAATTGCTGTTTAGGGATTAAAAACGATCAAATAGCGGCACTTTATTTTGGTTCAACCTAACAGCATATGGTGATACGTTATCTTTTAGCCCTCATAGCAACCTCATCAAGCAAGTATTTTTAATCCTCTTTGGAAAAGAACACCAAGGCCCAGAGAAGCTGAGTAACTTTCCCAAGGTCACAGAGCTAGTGAGTGAAGGGTCAGGACTGGGACCCACGCCATCTCATCCCATTGTTTATATTTTTACCAACACATAGAATTCCAGCCTGAGCCACCTATAAAGGACCTTTGGGATTAATCTTAGTGCTCCTTTCCGAAGAAAAGAAAGTGTTTCCACATCTTTTTAGGAGAAGAATGGAGTCAAAGGAGAAGAGGAAAGATGTCACCCCCAAATCCACAGGACTCCATCTCAGGAGAGTTTCCTGGCAACCTTGCTATTAGGAATTTTGCAAGGTCGGTCATGGTGGCTCATGTCTGTAATCCCAGCACTTTGAGAGACTGAGGCAGGAGGATCTCTTGAGCCCAGGAGTTCAAGACCAGCCTGGGCAACATACTGAGACCTCGTCTACACACACACACTAACACACGCACAATTAGCTGGGCATAGTGGCGCACACTTGTAGTCTCAGCTCCCTGGGAGGCTGAGGTGGGAAGATCACTTGAGTCCAGGAGGTCAAGGTTGCAATGAGCTGCGGTTGCACCACTGCACTCCAGCCTGGACAACAGGGAGAGACCCTGTCTCAAAAAAAAAAAAAAAAGAAAAAGAATTTTGCTTCACTCTCCTTTAGTTCTTTTATATGGCCACACAGTTCTGAGTCCAGAGGACCTGAATTTACTCCATCTGCACATCTAGAATTTCCCGTGAGAGACTTGAATGGCAGGTATACCCAGCGGCATGCCAATAACATGCACTAACCAGGGACTGTGTCCTCAGGCCTGGCCTCACCCCCACCCACCCATCCTCCCGGACTCGTCCCGGCCTCCCAGGTCAGACTCGGCACGTGAAGACCAACTGGCCTGCTGCCCTGAGACTGCAGCCAGTCATCCCTTTGGCCTAAAGCACTGTGCTTAAATGTGCTGCTCAGAGAATGCAGGCATCTGTCCCAGCACAACCACCACCCATTCCCACCTCCAGAATGGAATGAGCCTCAAGTTTGGTTGCTTCCATTCTGTTGTCTTTGGGTTTTGGTCCAGGACTTACCAAACCCATCGGATAACCCAGCTTTTCATCCCAGTCTGACCCCCCTGACCCATGGATCTCATCCCCTGACAGCAGTCACCTGATAGGAATGACGCCACCCCTTACCCTCAGAGGGCCCTCCTGGAGTTCACAATCGTTTTGGGTCCCAGGTAATCAGGACAAATGACACTGGTGCTCCACTGCCTGGAGGAGGAGCACTGGGAAGGGCACAGGGCAGACACCTCCACAAACATGAACAGATTCAAGGATGCAGCAGGGAGTTTTCTCTTAGGATTCTGTTCCTTGAAAAAGAAGTGGCTAGAAAGCAGCGAGAAAGCCTCGCAAAAGGCAGCATCTTTGGTGCCAACACTTGGCATAGCCCCCTAATCCTCTGCACAATGTCCAACTCCTGGGGACCAGCCAGTGCTTGGTATTTAGTAGACGCTCAATAAATATTTGGAGAATGAATGAATGAATGAATGAATGAATGAATGAATGAATGAATATATAGCTTAGTGCATGGGGAAACATTCCCTAAACCTCTGGGGAATGACTGGATAAAGTATAGGGAGCCCCCTGATGTCCAGTTTAAGCTTCCACTCTCCCTCTTTCCTTTGTTCTCCTGAACTTCTAGTGCTTTCATTATAATCATATTTCCATGGTGGGAAGTTTTTTTAAATTTATTTTTAGAGGTGGGGTTTTGCCATGTTGCCTAGGCTGGCCTCAAACTCCTGGTCTCAAGCCATCCTCCCACCTCAACCTCCCGAATAGCTGGGACCACAGTCATGCACCACCAGGCCCAGCCAATTTAAAAAAAAAATAATTTAAAGACAGGGTCTCGCAATGTTGCCTAGGCTGGCCTGGAGCTCCTGGGCTCAAGCAATCCTTGGCCTCCCAAGCAGCTGGGACTATAGGCATGCACCACCACACAAGGTTTTTAAAATAGATTTTATTGTTTTAGGCCCAGTTTTAGATCTACAGAAAAATTGAGAAGATAGTACAGAGAGTTCCCATATACCCCTTCACTCACTTTTCCCTATGATTAATAGGCTATATTACTAGATACCTTTGTTATAAATAATGAACCAATATTGATACATTATCATGAGCTAAAATCCATACCTTATTCAGAGTTCCTTAGGGTTTTGTTTTTGTTTTTGTTTTAGATTCACGGGGTTTATGTGTGGGTTTGTTACATGGATATACCACATGATGCTGAGGTTTGGGCTTCAATTGAATCCGTCACCCAAATAGTGAACATAGGGCCCAATGGGTAGCTTTTCAGCCCTTGCCTCCTTCCCTCTCTCTCTCCCCACTTTTTTGGAGTCCCCAGTGTCTCTTGTTCCCAACTTTATATCCATGTGTACGCAGTTATTAGCTCCCACTTACACGTGAGAACATGGGGTATTTGGTTTTCTGTTTCTACTTTCATTCACTTAGGATAATAGCCTCCAGCTGCATCCATGTTACAGCAAAGGACATGATTTCATTCATTTTCATGGCTGCATAGTAGTCCATGGTGTATACGTAGCACGTTTTCTTTATCCAGTGCACCACTGATGGGCACCTTTGTTGATTCCATGTCTTTGCTATTGTGAATAGTGCTGCAATGAACATGTGAGTGCAGGTGTCTTTTGGGTAGAATGATTTATTTTCCTTTGGGTATATGCCCAGTAATGGGATTACTGGGTCGAATGGTAACTCTATTTGTAGTTCTTTGAGAAATAGCCAGAGTTCCTTAGTTTGTACCTGGTGTCTTATTCTGCTACTGGATCCCATCCAGAATACCACATTACACTTCATCGTCATTTCTCTTAGGCTCCACTTGATGGAGGCGGTTCCTCGGACTTTCCTTGTTTGGGGTGACCTTGAAAGTTTTGAGGAGTACTGGTCAAACATTGTGTAGGCTGCCCCTCTAGTGGAATATGCCTGACGTTTTTCTCATGATTAGACTGGGGTTATGGATTTTTCAGAGGGAAACCCCAGAGAGAAAGACATCTTATCAAGGGCACATTCCATCAAGGTGAGTTATCACTATTGTTGTTGACCTGGGCCACCTGGCTGAGGCAGTGTTTGTCAAGTTTCTCTACTGTAATCTTCCTCTCTTCCCCTCTTTCAATACTGTCCTCTTTGGAATGCAGTGAGCATGCAATGCCCTCAACTAAAAAGTGGGGAGTTGCACCTCCCCCTGACCATTGTTACGTATTTGAAGATTGTCCATTCGGAACAAGTATGGTCAGCCCTTATATTTCCGTTCTCAGGTGATACAGTACACATTAAAGTTAGAAAGAGAGGTCAACTGTGAGTTCCAGCGGAGGAGGGGTCTTGCCTTGCCTGCTTCTGCGGCCCCAAAAGAGTGCCTTTCACACTGCAGGACACCTCTTCCATGTTTAATCAATACCTCCTGAATCGAGTCAAACCACCACCACTGTCTGCCAAAAAAGAAAAACGTGCAGAAGAGTCTACAGACTGTACAGGCCTCTCTGAAGGGCACAAGAGTCCAGGAAACAGGTTTTATTACTTCACTCAGAGTTAATTAGATGGGAGCTGATTCACCAGCAAGATGCATGAGACACACCCTGGTGTAGACGAGTGAGACTTATCCCTAACATTCATAATACAGTCTGTACAAAGCATTTTTGCAGATAACAAGTCTTATCTTTTTTATGATCAGCCAGTACTTATCAAATGTCCACCATGTGTCTGGCACTCTGGGTTACAGAGGTGATGAAATATAGTTCAATAGATGTAAACTTTAGATGAGATGTGTTAGTTTTCTATTGCTGCAGTAACAAATGACCATAATTTAGAGGTATAAGGCAACACCTATTTATTATCTCATAGTTTCTCTGGGTTGGAAATCTGGGTGCAGTGTGACCCAGCTCAGTTCTCTGCCTAGGATCTCAAGGGCAAAATCAAGGAGTCAGCAGGATTGTGTTCCTTTCTGGGGGCTTTGGGGAAGAATTGCTTCCAAGCTCATTCAGATGTTTTGGGTGGAATTCAGTTCCTTGTGGCTGTAGGACTGAGATCCCACTTCCTTGCTGACTGTTGGTGTCACACTTAACTCCTAGTGTGGTTACCTAAGTCCCCTCACAAGCTTGCCATGTGGCCCCTCCATCTTCAAGCCAGCAACAGAGCATCAAGTCCTTCTCAGACTGGGATCTCTGTCATCTTGTTCTCCCCTCTCCCTTCTGAAGTCCTTCTCTGCCTCTACTTTTAAGGGCTCATGTGATTACTTTGAGCTCACCCAGATAATCCAGGATAATCTATTTGAAGGTTGACTCATGAGGAACTGCTATGCTCTTGAATGTTTGTCCCCCCAGAATTTAAATGTTGAAGTCCTAACCCCCAAGGTGATGATATTAGGAAGTGGTGTATTTGGGAGGTGAGTAGGTCCACAAAAGAGACCCCGGAGGGGCCTCAGCACCCCTTCTGCCATGTGAGGACATAGCTAGAAGGCACCATCTATGAGAAAGTGGGCCCTCACCAAACACCGAGTCTTCTGGCACCTTGATCTTAGACTTCCCAGCCTCCAGAACTGTGAGAAATAAATTTCTGCACTTTATACGCCACCCAGTTTAGAGTGTTTTGTTAGCAGCCCTAATGGACTAAAGCACTAACCTTGATTACTCCTGCAAAGTTGCTTTTGCCATGTAAAGTAATGTGTTCACAATCCCAGTCCCAGGGGTTATTAGGGCATGCAGTCTTCTAGAAAGCCATAATTCTTCTTACCACACAGTGCTTCTCAAGCATGAATGTGCATGGGAGTCAGCTGCAGAGTGTGTTAAAAATGCAGATTCTGATTCAGTGGGCCTGAATGAGAGTGTCTATTTCCTACAGGATCCCAGAGGATGCTGCTGCTCGTGGTCTATGGAGTACGTTTTGGGTGGCAGGGCTTTAGGCCAGAGGAAACAAATTTATACCCCACAGCCCAGGTCAGACCCATGAGAGAATTTCAGTGCATGGAACCTGTGGTTCTCAAACTTAAGGGAATGTCAGTATCACCAGAAAATGTGTTAATATGCGGATTCCTGGACCTCACTCCCAGGGTTTTTAAGTCAGAAGGTCTGGGGCAAGGCCCAAGAATTTGCATTTCTAATAAGCTCCCAGGTGATGCTGGTCCAGGGACCACACTTCGAGAAGAACTGCATTAAGCCCATTGGTAGCCAGTTATTTTTAGGAGTATTAAGTGAGGGGAGCACTGAATGCCCTCTGGTTATAAAGCCTCATCTTTGAAAGTTGAGTCTCTTTGTCCTTCAAGTATGATTATGCCCCTGTAAATCACATCTGAGGTGACACTGTTCCTTCTGTGATCTACCTACTTTAATTGAAGGGTTTGGATTATCTTTTATATGCCAAGCTGTATGCTTCTGCCTTGGGAACACAATGAAGTGGGTAGATTTAAGAACAGCTTGAACCACTCACATCACTAGTGGCCCCAAACCCATCTTTTAAAATTCAAAAGAATATTTATTGTTTTTATTACAAAAGCAATGCTTGTTTGTTGTAGAAAATATAAGTAAAAGAAAAAACATCCTCATCTCACCCAAAGGTAACTACTCTATTTTTTTTAGATCTTTTTCTATACATATCTGTCAATCCAAATATATTTGTAGAGGGTTTTATTTCCAAAAGACCTGATACAAACTGTGTTGTAACCTACTTTTCTTCCTTAATCTATTGTAAATATTTTTCAATGTGACCCCTTTGAGCCCCTAGTTTCAACACCCTTTCTCCAATAAATAGAAACAAAATGCTGTGTTTCATTTTTCCTCCTATACACCTGCAGCTGGAGGGAGATTAATGAAAGGAAATGGCTGCAAAGTGGGAAGAGATCAATGCACGATGAGGGTCAAGGAGAAGCAGGCTCCCATGTCCCCAGCAGTGAAGGGCAGCTGTAGTTTGGGGTTGCGGAACCAGCTCCTTCCCACCTTTTGTTTGGAGCCAATGATTCAGCTGAGCACTTCTGGGTCCGGAAATGCCTCAGCACCAGAATCAAGTTCACACGAAAGCTGAATCAGGAGAATTTGTCTCGTTAATGGAGAGCACAGCCACAGGATCAAAAGGGCTAATTTCAGGATAATTCTCCTGAAATCCTGCTAATTTCAGGAGAATTCATTGCTTCCAGAATTTTAGAGTACTGGTAAAGGTGGCTTTGGGGTAAAACCTTACTTTCCTTTCTCTATGAACTACAAAAACCTGCTTTCCAGTGGGTAGCGAATCATGAGGGCCAGAGAAAAGAATTTAATTGCAAATTTCTTAAGCTTCACCAGTGAACCCACTAGAAATAGACAGTGGACAAAACAGAGCAAGTAAATCCAGGACTCGTGAGTGCAAACGGCTTGTGTGCTACCCCAGAGGATTTCTCCTGTGGCGTGCAGTAAATGTGTGAGCTCTAATCACCTGGAGGGATGCATTCCTGGGGCACAGCTTGGCTGAGGCTGGCCACAGCCCCCAGTATCATGACCTCCTCTTTCTTTTCTGCAGAACGAAGTGATCAGCCAGCAGCTGTGCGTCATCTTCACACACTGCTACGGGCCCTACCCCATCCCCAAGCTCACGGAGATCAAACGGAAACAGACCTCACGCTTGGGTGAGTGGTTCCCCCGGGCCTGTGTTGGCTGCTGCTTTGTGATTTAAGGATAGGGAGCCAAAGAATGCCATAAAAAAGGAGGGAGGGGGTTCAAGGGCAAACAAGGTCGGTTCAGGATTCAGGCCAGGGGAAATCAGAATTTCTCCTTTATTGTGTGATGACACTGGAGAACATACCTTGGGAATGTGGACAAGGAGATTTGCCAACTAAAGGGACTTTCTCCCCTAGACACAGACAGTGGGGGCTGCGGAAGACCTCCTGATTCCATACACATCCGCTGCACAGGTGGCTCCTGAAAGAAGGCCACACTGCACATGGCAGCTCTGTCCCCCAAACTCCCCCCTCTAAAAGTCCTTCTTCCTCACTAAGAAGGAATGAGCGGGAGACAGTGAGGAGCCAGGGCTGTTCCTCTAGTGGAGATCCTTCTACAGGGAAATAAGAGAAAAGGAGAACAAAGCCCCCACAACACACACACACCCCCATAAAAATATGAGGGGACATACCTGAGCTGCAGAGGCTGGATGCTCAGAAGTCCCATGACAGTATCAATAACCTCTTCTTCTGGGAGGCGTTCACTGTGCCGGCTCCAGCCACGCACTTGACCTACCCTATCTCAAGTCATCTTCAGGCCACCCCAAGAGGCAGGCACTGTGACTCATCCTACATTATGGCTGCAATATCAGTATGGGGTGAAGCTGGAACTTGAACCCAGGTGTGCCCAGAAGCCGTAATTTTGTCATTCTGCAGTCCCAGCTTCTGAGATTTTTCAGAAGAAACCTTTCCATCAGGCACGAGGTTCTTTCAGAGGATCCTGGGGCTGTTGCAACCGGGTTGATCAGCCTACAGAAAGGAGAAGGAATATCAGGCTGCTTTGAGGCCTGAAACATGAGCCTTCTGATGGAAGAGACTGTCTGCCTGCTGCCTGGAGAGTTATAAAATATTAAAGATAAAGGATTCCTTTTCCTTAGATAGGTTGGGGACCTTTCCTACTTCCTGTTTCCCTTTCCTAATAAAGTTGAAGGGCATCTGAGTAATAGAAGACTGAAATTTCTACTCTTTAGCAAAATTTGAAAGGGATGAGCTAGTTTAGATTAATTAAAAGGCTGAATTCATGGGACTATTTTAAAGTTATTTTTGTTCCCATCTTGAATAACTTGTTAATTTAAATGAGACACAACTTTTTGCTGAAATGGAAAATTTTAGCAGCTGAGTCAAAGGCTGTCTATCTTTCTGACCACGTGTAGGGAAAACTGGGATGTGCCCAAGTCACAAGTACTTCTCCCTTATAGGAAATAGGTATTAATTAAAATGTTATCAGGGCAATACGTTATGAAGACCAGTCAAGTTAGCAAACGTTAGAGAGTGAGGGGTACATTCCCAGGACACAGCAACAATCTCTGATGTCTCGGTGCCTCATAAGACACCATCCTTAGAGCAAACTTTTGCCAGGTCAGTTTCAGTGGCATAAAATCTGCTTTCCCTTAGCTACAGGTTGGGAGGGAACATTTTCTCCTCCTGAATTTGCTGAAGTTTCTTTCACTAGCAGTTAAAAGTTTCTGATTTTGGGCCGGACATGGTGGCTCATGCCTGTAATCCCAGTACTTTGGGAGGCCGAGGCAGGCAGATCAAATACCATCAACATCCATTGAGCATCTACTATAATGGTCACGTTTATTGAGGGATACTCATGTGTCAGCCATTTTGCTAAGTGTACTCCATAAATTCATTCATTTATTCCTCACTACTCTTAAGGTCAGGAGTTCAAGACCAGCCTTGCCAACATGGTGAAACCATGTCTCTACTAAAAATACAAAAAATTACCGGGGCGCAGTGGCACATGCCTATAGTCCCAGCTACTCAGGGGGCTGAGGCAGGAGAATCACTTGAACCTGGGAGGTGGAAGTTGCAGTGAGCCAAGATTATGCCACTGCACTCCAGCCTGGGCAACAGAGTGAGACTCCATCTCAAAAAATTTTTTTTTTTAAATTTAAGTTCCTGGTTTTCAGCCCAAGCATTAGAATTCCAAGGGTTAGCACCAAAAAGAAAAGAAAAGGCAGACCTAAGAGGCTCAAAGCTCATGATATGAAAGAAAAAGCATCATGTAATTATTAATGAATGGAATATAGAGCAGGTATATTTTGTGTCTTCAGTCCAGCAGCTCAAGCTAGCATAACTAAAGGTTGCCAAATAGTGGTTCTTTAGGGACCTGCTTTAAAGAAAAGACAAGAATGATTAGTGACAAGGATCTCAAACCAGCATCTCTGTGGGACTAGGCAGGTGATATAAATGAGTGAAATGGGTTCAGCGCTAGACAATAGGGAGCGGTGGGGACTGTGGCAAATCGGAGAACACTGGTGTGTGTGTGTGTGTGTGTGTGTGTGTGTGTGTGTGTGTGTGTGTGTGTGTGTGTTATGGTGTCCTCTTGCCCTCCCAGTGAATTCTGGGAGAGAGTGTTAAAAGTGAAAGTAGAGGATATTAATAGTCTGGGAAGCAGGAATGGGGAACTGGCTGGAGATGAACAGTGGGTGTGATAGGTGAGCAGAGGGAGGCAGGTTACTGAGCAGAGAGAAAGTCAAGTGAAGAAATGAGTTTTCGTCAACTCTCAGGCCTTCCCTTGCAGCCTCTTTTCCCTTTATCTGGATCATTTCAGAAGTTCTGGGGGGAGTTTTTTAATTAAAATGTTTAAAGAAAGTGGGATTACACAGGTGATTTTTACTGTTTACGCTTTTCTGATATTTTTAAAGTAAGAGCCTTTAAAAAAAAAATGAGAAGAAGTGAGGCAGCTCTGTACCGACAGAGAAAGGTGAGTGGAGGACCACCAGGATCACCGTCTGGAGCAGCACAGGGTTCAGGGTCTGAGTGAAGAGAATCAGTCTGGAAGGCAAATTCTGAGTCCAAGTTACAGCAGTCTGGGGAAAATGCAGCCAGGCCAGGGCCCCAAGGTACAGACAGACAGGGTGAGTCCAACAGCTGAGTGTTCACATCCCCCAGGAAGACAGGAGCTAGGTCCTGCCCTCAATAGTTTAGGACAACCCATAAATCCAGCCAGAGGACGCAGTGGGGTTTCATTTCAGCACAGCCCCTGGACCCCTGGGGAAGAGCCCATCAACAACAAAGGGGCCTACAGGCTAAGAAGGGCCCCCGGGTCCTCGGCAGCCTCCTAGAACAAGTTTCTGCAACAGGAGTCAAGGCATTATTTCATTCACTCAAAAAACATCCACTGAACCTCTACAAATAGTATTATGGTCATGTCTATTGAGGGATACTCATTTGTCAGCCACTTTGCTAAGTGCTCTCCATAAATTCACTCATTCGTTTATTCCTCACTACTCTGTGATGGAGTATAATGGGTACTGCAATTTCCATTTTACAGAAGGAGAAACTGAGGCATGGACTGGATAAATAACTTGCCAAGGTTACACAGCTGAGATTTCTAGCCTCAGAGCCCATACTGTTGTTACACTTTACTATCTTTCTGTACTAGACACAGATGAAAGGGTTTGAAATGGACAGACGTGGATACATCATAGCATGATGAGGCTACAGCAGGGGTGCATATGCTGTGGGAACTCAGCTGGGGCTACTGGGTCTGGGGAAAGTGGGGGAATCTGGCAAGGCTTACTGACCAAGGGCATCTGATCAGTATGTCTGAAACTTGAAGACCACCTAGGGATGAGCCAGGTTTGGAAGGGTCTGGAAGGGTGTTTTAGGTAAAGGAACAATGAGTGCAGAGCCCCAGAGGGGAGAGAGCACATAGCACCCATGGGGAACTGAGAGCCACCCATAGCTCAAGCACACACACAGTTTGACAGGGAGAAGCCAGAGAAGGCAGTGAAACCCAGTCACAAGTAACCTCATTAAGACATTTAGACTCTATCCTGGGAGCACTTGGGAGTTATTGAATGATCTGTAGCAGAGGAGGGGAGTGGCATGATCAGAGCTAGCTTTAGGAAGGATGGCGCCTGCAGTGAGGTGGGCCGTCAGATTGAGGGGGCCAAGAGTGGAGGCAGAGAGACCAACAGAGGCTCCTGTGAGTTCCCAGGAAGAGAGGATGTGGCCCAAACTAGGGTAATATCAAAGGGAATGGAGGGAAATGGAAGATTCAAGAAACGTAGGACAGGGGGTGTTGATGGATATTCTCAACAAGACAGAAGTGCTGAGCTGAGGACAGACTGGCACCTTCAGGAGCCTCGGGTCTCAAGGGCTGAAATGACAGGCAAATTGGAGGATCCTAGTGTTTAACCAAGCAGGCCATCCAATCAGAATGTCCGAGTTCGAATCGTAGCTTCTCCACCAGTCACTAGCTTGAACAAGTCACTGTAAATTCTGTGTGCCTCAGTTTCTTCAACTGCACAGTGGGGATAATGTGCAACCAGGTTGCATACCATAAGTGCTCAGTAAGTAGAAGCTAAATCTTTATTCTAGAAAATGAGGGCAGGGGACTGGCTCATTTGTCACTGACCCCGGGAGAGAAAGGCTTGGACTTAAATCACCTGGAATGCAGTGGCCAGGGGACAGGTCTTCTAAACCACTTCCTTTGGGCAGGGAGGGCGCTGAGCCCTGAGAGAGAGCAGCAGAGGTTTTCCCTTGCATAGTTTTCAGTCATGACACCGTAGACAAACCAGATCAATATTGTACCAATGTTAGATTCTTAGTTTTGACAAAGGTACCATGGCTGTGTAAGCTGTTATGATGAGCGGCATTCTTAGAGACAAGGTAGGTGGGTGATTACCTTTCACACCTGAAAAGTTCACTCTAGCTATAGGTGAATCTTCTCTGGGGAAATGCTACTTTTAATCACAAATAAGCTATAAGGATTTCCTATGAAAAACTAAATTTCAGTGGCTTGACTGTTCCTCTAATTAGTCCTGTCTGCTGTTTGGTTGCTGTCTTGCCAATGAGTATTTTATCACCAAGATTTCCTTGCTCACTCTTATTTGCACCTTCTACAAGATAAATCTAAACTTCATCTTTTTTTCCACTAAAGCTACCTTTTTTTCCCTTTCCAATTCCAGATCCTCATTTTCTTAACAATAAAGAAATGTCTGATGTTACCTTTCTGGTAGAAGGAAGACCATTTTATGCTCACAAAGTGCTGTTATTTACAGCCTCTCCAAGGTATGTATCATCGGTTTTGAAAGCAGCTGCATTATGACTTTGGCTGTTGCTATCACTATTTTTTGAAGTCATTTTTGGTGGTCTCTTCACCGAACTGGCAGATCATCTTAACAAAATCAAGAATCCAAGAGTACAGGGAAGCTGCTAGCATAAACAGCCTAGAACAAGGTGCCTTCCCCTCTGGGCAAATAAAGGAGGCAGGGGGAGCCGAGTTTGGGAGCAGAGCATGGATTTAGATTTTGGCTCCCTCGGCTAGGCGGCCTTGAGCAGTGAACAACCTGAGACCCCACACACAGGAGCCTTGAGGCTGCCACTCTCCAAATGTCAGGGAACAGACTTTGGCATAAGTCACTGAAATACACAGGTCCTGACTTTACTTTTCCCTAACTGTGGAGTTAACAGACAGTAGTATCATGTAGCAATAGGAAGAACTGCTCACCCTTTCTGCTAGCTCTGCAACTGCCTTTCTTCTCCCTTTGAGTAGAGATTGGGTTGACAGTTTAGAACCATATTGTCCAGAGACCTGAACAGGGAGGAGTGAGGCTGGGGCAGAGGAGAGATTGATGCCGAAATGAGGAGGTGGCAGGAGAGAATGATGCCAAAATGAAGAATAGCAAGAGTCCCAGCTGGGTGGTGAGCAGGGGGTACCTGCGTTGGGTAAGGACACCGGCAACCCAGAAATGGAACTCCCTTCCAGGAAGTTTGCTAAGAGAATGTGTGTGACTAGCACTCCCTGCATTTCTAAAAGCATCCAGGAATCTCCAGTCCGCCCACCAAAACCAAACACAAACCCCAGATGTCTGCTTTGCCACCGCAAGAAAAATATGTTTTCCCTTACATAGTTTTCAGTCATGACACCGTAGACAAACCAGATCAATATTGTACCAATGTTAGATTCTTAGTTTTGACAAAGGTACCATGGCTGTGTAAGCTGTTAACATTAGGGAAAGCTGGGTGAGGGGTAAACAGGGACTCTCTATATTATCTTTGCAACTCTTCTGTAAATCTATAATTTCAAAAATGAGTTTAAAAAAACAGATACGTATCAGCTTATTCTTAAACATATTATCTGTGTGTTCCATTGATAAGATCTCTACCCACAAAGAGCTTTTAGTTTAGTTGATGGGCAGGAAAGTGCATTGAAAATCCAAGACAGAAAATCACCCATAAGGGAGATGAGTAGGTAGTCAACAAACATTGATTAAATATCTATGATGTGTCAGGTTCATACTGGGACAGGATGTGGAGATATAGCAGAGACAGAAACCACTGAAGTCCCTGCCCTCGTGGAGCAAAGCGTGTTCCATGGGCACCAGAGGGGAGGGAGTGAAGTCGTAGCCCTAGGCTTAGGAGAGATGCCATGAAGGTGGCGGCCACGTGACAGGCCCTGAAAGATGGACGGGGTTTAACAAGCACTCATTCTTTTCCAATCACCAGTTGGAGAATGAATGTAATTGTTCGAAACAGCGTTTTTTAACTTTAGAGTTTTAACTTCAAATTAGATTACGGTATAATAGGAGGGTTTAAATTAAGAAATGTAAGGATATAACACTGCTATATTTCAGAGTTGCAGGGGAAGAAACAAAGTCTTTCTATTGTCAGGAGAGCTGAGTTTTTTGTTTGTTTGTTTGTTTTCTGTTTTTGTTTTTTATTTTTGCGAGCCATGGATTTGTGTGTGAGTCCTTTTTATCTCTTTTTTATGTCCTTGTTCAGGTTCAAAGCACTCCTCTCCAGCAAGCCAACAAATGACAGCACCTGCATAGAGATCGGTTATGTGAAATACTCCATCTTTCAGGTGAGCCCTGCTGCGGCCTGGACTCTGTGCTGGTGGGCATGGGGCACAGGTGGTTGCCTCAGATCCTCAGCCTGAAGATTGGCCACTTGGAGAAGTCCTTAGAATGAACTGTCAGTCTCCTGAACTCCTGGCCCCTGCTCACAGTGCCCCTTCCGTTTCCATCCATTCATCCCTGCAGCATTAACTGAGTGCCTGCTATGCCTGACACTGTGCGAAGGGCTGGGGACACAAGGATAAAGGATGTCCTCTCCTGGGGACTCAGACTCTGGGGAGGGAGGGCAGTGACTGAGTAATTCGTCAATTACAGTATACAGTAGGGTACTCTAGAGGAGTGAGACAATGTGCTGCAGCAACTCAGACCAAGGGAAATAAAGACAACCTCCTGGATGAGGTCTTATGAGTCAAAACATCCAAGGCTGAGAAGTTGGTGAGCCACAGGAAGGACAGGGCTCAAGAAAGCTGGTTAGAACATTCCAGGCAAAGAGAACAGCATGTGCGAAGTCCCAAAACTTTGGTTGAGCCCAGCGTCATCAGGAGCTGCTGTGCTCTTAGGGAATTTGTATCATTTTAGCATCAGTCTAAATCTACCCCAATTAGGAAAGGAAGGCTTCTTCGTCCAAGGCCAGATGACATGACCATGTCTCCTTCTGTCTGGGGGGAGTTCGTGCCATGAACAATGAGTTTTGGTTTATGTGGTTTTTCTGAGGGGCACCGCAGCTTTTTCCTCTTTTCCACCTTCCTTCAGTTATGCCTGATTCATAAATTCTGCCCTGCAACAATGTTCTTGCAGCTAAGAGAAATTCACTCACTCCGCAGCCAGCTTTGCAGCTGTATTTCTACAGCTCCAAGACCCTCCAGGCACATGAAGGCTGTGTAGGCCCCTGGGTCCCACCAGGCTGTCTTCCCACCTTCCAGGGTTTGTAAGACAATGTGGGTGACCTGGGGATAGAGTTTATAGAATGCTGACAGGCAGTTGTTTCTCCTCCAGTTCAATTCAGGAAGGACAGCCCTGGAAAGAGTACCAAGTGGGTAAGACTCAGGCTGGCCATTGAGTTCTAAGAGGGTCGATGAGACAATTCATGCCATTCATTATCACCTCCATGTCCCAGGTTCTTGCAGAGACCAAGTAGGACAACATGAGAAAACCTTCAACTTCACATCTGCTGCATCATGGCGATTTTTAAGTGGGTCATTGTAGTTCTAAGCCATAATCGATAAACCACTTCCCCACTAAGCATAAGACTCTATAGAATAGGTTCCTTTGGACTAGGAGTTGGAGAAAGGATGAAAGAAATTTCCAGGCCAGGTGCGGTGGCTCATGCCTGTAATCCAAGCATTTTGGGAAGCCAGTGTGGGCTGAGGTGGGAGGATCACTTAAGCCCAGGAGTTCAAGACCAGCCTGATCAACATGGCAAAACCCTGTCTATTAAAAATACAAAAATTAGCTGGGGGTGGTCACATACACACCTGTATTCCCAGTTACTCAGGAGGCTGAGGCTGGAGAATCACTTGAGCCTGAGAGGTCAAGGCACAGAGAGCCATAATCGTGCCACTGCACTCCAGCCTGAGCAACAGAACAAGACCCTATCTTAAAAAAAAAAAAAAAAAAAAAAAAAAAGTTTCCAAAGATAAGATAAGCCTGGGTGAGCTGTCCTCCTGAGGTCAGGAGAGTAGTGAGGAGGCTGGAGCCCCAAGGTGGGCCTGAGGAGTTGGCATACTCCAGACATCCAAGTGCCCATGTCCCCTCACCCTGGGCCCTCCGCACCATTTTCTACTGAGAGCAAAGTGGTCACAGCCCTTTCCTGAATGGCAGCTGTTGGGTTGGAAAGCTGGGTTCCATGCAGCCGTGCTTTGCTTTGGAGGGTGATGAGGAAATGTTTGTGGAACCATGAGTAGTGAAGCACTGATCTGTGCTTACACGTGTTATCTGGAATGTTATTCCCTTTTTTTTTTTTCTTTTTTTGAGAGGGAGAGAGAGGGTCTGGCTCTGTGGCCCAGGCTGGTGTGTAGTGGTACAATCTTGGCTCACAGCAACCTCCACCTCCTGGGTTCAAGCCATCCTCCCACCTCAGCCTCCTGAGTAGCTGGGACTACAGAAGTATTTCATCACACCCAGCTAATTTTTATACTTTTTATAGAGATGAGGTTTTGCCATGTTGCCCAGGCTGGTCTCGAACTCCTGAGCTCAACCAATTCACCCACCTTGGTTGGCCTCCCAAAGTGCTAGGATTACAAGCATGAGCTACTGTGCGTGGCATTATTCCCATTTTTATAGATGAAGAAACTGAGGCCCAGAGAAGCTAAATGATGTGCCCAGAGTCTTAGTTCTAGTTAAGAGATAGAGCCAGAATTTGAACCCAGCCTGCCTGGTAGCAAAGCATGGGGACATTGTTCTAGAATACCCTTTCTAAATGGGAATGTGCTGAGGGTAAGAACAGTTCTCAGGTCTTGAGCACTGTGTGTAAGGCTCGAAGCCAGTGGTTCTGAACCTCAGAGGCACACTAGAATCACCTGGGAGCTTTGACAATTCCCAATGCCCAGGCCATACATCAGACCAATTAAATCAGAATCTAGGGGTGGGGCCCAGGCATCAGCATTTTGAGGTCTCCCCCACCTCCTCCCATTATCCCAAAGTGCAACCAAGTTGGAGAACCTGTGCTCTCAGTTACAGCATTTCTTACACATTAGCAGCTCTCAGAATACCTGGAGAAGGGTGGCGTGCTTGTTAAAACACAGACAATGTCTTAAAATGCAGATTCCTGGACCCTACCCCAAACAAAGTTTCTGATTCTGCAGGTGTGAAAATTCACATTTTAACCTTTAGTTTCAGGGGCACATGCGCAAGTTCGTTAGATAAATTGTGTGTCATGGGGGTTTGGTGTTCCGATCATTTTGTCACCCAGGTAATAAGTATAGCACCCTCCTCCTACCCTCTACCTTTGAGCAGGCCCTGGTGGCTATTGTTCCCTTCTTTGTGTCCATGTGTACTCAATGTTTGGCACCCACTTATAAGTGAGAACATAGATGCAGTACATGGATGAAGCTGGATTACAGGCATGAGATGGATAAGTTCAGGTCTCCAGCTCCATCCATGTTGTCACCAAGGACATGATCTCATTCTTTATGGCTGCATAATATTCCATGGTGCATATGCACCACGTCAGGATTCACTTTTTTTTTTTTTTTTTTTTTTTTTTTTTTGAGAAGAGTTTTGCTCTTATTGCCCAGGCTGGAGTGCAATGGCGTGATCTCAGCTCACTGCAACCTCCGCCTCCCGGGTTCAGGCGATTCTCCTGCCTCAGCCTCCTGAGTAGCTGGGATAACAAGCGCCTGCCACCATGCCTGACTAATTCTTTTTTGTATTTTTAGGAGAGATGGGGTTTCTCCATGTTGGCCAGGCTGGTCTCGAACTCCTGACCTCAGGTGATCCGCCCGCCTCGGCCTCCCAAAGTGCTGGGATTACAGGCGTGAGCCACTGTGCCCAGCCCAGAATTCACATTTCTAACACGAACCCAGGTGCTTCTGCTGCTGCTCTGGGACCTGTCTCTGAGAACCACTGCTGCCCCTCATTCATTTCATCCTTCCAACTGCCCTGCGAGGTAGCCATAATCCCCACCTTACAGATGAGGGCACGCACTCAGAGAGGCGGAGTAAGCGGCCCAGGTTCCCACTGCTGCTTCTAGCAGAGCTGAGGTTCAAACCCAGGCCTGGCTGACTCCCAGACCTGTTCTCTTAACTTCCTCCCTTCTATGGGCACCTGGGGCCCCCGCTAAACTCACCCAGCCCTGAGGAAAGAATCTTCCAGCCCATTCATCTGGAGCATGAGCTGGAAGCTGGAAAATGTGTGCTCCCCCAGTGCTCATGAAGGGGGAGCTTACACTGTGAAGCCTGGGACTAACTAGGGAGGTTCCTGTAATAAGAATTTGGCTCATAGTAGGCACTCAATAAATGTTTGCCAAGCAGCCTCACCGAACGAGACCTCCATGGGAAAAGGCAGTCCCTGGAGGAATCCCGGGGCCTGTAATTGCTTTTGACTGGGGAAGGTTTCCTGGCCACATTAGACTCACGTTACTGTAATGGGAAGGGAAGATTTAACAGGCCCTGGGGACTTTTCCATGTTCCCGCCCTTTCCCCATAAAAGAAGAAAAGCCTCATTTGTGGCTTGAAATAGGCCAAGGAGGGCTGAATACGACCCAGCAGGAGGCTCCCAGGGGGCCGGCTCACTTCAGTCC
Source organism: Macaca fascicularis (assembly GCF_037993035.2). Taxonomy (NCBI): domain Eukaryota; kingdom Metazoa; phylum Chordata; class Mammalia; order Primates; family Cercopithecidae; genus Macaca; species Macaca fascicularis. The sequence continues at coordinate 114,537,546 of NC_088385.1, forward strand.
ATGCTGACAGAAGAATTTGAGTAAATGAGCCTGCTTTGGGTCTCCTCCCCCAAGTCTGTTTAACATCACACGCCGGCGGCAGGGGCCGGACGCAGCTGAGGCTGCACCTGGAAGTGGGGGCCTCCGCGAGGCTGTGGGTGCCATTTGAATCCCTGCTTCCTGCAGGTTGGCAACTGCCAAGAAAAACAACTCCACGAACAGGCCCGCCGGCCTAATAAGCCTTCGTTTCACCCCCTTGCAGAAAGGCTTGTGCCGGCAGAGTTTGAAGGAGCCCGGGCCAGCCCAATTTAAATGGCATTGGCCCCGGGATCTCCGTCCACTAAGGAGCAGTATTTCAAGTCAGCAGCCCCACCTGGACTACCTGAGACCGCGTGCTAGAGAAATGCTCTGTAAATGTTCAGGGCGGTCACTATTATGGCTCTTATTGTTACTCGTTTAGCCTTTATAAATGGAAACTGCTAGGTGAATAAATTGATTTTAATAAGGCCCAATTTCAACATTTGCTGACTTGGTATTTTAAATGCTTATGACCCATCAGGGTGGGAGAGGGGAGAGTAAACAATGCTGTGTTATTTCACAAATCCTCAGGTGCCACCACCATCTCTGCGACAAGCAGATGATCCCAAGAGCCCAAAGTCGGTAGGTGGGAGAGTCAAACACAGAGAGGCGAGGATTCGTGTTTATGGGCAGGGTGTGCACACTGCAGGCTGTTTGCTTGCTGTGTGCCAGGCCCTAGGATACAGCGATGGGCAAGACCTGGTTGTGCCCTCAGACTCTAGTGAGAAACAACACTGCAATCGAGGATGATGCATGATTGCCTGATGTGACCTGCGGTGGGGTGGAGATCTGAGGAGCCGCTCCACTGCAGATGACCACTGACTAGATCCAGAAGGAGCGGGCAGAGCTCAGTAGGCAGAAGAAGGGGAGGGCATCCTAGCAGAGGGAACAGTGTGGGCAAAAGCACGGGACTAGAAGAGAGGGTAGGAGGTTCTGATGCAGGCAAGCGGTTGAGTGGTCTGAGCATAAAAGGCAACTTTTGGCCAGGCATGGTGACTCACACATGTAATCCCAGTGCTTTGGAAGGCCCAAGGCAGGTTGATCACTTGAGCTCAAGAGTTCAAGACCAGCCTGGGCAACATAGCAAAATCCCGTCTCTACAAAAAATACAAAAATTAGCCATGTGTGGTGGTGCACACCTGTAGTCCCAGCTACTCAGGAGGCTGAAGTGGAAGGATCGCTTAAGCCTGGGAGGCAGAGGTTGCAGTGAGCTATGATCGCACCACTGCACTCCAGCCTGGGTGACAGAGTGAGACCCTGTCTCAAAATAAAAATAAATAAATTAAAATATTAGCCAGGCACAGTGGTGCGTGCCTGTCATCCTAGCTACTTGGGAGGCCGAGGTGGGGGGATTGCTTGAGCGCAGAAGTTTGAGCTTACAGTGAGCTGTGACCACACCTCTGCACTCCAGCCTGAGTAACAGAATGAGACTCTGTCTAAAATAATGATAAATAAGAATTTCAATAAAGCTGTAAACAGTATTTTAAAAATAACTTAAACACACATGCAAAAAGCAGTCTGAGGCCAGTCGCAAAGGCTTTCAGATGGCCTGGGTGAGAACAAGGCAGCATGTAGCAGAAACAAAGGACAAGATGTTTCAGTCTCAGAGAAGATTAAAGAGCTGACATTTGCAGAGGGCTTGCTGTGTGCCAGGCCCCTGCTAGGCCTGTACTGTGCAGTGACTCGTTTAGTCTTCATCACAATTCCATGAGGAAGGTAACATTATCCCCACTCCACAGATAGGAAACTGAGACACACAGAGCCTAACTTAATTCAGGTCCCGCAGCTTTTAAGTGGCAGAGCCAGATCAGAAACTGAGGCAGCCCAACTCCAGGCTCATTGCACTTAGTCGGTGTCCTATATTGGTCACAGACTGTCAGCCTGAAGGGACCATCGAGGACAGCCCAGTCTAGGCTCATTTTACAAGTACCCCAAAAAGGGAGGAAACCAGTCTAGATTTCACCCACACAGCTGCCTGAGAGCCAGGGAGATAAAGTGAGTTTGTCAAGCATGCAGGTAGAAGACAATAGGGGCCAGGCGTGGTGGCTCACACCTGTAATTCTAGCACTTTGGGAGGCCGAGGTGGGTGGATTGCCTGAGCTCAGTAGTTCAAGACCAGCCTGGGCAACAGAGTGAAACCCGGTCTCTACTAAAATACAAAAAACTAGCCGGGCGTGGTGGCGTACGCCTGTAGTCCTAGCTACTTGGGAGGCTGAGGCAGGAGAATTGCTTGAACCCAGGAGTTGGAGGTTGCAGTGAGCCAAGATTGCGCCACTGCACTCCAGCCTGGGCAACAGAACAAGACTCCATCTCCCCCCACCCCCAACATACACACGCAAAGACAATAGGAAGTGAAGGAGACTGGGACTGGGACAAACCACCTAAAAAATTAACACCCAGTTGTCGTAGGAGATAAGATAGCAAAGTCAGATACATCCATGGGCCCCATTCCATTCAAGGGACACTAGTTTGCAAAGCTCTGGAAACTTTGCCTGCTGTTTGGGCATCGTGAGTCACATGAATAAAGAACATCCGGGCTAGGGCCATTGACATCGTCAGTGATACACAGAAACCCTGGACCCCTCATGGCTTCGCCTTGGGGCTCAGCACATTGTAATAAGAAGCAGATGGCCCTGTGGCATCCCAGAGTCACCTTCTGGGACTTCAACAGGTGGCTTTGAGTCAAACTGGGCCATGTTAGCAGGGAACAACCCTCTGGTGCAGGCTCTTCAAGCCACACCGCGTGTGCAGCAGTTCCGCGCAGCATAACTGGGGTGGGAGATGGGAGAGGAACCCGTGATTATCAGGCATACATGGAAAAGCTGTCATGAGGAGCAGTAGCTTAGGGTTGTTTAGTTTGGTCTTGGGGGTGGGCATGGAACTGGGGGTGGGAAACCATATGGAGGCAAGTTTCAACATGGTATCAAACTATCTGACTGATGAAACTGTTCAAAACGGACAGTCTTCTCCCCCTTAAAGTAGTGAGCTCTTGGTCACTGGTGACATGGAAATGGGCAACCATTTGGAATGGATGTCCTAGAGGTCTCAGGAACTAAGCCTGAGCTGGGACATCCACCGAATGGCTTTAAGATGATGTGTCTTTGCCATTGACACTGTTCTCTGTGCTTTCTTCCAGCTGGTTATGCAGTATCTCTACTACGGTGGCCCAGAGTCACTGCTCATTAAGAACAATGAGATCATGGAGGTAAGGGATCCATCCTGGTGGTGGCTGTCACAAGTCCCTTGGGTGAGTGGCACCACCAGAGGTCGCCAGCGTGCAAGGAAGTGTCTGGAAGGACCCGTGTTGGGTTTTCATTTGGATGAAGACTTGGGGCTCTTGTTCCATCCTGACTCCTCAGTCCTCCCAGACAGGAAGGGCTTCTCATCAGAGACCTTCCCTGGCAGGCTGGGGTGCTAGTGCACTTGCTTGCCCGACTGCTTTCAGTAGCCACTGAGTGAAACCCAATTTTAACTGGCATTGGTGGTAGCGGGGCAGGGAAGGGAAGGAATTTGACTGAAAAGTCTGAGGCTACAGCTGAGGCTCTAATAGTGATATCATCAGGAAATATCCTAGATGACGTCTTCTCCCTTGTCAGTTATAAAAATATTATATCCCCTAAAAACATCCCTCATCACAACACTGTCTGTTCTTCCAAGATGCAGAAGTGGAGGGCAGATTACAGTCTCCTCCAGGCTTTCCTCAGACTGAGCATCCCACAGTCAGGCAGCTCACACCTGCTTCCTTCACTCTCCCCCGCCCCCTGTCCACCTCTTGTAATTCCACTAGCTCTAGCCCCGCCTATCCAGGAGCCTTGTTTCTGCCTGATTTTGTCCAAAGCCAAGATTTTCTCCTGTTCCTTGCCAAAAGTGGAAATCTTGTTCATTTTCCTAATCGAAACTGGGAACTTTGAACCAGAAGCCAAAAATCACCCCCAATTAATCCTCAGCAAAAAGAGCCAGGATCACGGTCAGTTGTCTGACGTCCAGGGTGCCTGGCTGACATCCAGGTGCCTGGCTGACGAGAGATGTCAGGACACAATCAACTGTTCAAGAGCAGACCTCACACAGTGGTTACAACACGGATGCTGTGCCAGACTTGTCTAAATCCAGGCTTTAGAGCTTCTGAGCTGTGTGACTGTGGACAAGTTATTTAACCTCAAATCCTCAGCTTCCTCGCCTGTAAAATGGGGATAACTATCTACCTCATTGGGTTTTTCAGAGGATCTTAAAAAACTGTTAAGGTGCTTAGAACAATGCCTGGCACATAGTGATTGTGATTAGGACTATGTATTCACTGCAGGCCCACTTGTTCTTTCTTCTTACTCTGTGAAACCTCCCGTGGTAACCCTCTCCCCACCCAAACACGCACAAATGCAGACACACATGGACACACAGTGACTCTCTTGTCTCCCTGGACTACTCCTCTGATGGTTTTAGTCTCAAGGATGTGGGCTCGTTTGTAAACAAAAGTGCGGTGGTGTTTACAACTAATTTTTTTTTTTTTAAACAGAGTCTCACTCTGCCCCCAGGCTGGAGTGCAGTGGTGCAATTTTGGCTCACTGCAACCTCCGCCTCCTGGGTTCACGCCATTCTCCTGCCTCAGCCTCCCGAGTAGCTGGGATCACAGGCACCTGCCACCATGCCCAGATAATTTTTTGTGTTTTTAGTAGAGACGGGGTTTTACCATGTTGGCCAGATGGTCTCGAACTCCTGACCTCAGCCTCCCAAAGTGTTGGGATTACAGACGTGAGCCACTGCACCCGGCTGTCTACAACAAATTGATCACAACCAGTTATGAATTTCTGTGTTCCTTCTCCACTCCCACTGCTTCATTTGCCTAGCCTTAACAAAAATAAAAATAAATAAAAATAATTTTAACTAAAAATAAGGAATATACATTTAAATCATTTCAATCATACAGAAGGGTTTTGAATACAAAGCAGTTGCCCGGGCCCACCCTGCCCTCCCTCCAGTCCCCGTTCCCAAAACCAGTCCTTTGAACTCTTGCTCTTAGCTCTTCCATCCCCTCCCCAAAGCCTGTCGTTCTCTCAACACACATCTGTTGAGCATCTCCCAGGCCGGCACTGTACTCTGGGCCAGGTTACAGCAGTGATGAAAACTGACACGGATCCCTGCCCTCCTGGACTCTAGTGAGGGAGGCAGCCGTGACGTCACACCTGGTGTGCTGTGACTGTGAGGAGTGAGACAGGGCAAGGAGGAAAGGAGGATAGATGGGGTAGAGGGAGGCTCCTCTGAGGAGGCGACATCTGAGTGGAGACCCGGCCAACAGAGGGAGTGAGCCACCTCGGTATCCAGCTTGCTGATAATACCCTGATTTTCACCCTTGTTTCTGGACATAACAATTTTGGGCATTTTGGGTTGACCTCCTGCTGTGGTGGGTATGAATTGAGTTTGTTTAGTCCTCCCCTCCTCCCCCATCTTCCCCCACGACGGAATCCTATCTTTGTCCTCTTCCTCTAATGTTACCTTTGTGCATCATTTTCTGTCCCCCACCCTTGACGCTGCTGTGGAAGATGAGGATGAGACTGTCTTACCACTGTGGTTCCTTACTGTTACCTCCTTTCCATCCACCTCCCAGCCTCTAACAGACTCTTTTTGTTGTTTTTAGCTTCTGTCTGCTGCTAAGTTTTTCCAGCTGGAGGCTTTGCAGCGACACTGTGAGATCATCTGTGCGAAAAGCATCAATACCGACAACTGTGTGGATATTTACAACCATGCCAAGGTAATCAATCTCATTATTGCGCAGTGCGCACACAGGAGCGCTGAAGCCGTGGAGGCTTTTCCTTGGCAAACACAGAGGCAGGGCAGAGAGCGGGTGCTGGGCCAGTTCTCTGAAGGCTAAGCCGCTGGCTTCTGCCAAGATCTGCTTCCTGCTCTAGAAAAGATGCCTTCCACCTCCCCACCCAGAACAAGGAAGGGAGGAGCCCAGAAGTTTCAAAGGCAGAGTTCTCAAACAGTGCTTCGCAAACTCTCGCGTGCATATGACTCATGTCACAGACTCCGGTTCCATAGACTGGGATGGGCCTGTTCAGCTTTTCTGACAAGCTCCCAGGTGATGTCTCTGCTGATGATCTAAGGGACACCTTCTAAGGTTCCAGAACAGAGGTTCTCCAATCCAGCAGCGCCAGGGAACTTGTCGGAAAGGTACACTTTCAGGCCGTACCCCAGACCTACTGAATCAGAAACTTGAGGGGGACCCAGCCACCTGTGGCTTTGCATGCCCTCCAGCTGATTCTAATGCGTGCTCAGGGGTGAGAACCGCCCTTCCAGAATTGTTCTCAATGCCAGCTGCACGTTAGAATCACCTGGGGACTACTTAAACTTCCTATGCCTGGGACCCATCACAGACTAATCAGTCAGCCTCTGGGAGTGGAACCTGGAGAAAGGCAGCTTTCAAAGCTTCCCAGGTGATGCTCAGATGTGGCCAAGATTGAGAACAGGCTGTAAGCACTGCTGAAGTCTTTGGCGTCTGCTTAATCAGGTGGACCCAACACCTGGCTATGAATTAGAATCACCTGGGGGATATTTCGGGATGCCAGTGTAGTCCCCCATCCCCGACGACCTCAGCAGTATCCCCTCAGGGAGCCCAGAAATCTCTATTTTTAACAAGCTGCTAGAGTGACATCAGCCCTCAAACCAGTCTTCACTCCAGTTTTCAGGAACCACTGATTTCATCCAATTCACTTCATCAGTGGGGAGACTGGGCCCAAGAGAAGTAAAATACTTTGTCCAGGTACCACTGCATTTTGTTCCACGTGCTGAGCACAGGGGGCATTAACAGTTCCAGCAAGAAACAATAAAACCCGTTAAGATGAGGAGTTAGGTTGATTGATTGATTGATTGATTGATTGATGAGATGGAGTTTCACTCTTGTTGCCCAGGCTGAAGTGCAATGGTGCAATCTAGGCTCACTGCAGCCTCCTCCTGGGTTCAAGCAATTCTCCTGCCTCAGCCTCCCAAATAGCTGGGATTACAGGCATTAGCCACCGCACCCAGGCATGAAGAGTTATTTTAGGACTTTACAACAAAATTTTCCTGGAGCCCAGTACACATGACTCCCATATCACACACAGCTCTGGACAGTAACAGTGCACGTGAATGACGCTCCTATTGCTTGTTGCGAAAAATCAGATTGCATGTGAGATGCTACTTGCTTAAGACAGCATTCAGTGAGCCCTTTTAATGTGCAGGCACCTGTGCTAAGAGCCTTGTTGCATCTTGTTTTTTAATCTTCACTACAACCCTTTTAGGTAAATGCTACACTAGTCCCATGTCATCATAAGGAGACTGAAGCACAGAGAGGTGAAGTAGCTTGCTTAAGGTCACACAGCTAGTAATGAGATTTCTGTATTATGGTAAAATGTACATAACATAGAATTTGCCACTTTAACCATTTTTAAGTATACAGTTCAGTGGTATTAGGTACATTTGATTGTTGTGCAACCATCACTACCATTCATCTATAGAATTTTTTCATCTTTCCAAACTGATACTACACCCTTTCAACACCAATTCCTCATTCCTCCCCTCCCCCAGGCCCTGGTATTCACCATTCTACTTCCTGTCTCTATGAATTTGACTACTCAAGGGATGTCACATAAGTGGAATCATACAATATGTGTCTTTTTGTGACTGATTTATTTCACTTAGCATAATGTCCTCAAGGTTCATCCATATTGTAGCATGCGTCAGAATTTCTTCTTTAAGGATGAATAATATTTCACTGTATGTACATGCCATATTTTGTTTATTCATCTATCAATAGACACTGTGGTTGCTTCCAGTTTTTGGTTATTGTGAACAATATTGTGTTGCTGTGAACAGGGGTATACAAATATCTGTTCAAATCCCTGCCTTTTTTTTTTTTTTTTTTTTGACACAGAGTCTCGCTCTGTCACTCAGGCTGGAGTACAGTGACATGATCTCGGCTCACTGTAACCTTTGCCACCCAGGTTCAAGCGATTCTCCTGCCTCAGCCTCCTGAGTAGCTGGGACCACGAGCATGCGCCACCATGCCTGGCTAATTTTTGTATTTTTATTAGAGACAGATGCTTGCCATGTTAGCCACGCTGGTCTTGAACTCCTGACCTCAGGTGATCCACCAGCCTCAGCCTCCCAAAGTGCTGGGATTACAGACGTGAGCCACCGCGCTTGGCCTCAAATTTGTGCTTTCAGTTATTTGGGGTATATCCCCAGAAGTGTAGTACTGAGACTTTTGAACCCAGATTTGTCTCACTCCAAAGCGTAGGTTCTTAACCCTGTGTTTACTGTCTGGCTTAATAAATGTTGGAAATATTTTCAGTGATCCTTGATACTCAAGATTTTCTGATTGGCTATCAGTAAATCAAAAAGTACAGTCAGTCTACATTGTACACACACACACACACACACACACACACACACACACACTTGGGTTCTAGTTAAATGAGGATTATACCAAAATCTGGTTTCTCAGGACACAAGCTTTTTTTTTTTTCAATCTTAAACTGATTACTTTGCAGAAGGGAGGTCTCTTTCTCTGCACCAAGGCAGAGAGCCTGATTAGCCTTGTGCTCCCCTGCGCTCCTCTGCCCTCCTCCTCGACCACGGTCACTCAAATTGCTCCATGAACTTGACATCCGCGGTGGCTTTTCTGTGGCCTACCACCTCGGCAGCGAGGCCTGTTTCACAATCCCATTTTAATCTTTTCAAGTTTGTTGGCAGGCAGCTTCTGTAGCATATCTTGTGATTTAATAATGTCGCCTGATGCAATGTGAGCCCCGGCTGGGAATACAGGCTTAGAACACCTATGGCAGAGAAACTGCCTCTTTCATACATACATATATACATATATATATACCTACAGACATGCTTTGCGGACAGGGCTTTGGCTTTTACGGACACCAGCTATGCCTCAGACATCCAGGCCACTACCTGGAGTGTTTCCAAGAGAAATATCTGCCCTCCGTGATAGTCACCTGGAGGGCAGTGCAATGCCAGCCGCCCCCTGCCCTTTCTGTGCACTGCTTCCCCTGTGCTGTGGATGCTGCAGTCTGCTAACGGCCACACACCATGTGGATTCGATGACTGGCAGATTGTGCTGCAAATAGAGGCTAGTTTAGGAAAAAGAGTGGTAAAGAGAGAAACCAACACTTAGCATTTGTAACTCCAGGCAATACAGGCGTTTAGATGCTAAGAGCCACGTTCCAAATGTCGACCACGACCTCCACAACGTTACCTCTGTATTACATCTAACCGCTTGAGACAGCTGCAGAATTTTATACAGAGGAGAAACCCATTCCACAAATGCATGGCTTAGCCATCTGTTTTTTCCTAGTAAACCTGTACCAAACTATTCAGTTATGAAAAGAGGCCCTGGAGCTTCTTGTGGCCCTTTCAGCGTGTCTCTTGAGAAGAAGAACAAGCTGGTTCATCAGACTGAATTTCAGCTGTTGTGGTTAAGCTCAACAGTGCATCATGATGGAAAGAACACAGGTTTGGAAACCAAAGGATCTTTTCGCTAGTGTTTATTGAGTAGCCAGTATTTCCTAGGAGCTGTATTCATCAGAATATAATACAATATTCTGAATATAATATAATATTCAGAATATAATATGAAATTAGAGGAGACGGGCGCAGTGGCTCACACCTGTAATCCCAGCACTTTGGAAGGCTGAGGTGGGAGGATCACTTAAGGCCAGGAGTTTGAGACCAGCCTGAGCAACATAGTGAAACCCCATCTCTATAAAAAGAAATACAAAAAAAAAAAAATTGCTGGGCATGCTGGCGCGCACCTCTAGTCCCAGCTACTCAGAAGGCAGGAGGATCACCTGAGCCCTGGAGGTCAAGGCTGCAGTAAGCAGAGATCACGCCACCATACTCCAGCCTGAGCCACAGGGTGAGGCTCTGTCTGAAAAATAATAATAAAAAAAAAAAAAAATTAGACATGGTCTCTGCCCTTGAAAAAATTACAGTCTAGGACAAGGGCCAGATAATATTTTCAACTTTCCAGACCACACAGTTGGCTTTGTACCTACTCAATTTTGCAAAAAGCAGCCAAAGAATATGTAAATGAATGGTATGGTATGGCTGTGTTCCAATAAAACTTTATTTATAAAAACAGGTGGTGGGCCATATTTGGCCTTCAGGCCTATAGTTTGCCAACCACTGGTCTTGGGAATGAGAGCTCCAATCCCAGTTCTGTTAGTAATTAGTTGTGTGGAGATAGGCCAGAGGTTGATATACAGTCACCAATCAATAAATACTATCAAATATTATCAATATAGGTATATATTATGCTTTTATTTTCCACTAACATGTGCTGAATGACACTAATCTACAAAGCAAGTGCCAGGTGTGCTGGTGGGGGGTGCTCACTGTGTCCTCAGAATCAGATTGGCAACTCTGAGCCTCAGTTCCCTCACCTGTACCAGGAAGCCTTGTACTCTGTGATTCTAAGAGCAGGATTCATGTTGAAAGAATGAAAAGATTTCTAAGCCAGGTGCAGTGGCTCACACCTGTAATCCCAACACTTTGGGAGGCCCACCTTGGAGGCTGAGGCAGAAGAATCACTTGAACCCTGGAGGTGGAGGTTGCAGTGAGCCAAGATCATGCCACTGTGCTCCAGCCTGGGCAACAGAGTAAAACTCTGTCTCAAAAAAATAAGAATGAAAGGATTGCTAAGATCTCTCTCAGTTCCAGAGTTCCAGGATTTGTGCATCTATATGGACATTTGTGGGATAACTAGTCCACTCACTGATAAACTTCATCAAGCTTTATAAGCCTCTTGGAGACCACAGAATTACTACATGCATCCCTGTCCTAAATGGCACAGCAGAGCACAATACCCCTGTAGTCCACCCCTTGCTTTTGTAACTTGGAAAACTGAGGCCCAGAGAAGTGATTTGACTGGCACGAGGCCAGGGAATGGAGAAATGGACTCCAGCCCTTTGACAGGATGAGCTGCAAAGTCACACCCCATGGGTGTGTGCTGGGGAATCAGAGACATTCTGCAGCCAGTCTTCCTTAGCAGGTGTGCGCCATTATTAGCTCTGAAGGCATAATCTGAAAGGTGCTTTTCAGAAGCATAACCATCTCCCATTTCCTCTCCATTCTCCACAGTTTCTTGGTGTCACGGAGCTCTCAGCATATTGCGAAGGCTACTTTCTCAAAAACATGATGGTCCTCATTGAAAACGAAGCATTCAAGCAGCTCCTGTATGACAAAAATGGTGAAGGGACCGGCCAGGATGTGCTCCAGGACTTACAGAGGACGTTGGCCATCAGAATTCAGTCCATTCACTTGTCATCTTCCAAAGGTTCCGTGGTTTGAAATGCCCAGTGCAGCGACTGCTTCCCGGGAACCTTCCAGTTCTCCTGCCGCATTGGCTTTACACAAACACAGACAAATTCCACCTGGCACCTGTTTTTGGCTGGGCCAAGGAGCTGCCTCTACTGCTCCCACGTGTTCCTGCTGAAAAACAAAGGACTTTCCACCGGTCTGCAGATCAGATCACCTGGGTCCAGAGCTTAATGGGCAACTGGACAACCAAGTTAACCCCAACCAAAAGCAACCCTAGGACCTTTGAACACCCACTGCCGGGGACCACTGTCCAATGAATGGATTGAGGCCTTTCAAAGGTCACTCAGGTTCCAGGTTGACAGTTGGTGGACTTCACCGTACCGATCCTGAAGAGATTGTATTACACATTGAGGACCTTGGTAGCTGTGCTTCAGCAAACGTCAACCATGGTAGCAAATTGGTGAGGCTGTGACCCGTAATGAGGAAATAATTTGGCAAATTTTTAGGGGTGGGAACTTTTTAAAATGTTCATTTAAAAAAAACAAAAAAACAGGGCAGTCTTGTAGTTTAAAATATATTTCTAAAAGCTTAACAGTTCGTTTTCAACTAAATTGTGTTTAGGGATCTGTGTTTTGAGATTTTTCTTTCTTTTTTTTTTTTTAAATAGTAAGTCACAGGTCCACACTGTGTAAACATGCATCTGATAAGATACTGCTGATATTCTAAACAAGTCGAAATAATCTTGCCTTAGTGATCATGATTACACAAAAGAGGTGCACTGCCAATAAGTATCTCTAATTCAATAGTTGAAAACAACCTGCATGCTAATCGTGGTTTCGGGGTGAGAATAAAACACCCCCACATAACATGCATTTGCATGGGTCCGAACCTGTGAAATGTTACGTTTGTGCTTCATTTTTGCCAACGTAAAAATGTTCCATCATTTCTAGCTAAAACTCCATTTGGTGAAACTAACATATCCATTTCTTTTCCTAGTTATGGATGATTTGGGGATGCTTTTGCAGAAATGTGTTCATAGATGATGCTGAATGGGGGGGAGGGGGGCAGCACGTCAGAGAATTTACTATTAATCCCAGAGTTTTCTCTGTATTCTCAGAAGATGTTAATAGTTTGTTACTAGCCAGAGAGTATGACTATGTTAGATTATTTTTAAAGATGAAACATGTATGATAGGATGGATTCTTTCTGTATTCTGAGAGTGTACAGTATAGATTATAATGAAAGTTTATATCAACAGGGTTTCGTTGGCTCTGCCATATATTATAAGCAAAAGAGATTGGTAAAGTGCCACAGTATTCCAGATAACTTTTCAGTTGCGGCCTTTCTTCTCGTTCTTTAATTTGAAACCTAGATACATGCAGTAAAAACTAGGAGAATGACTTTTACCCTTGGGGACGGCCAAGTTTTGTTGATAAACCTATTTCCTAGCATGCCTTCAGGAAGTTGCGCCAGACCCTAGATTGTGAAGGAGCCACTGTTCTTCTGTTGTACGAGCTCCCTGAACCATTGTTCAGAGGACCAACGTAACATCGCTTCATGGGCATGGCCCATGGAGCATCTGGGTGACATCTGTCTACAGTATTGGCTCTTCTGCGAGGCTAATACACAAGGCCTCTCTTCCACATGGTCATTTGCAAACCTCCCCCAGCCCCTACCATCCAATGTGGAAGGAAAACAAGAACTGCCTGAAGAAGAGTCCAAGCTACAGATACACAGCGTGTGCATCGCGGCTGTCACCTTCCTCCTCCCTCTTCTGTATCCTCAGAGATGCTGCGTGGATGTTTCCTTAACCTCAGCTGACTTCCCTGTGAATGTCTTAATGCTAGTTCAGGGCCTCCGGGCATTGATTTGTACAGTGGCAACTCCCAATGGGGCTTCTGTTATCGTTTGTGTGCTTTCTCTGTCATTAAAAGAAATGATTTTCCCAGGCCGTGCACCATGTGTGTGGTTTGAGTGAGCTCTTTATCCCAACAGTTCAAGCCTCAGAACGTCACTCGGTGAAGAGATTGGACAATGTGGTCCCGCAGAAAAAGTCAAGGGAAATGAAGACGCTAGATAAAAGACAAATGTTCCTGTTGCTGGCGGTGTGGCAGCCAAGCCCTAGTGATCTTTTTCACATCAGGCAGAGAAGCTACAGGTGCCACCACCTGGGCCACCGCCATAGCACTGCCTAAGGCAGAGAACTCGCCTGCAGAGGGTGGAGTTCTGGCTGTCACTCGTGTGCCTGGATGACATTTTTTGAGGCTAGGGGGATGAGAAAGACAAGTTATCTCCACATGGTGGGTCCCCACCAAGGGCCAGCGTGAGCTGATGCTAGGGGATGGTGGCAGCATTATGGGATGGGGGTGGGGGTCACGGAGGGACAGGCAGCTCTCTTCCTGGGTGTCATCATTGCTGAGGTCAAACCAAGTCCCCAGGGGCTCTGCTGTGGCTCCTGACCCAGCCTGGGCCCAACCCAGGCATGTGGGCAGATGAATCGCCCTGGCCAATCCACAAAATCCTACAAGCAGGTCTGGGGAGAGGCCCAGCCAGCCCTGGGAGACCTGGGCCAGTGAGGCCGGGTAGAGAGCTCACATCGCCCCACCTCCCGGAAATGACTGCTCAAGCCCGCTTAGCAATCCAGGTCTTTTCCTTCTATAGGAAGCAACCCAGTGCCAGGGCCAGAACTGTGAGTCAGGCCAGGAAAGCAGAAGGTCGGTTTATTTTTGACTGTGTGTCGCCCTCGGTGTGGCTTCAGGGTGAGTAGGCATTTTTGACTTATTGCTTTTAGGATGCTAAAGTGCATGCTACCCCGTTCGCCTTGTACTTGTCTGACAGGTGGCTTTGACATTCAGGCCTCAGCAAAGCCCATGCAGGGGCCCATTAGCATCTTAGGGTGTGGAAGAAAGCGTGGGGCGGGGCGGGGTGGGGGGGCGGGGCGGGGTGGGGGGCGGGGCGGGGCGGGGGGCGCTGCCTGCCACAGGTTCCCTCCGCCCCTTCCATTTGCAATGGGGCACTGGAAGGAGTGTGTACGTGCAGGCGCCCCCAAGAAACACAAGGACCCGACTTAGTTTCTGTGCCCACCCCCATGGCCATTGGTCTTACATATACCATACCTGGATATCATTCATTCTCCTCAAAAGAAGGAGAATCCACTGAAAATGAAGACCAGGATGTGAGCTCCCATCACGGAGATGCCCAGGCAGAAACCGGAAGATGATGCAGTCAGGCATGGGGGCGGGGTTGGAGGAGGAGCTCTAGGACCTCCCCCACCCTGAGATTCTGTGATTCTGCTTTTGTTCTGTGTTCCCCGTTCTGCGATTCTGCTTTTGGATCTCACATTGTTTCTTCCTGTAAAGCCCCAGGCAAAAAGTGCTATTCGACTGCATGTTGTCATACCAAGACTTTTATTACACAGTGTTTTGCTAGCATCGGGCTGTGTGGATAAAGGGTTCTTTGAGAAAATCTATTTCACCAGTCTTGAGTCCTCTGGCTTCAGAATTCAGCGTCCACCTCCCTCCACCCCCACCTTGCGTCAGAGATGAATGAATAGTCGCAGAAGGGCTCGCATTCTCCCACTTATAGTTCTTTCTGCCTGGCCCCTACACAGCCTCCATGGCCAGCAGTTTCCTGGGTTTCTCCACTCAGGGAGACATCTATTGAGCACCTTCTGTTGGCAGCACTGATTGCTGAGCCCTGGACTCCAGCACAGACCTGAAAACCCTGTTCCGACTGGATTCAACCCCTGACTAGCTTTGAGACTTTGGACAAGTTACTTACTCTATCTAGTATTCACCTTCCTCTTTCGAAAAAAAAAAAGGGTTTAACTATAACTAGTGGCCGGCCGCTGTGGCTCACGCCTGTAATCTCAACACTTTGGGAGGCCAAGGTGGGCAGATCACTTGAGATCAGGAGTTCAAGACCAGCCTGGCCAACATGGCACAACCCCGTCTCTACTAAAAATACAAAAATTAATGGGGTGTGGTGGCAGGCCCCTGCAATCCCAGCTACTCGGGGAGGCTGAGGCAGGAGAATCGCTTGAACCTGGGAGGCAGAGGTTGCAGTGAACCAAGATTGTGCCACTGCACTCCAGCCTGGGCAACAGAGCGAGACTCCGTCTCAAAAAGAAAAAAATAAAACCACTATAACTAGTGAATAGTGTTGTTGGGAGGATTAAAGGAGATAGTTTGTATGAGTCTCACACTGTTAGTAGCAGGCAAAAGGCTTTTCTAAACTTCTAAGACTGAGCAGAAGGAAGGGGAAATTGATGATTCATACAAGGAAAGAAAGGCTAATGACTTTGCCTTCATTTCTAGAACTTTCTACAGCAGCGGTTCCCATGGTGATTTGTGATTCTCTAGGGTTTTGCTACTTATTCTGAGGAGTATAGGAGAATTCCCCCACAACTGAGCTCTTTTGTGATTCTAGTTCCTAGCACAGTGCTTCACACAAAGTAATCAAGAAATGTTTGCAAATAGAAGCCAAGTACACCTGGATTTCCTTTCATATAAACATGGCATTTTCAAAAGATTCGAGTTGCAGGGATTCACTCTTCCAAATTCCTTGGAAGAGAATACACAGGAATGTGAGATTCACATGTGTGACTTGGATGACACAAGACTCCCATGGTGTGTGTCTAAGGTCAAAGACCCCACAAATGGCTGAGCAGGGCCCAGGCCCACCAGAGCCAACTCTCAGTCCAGGGTTTGAGGACCACGACTCTGTCGAGAGGGAGAGGGTAGCCACAAACCCCCAAATGAAACAAACTGCTAGATATCCCTCCAGAAAAATCTGGGACTGCTGTCCTCATCAAGTTAGCAGGCAAGCCCATATGCCCTGTGCTGCCGCTTGAGTGGACACTCATCCCCGCCCCCACTCCACCAAGAAACCTCCCTGGTGGAACTTCACGTCACCTCCGTTCCTTCCAGCCTGGCCAATGCCTTGAATAAAGCAGCACGTGCCTTTGGCTGGGGCCACTGCAGAAGCTGCTATGATGCCTATTTTTTCCACCCTCTTTAAAAATAACTCAACAGATTTTGAACTTCCTGCTTGGCAGAAAAAAAATAGAACTCATACTCAGCAATCACATCGTGCTTTAGTTCCCATCACTGATGAGGCAGGCAGATAACGAGTGCCCTGTGAAAGGACACATCTCCAAGTTTAGCCCTGAATCTGAAAAGACAATCTGTCTGTGTGAATAGGCAATTAGAAGAGATGCCCTGATGTCACTGATGCGTTCTCTGGATGTTGCTTTTCAGAGTTAACCTTCAGATGAGTTCTGAATTTTAATGCTGTGGAAAACCTCTGGGATGAAGAGCTACAAAGGGAAGAGGCTGATTGGTACAATGGAGGGGCTCTGTGCTGGGCACCACATCTCACCCCTGACCCTGAATCTGTCATCTGCTACGTGGGTGACCTGGTTCAGGCCTCTTCTCCATCTGGACCTGTTTCCTCAACTCCTTCTAACTTGATGTCCTGTGAGCCTAGACCGGAACCTGTCACACTCTCCTTACCACGCTCCTATATTAGAGCCTTGTGAGAACATCATTTTGTGTAATAGAACATTCTAGATTGCAACCAGGAGGATTTAGCAAAAGGGACCTTTTTCATCATTTCACAATGATGCCTTCAGCAAAACAGGCTCCCAGCAGGAAACCAGATAAAGCGTTAGAATGAGGCTTCAGCTATCTTATCATGAAGATGGCATCTCTCTAGATCATTGCTACATGACCACCATCTCCTTTTTGGTTTTGGGTTTTTTTTTTTTTTTCACTTTTTATTTTGAAACAATTACAGATTCACAGGAAGTTGCAAAGATAATATAGAGTAACCAAATGGTGACATCTTAGATAAATCTTGTACAATATCCAAACCAGGAAGTTGACATCGCTACAATGTGTGTGTATCATTCTGTGACATCTTGTCACGTGTGGATTCATGTAACCTCCACCAAGATCACTCTTCCCTCACTACAAAGATTTCCCTCATGCTACCCCTTTGGAATCACTCTGGCCCTTTCTCCACCAACTTCATCCCAAACCCCTGACAACCACTAATCTGTTTTCCATCTCTATAGTTTTGTTATTTCAAGAATGTTATGTCAATGAGACCATATAGTAAGTGGCCTTTGGAGATTGGTGTTTTTATTATTATTATTATTGACACAGGGTCTCGTTCTGTCACGCAGGCTGGAGTGCAGTGGTGCGATTTCAGCTCACTGCAACCTCTGCCTCCCAGGCTCAAGAATCTTCCTGACTCAGTCTCCCAAGTAACTGGAACCACAGACATGAGCCACCATGCCCAGCCAATTTTTATTTATTTATTTATTTAGGTAGAGATGGGGATTTTACCATGTTGCCCAGGCTGGTGTCGAATTTCTGGGCTCAAGCAATCCTCCCACCTCAGTATCCTGAGTAGCAGGACCACAGGCATGCACACCACTACCAGATCAGTTTTTCAAAAATTTTCTAGTAGAGACAGGGTCTCGCCACGTTGCCAGGACTGCTCTCAAACTCCTGAGCTCAAGCAATCTGTCTGCCTCAGCCTCCTAAAGTTCTGGGATTACAGGTGTTAGCACCTCAAACGGTGAGGCTGGCTTTTTGCACTCAGCAGAATGCCTCAGAGACCCATCCAAGGAGGCTGCACATATGGAATGTTTGTTCCTTTTCATTGCTGAGTAGCATTCCCCAGCATCCCATCACCTTTTAACCAGAGAAAGAGACAGGGGCTTTCTCTGTCACCCAGGCTGGAGTACAGTGGCTTGGTCACGGCTCACTGCAGCCTCAGCCTCCCGAGGCTCAAGCAATCCTCCAACCTCAGCCTCCAGAGTATCCACGGGTGGGAGTCTCCACGCCTGGCTAATTTTTTCATTTTTTTGTAGAGATGAGGTTATACTATGTTGTCCAGGCTGCTCCCAAACTAGGTCTTTCTGTAATTGACGACTTCTAGACATCTCACTAATGGTGTAGGGCAGTGCTTCCCAAATTTGTTAAAGTGACTCTATGGGGTTGGAGTGGGGCTTGAAATTCATTGTTTCTAACAAGCATCCCAGCACTGCTGCTGCTGCTGCTGGTGGTCTAGGAGCCTCACTTTGAGTAGCAAAGGTGTGGAGTCTGGAAGTCAGAGATTCATCTCAAGCCCTTTCTGCTGCCAGACCAACCTGTGACACCTGTTCTGTCACCTGGCCTTTCTGGAGTCTCAACCTTGAGAGTTATTATGAGCCTTTCTTTCTGACCCAGGGGAGATATTTTCACAATACATCCGAAAAAAATCATTGAAATTCTGTCTTCCAAAACCAACCACCACATGTTCTCACTCATAAGTGAGAGCTGAACAATGAGAATACATGGACACAGCGAAGGGAACATCACACATCAGGGCCTGTCAGGGGGTGGGGGCAAGGGGACGGAAAGCATTAGGATAAATATCTAATGCGTTCGGGGCTTAAAACCTAGATGACAGGTTGATGGGTGCAGCAAACCACCATGGCACATGTATACCTATGTAACAAACCTGCACATTCTGCACATATACCCTAGAACTTAAAGTATAATTATAAAGATAAATAAATGTAATTCTGTCTTCCTAGGTGGAGGGCTCTAACATTCTGAATTAAGCGAAGGAATTACTCATAACCTCACTCTGCCTTACTTTTCCCTGGTCTGTTGTTGATCTAAATCAAGTTTATTTATTTCACGGGTATTTACTGATGCCCTAATATAAGAGACCCACCTCTGTGCAATGGCATTAAGCAAAGGTAACCAAAGGTGACCTCACCCCTTTTCTTTGTCCTGTTTCCTTCAGGGTTGGCAGCAGAAGGAAAAGAAAAGATTCTTGTTTATTTTCAGACTATGTTTTGAGGCTTCTCTCTGCACTCACAGAGCCCCCCTGGGGTGGCAGGGACACCCAGGAGAATCAACAAGGGAAGAATCAAAGATGCTGCCCCTCCCTGTCCACTTCACAACACTTTGATAGTGGAGAGGGACGCTGGAGTATCTGGTTCAAAATGGCTGCTGGGTGACCCTGATATTTCTCAGTTGTATGCTATAGGGAATGAGTGGGTGGGGAAGAAGAAAAACTGGTAGAATCTTATCCATAATTACTCATTATTTTCTTTACTTGTGAAAGGAACGACTGCATTTTCGGCACTTCAAGGGACTCGCTGTCATGCATTAAATATTTTGTTTGGGGAAGGAAAAAACTCAGATAGTGTTTTCTGTTGAATAAGTAATGAGAAAGTAAATGAAGTCTGTTTCTTCTAGAAATTCCTTGAGCCAAGGAATGATTCCTTGCCCCTAAAATGTGAGGGTTTCAGTGGACCAGTGAGTTTAATGTAAGTCAGCTGTGTAATGTGGCTGCTTAGAAGAGTTCATTTAGCTATGGGCTACATTAATAGAAGCAAGATTGCTAGAATGATGGAGGTGATGGTGCTCCACTGTGCACTGGAGGGCTTTCTGCTGGAATTATGCACTCAGATCATATCCTGCATGAGTCAAGGTTTCTAGCAGCAAGCAACTCTGGTTCATTTAACAAGAACGAGGGTTTATTCAAAACTATTAGAAGATGTACACAGTTGTCGGGAAGGCTGGAGAAACCATTAAAGGCAGAACCTTTTGTAATAACTTATAAACCATGACACTGAACTGGCCTGATGAGCTCATTGCTGCCACTGCTTCCACCAAATGATATGGAAGCAGAAATCACTAACGGTATTTCTGTAGTTCCCAGAAACCTGGCTTCAGTCACTGCTCTTTTCACAAGCACCAATGTCGTTCCTACATCAGGAACTCGTCCTACCCCAAAAAGCTCAGTGCTTCTGCCTCCACTTGCACTACGTAATGGAAGCTCCCATCTCCTCGTGTTGGCCCTTTAGTATCAAAATTTCACTGGGTACATCCACATCTGACAGGCAGAACCTAGGTCACATGCCTGCACCTTAGTTGCCGGGGAGGCTGGCAGTTTCAGTTCTCGCCGCTACGTTAGGGAGACAGGAAATGTACTCTGTGATTTCTACAAATATAGAAAGATGATGGGTAGCCATGAACATGACAAATGTCCCCTGTGCTTGATGAAAGTCACAGAGAAATTGCAGCCTCATCAGAAGGAAGTAACCAAAGGTGAAAGAACAGCCAAAGAGGCCGAACGTGGTGGCTCATGCCTATAATCCCAGCACTTTGGGAGGCCAGGGTGGGTGGATCACTTGAGGCCAGGAGTTCGAGACCAGCCTGGCCAACATGATGAAACCCCATCTCTACTAATACAAAAATACAAAATACTAATACAAAAATTAGCCAGGTGTGGTGGCAGGCACCCAGAATCCCAGCTACTTGGAGGCTGAGGCATGAGAATCATTTGAACCCAGGAGGCAGAGGTCGCAGTGAGCCAAGATCATGCTGCTGCACTCCAGCCTGAGTAACAGAGCAAGACTCAAAAAGAAAAAAAAAAAGAACAGCCAAAGGAACTGGGATATTTGGCCTGTAGGAGAAAAGACTTGGGTGACCATCTTAATTTTAGTTGTCTTCAAATGGCAGAAGAGGCCTCACAGATAAGAGGAATCAGGCTGAGTGTGGTGGCTCCTGCCCATAATACCAACACTTTGGGAGGCTGAGGCAGGAAGTTTGCTTGTTTCTAGGAGTTCAAGACTGGCCTGGACAACATAGTATGACCCCATCTCTACAAAAAATTTTAAAAACATTAGCCAGGTGCAGCGGTTCATCCTGTAGCCCCAGCTACTCTGGAGGCTGAGGTGGGAGGATCACTTGAGCCTGGGAGGTAGAGGCTGCAGTCAGCAGTAGTCATGCCACTGCACCCCAGCCTGGGCAATAGAGCGAGATCCCCATCGAAAAGAAAAGAAAAGAAAAAGGAACTACCTTGTTGAGTATGATAACAAAGATAAGAGCTGTCCCAGTGATAGACCCTTGAAGGATTTAGATTTCACCTAAGTATAAATAAGAACTTTTAACAGTCAGAGCAATGCCTTCCAAAGATGGAATGAAGAGGTAGTAGTGAGTTCTCCATGACAGGAGCCATTCCAGAAAATGCTAGCCAACCCCTCGAGAGAGATTCAAGCAATAAAGGGAGGGTAGAATTTACAGGTTCCTTACAACTCAGGGGCGTTGTCATTATTAGTTCCCTCCTTCTGATACACATCATCTATTTGGCCTCAGAAAATGGATATCAATCTTGATATAGCTTACGTAGAATTTGTAATGACCTCCCAGTCTTCATTTGTTGGCCACTGCTGCATTTTATTACAGCACGCCACCCTATTTATCTTCATCGGGTTGTGAGGCAACAGATCAATTCATTATTCTTACTTATCTAATACAGAAGCAAGAAAAATTGTCCACAAAACCTTACCAGCTGGGAAGAGAAAAAGTAGCTAGAAGCAATTTGGTCACTGAAAAGTAGGACTTCTTTTTATAAAGAAAAAAATGCATTTCAGTAAAATGGTCAAGCTGGGGAAAGGCCATTTTTGAGAGTAGGATGAAATCCAGGTATGTGAATTTGCACACGTCCACCATGTCTGATATGCATTTTTTTAAACCACACTCAACAAAGAAAACCCATGAGTCATGCATCAGTTTGGCACAAGTGGCTGGTGAGTGAGGTCTCCTGTCAGCCTCAGTCTCCCCTCCTGCAGAATGGGAATGTCATTGCATTAACACGACAGGTGACAGAGAGACACTTGTGCAGCAATGGTGGAAGGGAGAACTCTGTCAAAATGAAGGGAGAAGCAAGAGGCAAGAGAGGGATTTTCTGTGCCCTGGACATGGCCGCCTCCAATTTTATCATGGATTGGTTAATTCCACCTCCCCAGCAGCCTCAGGTCCCCAAAGGCCAGCAGTGGCTCTGTAAGCCATCAGCCTGAGGCAGCCTACTGGCTGCACTCTTACTCCACTGTGGAGTATGAGGATTCATCCACCAGGCTCCAGTTTGATTCGCGGCACTCTCTTGACAGCCTCATTCCCCAGAGTCCCCTAGGACCCCAGCATTTTGTTCATCTCCTGCTCTGAGCTCTTCGGGAGGGAATGTGACTATGTGACTGTCAGCCAGTTGTCACATTTCATCCCAGAGGCAATGGAAACGATGCCTGAACACCGTGCGTCTGTGTGCTACGTCGGAAACGCCTCTACGTGGCTGAAACATCATGGGCGATTTTCAGTACATGGGGGGCTGCTCTTTTCCATTCCTTTATATTTTGTGCTCCTCTTTATGCCTTTATCTTACTTCTCATAATAAATCCTATATGGTAAGAATTTTGATTCCCATTTTTACAGATAGGGAAACTGAGGTGCAGGCAACAAGGCTAAAAAGTGGCCGAGAGGGAATGTGGACCTAGGCTGACCTGACCTCTAAGCCCAACTCTTTGCGGTGCCTCTTCAGTTACAATGCCTGCTCTAAAGAGAGAGGGGAGTGAATAAGATGCGCCTCCCCTCTCCACTGCTTTGAAAAATATGATCAAGGCGGGCACAGTACTCACATCTGTAATCCCAGCACTTTGGGAAGCCAAGGCAGGCAGATTGCTCGAGCCCAGAGCTTGAGACCAACCTAGGCAATAAAGTGACACCCCGTCTCTACCAAAAAATAAAAAAAAAAATTGGCCGGGCATGGTGGCAGGTACCTATAGGCCCAGCTACTCAGGAGGCTTGAGCCCAGGAGGTAGAGGTCGCAGTGAGCCAAGATCACTCCAGGGTGAGTGACAGAATGAGACCCTGTCTCAAAAAACAATAATAATAAAAAATATGATCAGCTGGGTGTGGGGGCATGTGCCTGTAGTCCAACACACTGGGAGGCTGAAGCGAGAGACTCACTTCAGCCCAGGAGTTCGAGGCCAGCCTGGGCAACATAGTGAGACCCTGTCTTTAAGAAAAAAAAGAAAAAAGGAGAAGGAGGAAGAAAGAGCTTTCTGGGCTAAGACAAATGTTAGTCATGTGTATCTGTGATGAACTGTAATGACCGGTCTACTTGTTCTGGATGTCATTTTTTTGGTGATTATTGTTTGGGGGAGAAAGAGATAGTAGGTGGCATGAGGATTCAATGTGGATACATCAATGTTTAATGGGACTGAGGACACAGAGGGGACACAGAGGTGTGGAAGACGGGGTCCCTCGAGCTGCTCCTTGACACACAGACACAGCCTAGGGGGCTTAGTTGCTGCCAAGCCAACTCTTTTGATGTGAAGTGAGGGGGCAGGAGTGGGGACAGACGGCCACTGAGGACCCACCACCCCAGGATGGCCAGGCACCTCTGGCAGGTGGGTCCACGGTTACTGATTGTCATGGTCAAGCTCAGCTGGGCACTGGGTTCAACAGGAGATGTGACTGACCCATTTTGCTTCTTTTATCTGAGTCTGCACCTTTCCTAACTCAGATTGTTAAAATACTTTTTTCTTCATACTTACTTTGTTTCTCTCTGTACTAATACACTAACTCGGACTTTTGGCTTTCATTGGGCCAAGGTCCCACCAATCTGGGTGCTCAGCCTCATTTGGTAAAGCAAGAAAAGTATCTGAGAAATGTTCCCTAAAGGCTGATTTCACCCCAAACAGTCACTCAGTGAGGTACCTCACTTGCCAGGGACACACCCCCAAAAGGCCGTCTGCTGGCCTCCGGGTCTCACTCTGTTCCCGCAGGGTGTGGTGGAGCAGGTGTGGTTGGGTGACCACCAAGCTGGATTTCAGTCTCTTTCCAGGCCCGGGGAACAATCTGAATTCGAGAGACTTGGCTTTTAGCCTCCTGTTAGAGTCAAGAAAGACTTCAAAGACTCAACGGCTTCTAAGGCTTTTTATATCAGCAAAGTCCTGCAAAGCCTGCAAATGAAGGCTGCCTTGACGCTCTTCATTCTAAGGACAGAGAAGGCAAATTCTCTAGCCACTTTCTGCAGAGCAGCAACTGGGCTCCTTCTTTTTACTTCCGTGGGGAGGACAAGACATTCCTTTGCTTTCTATTGCTGAGAATGCCACCAAAACAAATTTTACTTTTAGCTGCAACCTTTCAAAAGCGTCTTAAGAATAAAGCACCAAAAAATCCCCAAGCTAATGTAGGCATTCTAGTTTTTTTTGTGGTTGGTGGATTTTTTCTAATTGTGCCAGTTTCAGCTGAAACATGCTTCCATTGTTTCCATTTCCCACTGTTCATACAGCACTGGATTCTTGGGGAGCAAAAGTGCGAGGGCAGATTGGGAAATCCCAGTTCATCAGAAGTTTGTTGTTGTGGTGGTGGTTGTTTCAGTAAAGAGAGGAAATCGGTAAATAGCTCTGATGTCGAGGCAGCAGGAGGTCAGGACATTGAGCAACTTGCAGCTGGGGTTGTGGACTCAGGACTGAGCGGCAGGGTGGGCTCCTCCCAGTGCAAGCCTTCAGGAATGCCAGCCTTGAGTTGGATGGTTCTGGCTCATTGTGTGGAGTTATTTCACTCCTAAGTGGTCACGCAATTGCGTGACCTTAAAGAAGGGTAATGGCTCCTTAGGTAGTTTTGGGTAGGATGCAGCTTGAAGTGGGGTGTAAAATCCTTTCATTGTCCGATGGGGAGGTTACCTTGCAGCAGCTACTCCTTGTACTTGGAATGAGGGAAACAGCATCAACTAGACTTGAACACGGGCTCAGGAACCAGGAGCGCCAGCCGCAGATCTCGCTCACTCTCACTGTTGTTTGCAACTTTGGGCAAGGTAAGTAACTTCTCTGCTGGGTCACTGCTTCTCCAACCCTGTGAGCATTTGTGGCTTTTCCCCAAATAAGTACTCGACTTCCTCGCTTTCCAAAGTGGAGCCGGACAGTCGCTTCCGCATCACTGCGAGTTTGTTGGGAATGCAGAATCTCAGCCTCGATTCCAGACCTACTACCACGGAATCTGCATTTTAACTAGAGGCCCAGTGCTGAGCACACTGAGGTCTGAGGAGGACTGCTCTGTTCTCCCAGGTCACTGCGACGGTATCGGGTTCTTCTGCTCCTCTCTCTCAGAGGATACTTGAAAGAATACCTAAAAAAAAAAAAAAAAAAAAAAAAAAAAAAGAACATCTAGAACAGGCGTGGTGCCTCATGCTTGTAATCCTAGCACTTTGAGAGACCAAGGCAGGCGGATTGCTTGAACCCAGGAGTTTAGGACAAGCCTGGATAACATAGTAAGACCCCATCTCTACAAAAGAATAAAAAATTAGCTGGGTGTGGTGGTGCACACCTGTAGTCCCAGCTACTTGGGAAGCTGAAGTGGGAGAAGTGGGGGGATTGCTTAGGCCTGGGAGGTTGAGGCTGCAGTGAGCCGTGATCGTACCACTGCACTCCAGCCTGGATGACACAGCGAGACTCTCAAAAAAAAAAAAAAAAAAAAAAAAAAAAAAAAAAAAAAAAAAAAAAAGATCATCTATATATATGGTCAGGACTCAGGTAAGATCCTTAAGATGTTTTTGTATTTATCTGTAATAAGTCATTTTAAGAACTCCATGTTCTCTGAGGCATTTTCTGAAAGTCATTTGTGCACCCATCTATTGCCAATGATTTCCCCTCTGACTAGAGGTGTGAGATGTTTTTCAAGCCCACTATGAATGTCTGTTAAATTACCTTACCCATTAGATGTTTTTTTCCCCTGCTGTCTCTCACCAGGGGAACGCTGTGAAAAAGCTTTAGAGCACTGTGCAAGCAATCACCCTTTCCAGCCACCTGCTTCTGCTGACAACTTTATGAATAGCTTCTTTACCAATCATTAGACAAAAAACATTCCATTCTGGAGAATGATGACACAGAAGGTTAAGGGCTTTTTCTAAAAGCACATACACATGTGTGAGGTTTGCCAAAACCAGCTTGTGCCCAAAGTAGGACAGATGGGCCATGAAGGGGAAAGAGCAGAGAAAGGGATTAAAGAGAAGGAAGTTTTTGTATGGCTTATGCTATAGACTGTCTGTGTCCCCCCAAAATTCATAATCATCAATGTGATGGTATTAGGAGATGGGGTGTTTGGGAGATGCTTAGGTCATGAGAGTGGAGTCCACATGAATGAGATTAGTGCCCCTATAAAAGAGACCCCAGAGAACTCCCTCGCCCCTTCTGCCATGGAAGGACACAGTGAGAAGACAGCAGTCTATGAACCAGGAAGCAGGCTCTCCCCAGATACTTCATCTGCTGGTGCCTTGATGTTGGACTTCCCAGCTCCAGAACCGTGACAAATAAATTGTTGTTTAAGCCACTCAGTCTATGGCATTTTTGTGAAAGCAGCCCAGATGGATGAAGACAGCTTAAAGGGGGACTTCTGAATGGTATATCTACGGGGCAAAAGTCACAATTTGAAATGTCTTCCTTAGAAATGTCCTCTGAGAATGTAAAAGTAATAATAAGAAATGGATTTTTACAGAATGCCCCAAACTCCTAAGATTTCAGCCTTTAGGTTATGTCCCTGTCATCCTATTAATGAAACATGACTTTTTCTGTAGTACAAAAAAAGTGTTTCTTTTCATCCAAAGGAGACCATGGTCCTGTCTACAACATGGCATGAAGAAGGACTGATCAATTATCCAGATAATAAAAGGCCAACCTCTCCCCCGCCCCCGACACCACTACCACTATATACAACATCATCACGGCTTTCGCTAAAGTATCAGACCAGGGGAGACTAGTCACATTACTTGGAAAAAGTTTAGCAAACCACCTGCCTCGTGAGTCTTTCTATTTCTTCTGGGGCAGTGGCTCTGTACTGGGGAAGATTTGGCAATGTCTAGAGATGTGTTCGGTTGTCACAGCTGGCAATGGGGTGCTACTAGTGGGCAGAGGCCAGGGATGCTGCTGAACATCCTACACGGTGCAGGACAGTCCCCTACAACCCAGAATTCTCCAGTCCCAATGTCAGTAGTGCTGAGGTTAAGAAGCTCTGTTCTGGGAGATGGGGTTGAGCCTCCATTCACTGCAAAGCACAGGAATATTCACAGTAATATTGAAGGAATAGGGGCCAGCACTTCCTCCATGGTTTCTCCAACCACAGGAAAAGCAACATCAACAGCCTCTGGGATGAGCTAGATTGTGCTGCATTCCAGAGCCAAGTCCAGTCCCATTCGGTTGTGTCACCCCAGGGCGCTTTATGACATCAGAGCTCAGGTATTGACACTTCGGCCCTTCAGAGGGATTTCTAGGGTTTTTAGCTTCTTCTAATCCTGGTCCTTTGACCTAGATTACGGCTTCTGGGAGGTCAAGAGAAACCCAGGTCACATACATTTTGGAGGCTCCTATTATTATTATTATTATTATTATTGCTTAAACAACAGAAATTTATTTTCTCTCAGTTCTGGAGGCAGGCTGGAAGTCTGAGAGCAGAGTGCCAGCATGGTTGGTTTGGTTGCTGGTGAGGGTTCTCTTCCTGGCTTGTAGACAGCCCCTTCTCATTGTGTCCTCCATATGGTGGAAATACAGTACAAGTGTCTTTTCCTTTTTTTTTTTTTTTTTTTTTTTTGCAGCCTTTTAAAAAACTTTTAAGTTCAGGGCTACAAGTGCGGGTTGGTTACACAAACTTGTGGTCATGAATATTTGTTGTACAGATTATTTCGTCACCCAGGTATTCAGCCTAGTACCTATTAGCCATTTTTTCTGATCCTCTCCCTCCTCCTACCTTCCACCCTCCCATAGGCCTCAGTGTGTGTTACTCTCCTCTATATGTCCATGTATTCTCATCACTTAGCTCCTACTTATAAGTGAGAATATGCGATATTTGTTTTTCTGTTCCTGCATTATCTTGAGAAGGATAATGGCCTCCAACTCCATCCATGTTCCCGAAAAAGACATGATCTCATTGTTTGTTATGACTGTATAGTATTCCATGGTGTATATGCACCACATTTTCTTCATCCAGTCTATTTTTTTTATATACTTTAAGTTCTAGGGTATATGTGCACAATATGCAAGTTTGTTACATATGTATACATGTGCCACGTTGGTGTGCTGCACCCATTAACTCGTCATTTACATTAGGTATATCTCCTAATGTTATCCCTCCCCCCTCCCCCTACCCCATGACAGGCCCTGGTGTGTGATGTTCCCCACCCTGTGTCCAAGTGTTCTCATTGTTCAATTCCCACCTATGAGTGAGAACATGCGGTGTTTGGTTTTTTGTCCTTGAGATAGTTTGCTGAGAATGATGGTTTCTAGCTTCATCCATGTCCCTACAAAGGACATGAACTCATCCTTTTATATGGCTGCATAGTATTCCATGGTGTATATGTGCCACATTTTCTTAATCCAGTCTATCACTGATGGACATTGGGTTGGTTCCAAGTCTTTGCTATTGTGAATAGTACCACAATAAACATACGTGTGCATGTGTCTTTATAGCAGCATGATTTATAATCCTTTGAGTATATACCCAGTAATGGGATGGCTGGGTCAAATGGTATTTCCAATTCTAGATCCTTGAGGAATTGCCACACTGTCTTCCACAATGGTCAAACTAGTTTCCAGTCCCACCAACAGTGTAAAAGTGTTCCTATTTCTCCACATCCTCTCCAGCATCTGTTGTTTCCTGACTTTTTAATGATTGCCATTCTAACTGGTGTGAGATGGTATCTCATTGTAGTTTCGATTTGCATTTCTCTGATGGCCAGTGATGATGAGCACTTTTTTCATGTGTCTGTTGGCTGCATAAATGTCTTCTTTTGAGAAGTGTCTGTTCATATCCTTCACCCACTTTTTGATGGGGTTGTTTTTTTTTCTCATAAATTTGTTTGAATTCTTTGTAGATTCTGAATATTAGCCCTTTGTCAGATGAGTAGATTGCAAAAATTTTCTCCCATTCTGTAGGTTGCTTGTTCACTGTGATGGTAGTTTCTTTTGCTGTGCAGAAGCTCTTTAATTTAATTAGATCCCATTTCTCAATTTTGGCTTTTGTTGCCATTGCTTTTGGTGTTTTAGACATGAAGTCCTTGCCTATGCCTATGTCCTGAATGGTATTGCCTAGGTTTTCTTCTAGGGATTTTGTGGTTTTAGGTCTAACATTTAAGTCTTTAATCCATATTGAGTTAATTTTTGTATAAGGTGTAAGGAAGGGATCCAGTTTCAGCTTTCTACATATGGTTAGCCAGTTTTCCCAGCACCATTTATTAAATAGGGAATCCTTTCCCCATTTCTTGTTTTTGTCAGGTTTGTCAAAGATCAGATGTTTGTAAATGTGTGGTATCATTTCTGAGGGCTCTGTTCTGTTCCATTGGTCTATATCTCTGTTTTGGTACCAGTACCATGCTGTTTTGATTACTGTAACCTTGTAGTATAGTTTGAAGTCAGGTAGCATGATGCCTCCAGCTTTGTTCTTTTGGCTTAGGATTGTCTTGGAAATGCGGGCTCTTTTTTGGTTCCATATGAACTTTAAAGTAGTTTTTTCCAATTCTGTGAAGAAAGTCATTGGTAGCTTGATGGGGATGGTATTGAATCTATAAATTACCTTGGGCAGCGTGGCCATTTTCACAATATTGATTCTTCCTATCCATGAGCATGGAATGTTCTTCCATGTGTTTGTGTCCTCTTTTATTTCATTGAGCAGTGATTTGTAGTTCTCCTTGAAGAGGTCCTTTACATCCCTTGTAAGCTGGATTCCTAGGTACTTTATTCTCTTTGAAGCAATTGTGAATGGGAGTTCACTCATGATTTGGCTCTCTGTTTGTCTGTTATTGGTTTATAAGAATGCTTGTGATTTTCGCACATTGATTTTGTATCCTGAGACTTTGCTGAAGTTGCTTATCAGCTTAAGGAGATTTTGGGCTGAGATGATGGGGTTTTCTAAATATACAATCAAGTCATCTGCAAACAGGGACAATTTTACTTCCTCTTTTCCTAGTTGAATATCCTTTATTTCTTTCTCCTGCCTGATTGCCCTGGCCAGAACTTTCAACACTATGTTGAATAGGAGTGGTGAGAGAGGGCATCCCTGTCTTGTGCCAGTTTTCAAAGGGAATGCTTCCAGTTTTTGCCCATCCAGTATGATATTGGCTGTGGGTTTGTGATAAATAGCTCTTATTATTTTGAGATATGTCCCATCAATACCTAATTTATTGAGAGTTTTTAGCATGAAGGGCTGTTGAATTTTGTCAAAGGCCTTTTCTGCATCTATTGCGATAATCATGTGGTTTTTGTCTTTGATTCTGTTTATATGCTGGATTACATTTATTGATTTGTGTATGTTGAGCCAGCCTTGCATCCCAGGGATGAAGCCTACTTGATCATGTGGATAAGCTTTTTTATGTGCTGCTGGATTCGGTTTGCCAGTATTTTATTGAGGATTTTTGCATTGATGTTCATCAGGGATATTGGTCTAAAATTCTCTTTTTTTGTTGTGTCTCTGCCAGGCTTTGGTATCAGGATGATGCTGGCCTCATAAAATGAGTTAGGGAGGATTCCCTCTTTTTCTATTGATTGGAATAGTTTCAGAAGAAATGGTACCAGCTCCTCCTTGTACCTCTGGTAGAATTCAGCTGTGAATCGGTCTGGTCCTGGACTTTTTTGGCTGGTAGGCTATTAATTATTGCCTCAATTTCAGAGCCTGTTATTGGTCTATTCAGGAATTCAACTTCTTCCTGGTTTAGTCTGGGGAGGATGTATGTGTCCAGGAATTTATCCGTTTCTTCTAGATTTTCTAGTTTATTTGCGTAGAGGTGTTTATAGTATTCTCTGATGGTAGTTCGTATTTCTGTGGGATCAGTGGTGATATCCCCTTTATCATTTTTTATTGTGTCTATTTGATTCTTCTCTCTTTTCTTCTTTATTAGTCTTGCTAGTGGTCTATCAATTTTGTTGATCTTTTCAAAAAACCAGTTCCTGGATTCATTGATTTTTTGAAGGGTTCTTTGTGTCTCTATCTCCTTCAGTTATGCTCTGATCTCAGTTATTTCTTGCCTTCTGCTAGCTTTTGAATGTGTTGCTCTTGCTTCTCTAGTTCTTTTAATTGTGATGTTAGGGTGTCCGTTTTAGATCTTTCCTGCTTTCTCTTGTGGGCATTTAGTGCTACAAATTTCCCTCTACACGCTGCTTTAAATGTGTCTCAGAGATTCTGGTATGTTGTGTCTTTGTTCTCATTGGTTTCAAAGAATATCTTTATTTCTGCCTTCATTTTGTTATGTACTCAGTAGCCATTCAGGAGCAGGTTGTTCAGTTTCCATGTAGTTGAGCAGTTTTGAGTGAGTTTCTTAATCCTGAGTTCTAGTTTGATTGCACTGTGGTCTGAGAGACAGTTTGTTATAATTTCTGTTCTTTTACATTTGCTGAGGAGTGTTTTACTTCCAACTATGTGGTCATTTTTGGAATAAGTGTGATATGGTGCTGAGAAGAATGTATATTCTGTTGATTTGGGGTGGAGCATTCTGTAGATGTCTATTAGGTCCACTTGGTGCAGAGCTAAGTTCAATTCCTGGATATCCTTTTTAACTTTCTGTCTCATTGATCTGTCTAATGTTGACAGTGGGGTGTTAAAGTCTCCCATTATTGTGTGGGAGTCTAAGTCTCTTTTTAGGTCTCTAAGGACTTGCTTTATGAATCGGGGTGCTCCTGTATTGGGTGCATATCTATTTAGGATAGTTAGCTCTTCTTGTTGAATTGATCCCTTTACCATTAGTAATGGCCTTCTTTGTCTCTTTTGATCTTTGTTGGTTTAAAGTCTGTTTTATCAGAGACTAGGGTTGCAACCCCTGCCTTTTTTTGTTTTCCATTTGCTTGGTAGATCTTCCTCTATCCCTTTATTTCGAGCCTATGTGTGTCTCTGCACGTGATATGGGTCTCCTGAATACAGCACACTGATGGGTCTTGACTCTTTATCCAATTTGCCTGTCTGTGTCTTTTAATTGGAGCACTTAGCCCATTTACATTTAAGGTTAGTATTGTTATGTGTGAATTTTGTCCTGTCATTATGACGTTAGCTGGTTATTTTGCTCGTTAGTTGATGCAGTTTCTTCCTAGCATTGATGGTCTTTACAATTTGGTATGTTTTTGCAGTGGCTGGTACCGGTTGTTCCTTTCCATGTTTAGTGCTTCCTTCAGGAGCTCTTGTAGGTCAGGCCTGGTGGTGACAAAATCTCTCAGCATTTGCTTGTCTGTAAAGGTTTTTATTTCTCCTTCACTTATGAAGCTTAGTTTGGCTGGATATGAAATTCTGGGTTGAAAATTCTTTTCTTTAAGAATGTTGAATATTGGCCCCCACTCTCTTCCGGCTTGTAGAGTTTCTGCCTAGAGATCTGCTGTTAGTCTGATGGGCTTCCCTTTATGGGTAACCCAACCTTTCTCTCTGGCTGCCCTTAACATTTTTTCCTTCATTTCAACTTTGGTGAATCTGACAATTATGTGTCTTGGAGTTGCTCTTCTCAAGGAGTATCTTTGTGGTGGTCTCTGTATTTCCTGAATTTGAATGTTGACCTGCCTTGCTAGGTTGGGGAAGTTCTCCTCAATAATATCCTGCAGAGTGTTTTCCAACTTGGTTCCATTCTCCCTGTCACTTTCAGTTACACCAATCAGACGTAGATTTGGTCTTTTCACATAGTCCCATATTTCTTGGAGGCTTTGTTCATTTCTTTTTACTCTTTTTTCTGTAAACTTCTCTTCTTGCTTCATTTCATTCATTTGATCTTCAGTCACTGATACCCTTTCTTCCAGTTGATTGAATCGGCTAGTGAAGCTTTTGCATTCGTCACGTAGTTCTCGTTCCATGGTTTTCAGCTCCATCAGGTCATTTAAGGACTTCTCTGCACTGGTTATTCTAGTTAGCCATTCATCTAATCTTTTTTCAAGGATTTTAGCTTCTCTGCAATGGGTTCAAACTTCCTCCTTTAGCTCGGAGAAGTTTGATTGTCTGAAGCCTCTTCTCTCAACTCGTCAAAGTCATTCTCTGTCCAGCTTTGTTCTGTTGCTGGCAAGGAGCTGCGTTCCGTTTGGAGGGGGAGAGGCACTCTGATTTTTAGAATTTTCAGCTTTTCTGCTCTGTTTTTCCCCATCTTTGTGGTTTTATCTACCTTTGGTCTTTGATGATGGTGACATACAGATGGGGTTTTGGTGTGGATGTCCTTTCTGTTTGTTAGTTTTCCTTCTAACAGTCAGGACCCTCAGCTGCAGGTCTGTTGGAGATTGCTTGAGGTCCACTCCAGACCCTGTTTGCCTGGGTATCAGCAGCGGAGGCTGCAGAACAGCAAATATTGTTGAACAGCAAGGGTTGCTGCCAGATCATTCCTCTGGAAGCTTTGTCTCAGAGGGGTACCTGGCCGTGTGGGGTGTCAGTCTGCCCCTACTGGGAGGTGCCTCCCAGTTAGGCTACTCGGGGGCCAGGGACCCACTTGAGGAGGCAGTCTGTCTGTTCTCAGTCCTCAAACTCCATGCTGGAACCCCTACCCGCTTCAAAGCTGTCAGACAGGGACATTTAAGTCTGTAGAGGTTTCTTCTGCCTTTTGGTTGGCTACACTCTGCCCCCAGAGGTGGAGTCTACAGAGGTAGGCAGGTCTCCTTGAGCTGCTGGGGGGTCCCTCCAGTTCAAGCTTCCCAGCAGCTTTGTTTACCTACTCAAGCCTCAGCAATGGCGGGCACCCCTCCCCCAGTCTCGCTGCCACCTTGCAGTTCGATCTCAGACTGCTGTGCTAGCAAATGAGCAAGGCTCCGTGGGTGTGGGACCCTCCAAGCCAGGCATGTGATATAATCTCCTGGTGTGCCGTTTGCTAAGACTGTTGAAAAAGCACAGTATTAGGGTGGGAGCAACCCGATTTTCCAGGTGCTGTCTGTCACAGATTCCCTTGGCTAGGAAAGGGAATTCCCTGACCCCTTGTGCTTCCCAATGCCTCGCCCTGCTTCAGCTCATGCTCAGTGGGCTGCACCCACTGTCCTGTACCCACTGTCCTATAAGCCCCAGTGAGATGAACCCGGTACCTCAGTTGGAAATGCAGAAATCACCCATCTTCTGTGTTGCTCACGCTGGGAGCTGTAGACTGGAGCTGTTCCTATTTGGCCATCTTGGAACTGCCTTGGAGGCTCAAATTGTAAAAGCAAAAAGAGGTTGGGTGTGGTGGCCCACACCTGTAATCCTGGCACTCTGGGAGGCCGAGGCAGGAGGATTACTTGAGGTCAGGAGTTCATGACCAGCCTGGCCAAAATGGTGAAACCGGAATCTACTCAAAAAAAAAGTACAAAAGTACAAAAAGAGGCCAAAATAAAATTATAAAAATTTCTATTTATTTTAAATATTTGCACATAAGAAATATAAATATTTGCATGTAAGAAATTACCCCATTACCCCCCACTAATGGAATGCAATGTACTTGTACTATTCACAATATAATTGCAATATTTATACAAGTTATATATTAACTCACAGTGCCCTAGAGACAGGATTGCCTTACAGTAGGGTACAACCTGAAGGAAGCTTTCTTTTCCTCAGTCCTGTCAGTGTGTCTCTGTAACTATAAATATACTTACTTAGAAATATATTAAAGATCAAAATTTACAGCTCTTTGAGGCTTTATCATAAGGAGCAACAAAAGTTCAGAGGCAGAAAATAATAGTTAAAACATACAAGTACTTACATGTTTATATACATATATGTTGGGTAGCATTCTAAGTGATATGTGTGTGTACAAACTTTTATTTTTTATTTATTCATTTATTTATTTTTTGAGATGGAGTCTCACTCTGTCACCCAGTCTGGAGTACAGTGGTGCAATCTCAGCTCACTGCAACCCCTGCCTCCTGGGTTCAAGCGATTCTCCTGCTTCAGCCTCCCAAGTAGCTGGAATTACAGGTGCCTGTCATCCCGTCCAGCTAATTTTTATATTTTTAGTAGAGACAGGGTTTCACCATGTTGGCCAGGCTGGTCTCATACTCCCAACCTCAGGTGACTCACCCACCTCAGCCTCCCAGAGTGCTGGGATTACAGGTGTGTGCCATATGTAAACTTTTATGGCAACATTTTGTTGTCATCTTCCTATTTTACAGATGGGGAAACCGAAACGGAGAGTGACTGAGTGACCTGCCCAAGGTCACGCACCTCAGGAGTAGGTATGTAAGTTGAATCAGGATTCAAACTGAGAAAGTTCTGCTCCAGAGGCCACCACCCTTAGCCATTTTCATATACATCCTCTCATAAGGAGAGAGGCAGACTCAAGAAGATGTGTAGAATCATAGAAAGGCTTCAGAAAGTCTATAAAGAGTGGTTCAGGCATTGGAGTCAAGCAGATCCAAGTTCAACTCCAGGCTTTGACCCTTATTAGCTGTGAGGCCTTGGGCTCCTTACTTTAACCTAAAGCCTAATCATCCCCACCAGTCAAGCGAGGCTGCGTTGGAATCTGAGAACTAGCCCCAGGGGCACAAGGTAAGGGCTCAGTCATCACAGCTGTGTCTGATCTCAGCCTCTGCCTTGCTAGATAATAAAAATGAGGCTGAGAGAGAGAAAGTGGGTTGCCCAGGGCCACACAGCAAACTAGTGACAGTCCTCAGCACACCTGGTCCGCTGTCCTGTGCATAGCATCGGCAGCTCTAAGCCAACTCATCTAGTCCACTCTGCCCCCTACAACTTCTTGCCCATTTCAGGGCTCCAGATAGGCTTCTGCCCACCTGCAGGGCCACAGTGCCATGCTCGGTAGTCTGTGCCAAAGTGGGTAAAGCAGGAACAACTGGGGAAGACACAGAACAAAACAAGTGGGAAAAAAATGTTCAAGGTCCAGGCATAGGCTAGGTGTGGCGGCTCATGCCTGTAATCCCAGCACTTTGGAAGGCAGAGGCAGGAGATTTTCTTGAGCTCAGGAGTTCAAGATTAGCCTGGGCAACATGTTAGAAATCCGTCTCTACAAAATATACAAAAATTAGTCAGGTATGGTGGTGCGCACCTGTAGTCCCAGCTACTGGGAAGGCTGAGGTGGGAGGAGCCCTTGAGCCCAGGAGGCAGGGGTTGCAGTGAGCACAGATCACACTACTGCACTCCAGCCTGGATGACAGAGCGAGACCCTGTCTTAAAAAAATAAATAAATAAAAGGCTGGGCA
Organism: Macaca fascicularis; assembly: GCF_037993035.2. Taxonomy (NCBI): domain Eukaryota; kingdom Metazoa; phylum Chordata; class Mammalia; order Primates; family Cercopithecidae; genus Macaca; species Macaca fascicularis. The sequence goes on from NC_088385.1 coordinate 114,573,871, forward strand.
TGGTGGCTCAAGCCTGTAATCCCAGCACTTTGGGAGGCCGAGGCGGGCAGATCACCTGAAGTCAGGAGTTCAAGACCAGCCTGACCAACATGGAGAAATCCTGTCTCTACTAAAAATACAAAATTAGCCAGGTGTGGTGGCGCATGGCTGTAATCCCAGCTACTCGGGAGGCTGAGGCAGGAGAATCGCTTGAACCCGGGAGGCAGACGTTGCAGTGAGCTGAGATCCCACCATTGCACTCCAGCCTGGGCAACAAGAGCTAAACTCCTCTCAAAAGAAAGAAAGGAAAAAAAAAAAAAGTCCAGGCATAATCCTGGAGTGTCCACTAGGTGGAGCCACACTTCTGCATTCTTGGGTTCCCAAGAATTTAATTATTTTTTTTTTTCTATTGAAGAGCGTGAATGTGGCTCATACTTGAGGGATTAAGTTCCACTCATCCATTCATTCCTTCAATATTTACTCAGCACCCACTCTGTGCCAGGTATGGGAATCCAACACTAAATGCAGTACTTAGGAGCTGTAATTATCTTCCAGCAACAAATTATTTGCTTCTGTGATGAATCTCACAGCCATGCAACAAGTACACCATCCTATCCTTAACAAGGTCTGAGAAGTCACTTTCCACTTATTCCTTGAGTATTTATTTGGCGTGTACTCTCTCCCAGTCCCTGGGCATGCTAAGATGGATAAGATCATCTAGTGGAGAAGACAAACATATGACCGGTGTCCACTCAGCCTGACCTACATGGTGACTGACACCTGCCAAAGCCTGGCTGGAGGGGCCCAGTAACCATGCTCAGATCCTCTTTTCTCCTCTGGCATCACGAAGGGAGAGATCAAAACGTTTGCCCAGCCCATCCTTCCTCTGCTTCTCATGAACAGTCTGGTCCATTTCCCTGTCCTCTCAGAAATCTCTGTGAGTGCCACATAAGTGGGGTATCATGCTGCTGATAAAGACATACCCAAGACTGGGTAATTTATAAAGAAAAAGAGGTTTAATGGACTCACAATTCCACGTGGCTGGGGAGACCTCACAATCATGGCGGAAGGTGAAAGGCATGTTTTACAGGGCAGCAGGCAAGGGCAAAAATGAGAATGAAGACAAAGGGGTTTCCCCTTATAAAATCATCAGCTCTCATGAGACTTATTCACTATGATGAGAACAGTATGGGGGAAACCACCCCCATGATTCAATTATCTCCCACCGGGTCCCTCCCACAGCACATGGGAATCATGGGAGCTACAATTCAAGGTGAGATTTGGGTGGGGACACAGCCACGCCATATCAGGTGGGGTTTGAGATGGCAAGGATGTGATTGATTTCATTATATCCAGGGCTTTGGTGGAGGCTTTCACTTTTCCCTGGGCACACATTTCTGTCTTTCCTTCCAAAAGAGGTGGCATGGGTATGGAAGGAATCACACAGGACTAAAGTCGGAAAACCCAGGCTCTGTCCCCCATCTTGACACTTAGATGATGTGTGGTCTTAGGTCAGTCACCTCCTTCTTCTCGTTAGTCTTCCCAGCTGTGGTAGATTAAATGTAGCCACAAATTCTTGACAGACTTTCCCATCAGGAGATGGCATCTTTCTCTACTCCCCTCGATCCCGCAGCCAGGCAACACTTGTCCAAGTCATCGGAATCTGCCCCTTGATTACTGCAATGACCTCCTCATAGTTCTCCCCACATTCACTCTGCCCACCCCACCACCCCCACCCCTGCATTCCACATGCGGGAGCTGGAATGACCTGAAACCTAAGTCAAATTGTGTCATTCATCATCCTACGCCCCGACCCACAGCCCTGTGCCTCCCTATCCACCCACAGCAAGACCGCATCATCTGGCTCCCTGTCACCCCTCTTCTCTGTCTCCTTGTTCACACTGCTCCAGCCTCACCTCTGGGATTGTGACCCTGGTACCACACAGCTGGTCATCTGGAGACAGACTGGAGCAGAAAACCAAGGTAGAACTTGAGTTGGAAAGCGTATAGGGTTGAAGTTTCACTTTAACATTGAGTTGTTACACAGAAGCTAGAGGCGGCAGAAAACTACTCAAGTCCATGGAAAGGAGTTTTTCTGACAGGTGGTGATGGTGGTGGCATCAAGGGAGAGGGGACTGAGGGAATGCAGTTTCTGGTAAAGGGTAGATGGTCAGAAACCTCAGCTGCCACCCAGCAACTGGATGGTGAACAGAATGAAGTAGTCACCAATCAGACTGTCACAACCACATTTGCTTGCACGTCTTATTTAATTTTCCCTCGACCATAAACCTCTGATCCTACATTGGAGTACAAAGTCCTTGGAGGGAAAGGCTGTGTCATGTTCATTTTTGTAGCTCCCTGTCTCCCAAACTGTCCTGCATAAAGATGGCAAAGAAAACAATTGTTGCATGGCATGGGTGACAGTTCTTCTTGCCTCCTCGCAGCAGCACCCCAGGTTTCCTCCAGAGAATTCTTGCTGCCACAGTCTGTGTTCCCTGTACACCTAATTCTGTCTCTGGCTCCAGGGCTGGGCATGAGGCTCAGGCTTTGCTAAGCAGAACATTACCTTCTCCTGACCACAGTGACTAGTGATCATTCCAGAACCAAAGAGGCAAATGAGAAAGAGAGAAGTAGAGAGAAATGCAAGTGCTTTTTCTGCTGAGGTTGCAAGTAGTAAAGATGCAGCAAGCCCGAAGCCTGCTGATGGCTTAAAGTTAAGTGAACAGATTGGAAGACAGAGACAAAATATGGGAGAGAGGTCCAATCCTGATGACAGTGGCTTCAGCCCCAGATCCAGCTATGTCGGAAACTATTTACGTCAGTAGGTTCTTGAGCTACCAAGCATGTAAATTCTCTTTCTTGCCCAAGGCAATTGGAGTTGGTTAGCTGTCAATTGCATTCAAGAGAGTCCTGACAGACCAAGGAATGAATGAATGAATTGATGAGCAACTCTACTAGAAAACGTGTGTCACATGACAGGATCCTATCTCAGGAGTCGGGGTAGTATCTTGCGATTACTAACTCTGTGACACTGGGCAAATTTCCTGAAAAAAAATTTTTTTTTTTTGAGACAGAGTCTTGCTCTGTCACCCAGACTGGAGTACAGTGACACGATCGATCTCTGCTCACTGCAACCTCTGCCTTCCAGGTTCAAGTGATTCTCCTGCCTCAGCTTCCCAAGTAGCTGGGACTACAAGCGTGTGCCACCATGCCCAGCTAATTTTGTTATTTTTAGTAGAGACGAAGTTTCATTGGCCAGGCTGGTCTCGAACTCAGGTGATCTACCTACCTCGACTTCCCAAAGTGCTGGGGTTATAGGATTGAGCCACCACGCCTAGCCTTCCTAATGTATTTGAACTTCAGTTTAGAACTCTAATATTATTCATTTATTCAACGAATATTTACTGAAATTTGCTGTGCCAGGCACTCTGCCAGGTTTTGGCAATACTGTTGGTAACAAGACCCTCATGGCGTTCGTCCTTGTGAAAATGCCAATTAACTTCAGTTCTAGAAAAATCAAGTTTCATTTTTGTACACCTGATTTTGTCACCGTCAAATCTATTTGTGGTCTAAGTCTCTAGCACTTGGTAACTGGTAGCTATCATTCCTCCCACTCCTTATCAGCTAATATTGTAGGGTCAGCCAGAGGAGGAGCAAGAAACAGAATACACAAAATGTACAATGGGGGAGGAGGGTACCACAGCCTTCTTTTCCTTCCCAGCACTCAATGCCATTTAGAAAAAAATGTTTATGAGCCAAAGTACAGATGACACTGAACTAGAGGGTGTAACAAGAGCCTGGCACGGCCCAGGGTTCGATCCTCTAGGACCCTTAACTAAGAATAGCCAGCGTGCCACCAACGACATTTTTTCTGGCCTCTGGCAAAGAGACTTTTCCAAGTTAAATATGTTCATCAGTTCCCAATAATAAGGCTCAGAAACAGAGCTACTTAAGCTCAATCTCTTTCAGTTCTCATTATAAGGAACTAATCATACCTGGTGCCATGGGATTTTCATTTTTAAAAGGAATTCACAGCTTGGGCTGAAGTGGCAGAATGTCAGAAATAAGTCCTGTAAAAGAAGCTGAGTTGAGCAGGCCCAAAATAACTGGAGTCCTAGCTTACCTTCTATTATTTAACTTATTCACTCACTTAACAACTGTTAATATTTATCAAGAGCCCACCCTGCACCAGGCACTGTGCTGGGTGTGACAGCAAAGCTGACAGGGACTGGGCCATCATGGAGCAGAAGCTGGCTCATGAGAGGGCAATCCATGGGGGCAAAAGACCTAGAGTCAAATACTCAAGCCTAAGCCCAGTCCCGTATACCAGGTGAGCCCATGTAAGCCTAGCCAGGGGTTAATACATCAGCCTCTGCTAAGAAATCAGTTCATGCGCTTTATTCTAAATACAGCACAGTTCTCACCTGCTTTATTATGGCTGCATTAAAAGATGACCTCAAAACTTAGTGATTTAGTACTTACTACCACTAAACTACTCTTAAAAATGGTTAAGTTCGAGGCTGCAATGAGTTATGATCATGCCGCTGCAATGAGTTATGATCATGCCACTGCACTCCAGCTTGGATGACAGAGTTGTAACCAACCACCCCCATTTTTTAAGAGAATGAGTTATTTTTTAAATTTCATTATTCTTTTTTCTTTTCTCCTTTTCCCCTGTTCCCCACTTCCCACTTAGCTCTTTAGAAATGCAATTATAACCTTTTACCTTCCCTTCACCAGACACTCTACAGGGCAAGCTTATCTAACTATGTGCTTAAAAGCTCCAGAGTGGAAATTTCTCCCACCAGGAGATTGCCTCGAGAGACAACAGTCAATTTACAACTACGGGGTGTCTCCTACAAAACACTCCCTCACCTGCAGAGTATCTGGAGACAAGGGCCATTTTTACAACTTAATTCTGCCCATGAAGGCACCAGCTCAATCATCTGGTAGATAAGGCACTGAAGCAAGTCACATAGGCCCCTATTTGCCTGCCCTTTCCCATGCATGCCATTCATGCCACATCCTCCTTTAAAAGCCCTAGCTTTCTGCCCCAGAAGTGAAGCTTATACTTCCTACCCTTAAGGCAGGAAGCCTATACTTCTTCCCTTAAGCTAGCTTTGGAATTAAAAGTCACTTTTTTTTTTTTTTTTTTTTTTTTGAGACAGAGTCTCGCTTCTTCACCCAGGCTGGAGTGCAATGGTGCCATCTTGGCTCGCTGCAACCTCCGCCTCTCTGGTTCAAGCAATTCTCCTGCCTCAGCCTCCCAAAGTAGCTGGGATTACAGACATGTGCCAGCACACCTGACTAATATTTGTATATTTAGTAGAGACAGGGTTTCACCATGTTGACCAGGCTGCTCTCAAACTCCTGACTTCAGGTGATCCACCGGCCTTGGCCTCCCAAAGTGCTGGGATTACAGACGTTAGCCACCGTGCCTGGCCAAGTCACTTTTTTAAATACCAGACCTCATTCTTGTTATTGGACTCTGCAAGAAGGGAGCACCAAACCTGCAACTCAGGGTTTGTTTTTGTTTTTTGTTTTTTTCCTTTTTATTTTTTAGTTTTTGAGACAGGATCTCACTCTGTCACCCAGGCAGTGGGTGCAATCATGGCTTACGGCAGCCTCAACCTCCTGGTCTCAAGCAATCCTCCCACCTCAGCCTCCCGAATAGCTGGTGTTATGGGATCTTTGAGGTGTCGATTTTCTGGCCAGAAACCTCTGTGGCAGGTGGCACCTTTGCCCGAGTTCTTACCCTGAGTCCAGGAAGAATGGGGAACACAGACCAGTGACGGGTGAACATGCTGAAGATGAGCTTTATTCAGTGTTAAAACAGCTCAGAGAAGACCCACAGTGGGCAGCTCCTCTCTGTAGGCAGGTTGGCCAGTCGAGCGTTCAGCTCTCAGCAGAGAGGAGGCCCAGGAGAGGGTGGCTCCTCTCTGCCGGCAAGTCGTATTGTCATCTCCAGCTATCAGTAGAGGAGAGCTGCTCTCTGCAGCTGGTCCTCCCATAGTCTGCGTCCTCTGCCCTGCTCTGGCCATCCTCTCTCATGCGCTGGCTGAGCCCGGGCTTTTATGGACCTCAGAGGGGAGGAAGTACATGCCCATTGGTCCATGGGTGGCCCCTGGTGGCCCAGAAGAGGCACCATGAGTCCCCACTCCTGGCGTCGGAACTGGGAGCTGGCCCCCAGCCTTCAGGCTCTCCCTGGCCTGAAGATCAGGCCTTACTGGGGAACCGCAGCCCAGGAATCTGTCTGCCTCCTGATGCCATTCATGGCCCTGGGGCTCATGCCTAAGCCTGCTCCAAGATCTGAGCAGGTTCCAAGAGAGGAGAGAAGTCAGGCAGTAGAAGCAGACAGCCCTGAGTGACAGGGTTGGGGGCCCTTCCCGGGCCCCTGAGACCACCGGCTATATAGATGGCCTGGTCCTGCGCCCAGGAGGGCAGCCACGGCTGCACCCTGTAAGCTCCCACCCTGTCAACTCGGGAGGGGCAGGGATCCCACCTGTCCCCAGCTCCTGCCTACTCTATGGAGCAGGAGGCCCAGGTCTGCAGTCACTGGTCAGGCGGCTGCAGCTGCACCTGGGAGAGCAGATCCTGCCTGCTCCCGCCACCCCCACCAAGAGCACAGGGAGGCTCAGATCCACAGCTGCAGTTTGGGTGGCTGCTGCCTGCTCCATAAAGCAGGAGGCCTGGGTCTGCAGCTGCAGTTTGGGTGACTGCAGCAGTACCCGGGGAGCTCCCGCCCCAACTCAGAAGGGGCAGGGCTCCCACCGGCTCCATGGAGCATGCAGTCCCAGCTGTGCCTCCTTGCTGTAGCCGGCATGATGCCAGCAGCTGCTGCCATCACTGGGACCACAAGTGCACACCTCCATGCCCAGCTAATTTTTTTATTTGTAGAGACAAGGTTTTGCTATGTTTCTCAGACTGGTCTCAAACTCTTGGGCTCAAGTCATCCTCCTGCCTTGGCCTCCCAAAGTGCTGGCCTCTCAAAGGAGGGCCAAGTAGATTTAGGCCGAGCCACTGAGCCCATCCTAAATCTGTCTTTTTTTAAAAATGGCAAATTTTGCGTTATGTATATTTTACCAGAATAAAAAAGAAATTATGGAAGGATTTTTTTTTTTTAAGTTAGTGGTTAGAAACAATCTTTTACTAAACTCACAGATTCTGGGGGTCAGAACTTTGGGCAGGGGTCAGTGGGGATGGCTTGTCTCTGTTCCATGATGGCTGAGTCTCAGCTGAGCAAACTCAAAGGCTGGGAGTGAATCAATGTCTGGTAGCTGGATTCATCTAAAGGCACTCTCATTTACAGGTCTGGGTTAACTCAAAAACCAGAACTGTCTACTGGAGTACCACATGTGGTCTGTCCATGTGGTTTGGTTTCCTCACAGCATAGTGGGCTCAGGGTAGCTGATATAATTTGGCTCTGTGTCCCCATCCAAATCTCACCTTGAATTGTAATAATCCCCACGTGTGGTAGGAGGGACCCAGTGGGAGGCAACTGAATCATGGGGGTGGGGTTTTCCTGTGCTTTTCTCATGATAATGAGTCTCATGAGATCTGATGGTTTTATTAACTATTTATTTATATTTAGTATTTTTTTTTTTGAGACAGAGTCTTGCTCTGTTGCCTGGGCTGGAGTGCAGTGGCGTGGTCTTGGCTCACCTCAACCTCCGCCTCCTGGGTTCAAGCGATTCTCCTGCCTCAGCCTCTCAAGTAGCTGGGACTACAGGCATGCACCACCATGCCTGGCTAATTTTTGTATTTTTAGTAGAGACGGGGTTTCACTATATTGGCCAGGCTGGTCTTGAACTCCTGACCTTGTGATCCACCTGCCTCGGCCTCCCAAAGTGCTGGGATTACAGGTGTGAGCCACTGCACCCAGCCGAGATCTGATGGTTTTATAAAGGGGAGTTCCCCTGCACATGCTCTCTTCTTGCCTGCTGCCATGTAAGACATGCCTTTCTTCTCTTTTGCCTTCTGTAATGGTTGTGAGGCTTCCCCAGCCAACTGAAACTGTGAGTCCATTAAACCTCTTTTTCTTTATAAATTACCAAGTCTTGGGTATGTCTTTATTAGCAGTGTGAGAACAGACTAATACAGTAGCCAAACTTTATATGGTGGCTCAGGGCTCCAAACATTAGTGTTCTACCAGTGGGCAGTGGTGGGGAAGGGGAGTGTAGAGGTGGAGAAGTGGGTGTGGAGGTGCAGAAGCAAAACCTGCATCCCATTTATGACTTAACCTTGGAAGTGTCATTTCTGTCATACTTTATTGGGCAAAACAGACCTACAACTACCCAGATTCAAGTTGGGGATGGGGGTGTGCTTTGATGCAGGAATATCAAGATCACATTGCAGGTAAACATGTGTGAAGGACTATATCGTTGCAGCCATCCTTGAAAAATATTATCTGCCATATGATCTTTCTAAAATGGATTAAAAGCAAAGAAACTACAGAAGAATCATCTTACAGAAACAGAGCAGGGGGAGAAGCCTTAATGAACAAATCTGCCTACACAAACAATGAGCAATTTACTCCTGGGAGGGTCTCTCCTCAGGCTGGGAGATTGCCAAGGACACTAGGCTGAGTAGAGCTGGTGACAGAACTCGTAGTTGTATCAGCTCCTGAGTGTGTGATCTGAGTAGGAAAGTATTTGACTACTGGGGATTGTAACTTCATCTTTAAAACAAAGTGTTGTGAGAACCAAGTAAAATATTGTATATAAAGATAAATGTGTTGCAAAAAGGTCCCCGAATAGAGCCCACAGGTGGACACCTCCCGTTTGACAATGCGACTGGGGAAGATCATGTGTACTGCCAGTTTATCCTTGCCACTGTTTCCCCATAGCAGCCACCTTCCTGTGTCTTTTGCTTGCCTCTCTCAGAGGTAGATGCATTGAGGGTAAATGACCAGTACAGAGACACATAGCCAAGAAAAAGAGATCAAAACCCAGCTTTTTCTGGGATGCTAGTTTGAGATTTTCCATTCTACAGTCGTCCAGCCACTCACAAGTTCTAACTGATGACTGATCTTAGCTGAGAAGCGTGACATAAATACAAGGGAGTCACACTGCCTGGGTTCATATCCCAGCTGCACCACTTACTAGCAGTGTGACCTTGGGAAGGATCGCTGTTTTCCCTGTTTTCCCAGGTGTAAAAGGGAAATAGGACCTCCCACAAAGGGGTAAGTAATCACGTGAATATACCGCACTCAAAAGAGCGACTTCAACATAAGCAAGCACTTTGTGTTTGCCAATACTAAATCACTACCGCATACTTAGTATATAATTGGTGCTCAATGTTTTAAAGTGAGAAAGTAACATTTAGGAATGTAATGGTGGGATCTCCATGAAACGACAAATTCATTTTGGAGAAAGCTTTAAAAAACGCAAACCACAAACCTCTGCCATTTGTCAGCTTGAAGTCTACGGAACTGCAAGCAAAATAAAGACTGGTGGAACTTAGCTTCTGACTGACCCCTACAGTCCCAAATATTTTCTTGGCCGTTACAAAGCCCGCAGGCATCGTCACATGCAGTACTGAAAAGCCTTTTCTCGATACTCAACACAGCCCAGCCCAGCCCAGCCCAGCCCAGCCCACGTGGATTCCTCGCCCGGCTGCTTCCGCTTCCATTCTGTCCCCTCCCATTTCCCATTCGGCGCCTCAAAATGACGTCAAAACGAGCGCCAACGCTGCCCGAGAAGGAGCCCGCGCATGCGCTCTGCCCTGGCAGCGACCCTGTGCGGAGACAAGAGCGTGTGGCCGCAGCGAGGCTGTGGTCCCGCCCGCTGCGGCCGGGTTTCTAGCCTGACACGCCCTTGACCTAAGGATCATGAACCGCAGCCGCCAGGTGACGTGCGTGGCCTGGGTCCGCTGCGGCGTGGCCAAAGAGACACCAGACAAGGTGAGGCCTGGTCGCTGGGAGACAAGGGGAGCAGCGTCTTTACGGCACTGCGGGTCTGCCCGGCTAGGGGAACGTGGACCCAGAACATGGGGAGTTGGCTGGTGCGACTGGCTGGGGTGAGGGCGGCTTTGCCCCGATTGTCGCGATTAGAGCTGCGGTTCAGAGAGTCTGGTTCGCCTGAGCCTGGGGAGTCAGGGGCCGCGCCTCCTCACTGTTCCCACCCTCAAGCCCAGCCCCATCCCCATCCCCAAATTCGCAAGCACGTGGACGTAGCGGGCCGGAAAGGCGTAAGCTGCTGTTTTGGTAATACCCCCAAAGGCTTTTTGACCACACCGCAGCTTCACTAGCACCCAAATGCATTTTCAAGCGTAAGTGGGAAGAGAGCATGAAAACTCCACTTTCCACTCCTGTGCTCCGTGTCTGAAGGAGTGAGGATGAGTGTGGTGTAGAAAAACAGGTGTGGAGACTAAGATGTCGTGAGGCTGGGGGATGAATTGGGAATTTCTTGCAGTAATCCAGGTGAGATGTTGATGGTGGCAGTGAGGATGAGAGGTAAATGTAACACTGAAAAACCTACAGGAGTTGAAGACTAAGACTGTAGCAGAGGTGAAGATTACTTAATTCACTCATTGGATACTAAGAGCTTTCTGTAGGCCAGGCATTGTTCAGGGTCCTGGGATAGGCATAAACAAAACAGAAAAAGTCCCTGCGTTTATGGAGTCGACATGTGCACATATAGTATGTCAGTGGGAGTAAGTGCAACCAAACAGTAAAAGGGCTTGATTTGAATGTAATTGACCAAGATAATAATGATGGTGATAGGAATGTGATTGGCTTGGACATGGAGTTAACAGGAATGAGGGATGGGAGTAGTCCCAGTAGTTGTAAATTCCACCTGGGCACAGACTGTGTTTTATTTACCACGGTTTCTCCAGGGTTTGGTTGATGGTAGGCACTCGGTGTATATTTATAGAATAGGGACAGAAAATTATCTCACAAAAAATTGTTGGAGGAAACAGTTATTAAAAAGAGACATAGCCTTTCAAATACTTGAAGACAGTGATTTCCAAGAGAGTCTACGCATTGAAAATCTCACACTTGGGGAGGTTAAAAAAATACTGATGTTTATGTCCCACTCCCAAGTATTGTGTTGTAATTAGCCTGGAGTGTAGCCTAAATTATTTACGATTCCCTAGGTGATTCTAATGTACAGACAAGTCTGGGAACCAATATTTGAGGAGTTTATAGGAAAAAGAGGTTGAATTTATTTTATGAAATCCCAGAACGGAAAACTTGGACCAAATAAGAGAAATTGGAGAAGCCAGTTGCGGTGTCTCGTGCCCGTAATCCCAGTCATTCAGGAAGCTGAGGTGGGAGGATCGCATGAGCCCGGGAGTTCACAGCTGCAGAGAGCTGTGACTGTGCCACATCTCTTAAAAATTAAAATTAAAGCCAGGCGTGGTGGCTCACGCCTGTAATCCCAGCACTTTGGGAGGCTGAGGCAGGTGGATCACCTGAGGTCAGGAGTTCCAGACCAGCCTGGCCAACATGGTGAAACCCGTCTCTACTAAAATACAAAAATTAGCCGGGCGTGGTAGTGCGCGCCTGTAATCCCAGCTACTGGGGAGACTGAGGTGGGAGGTTCACTTGAACCCGGGAGGCGGAGGCTGCAGTGAGCCGAGATCACACCACTGCACTCCAGCCTGGGCTACAAAGCAAGACTCCCTCTCAAAAAAAAAAAAAAAAAAAAAAAAATTAAAAATAAAAATAAATAAACCGGACAAATAAGCATCTTTTAATCAAGTAACTAATTTCCGGAGCTATCCCACAATGGAATTCTCAAGAGGATTTCCATATTACTAGAGGCATTGTAGTGGAAACTAGGTGATTGATTTATTCATCAGTCATTAAGCATCACCACCGTTGGCCAGGCACTGAACTACGTGCTGAGGTATACAATGGCAAGCCAGTTTCTGTCTTCAGAGAGCTTACAGTTTAGTTGTAATAGGGGTGTTTTTGTTTCTGTTTGATACAGTCTTGCTCTATAACCCAGGCTGGAGTGCAGTGGTGCATTCATGGCTCACTGCAGCCTCAACCTCCTGGGTTCCAAGTAATCCGACCACCTCAGTCTCTTGAAGTGACTACAGGTGTGTACCACCATGCCTGACTAATTTTTTAATTTTCTATAGAGATGGGGATCTCCCAGTGTTCCCCAGGCTGGTCTCAAACTCCTGGGCTCAGGGAATCCTCCCACCTCAGCCTTCCAAAGTGCTGGGATTACAGGCGTGAGCCACTGCACTCAGCCGTGATAGGGGTGTTTTTAAAAGGTACTGAAACATTGATTAGGTGAGGGAATGTCAGTTGTGAAGTAGAGAGATTGAATTCAGCTTTGAACCTGGTAATATTAGGCTAAAGGATATTCAGGTGGGAAGTCTTGTAGGCAGTTGGAGAAATGGAAAATGGAATACAAGATTAGAGAGAAGAAAGTTTGGAGTAATCAGTTCAGAGGTGGTGGTTTCAGTCTTGAGAATGAATGAGCTTTGCTAGGACGTGAGCCTGATGAGTGATGGTGTGGCAGTGATAATAGGGAAAAGAACAGAGGACTAGGCCAGGCGCAGTGGGTCACGCCTATAATCCCAGCACTTTGGAAGGCCGAGGCGGGTGGATCACGAGGTGAAGGGTTCGAGACCAGCCTGACCAACATGGTGAGACCCCTGTCTCTACTAAAAATACAAAAATTATCCGGGCATGGTGGCACATGCCTGTAATCCCAGCTACTCAGGAGGCTGAGGCAGGAGAATCGCTTGAACCCAGGAGGCGGAGGTTGCAGTGAGCCGAGATAGCGCCATTGCACTCCAGCCTGGGTGACACAGTGACACTCTGTCTCAAAAAAAACCCAAAAAAACCAGAAAACAGAGGACTAATTTAAGGGTGGTTTGTTAAGGAATGCCCCCAGGGAAGAGAGGGAGGTGCCCTAGATAGGGTCAGAGATAGTTGGAAGAAAACCAGAGGAGTACCACAGAGCCACTTTACCAAAACCAGTCTTTGGGGTTTTAAGACTGAGAGGTAGAGTAGAATGAGCATGAATTTTTGAAGTTTCAGGTGGGGAGGGATCTTAATTATAAGGATCTATGAAATCTATATTTTTTTAATGTAGAGTCTAGATGTTTGATTCTTATCTTGATGACATTGCTTGGCATTACATTTTACATTTGTTTGCAAACTACTTTTTAATTCAAAGAATTCTGATGATTTCCTTACACATATTGTAATGAAATCTTTGCTCTCTTACAGGTAGAGCTGAGTAAAGAAGAAGTAAAACGTCTCATTGCTGAGGCAAAGGAGAAATTGCAGTTAAGTTTAGGACCAGATGAAATCTGCATCTTAAATGATGACCAGGTGTGGTCTTGTTATTGGAAGGTGCCATTTGGGTGATTCTCTTTTTCTTTCTCTGCTCATAGAGAAGGTGGTGGTGGCAGTGATGAAGAGGAGACAGGCAGTCCTTCAGAAGATGGCATGCAGAGTGCACGCACCCAGGCACGCCCAAGAGAGCCCCTGGAGGATGGTGACCCAGAGGATGACAGGACGCTCGATGAGGATGAGCTGGCTGAGTACGACTTAGATAAATATGATGAGGAAGATGACCCAGGTTAGAGCGTATCCACTTCTACTGGTTTGTAATTATAAGCTTAATATGTTGGATCATGTTTGTGGTGTTCCAAAGCTTTACTCTTAGATTTTATTGTTCTTGATATCAGTAAGATAATCTGGTTGAAGACTTGGGCAGACAGCATGATTCCTAAACTAGTTTAGAAGATAAACTTTAACTCACTAATGTAAGATACAAATCTAGGATCTAAAAAAAAAAAAGTACGGTGTATTTTATTGCATATATCAGGTTTAATCATTTGTAACCCACTTGTGAGTTTTTGTATGTAGTTACAATGCTATGGTGTGCTTGAACTTATATCCACGTACCTTTTCCTCAACTGCAGTCGGTTTTCTCAGAATACAGTAGTGCCCCCTTATCCACGGTTTTGCTTTCTTTGGTTTCAGTTAGCCACAGTCAACTACAGTCTGAAAATAGGTGAGTAAAGTACAGTTTTTTGAGAGAGATGACTTTCATATAACTTTTATTACAGTATATTATTATAATTATTTGATTCCTAGGTACATATAGGAAAAACAATGTATATAAGGTTTGTGTACTATCTGCGGTTTTAGACCACCACTAAGCGTCTTGGAATGTATCCCCTGTGGATAAGGGGGGACTACTGTGTGCATTTTGAGATGCTGTTGTTGGAGATAATTAGAAAAGGAGACCAGGTGCGGTGACTCACCCCTGTAATCTCGGCACTTTGGGAGGCCAAGACGGGTGGATCACTTGAGGTCAGGAGTTCAAGACCAGCCTGGCCAACGTGACGAAACCCCGTCTCTACTAAAAATACAAAAATTAGCCAGGCATGGTGGCAGGCCCCTGTAATCCCAGCTACTCAGGAGGCTGAGGCAGGAGAATTGCTTGAACCTGGGAGGCGGAGGCTGCAGTGAGCCAAGATCGCACCACCGCGCTCCAGCCTGGGTAACACAGTGAGACTCCATCTCAAAAAGCAAAAGAAAATCATGGGTGGGAAGAGAAAAAGGAAATAGAGCAGAAGACAGATTAGAATTAGAAGTTTGTATAGAAAGCCTTGCGGGGGAATAAAGTGAGCTGAGATGACAACTATGTATATTGCTTTTCTGAGGGAAGTAAGTATAAAGATAAATGGAAAACGGTCTGACAAAAGCTGGGTAAGCTCGCTTTGTTTCTTTTGGAATGTGCTACCCTAAGTGGTTTGAGAAATAGGCATTTGGCACACTGAGCAGGTTAAATAAGTTATTTATTTAACTTGTAAATCTCAGTCTGCATATTTGGGAGCTGAAGGGACTCCTGGAATCCTGATAGCTAGAATCAGCTACTTCCAAGTTATAAAATCAAAATATAGATGATCTGAAACAAAAATTAACTCTTAATACAAATGTTATCTGTGACAAAGTAAAATCACAACTACCTGTTAAATCGCAGCTACCTGTTAAATTGGTGGTTAAAATACTACATAAGAAAGTCACAGCAGAGCTGAGCATGGTGGCTCATGTCTGTAATCCCAGCTACTTGGGAGGCTAAGGCAGCAGGATCGCTCAAGCCCAGGAGTTCAAGGCTGCAGTGAACTAAGATCACACTGCACTCCATCCTGGACGACAGTGAGACACCATGTCTAAATAATTGAAAAAGTTTTAAAGAGTCTTACAGCAATTATAATCAGACAATTAAAAATATCCGTGTTAGAGTATCATTGAAATGCTGAGTAAAATAATATACCTTTTGTGTGTATGAGACAGAATCTTGCTCTGTTGCCCAGGCTAGAGTGCTGTGGCGTGATCTCAGCTCACTGCAGCCTCCCAATCCCCAGTTCAAGCGATTGTCCTGCCTCAGCCTCCTGAGTGCTGAGATTACAGGCACACGCCACCACACCCAACTAATTTTTGTATTTTTAGTAGAGACGGGTTTCACCATGTTGGCCAGGATGGTCTCGATCTCCTGACCTCACGATCTGCCAGCCTTGGCCTGAAAAACTCCAGAGATGGGGAGAGGAAGGGTCGAAAATGACATTGAGGAAATAGTGTTAATTGTTAAAGCAAGGTAATACAAGGTTCATGATGCCCTCTCTACTAATGTTCATTTTTCAAAATTTCTATAATAGAACGTTTTAAAAAAATCAGACACATACGGGTTGATGGTGAGCACTTCCAGATACCCAATCTGTGGGGTATCTGGAAGAGCAGTGTGGTTGGAGTGCGTGCAGAATAGGACATGAGACATGGTCTGTGTTGGGCACAGGAAGATCAGTAAACAACGGACATGCAATGAGAAATGAGGAAGTAGGTTCTGGATGGAGATGGGATTGACCAAAGTCAATTAGCTGTCTTGGCCTGAATGCCTCAGGCGGGGCATGTTTGAGCCCTGTAGATAACATTGTGGAGGTAGAACTGAGCCAAGTAAGAGGAAAATTTAGTGGAATGTGACAAACTATAGGAAGCCTTTAGTGCCAGAGCAGTGTTGAGCTTGACCTGATGTGTGTGATGGTAACAGCCTGGAAAAAGACCCAAAGAAGGGGAAATGCTTGGCAGGTTGATCTGCATGAGTGAAGCACAGAGAAGGTGGACGGGGAGTTGCTGGGAAGTCTGGGAAAAAGACTTACTGGGTCCCAGTAAACTTAGGATACCAGGCTTAGCAGTCTGTGTGTTCTCAGTGCGGGAGGAAATCATTAAAGGTTTTTGAGCATGGAACACATGATAATTGAACATGCACTTTAGGAAGTTAACTCTGGCAGCAGTGGAGAACAGGTTGGGAGATAGGGTGAATCTCTTAGAGGAGCAGAAACTTAAGACAAATTAGGCCAGAAGCAATGAGGGCCTGGCTTGGGGCACTAGGAATGAGGAGGAGAGGACATGGAAGAAAGGGATTGCAGAGGTAGCTGGGAGTTTTGCAGCATCCTTCCAGAATTGATATCTCTAGTTTCTGTCTTATTATTGGTGGTGTACCTCTTTTCCTTCAGACAAGAAGTAACCCTGATTTCTTCACTCCATCTGAATTGAATTGAATTGTCATTTATCCATTTTTCCATCTAGATGTTCATTCCTCCTTTTTCCTTGTTCCCTTGGCTAGCTGTCCTATGGATTACTATTAACTTCATTTTTCATTATCCACAGTACTTAGAAAGGAATCATTACCTCCATTTACCGGTGGCACACAGCTGGTTAAAGATGGTGCTGAGTTTTGACCACTCTCTGGCTCTAAAGCCTTCATTCTTTTCACTGCATCTTTTCTGTAGATACAGTCCAGTAGACGATAGTTTTTTCCACTGGACTCTGGGTTATGGGCTCCAACCTTGTTAGGGACAGAGTGCCATAGATATACAGAGAAACAAAGAGCTAACCCAGCCTGGAGAGATGGCATTCAGAATCATCTCTTTCTCATGTAGCAGAAATTGCTTTCTCTGTTGCTTATCAGATGTTTAAGACCTATCAGTCCTGCCTCCTCAAAGTGGCTTCCTCTAACAATTCAGTGTATCTTCCTTTCCTGAGTTATCCTTTGTTACTATTGTAGATGTGCCATAAAAGAACAATTTCATTTTCAAGTAAGTTTAGTGGAAAAAGCATACAGTATTTCATTTTTCATATGCTTATAAGGCATATTAGCATATCAGAACATGTGCAGTAGAGTAACCTGGTTAATTTTTTGAAACTAGTCATTTCTCAATTTTATTTGACCAAGCAACCCTTATTTATTGTGTTGATTTCAGTGTTTTAGGGTCATTTTATTTGCAGGTCCTCAAGGCTGCCTCTCTGTAGCACCTTCAGTCATGAATGCAGGGAGCTAGTAGAGAATCTCAAGAGAGTTCTCATATTTTCTAAAAGGGTCTAATTCCCTAATACAATTCTTTCATTGGAAGATCCTGAATTCCAAGACTGTCTGAAATCCATTCCAAAGGTCAAATACAAATGGCTTTTAAATTCCTGCTGCTTCTTATGTAGTTTCCGTTCCCAACTCTAGATGATCCAGAGTTAGTTATAAAATAGATGGTTGCATGTAAGTCCAAGAATGGATGTCATAGAAAAAATGTTTTTGTCAAGATGACGATTTTATTATTTTAGTTTGTCAATTTTTCTTACAGATGCTGAGACTCTTGGTGAATCTCTCTTGGGTCTTACGGTCTACGGGAGTAATGATCAAGATCCTTACGTTACTCTGAAAGATACAGTAAATATTTACATCGTTTTTCTAACTATGCTGTTAAGTGTTTGAAAAACCTTACTGGCTCTGTGCTTCTAGCCAATGACATGTTTTTCCTTTTACTTAGGAACAATATGAACGTGAAGATTTCTTGATTAAGCCCAGTGATAATCTCATAGTTTGTGGCCGAGCTGAACAGGACCAGTGCAATTTAGAGGTGCATGGTAAGTGACAAATTCCTAACTAAAAGATTTTCTAAGTGATGGTAAAATAATAAGTGAATTAGTTACCATTTCATTTTTAGGTGCCAAATCCTACTGTATCTTGCTTAAGTTGGTTACATAGTTAACTTTTACACAGGTGGCCAATTTCTTGGTTATTGTTCTGGACATGTGTAGTCCAGTACATCACTTTGGTATCTGAATTTTCTGTGGAAATAAGTCCCCTGGAAATTTTTCATAGGGGTGTCTTTTTTTGATTTTATATATAAATAGGGTCTCACTGTGTTGCCCAGGCTGTCCTGAACTGGGCTCAAGCAATCCTGCTTTGACCTCCCAAAGTGCTAGGTGCTGTATTACAGGTGTGAGCCACCACACCTGGCCTCATAGAGGTTTTTAATCTTTTATTCAAATAGGATTGCCTGTTTTTCACTGCCTGGAAGTAAAACTGTATATGAAAATAGAAGGCTGGGTGCGGTGCCTCACACTTGTAATCCCAGCACTTTGGCAGGCTAAGGCGGGAGGATCGCTTGAGCCCATGAGTTCTAGGCTACAGTGAGCTATGATTCTGTGTTTGCGCCACTGTACTCCAGCCTGGGTGACAAAGAAAGACCCCATCTCTTAGGGAGATAAAAATGCATAATCCTATTCCCCTGAGTTAATAACTTGACACCTTGGATTTTTACTCCTAATTTATTTTCTGGCTATTTTTTCTTTATGTGGATTATACTGGATAGACAGGTTTTTCTCATGTTTTTTAAATAGTTATTTCAGATATTTCCCCTTTGCAAAACATTTTATTTTCTTCATAATAATTCAACACAAAGGGCCACATTTCTTTTTTGGAACCAAAACATCTTGATCACCTTTCCCACTTCAAGGAATATTTGTACCAAAGCCAGAAGCCAAAGCTTTGCGGTAATCAGAAGTAGGCATGAAAATAGGAATTTTTAAATTATATTTTTAAATGTTGCTGTTTTTGATTTAATATTAATTGAATGGCTTGCCTCACTTTGGTATTTTTAATGTAAAATCTGTTTTTTATATGCTAAAAGTAGACTTCCACAATGTCTGGAGCACTCTGACTACAGATTCTCCCTTTTGTTTTTCATGCCCCTTCCACTGTGCTCATTCATATCTTCAGACAAGTCCATCCTTGCCTGATACTGTCCTCCCCCAGCAGTCTTCAGATCGTCTTGAAACTTTGAAGATTCAAAGAGATTATGAGGCTGATAAGTCCTTTTGTTACAGGAAACACAGTTGCACAGCTTGAAAAAATAAAACCCTTAGGCTTAATGTTTATCGGCATCTTCTAGGTTGCTTCATCACAGCGCCCATTGTTTAGCTTGGATTTCTATAACTCTTCAGAATCTTTAAGGCTGTCCGTGGGAAGCCTGTAGATTAGGCCCATTTTATCCCATGGCTCATTGTGATCTATTTATGCATAGCAGGCAATTTAATGTGAAGTTATTCTTTCTAACTCTTGATATCTTTGAACTTTTACATATTTCAAATGAAAACCATTTGTTTACTTTGCTTTTAAGACCAATTCTAATTTCAAAAAATTGAGACCCTATTACAGTTTTTTTGGTCATCATTGATTTTTTTATGCATTCCTGAGAACTTATAGTCATTCCTTTGAACTCAGGATCAAAGAGGAGCTGAGAAAGAAGTTAAAGCTGTTGTATTTCCATTTCCTTCTAAGTTAGGTTATTATAGATATACTTTATTATTTGGGTTTGGAAGGAATTTCCAAATTCCCAGTATGTCTGTATAAGAATAACTTCAAATTTATATTCTAAAACTGATCCGAATATTGATCTCACGTGGTTAAGAGTATGTTTTAAAGTATTATTACCAATTTTATGTAAAATGTAAGCTGAGTATATCAAACATGGTTGAGGTTTCTGTAGGACCACAGTCTAATGATTTTGAACGTGAATTCTCATCATAGGGATATGATAGAACATTACACAAATCTGCTAATCCCAGGATCAATTCCAGAAGCAGCGATCTGAGGAATTAAAAATAAAATCCTTAACTTATTATATATTTACCTCTTTCTTAATAAAAGCATATGGGGAGGGGTTCTGATTAGTGGATTCTGTTTTATCAGTGTTTCAAATTTTAAAAAGACTTCTTAGTCGTTGATTTTACAGTGTTTTTGCTGCTTAACATTACAGCTGTGAATGTTAAGGAGCTGTTAGTTGCCATATTCCAAAAGGATGTTCTCGGGAGCTTTGTTTCTATTGTTCATCTTCATAAACCTTTTTTAAAAATATTAAGAATAATTTTTGATAAACATTTACATTTCCAAATATGAGTTATTTCTCTCCCGTCCTATTTTTTGTTTGTTCTTTTTGGCTTATAAGCAGCTAGACCATTAAAAGATAAAATAAGTACTTCTTGTGGAGACCTTATGAACATTTGTTTTCTGTGAATGACCTAGAAGACAGGACCATTTATCTGACAAGGATGCAGGTGGAATATCAGATGTCAGTGTTCATTTTCTCCTGTGGGGTATGCCACAAGATGGGATTGTATTAGACAAGCAGAATTTTTGCCTAGTCATGATATTGGAATCTTTTTTTTTTTTTTTCTGAGATGGAGTCTCTCTCTCTCTGTTGCCCAGGCTGGAGTGCAGTGGTGTGATCTCAGCTCACTGCAACCTCCACCTCCTGGGTTCAAGCTATTCTCCTGCCTCAGCCTCCCTAGTAGCTGGGACTACAGGTGTGCACCACCATACCCAGCTAATTTTTGTATTTTCAGTAGACTTAAATTTTTGCTAATTTTGCTAATTTTTGCTAATTTTGTATTTTAAGTAGAGACAGGGTTTCATCATGTTGGCCAGGCTGGTCTTGAACTCCTGACCTCAAGTGATCTGCCCACCTTGGCCTCCCAAAGTATTGGGATTACAGGCGTGAGCCACCGTGCCCAGCCTGGAATCTCTTTATAATATCAGATATCTCACTTTAAAGCACATGGCTCACATACATTTAATAGAATTTGGTTTTTTGAGTGGGATGTGATTTTTGATGACTTGTTCTGATGCATTAAAGTCTCTTTTCCCCATCTTTTCAGTTTATAATCAAGAAGAAGACTCTTTTTATGTACACCATGATATACTCTTGTCTGCATATCCTCTGAGTGTGGAATGGCTGAATTTTGATCCTAGCCCAGATGATTCTACCGGTAATTAGAAAACTTAAGGTTGTTCAGTGATTTCCAGTCTTATGTATTTTCTCCTAGCTCCATAAATTATGTATTCTCTTGAATGTTTTCAGAATTGTTGCTGATATTTTCTGAAGTTACTGTTGTTTTATGAAGTTAGAGTTCTTAACACACCATCACTTTATTGTTTGGGGTCCATAAATCCCCAGACTTTAGACAGGTAAGGAGGTAGCTGCTCTACTACAGGCTGAAGGACGGGGCCTGAAGCCTTTTGGACTGTAGAACTGTAAAGGTCCCATACAGACTCTGTATAAATGGCCTGATGTGTGAGATGTTACCAGCTAGATTTCAGTGGCATAACCTGTTTTAGAAAACATAAGGTAAAACCGAAATGAAGAGGCTTGTCACAAGTAATTAGGTTCTCATGTTAGTCTTTGTAACCACATCTGCACACTCTTAGTTGCCCCTGTCCGTACTTTTTAATAAAGGTAAACACTGATTATACTGTCAGTGCTTAATAAACACTGATTATACTCTTACATCTTGTTTGCAAACCTTGTTCACGATTCATGATCTGATCTGATCTGATCTTCATCCCCGCAGCACCCTATGAAGGAGGAAGGGAGGAGGGTTATTCTCATTATGTAAGTGAAAACACTGGGGCCAAGAGATTGAGCCTTTCTTACTCAAATTGTGGCCCAAAGACCAGCAGCAGCACAGCATGGTTATCACCTGTGAACTAGTTAGAACTGCCCACCCAGAACCACCTGAAATACAATCTGCATTTGTAATATTCAGATGCCGCATATGCATATAAGTTTGAGAAGCACTGCTCTAAAGCATTTTTCAGTTGATCTACAGTGTGTAATGTATTTGATTAGAAGTTCTGTATGTCTTTTTTTGTGTAATCATACATGCATTGTTTCCTCCCATAGGAAATTACATTGCTGTAGGAAACATGACCCCTGTTATTGAAGTGTGGGACCTTGATATAGTGGACTCTTTAGAGCCAGTCTTCACACTCGGAAGTAAACTTTCAAAAAAGAAGAAAAAGAAAGGAAAGAAGGTAAAGAAGTTAATAAATACTTAAACTCTAATGTCAGAGATAAGTTTACTCGGGAGTAGGGGTGAAGGGTAAGAACATACACTTTTTCAATCAGGTATTCTTGGTGAGATGGGATAGGTAGTTATGAAATTATTGTAATTTTTAGTTTTGAAAAGCCCATCCAAAGAAAACTTATTTCTGATTGCATAAAACCTCCATTGTCATGTTGTTCTTTCTTACAGAAAACTAGTTCAAAGCTAGTATATTAATACGAATAGCTACCATAGATGAAGGATTCTCGGATTATGAGCCTCCTTCAAATACAGTAGCTATTTATACAGATATACTAATCTTTTAAAAAAAATTGTTATTGTGTTGAATTCTAATTATCCATGTATTAACTCCTGCAACTTTTAAAACTGTTAGGTTTTATGAGGGTTGGGAGCCATAATGATATTTGTATAATTACAGTACCTAGATTAAGAACTGCTAGGCTGGGCCATGCACATGGCTCACACCTGTAATCCCAGCACTTTAGGAGGCTGAGGTGGGTGGATCACCTGAGGTCAGGAGTTTGAGACCAGCCTGGCCAACATGGTGAAACTGTCTCTACTAAAAATACAAAAATTAGCTGGGTGTGGTGGTGTGTGCCTGTAATCCCAGCTACTGGGGAGGCTGAGGCAGGAGAATCACTTGAACCTGGGAGGCAGAGGTTGCAGTGAGCTTAGATCGCACCACTGCACTCCAGCCTGGGTGACAGAGTGAGACTGTCTCAAGGAAAACAAAGAACTGCTAGGCCAGTCATAGTAGCTCATGCCTATAGTCCTAGCACTTTGGGAGGCCTAGGTGGGAGGAGTGCTTGAGCCCAGGAGGTCGAGGCTGCAGTGAGCCATGATCGTGTGCCACTGCACTCCAACCTGGGTGACAAAGCGATATTTTGTCTCTTAAAAAAATAGATTACTATAGTTTCTTCCTTGTTCCCTGTAAAGAAATTTTCTTTCTTTTTTTTTTTTTTTTTTTTTTAAGAGGTAAGGTCTTGCTCTGTCTCCCAAGACTGGAGTGCAGTGGCACGATTATAATTCACTGCAGCCTCAAACTCCTGGGCTCAAGAGATCCTCCTATTCTCCTACCTCAGCTTCCCAAGTAGCTGAGACTATAGGCTCATGCTGCCATGACTGGCTAAGTTTTGACTTTTTTGTAAAGGCAGAGTTTTGCTATGTTGGCTGGGCTGGTCTCGAACTCCTGGCCTTAAGTGATGTTCCCACATTAGCTTCCCAAGGTCCTGGGATTACAGTGTGGGCTGCCACGCCAAGCCCCTGTAATGAAATTTATCATGCGTCTCTAACAGGGAGACAAGGTTTTATTTCTTTTAGTCTTCAAAAGTTTATATAATATCAAAACAATAGGTCGGGTGCAGTAGCTCACACTCCCAACACTTTGGGAGGCCGAGAATGGATCATGAGGTCAGGAGTTCCAGACCACCCTGGCCAATGTGGCAAAACCCCATCTCCACAAAAAATATAAAAATTAGCTGGGCATAGGGGCGTATGCATGTAATCCCAGCTACTTAAGAGGCTAAGGCAGGAGAATTGCTTGAACCCAGGAGGTGGAGGTTGCAGTGAGCTGAGATCATGTAACTGCACTCTAGCCAGGACAACAGAGCGAGACTCTATCTCAAAACAAAACAATCTTAAGGTTTAAAGAATCTTGCAAATTAATATATTCAGTTTTATTATGGGGAGACTTTAATACAAAAAATAATTAAAACAATTATTACAGAGTTCCTCAGCAGAAGGGCATACCGATGCTGTCCTTGACCTTTCATGGAATAAGCTAATCAGGTAAAAAGAAATAACATTTGAATGACTGTAAAAGACTGTAGCCATTGTGATCTTACCTCATGCCTACACTCATCTCTTTATTTGTGCCATGGACTTTTGTGTCTATCTTCCTTTCTTGTAGGATGCTCTGCTTGCAGGCAGGAGCTCTGCCATCTGTTTCTTTGCATCCTCCAGGTCACCTGCCAGCTCATCACTGTGGGTGCTCATTACATGTTTGGTGACCCAAGTGCCCTCTCTCCACTACCACTGGGAAAAAACAGGGTGTTTGGCAGTGCCCATGGTGCAACAGGATTTTGTTTCTTCCTAGGAGACATTTTTCTCTATTTTCACATCTTATCATATACTCTTTTATTTTTTCTTTAAGTTATGGCAAAATACAAAAGTTAACACTTGTATTAATCTTTTCATGCTGCTAATATAGACATACTCGAGGCTGGGTAATTTGTAAAGGAAAGAGGTTTAACTGACTCAGTTCCATATGGCTGGGGAGGCCTCACAGTCATGGCGGAAAGCAAATGAGGAGCAAAGTCATGTCTTACGTAGTGGCAGGCAGGAGAAAGGGCATGTGCAGAGGAACTCCTTTATAAAGCCGTCAGATCTCAGGAGACCCATTCACTATCACAAGAACATCACAGGAAAGACCTGTCCCCATGATTCAATTACCTTCCACCTGGTCCCTCCCACAACACGTGGGAATTATGGGAGCTACAACTCAAGATGAGATTTGGGTGGGGACATAGCCAAATCATATCACCACTTTTACCATTTTTAAGTGTGCAGTTCAGTGGCTTTCAGTACATTCACAGAGTTGTGCAACCATCACCACAATGCATCTCCAGAACATTTTCATCTTTCCACACTGTAGCTCTGCTGTTTAAACACTGACTCCCCATTTCCCCAACCCCCAGCCTCGGCAACCACCACTCCACTTTCTGTCTCCATTAATTTGACTAAGCACCTCATATGAATGGAATCATACAGACTTACTTCTTTGCAACTGGCTTATTTGACTTAATGTCTTCAGGTTCAGTCATATTCTAATAAGTGTCAGAGTTTCCTTCCTTTTTAAGGCTAAATAACATTCCATTGTATGTAAGGTATAGTACCCGTTCATTTATGTGTGGTCACCTGGATTGTTGCTTCTGCCTTTTGGATACTGTGAATAATGCTCCTATGAATGTGGGTGTACAAATATTCAAGTCCTTGCTTTCAATTATTTTGGGTATGTACCCAGAAGTGTTATTACTGGATCTTACGGTGATTCTATTTTTAATTTTCTGAGGAGCTACCATACTATTTTCCATAGTAGCTGCACCATTTTACATTTTCACCAACAGTGCACACAAGGGCTCTAGCATCTCCAACATTTGTTATCTTCTGTTTTTCGTAATAGCCATCCTAATGGGTATGAAGTGGTATCTCACTGCGGTTTTAATTTGCATTCCCCCCCTTTTTTTAAAATAAGATGGGGGTCTAACTACGTTGCTAAGGCTGGTCTCAAACTCTTGGGCTCAAGCAATACCCCCGCCTCATCCTCCCAAGTCACTGGGAGTACAGGGGCTGCCACCACACCTGGCTTAATCTGCATTTCTTAACGATTAGTGATGTTGAGCATCTTTGTTTTGCGCTTATTGGCCATTTGTGTATCTTCTTTGGGAGAAATGTTTTTCCAAGTCGTTTGCTTACTTTTTTTGAGACAGGGGTCTCACTCTGTTACCCAGGCTGGAGTGCAGTGGCACAATCATTGCTCACAGTAGTCTTGACTTCCTGGGGCTTCTTTTCTGTGGGTTGTTTTTTCACTTTCTTGGTGATATCATTTGCAGCACGGGTTTTTCATGTGATGGTGTGTATTTCTTTTGTTGTTCATGCTTTTGATGTTGTGTCTAAGAAACCATTGCCTAAATCAGGGTCATGAAGGTTTACATGTATGTTTCCTTCTGAGAGTTTTATAGTATTAGCTTTTACATTGAAGTCCATGATCCATTTTGAGGTTTTTTTGTGTGTATGGTGTGAGGTAGGGGTCCAACTTCATTCTTTTTCGTGAAGATGATTCATTTGTCCCTGAACCATTTGTTTTTGTTTTGTTTTGTTTTGTTTGAGACAGTGTCTTACTCTGTCACCCAGGCTGGAGTGCAGTGGTGTGATCTCAGCCCACTGCACCCCCCCGACCTCCAGGGTTCAAGTGATTCTGCCTCAGCCTTCTGAGTAGCTGGGATTACACGTGCATGCCACCATGCCTGTCTATTTTTTGTATTTTTATAGAGACAGGGTTTCACCACGTAGGCCAGGCTTGTCTCAAACTCCGGACCTCAAGTGATCTGCCTGCCTCTGCCTCTCAAAGTGCTGGGATTATAGGCATGAGCCATCGTGCCCAGCCCCATTTGTTGATAAGACTTTTTTCCCCATTGAACATTTAATTACCTCAGTACCCTTGTCAAAAACCAGTGACTATAAATGTTTATTTCTGGACTGTTAGTTTTAGTCCATTAATCTGTATGTCCTTATGCCAGTAGCACATTGTGATTGCTGTAGATTTTCAGTAAGTTTTGATGCCAGAAAGTATGAGCTTGCCAAGTTTGTTCTTTTTTTCAGTACTATTTTAGCTATTCTAGGTTCCTTGCATTTTAGGAATCAGCTTGTCACTTTTGTTTTATTATTATTAGGCTAATACTAATAGTAGTACATCTTGTTTTGTTTTGAGACAGAGTCTCACTCTGTCGCTCAGGCTGGAGTCCAGTGACATGATCTCGTTTCACTGCGACCTCTGCTTTTTGGGTTCAAGCTATTCTCCTACCTCAGACTCCTGAGTTAACTGGGATTGCAGGTGTGCGCCACCATGCCTCGCTAATTTTTTGTATTTTTAGAGAAGGGGTTTCACCATGTTGGCCAGGCTGGTCTTGAACTCCTGACCTCAAGTGATCCACATGCCTCAGCCTCCCAAAGTGCTGGGATTACAGGTGTGAGCCACTGTGCCTGGCTGTGAATCAGCTTGTCACTTTCTGCAAAAAGAAAGAAAAAAGTCATCAGGGATTTTGAAAGAGATTGGTTGAATCTGTAGATCAGTTTATAGCTCCATCTGTAGATGTAGTATTTCCATAGTAACACTATTAAGTCTTCTAATACATGAACATGGGGTGTCTTTCCACTTCTTTAGATACTCTTGTTTGTTTTCATAATCTTCAGGAGTTTTCATTATGTAAGTCTTTTGTTAAATTTATTCCTAAGTATTTTATCTTTCTGATGCTATTGTAAATGCAATCTTTTTCTCATATTTAATGCTCCTGACTTTTAAAAGATTACCTGATTGGATTCTTCCCTTTCTCAGAAATGTTTTAGCAAGTGCATCAGCGGACAACACTGTAATTCTGTGGGATATGTCCTTGGGGAAACCAGCAGCTAGCCTCGCTGTACACACAGACAAGGTATGGTGATTTAGTTGATCAGTGGTTCTTAAAAATCGGACACAAATATTGGCTAAAAATAATCTCAAACGTTTGTATATGGCTTTGAAAATAATTTTATCTGGCTTGTAGCATGCTTTCACCTGTTATCTCTTAGGATTTTCACAAAGCCCTGTGTGGTAGGTATAATGCCCATCTTAGAGATGAAAAATTGGGTACAGAAAGGTACAGTTACTAGGAACATTAGTGCCCTGTAACATATTTATAGAGGCTCCTAAAAAAGGATGAGGGCTGTCAGTCACAATGATATTAAAGAATTAACACCCATTACTGCATTATTCCCCAGGGATCTAATGCACATTGTTTTGGGACTTCTGGAGCATGGGGAATTCACCAGATGGGTTTGACTACTTCCCTTTTTCTTCTGAGTATCTTCTAACATTTGAGGGACCTAAGTATTCTGCCAAACAGTTTGGGGAAACTACATTTTCTTTAAGTGCCCAGTCTTTATTTGGGAGCATGGTTTGCCCTTTGATTATGCAGTACATTTATGTTTCTTTTGTTTATTTCAAAGGGAAGCATTTATAGAAATACTGTCAAATAGATTCTTACCACATGTTAGGTAATTTTACAAAAAGCAAACAAACAGAGATCTCTGCATTTATGTTTCCTCCCTTTAGGTCCAGACGCTGCAGTTTCATCCATTTGAAGCACAGACTCTGATTTCTGGCTCATATGATAAGTAAGAAAGCACAGCAGGAATGATTGCTGCTCTGTTTTTATCCTCTAGAAGTCATTTTAAAAGTATCACTTGATACCCAGGCAGAATGTATCCCTGAGGCCACCTTTGTGTTTAAATTATTTGCACAACTTATTTTTCCTTTTAACCCTCGTCCTTTCAGGCTACAAGGGAACATGGTTCTGTCATAATAATATAACTGTAGGAACTAGGAACTTCTTTGGCTTTTAGAGGCTGTACTTTGCCTTTATGGGAAGAATTCCCATGTCACATGACAGAGGCCATGGATATACAGAGATGTGAAGAATTGGGGCCACTGGTCAACCATGGGGTTTCTACCTCATATCAGTGCTCCTTTTTACAGATTGGATCTATGGGTGGGAGAAACAGATAGCAGAAGCCAAAACCAGCTTTGTAGTCTTTATTTTCATTTCTTACCCTTTTGAAGCGTGGTATGTTTACATTTCTTGTGATTCATGCAGAATTACAAAAGTGCATCCCTTGCTTCCCCCAACACAATAACCTGCTTGTGGAGAGTAAGTGTGCCTAAGACATAAGTAACCCGGCTCTGAGCTCAACCAGAGAAGGGGAAATTAGAAATCGTCCTGGGCTTTTGGACATAGAGAGGATTCTTCTTGCGAGTGGAAGATTTGACCTGGAGAAGGTCAAAACCACTGTAACATTAAAGCCATCAGTGCCTTCAAGTGTTAAGATCAGAATCCATCAATTACTGAAACTCAGCTCATTTTTTTCTACCTTTATTTAGAACCTTAAAACAGGCTTTAAATGAATCTTGATTTCACAGTGCTATTTTATTACTATTTCATTACAAATAAAACATATAGGAGAATTGAACTCTTAAAACCCTAACTTTGCCTGAATGTGTCTAGGTCAGTGGCTTTGTATGACTGCCGAAGTCCAGATGAAAGCCATCGAATGTGGCGATTCAGTGGGCAGATAGAGAGAGTGACTTGGAATCACTTTTCACCTTGTCATTTTTTGGTAAGAGTACGCATGTTATTGTTTTGCTTTTCTAGGTTACTAATGACTTTTTAAATTCCATAGTAGAGAGAATTATCTGAAAAGCCTTTTCTGTTTTAACAGAATGAAGTATTTGGGTTTAGGGTTGAAAGCATAAGGTTTTTGTTTTGTTTTTTTAATAAGAGAATGGCTTTTATTTTAAAAGTAGTGAACATGTAAATGATTTTGCTGGTTGCCGGCCATTCCAAAGTGTGCCACATTTTATTCAATGATTTTGATCATTTTATTGTAGTGTTGTTTGAAATACTAAGCATAGTTAGTATTTTTTGTTTTTTATAATGGCTAAATCAGTCCAAAAAGATATTCTTTTATTTAAATCCTCATGCTTAAATGGAGCTCTAGTGATGAGAATGCTAACCTGTTTAATTTATAGCACTATCTCCCAAATAGGAAAAAAAGTATAAGACCTCTCTCTAAATACCCTTATTATCTAGGGAGGACGATGATTTTCCACATAGCATCCAAAGATTCCACTGACATTTCAGTACATGTAAAAAGAAGAGCCCAGCATTCATCCAGAGGGAAGATTAGTTAAATCTGTTGCCCAGTTTTCCTAAAGTAAATATGTAGTGTGTTGCAAAGGTGGGAAAAAGTTTTTTAAAAACAGCTTTCTCAAAAGATGTGGACAGTTTTAATAAGGTTCCTGAAGTAATGATTCTGAGATACTTAATCTCAATTCTGCACCATTAGTAGAGGTGCATGCTGTTCCTAGCCAGGCAGCCTGAAGCCAGACTCATTTTACAATGATCAGGAATGAAGTTCCAGTTGTACTTGAATGTTGTATTGTACTTCGGCTCTCACTCTTCAGGCACAGAAACTTAGAGATTATTTGCTAACAAATGGTCATAGATACTAAAATCCCAAATATTTAGGGAAGCGGGAGGTTAAAGTAGATGAAATGGTTCACCTGCTTCCCTCTT
The DNA here is from genome assembly GCF_037993035.2 of Macaca fascicularis. Taxonomy (NCBI): domain Eukaryota; kingdom Metazoa; phylum Chordata; class Mammalia; order Primates; family Cercopithecidae; genus Macaca; species Macaca fascicularis. Next base: position 114,603,898 of record NC_088385.1, read on the forward strand.
ATCTCAAATAAGAGCCAAGCCTTCTCTTCCCTGGCCCAGCCTTCAGACTGCCTCAGCCATCCTTTATCCTTTTTTCTTGTACTGGCTGTTGCCCTTGACCTGTATACAGGCTCAGGTTTCTGTCTCCCATTTTTGACTCTGTGTCTGTCTCTTAATTCCTTTATTTCTTCTTCCTTTCTTGACAGTGTAACAACCCACTCTAATCTGCCTTTCAGTCCTAAGTTCCTTATCTGATTGAATTTCTCTGCTGCCACACTGGTCGATTAGACTGTTGGTCACACCTTGGTTCCTTGACACTCTTCCCTGTCCCTTCTTCCCTCTCTGACCCACTTCTGTGGATGTCTCCTCAGCCTACAACTTGAGTAGCCATGCTCACCAGTTCTCTGTTCACGTGGACGTAACTATGGCCTCTTTGCTTTTGCCTCTCTAGCCCCATTCCAGACCACTCACCACAGCTTCATACTCATATCCAGTAGACATGTCAACTGAATTAGCCCATGTGAGTGCAAACTCAGGTCGTCCAAAAGTAAATGACTTCTGTCCATGTTAATTTTTCATAAGCTCCACCAGTAAGTCATATAGCTGATTTTCACTATGACTTAGACTTTTTACCCATTGTTAAATTTTGTGACATAGCATGACCTTGCCCATCTTTTACTCTTTCTAGGCCAGTACAGATGACGGCTTTGTGTATAATTTGGATGCACGTTCAGATAAGCCAATTTTTACACTTAATGCACACAATGATGAAATCTCTGGTGAGCAAGAGTAATGCTTCTTTCATTTTTATTAACTTATGATGAAGTAAATCTGTATTTCAAAGTGAGAGTGTCTGAACTAATCTTCCCTTAGGTCTTGATCTTAGCAGTCAAATCAAGGGCTGTCTCGTGACTGCTTCAGCTGACAAATACGTGAAGATCTGGGACATCTTAGGAGATAGGCCAAGTCTAGTTCATTCTAGGGACATGAAAATGGTAAGAATCTCCCTGGGTATCTGTTTATTTATTCTGTTTCTGACCTTGTCTTTCTTTGGAACTTGTGTTGCATGTTTTTCTGTTGGAACCATTGCATTAACTAATATGGATGTGTTGGGGAAATGAATTTTGAGTTTAGTCAAATTTGGTGGGATTTTATGACTTAGAACACTTTGTGGGGAATTCAGTGACTGGTTCTTTTCCAACTCACATGATTAACAGTTGCTTGGTAAGACCAAGGACTCTGGGGAGAGCCTTTTCTAGGACACAAGTGAAATGGTTGCTTTTTTTTCACCCTGAAATCAAAACCATCCCAAGAAATTCCCAAGAAATCTTGAACCTCAGGGCACTGTAGCTATTAGGGTCAGTTTATGTATCTTTATCTCTTTGCATAACTAGTTTTGACTACACTGAAATGAATTACTGTATAGTAGGAAAAATTTAGAAATAACCAGATTCACTCAAGAAACACTGAGCATCTACTGTATGCCAACCACTGAGTTATATAAGTTAGACTGCAGACATAATAACGCTGCACAGCTGTTCAAAATTGTGTATGAATAAATATATGTAAATATAATGGAAAAACAGGTTACAGAAGCAATTTTTGTAGTACTATATCATGCTTAATTTTAAATGCATAATTGCCTAAATGCTTCCATTTAACTCTAGTAGAGTATATCCCAGAACATAAACTGGTTATCTCCCTGAGAGATTTTCATGTATTTTTCTTGTTCATATTTTCTGTAACAAATATATATTACCTATTAATAAAAATGTAAAAAAGAAAACATTAAAGTTTAAAAATGATTTAAACTGGCATCATTGTCATTGTTTAAAAGGAGAGCTAAAGTTTCTGGAAATACATGACACGTTAGGTTTATTAGGAAATCCCTAAGAGACAGAGTGATAATGAAGATGAGCAGCCTGGGTGGTCAGAACATGCACATACCATCGTGGAAGAACCAGCGTGCTGTGCTTGTCTGGCTTCATATTGTAATATCCTTCTGACTTGACTCTGAGCTACCTGTGCAGCAGGCTTGAAAGTGATACTCCTAAGTTGGTTTTGAGTAACCATAGGTTCTTAGAGACAAGAGTGAAGATCTAGATATTAGGGCTCTCTGAAGAGATTAAAATCACCATCTTCCTGTTCTCTCTCTAGGGAGTTCTCTTCTGTTCTTCATGTTGCCCTGATTTGCCATTTATTTATGCCTTTGGAGGTCAAAAAGAAGGGCTTCGGGTCTGGGATATAAGCACAGTCTCTTCAGGTAAGGATTTTTAGTTCTCTGCACACCTCCCCCTGCCCCTTTAAAAAAAAAAAAAGGACAGGGTCTCACTATGTTGCCCAGGCTGGTCTCAAACTCCTGACCTCAAGCAATCCTTGGTCCTCAGCCTTCTGTGTAGCTGGGATTACAGGTGTGAGCCATCATGCTGGCCTCTCCTTTTTCTGAATGAGTTCTGTAAGGACTGACACAGAATGTGTGACTCGAATTGTTTCTCAGCATTTTGGCTAAAACCAAGTGCAGAATATGTGACCTGACTACATCAGGAAGATAGCAAAAGTAGTGTAGTCTTCTTAGGAAAGAGACAAGATCAGATGTAATTGGTAATGTTCATGTTCACAAATAAGTTTGTCTTCACACTTTAAGTGTACATCATTTAACAAATACATATCTTAAAATTGAAAGATACTTGGGGAAAGCTGGAAAGAAATATAGCATGGTCTCAACAAATAGCCCTCTTCCCCACAGTTACCAATGTCAATTAATCCACCCTTTGCTCAACTATAAAATTCTACAAAATCCAATTTCCCAGAAGAGGCCACTCTTCTCCCTTCAGGGGATCCTGGCTGCTTATTTATTACTTTGAGGTAGTTTGGTGCATTCTGTAAACACAGAGATAATATATATATATCCCCACTATGTGATTCCTGCATCCTCCCTCCCATGCAAAACAAGGATCCTGAGATTTTTCTCTGGGTTACTCTGATGTGAGTCCTAAGTCCAAAAAGTTTTGTCCTGGTTATGATCAGAGAAAAGTGAAAGAAAAAGTAGGAAGCAATCAGAAGTAGAATAAGGCTAGGAGAGAGTCACTTACAAGGAATGGGACATCTGTTACCAAGGCGGATCAGATAAATCCAGGACATGGCAAAGAAAGTAAAGTACAAAAATAAATCGGACCATTTAAAAAAATAATTCACTTCATTCAGAACATTAACTTGGACTTCTGAGTTGGTTACTCACTTTACCATTTATAAAGTACTAAGTATATTTTCATAAAATTTCTGCCCCAGAATAGAGAACCTCATTGCTCAAGTCTGCATTTTAGTGTCTTTTTATATTCTGACTTAATTTCCTGATCTGTTAGTTTAACTGTTTGTTTGTATTTTAGTAAATGAAGCATTTGGAAGACGAGAGAGGCTTGTTCTTGGGAGTGCAAGAAATTCATCTATTAGTGGCCCTTTTGGCAGCAGGAGCTCAGACACACCCATGGAGTCTTAATGAAGATCATCTAATTTCCTCTTTACCTTAACTGGAAATTTTGAAAAGTTGGCCTAAAAATGTTCCATGTGTGGCAGCAACCATGCAGAGTGACTGAGACACAATTCATTTCTGATTGCCTGACATTCCTTTCTGCAACTGTGGTGGCACCACAAACAGAGCCGGTCTTTGTGCTTGCTCTTCAAATGGATGGTTTGGTAAGGCTCTTGTTGCATTTCTTAAAAAAGAGTAATAAAAAGGATTTTTAAAAAGTAATTCCTTAAACATACCGTAATCTGTCACAGTTAATCTAGGTTTGTAAATAAATAGTAATTTATAGAATTTTTAAAGCGTAAAATCCTGTAATATTAAGGTAAACCTAGGCCTGGAAAGGTTGTTATTTGGCTAAGATTGCACAGGAGGTCACAGACAGAGGCAAGTGCCCCACAGACTCCACTTTCCTTCCTAACTGTTCTCAAATTAATGCTCGTGATTGAGAAATATGCTCAATGCAACTTGTAGAGTTTGGTAAGTAAAAGTTACATGCCCCTGTTTTCCTAGCATGATATTCACTGTTATCAAAGACGAAAGTCAGACCATTCATTCATTCTCAAAACACTGAATGCCATTCTGTGCCTAGTGCTATACAAGGCATGGGAGATTCAGTGTGAATAAGTCTTTGCTCTCCACCTAACAAGGGCCAATTTTAATTGTAGATTGTCTTAAGCATGAATTTTAGTAGGCATTAAAAATTAGTTTGATAATATGAGACCCAACCCTAACTTGCCGGAAGAATAATCAGTTCATGAACCTTTGATATTTCCTGTATAATTCATGAATGTGACTTCAATCATTCTAGTGTTAATACTGTGGAATGTCATTGGTGTAACAACTTGGGGTTCACCAAAACACCTCTTTATACAAAGGACAGATGTGTGAATTAAAGAGATTAAAGGATAGAGTATTCTGTTTCTTTCTTTTGATTTGGCTTTTAGGTATCAAAATAAGGCCCAGATCACTAAAAATTAGTAACAGAGGGAGTCCTCTAATAGATTTAAACTCAATTAATTCTCTCTCAAATTTGATGTTTTCTTCTATAAATAATAACTCTAAAATAGGCATCTTCCCAGGACTTTCAGTTCTCAGGAAAAGACCCGGTTATATATAAAAAATAACTTCCACTGCTTTATGTAGTCATATAGATCTGCCTAAAATAAGAATTTGTATTTAATAAATACCAGATTTTCAAATGGTAAATGAGGTTGACACCGTTTCCAACTTGAAAGTGCTAGTGTGATGAATGCTATGCATGGGGTGTTTTCTGAGCCAAAAGAATGTGCCTCTGAAGCAGCTGGTTGGAGCAGATCTGAGCACCTGGGACCAGAAGAGTGCTGGCCGGGACCTGCAGTTACCGCTAAAAGCCAGTGCAGGCAGTGGGTAAGACATCTGAGTAGACAAGCAATAGGGGTAGTCAAGCTGTGGGAACTGGGTAACGTGGGGATTAAAATCCAAGCCCAGATTACAAATGTAAAAGGAGGCTCCATTGTGTCATACTGACTGAAGAAACAGTAACCACATCACTTCCTACCGTGGGTACATTTTGCACCTAAGTGTGGGTAGATCTGAGCCCAAAGATATGTGGCTTAGAAGTCCTGCCTGGCATAGAAAGTGGGGGAACAACATGTAACATTTTCACCACTGGTAGTTTGTTGGTGACTGGTGTTTTCATTACATAGCACGTGGAAATGCCATGGAGCCAATCATATTTGTCAAAGTGAAAACCCAATACTATTAAACAATTTTACCCAGATGGCTGGGCATGCCTGTAATCCCAGGTGGCTCATGCCTGTAATCCCAGCACTCTGGGAGGCCGTGGTGGGCAGGTCACCCAAGGTCAGGAGTCCAAGACCATCCTGGCCAACATGGTGAAACCCCATCTCTACTAAAAATACAAAAATTAGCTGGGAGTGGTGGTGGGTGCCTATTAATCCCAGCTACTTGGGAGGCTGAGGCAGGAGGATCACTTGAACCTGGGAGGCGGAGATTGCAGTGAGCTGAGACTATGTCATTGCACTCCAGCCTGGGCAACAGGAGCAAAACTCCGTCTCAAAAAAAAAAAAAAAAATTATCCAGATGTAGGCAGGTGCCAGCTAATTATATCTGGGAGTTCAAATTCTGCAAAACCAATTGTTTTCTAAAGTAGAAATACCAACTTCTATGATACTATATTGTATGAGCATTATACAGGTAGAACTTAAAGGCCTCAATTTTTCAGGACAACCCAAACTACATCTTATAAAGCTCTTTTCAGTAAAGGTGGTGTATGAAATGTATACTATACTCTTAATACTCTTTTAGGTGGAGGGAGGTTTTTTTGTTTCTTTGTTTTAAGATGGAGTGTTGCTCGGTTACCCAGGCTGGAGTGCAGTAGCGTGGTCTTGGCTCACTGCAACCTCCGCCTCCCAGGTTTGAACAATTCTCTTGCCTCAGCCTCCTGAGTAGCTGGGATTACAGGCATTTGCCACCATGCCCAGCTAATTTTTGTATTTTTAGTGGAGATGGGGTTTCACCATGTTGGCCAGACTGGTCTCAAACTCCTGACCTCAGATGATCTGCCTGCCTTGCCTCCCAGAGTGCTGGGATTACAGGTATGAGCCACCATGCCCGGCCAAGGGAGGTCTTTTCAAAATAAGTACTTTTAAAACATCCTATCAGAACAAATAGCCAGATTTTGTTTCAAAAACAACTTGTTTCATACTTCCATTTCTAGATGTGACAGTATAGCTTCCACGAAACAAAAGCTGAACGAGAGGCATGCAACATCTATTTGAAGGCACTGAAGTGCTTCTAAGGCAGCCAGGATTTGAGGGCAAAGATCCTGGGAGAAGGGATGTACAGATAATTAACCTCATGTGCCTATGCTGACTTCCTTAAGCATTTACCAATTTTTATGTTGTACAAGGTAAGAAAACTGAAAAAAGGAGCAGAGCAAAGACAAAAATTGAACTTGATTTCAAAAAGGAAGTTCTCTAAAAACACTCCAAGCTCTCTCATTGTGACCCCTCAAAGGCTATACCCCAAAGGTTGAGATAAACCAGTAGAGCTAACTTTAGGAATCTGAAGCCCAGCCTTGAGTAAGCTCAGCTTTTGACTGGATTGAGGTGTCCCTGCTCTAGTTTGACAGAGGACAGGGTGAATCCTCCCTGGAAGAGGATAATTTCGTCCATAGCTTCTAGAGTTTTTCATACACAATCTCTGGCATTCCAGCAAAAATTTCTAAGCATACTAAGAAATAGCACCACGAGAAAAATAGACCTATAATAAATTCACACATTGGACTTATGTTGGACATGAACTTTGAAATAGGCAGGATTGGTAAATGTAAGAAAAAACAAGATTGAATATATCATCAAGGAATTGGAATCTATAAAGAATTAAATGAGAACTCTAGAACTTAAGAGAATTTTATATATGAGCCTAACAACATTAGAGTTGAAGAAGGATTAGTGAGTGTGAGGATAGGTCAATGGGAAATATCCACACTAAAATACAAAGAGTAAAAAGTATAAAAAAGTATAAGATGCATATCAGGCATGGTACAAAAGTCTAACATACATGTAACTGGAATCAGAATAGGATGAGGGAGAACAATATCCAAAAAGATTATGGCAAGAGTTAAACACAAGTTTATGAACCTGAAACTACTCCTTGGTATATATCCAAGAGAAACAAAACATGTCCTTACAGAGACTTACATGCAGATGTTCAGCAGCAGTGTCATTCTTAACAGCCCCAAAGTGGAAACAATCCAAATGTTCATCAGTGGGTGAATGAATAAACAAATTGTGGGATAGCCATAAAGTGGACTTCTGTGATAAAAAGGAATGCACTAATACATATTGCAACATAGATGAACCTTTAAGACATGCTAAACGAGAGAAGTTGGACATGAGGCCATATATTATATAATTCCATTTATATGAAATTTCAGAGGAAAAGGCAAATCCATACAGACAGTACCTTGTCATTTCCTGGGATTGGGAGAATAGGGTGTGACTGCAAATGAACAAAAATGATCTTTTTGGGTGGTGGAAGTGATTTAAAATAGGATTGTGGTGATGGTTGCACTATTTTGAATATCCTAAAAACCAATGGATTGTACACTTTAAATGGGTGAATTTTATGGTAAGTAAAATACTTTCTTTAAAAAGATGAAGACACTTTGGCTGAGCATGATGGCTCACACCTATAATTCCAGCATTTTGGGAGGCCAAAGTAAGCAGATTATTTGAGCCTGGGAGTTCCAGACCAGCCTGGACAAAACCCCATCTCTATAAAAAATCTCTATAAAAAATCCAAAAATTACCTGGGTGCAGTGGCGCTCACCTGTAGTCCCAGTTACTTCAGAAGCTGAGGTGGGAGGACTGCTTGAGCATGGGAAGTGGAGGTTGCAGTGAGCCAAGATCACACCATTGCACTCCAGCCTGGGCAACAGAGTAAGACCCTGTCTCAAACAACAATAATAGTAAAGTTACGCTAAACTTAGGCACAACGAAAACGATCCCAGATGGGAATACAGAAATGCAAGAAGGAATAATGGTCAACATGGGTAAATTTAAGTGAATATTACCACAGAAAACAGTAATAATAATGTTGTATAGGGCTTAAAATACCTGGAAGATTAAAATGCCTGACAAAAGGCTAGAAGGAGATAAATAGAGTTAAGGTATTCTAAGATCTCAGCATTGTTTTGGAAGGGATACAAGTATCACTATTACACTCTAATAAATCAAGGATGCATGTTGTAATCTCTAGGTAAACTACAAGAGTACTGAAAAAAGCCAAAAGGGGAGAAAGCGAACAATACTTGATTAATTCAAAAGAAGCAAGGAGGCCAGGCACAATGGCTCATGCTTGTAATCCCAGCACTTTGGGAGGCTGAGGTGAGTCAATCACCTGAGGTCAGGAGTTCAAGACCAGCCTGGCCAACATAGTGAAACCCCATTTCTACCAAAAACACAAACATGAGCTCGGCATGGTAGCATGTGCCTGTAGTCCTAGCTACTCGGGAGGCTGAGGCAGGAGAACTGCTTTAACCCAGGAGGCAGAGGTTGCAGTGAGCCAAGATCATACCACTGCACTCCAGCCTGGGTGACACAGGGAGACCCTGTCCCCGCTCCCCTCCAAAAAGAAAATTTAGAAAAAGACTGGCAATTTAAACCCAAAAATGTGGATAGAAGGAAATAACAGTAGAAATGTGATACACAACAAATACAATATAGAAAATTATCAAAGAAAAAATGGATTTACAATACTAAGAAAGTTGATAAACCTATAGCAATAGTGAACATAACACAAATTATTAACTTCAGACTTGAAAAGGAAGACATCACTACAAACACTACAGACACTAAACAGTAAGAAGATATGAACAATTTTTGTGATTAAATTTGAAGATGTATATTAAATAGACAAATTCCTAGAAAAACATAACTTATGAAAACCGGTACAAGAAGAAACAGAAAATTTGAATATTGAAGCATGCTTCTTATTCATATACAACAGGCATGTTTAGCTAGGTCAAAGAAGCAGTGACTGCCCTGAAATAATGTCTTCTCTCTGTAGCCAAAGTTATACAGTGAAAAACCAGTAAAGAGTCTGATCCTGCAGATTACTGATATACAAGGTAAGTTGAATTCACTGCTTCAGCAGGTTTCTTAAATAACAATTAGATTATTTTGGAAGAAAGAATGCAAGCCCAAAAAGTAGAATGGTGATATCTGAGAACATTACAATGACCAAGTACCCAAAACCCCAAAGATGTGCCAACAGAAGTAGCTCCTGCCCTATCTAATGAGAATGGTTCTGATTTTCTTGAATTATCTTGTATTCAAGATACAAGATCCAAGACGACACCTCAGGTAGTTATCTTCTAAAATAGTCCACATTATCTACATATACCACTCCTACCACCTCTTATTGTTTCTGACCTACGACAAGGTGAAGCCCTCAAATTCTCTATAATTCCGAAGTCAAACCTTGGAAAAGAAAGTTTACATATTAACAGAATTGCAAGAATTTCCTAATGTATTGGCAAAATCTTACAGAATATGTGTCAGCAAGATTCTGAAGATTCTAGACCAGGGAAGGAGAAACACAGTTTAAACTGTGTTTATTGATACGGATACATTTAATTGCAGGTGATCATGGGTGATAATCTAACCCATGTCCCACCCATGCATGCCAGGTACAATTCTGTCTCCCCTCCTCTAACAGTAACTGGATCTTTACTGCCTTGAAACCAGCCAGGTCAGATAAGTAGTTCAAGATGTCATTTCCTTAAGGATCTGTTATCTGCAATATTTTCAGACAACTCCTCTAGTTTAAGCAAAAATAATTTACTGAGCAATATAGATCACTCTTGGAATCACTCACTGAAAAGGCTGACAAAATGGAATCTAAGCTGAGTTCTAGGAATGACTCCTAATCCCATACCACAGACATGAACTCACAAGGTGCATCTGCTGCTTCTATGGTCAAGAAGCCACCCACCACGTCAGAAAGCCTCCATCCACCATCACCACCAGCTCTAAAACCACACCTCACTGGTAATATCCAAGCCTGCACAGTAGATACCTCAGGCCCTGCTTCTCTCCCTGCCTAATTCAGTTCTGAATCTAAGTCTCACATGAGTGCATCTAATTAAAACTTTACCAGTTTTCTTAGACTTCTCTTCTTAGGAGTGACTTTTCGCTCCTGCCCCTAGATCTTAAGAAATTCTGTTCCTTTATTATAAGGCTGACCACAGTCTGGCTTGCATTAGGTATAGATATCTGCCATCTATACCTTGCATGGTTCCCAGCATAAGACTCCTGTGGACTGCTTCACAATCACCTAGGGATCCTTGGAAGCTCATCAGTAGGGCTGGGGCTCACCTGGACACTTAAACGTCTCTTATTTCCTTAGATAATCCTGATGTGAGGACAGGTCTTAGAGCTACTGCAAAACTTTGAGTATCCAAAGGCAGGAGCAGAGCCCTAGTCATTTTTCTGTTCCCCCTACAATGCCTTAAAGTGTGCCAGCACTTAATGGGTTTTTGAAAAGAACGCTCTCCTTGTCTGAGGACTACACAGGCCTGAGTGCCTAATGATCCTCAACAGTGCATATGCAAGAAAAACTAAGGAGCAAAAAAGCTGTTAAGGAGTGATTTCATCCCTTTCAGTAGTAGGGAAATCTGCTGGCGGCAATATACACCGCTAGAAATGGTGACTGCCTTTATATTGCTCATGCTCATCTGTAAAGCTGCGGTTAAACTGAAGTCACTATACTGGAAGCTGCTCCTCTTTAAGCAATCATTATCAAGAGCATATATTTGATTAGACTGTTTAGTGTGCCAGGGCTGCCACAACAAATTTACACGGACTGGGTCGACTAAACAGAAATTTATTGTCTCACAGTTCTAGAGGCTGGAAGTCTGAGATCTGAGCAAGGACAGGGTTGTTCGGAGGGCTGAGAAGGACCTGTTCCAAGCCTCTTTCCTTGGGCTTATAGATGTCTTCTCCCTCTGTTTTCACATCATCTTCCCTCTGTATAAGGCTTTGTCCAAATTTTCTTTTTCTAAGAACACCAGTCATATTGGGTTAGGTCCTAACTTAAGGACTTCATTTTAACTTAATGCCTTCTTTAAAGACCGTATCTCCAACTACAGTCACATTTTGAGATTACTGGAGGTCAGGACTTCACCATATGAACCTGGTGGTGGGCGGTGTGTTCAGCCCATAACAGACCATAATCACTTATGTATATGGAGATATGTCGTTCCTTAGTGTGTGCCTCCAAGGTGCAGTTTGGTGATTAGATCAAGTTTACATACTTGATGAGGGGCTGACAGCTTCTGGCATGTTTATGCTTCTCGGGACACAGGTAAAGGAGTCTTTACTAGAAAGCAGGGACACAGGTCAAGCGTGAAAAGGCTGACAAAGACTCTAGTTCCTGTTACCTCTTTGCCCTCTGAGAATCTCAGCACAACAAAAATGCCAGGATTATGAGCAACTCACCTTTTTGAGAAGGAAATGCCAAGCATACAGTGAGCTACAAGAATACTCTGAACTAGTTTATAGGCTTTGGCCTTGAAAACTCAAAAATTATTCCAGTCTTATTTATATTACTAAAATCTAGGGCTTCTTGGGTATTCTACACCTCAATTTTTTTAGTGTAGAAACCTATGTTAAAATGAAAAATGTAAACTAATGGGAAACTAAAGAATATCAGCTACTGTTTACTCTACATTGAACACTGCGGGAGCCACTGACATGTATGAACTTAACATCTAAACAGTATAATGAAGAGGCGCTCTTAATACTCTCCATTTACAGTTAAGGGAAGAGGCATAGAGAGCTTACATAATTTGGCTAAGGTTACAAACCTTCATCACACAGCAAAGCCCACACTAGAGAACATTCTGCAGGGCTCTAGAGCCTACATACATATCCTGCCTCTCACTGTGACCATTTACTAAACGGCAGCAATAAGGCCACCCAAAATGGGCAGAAAAAGCTGAATACATTCATGTCAAAGGGCGCTTACTCATTTATTCATCTTATGAAAATGACTTAGAATTTAAAACTAAGAGGTAAAAAAATGGACAGTTGTAAATACTAAGCACTAACAGCTACATTTTCACTAAAAAGGTTTCCAAGCTTCCTCAGCTGTTTGTGTTTCTGTGACACTAGGCATAACGATCTTGGGCATCATTTCAGTCTTGGGAATGAAGGAAATTAACCCAGTGTGTGCTACTGAGATAAAGGAAGAAAGAGAGCTTAGATTTCCAGTACCAGTGGTTTCCTGAGAACGGGGGAACCTGCCAGCTGGATGCCTTCGGCAAAAGGCTGAGTATAAAGCTGCCCTGAGGGAGGCGTCACGACCCAGTGTCAGCAGCCACCCCTAACCATCCACAACACATCTCCCAACTCTCCACTGCAGACCTGTCACATTACTACAAGGAGGTAACAGAGTAAAGGCATACCTTAGGCAGGAAGAGGGCAGAAGAGGGCTGGAAGCACAAGAAGCAGTTTAAGTACTAATAGCAGAAACAATAAGAATATAAACTCAAAAGCTGTAATACTCTAAAAATGCTCTCTCCTTCTAACCTCAGAAAGATTCAGATTGTACTTGACTTTCCCTAGAAGACTCACTCATCTCCTTCCTCCATAAAACGAGACTACCAGAGGAATCCTGTAGTTTAAAAAAGTTTAATTTTAATCCTTCCTAGAGGAATACAGATCTGAATGAAATACATTCATTCCATAAATACATTAGCAGCAAATCCTTCCCACCAGAGTCCTCTACTCCAACCCAGAGGTTGTGCCTTGAGCAGGAGAGCATGTTCCATCAACCCTGTCAACTTAAGGATGGGTCTGCTTCTGAAAAACGCTGGATATGCATGGGAGACACAATGACCAGGGGCACAGGTGACTTAACTAAGCTGGGACCCTGAAAACAGGCCCATGTGGTGACCATTCAGCCTTCTTTACCTTCCAAAAATCCTTTGGCATCTTCCATGCTTCTCTGATGAGGTTCCTCAGCACCAAGACAACTGGAAAGACCTAACTTTGCACATGCATTAAATAATTTGTTATTCTGAGTTGGCAAAGTTTTAATACTTTTCATAAGGTAAATGAAACATAAAAGATTATTCCCTTCCTTCCCTTCCTCAGTTGAGTCCACATGTACTCGTCAGGAGACAATCCAGCAGGCATTATTTGGGCTCTCTGTATCTCTAGGCCCCCTTTGAATGGCTGGAAGCTTACCGGAGACAGAGTCATGTCTAAATCTACAAAGACCTCCATGTCACAATAACCAGGTGACTCACGCAGGCTTCCATCAAAGCTAATTTCTTTGGCAGAGGCCAGGCATCTCTCCTCTTGTTCTCTCCATCATTCACTACTGACTGACTGACTGCTGCTTTTTTATTTGCCCTCCAGGCACCCGCTGAAACTTTGGAAAGCAAGATCTACCCTAAACTCCCAAGTAGCCAGGAGCAGTTATGGCAGGTGCTGCTTTAAACTTACTAGCTGCCAAGTAGCACACTTATGCCGCTGTGTCCCAATCCATTCTGTGGTGAGTATAAGTCACAGGAGTTTGCATAAAACACAATCAGCAATCAGGATGGCTACGGGGCAAGGACCAAGTTTACAATGTTACCAAGTCACAGGACCAGCAGGAAAATTGAATAATGGAAGAATGTGAAATAAATCTGGTTTGTTTGAGCAAAAGGCAGCTTTGATTCAGGCATAAATGCATCTCCCAGATTATCAAGTAAATAAAGAACAGACCTCAGAAGTCGACACTTCCCTCCCAGTCCATCACTTAAAATAGGACACATGCTCAATTTTCCCAATTTGTTTTAAAGTATTTTCATTAGGATATTCTTCTGTAAGTGCTTTATTCATTCCCAGTCTGTTGTGATTATTGGCTGAAAATAAATCAGGAACCATTTTATATAAAAACCATTATAGTAGATAACTCGTTATGCATGTTTTTCCATTTGCATTTTCATCCAAAATAGCTTGTTTCTTTTCCTTTTATTTATGTGCAGAGAGAGACTCATCCGCTGAATATACAGCACTGTTAATCCTACAGTCTTCTGTCCCCACAGAGTCTGCTAGATCTTCCTCCTCTGAGTCATCCTCTTCTTCCTCCTCTGGTGCTGATGAACTGGAGGTGGGCCCTTTGCAGGTTTTCAGGTGGCGGGTGAGATGGTATTTGGTTAGATAAGCCTTTGTACATTTTTCACAGACATAATCCCGTTTTCCTTCATGAGAATTGAGATGCTTCTTTAAGTGATTTGTTCTCAAGAACAGCTTATCACACTTGGGACACTTGATCTGGCGTTCTCTAAGAGGAACACAAGAAAAAACATTTGATTTGGGGTTACAAATAACAACTGAGGCAACACTTATTCTTCATAACTGCAGGCCTTTTGTCAGAGCAGCTCTATCCTTCCAAATCAGGCTTTTGCATAGGCGATATATAGAAGACTCATAAAACGAGTGTAGTTGAAAACAGTGTAGGCTGATTTTGCCTGTTTTAGAATACTATGTAAATTCTCGAATTCTATGTAAATTCTATATGTATTTCTTTTGTCTTGCTGCATTCTCTCAATATGACACTTATAAAATTCATTCAAGTTGCTGTATCAGTTGTTTGTTCCCTTCCACTGCTGTATACTATTTACAAATATACCACAACTTATCTATGGTACTGGATTTGTCTCTAGCTAATGAATATTTTGGTGGTTTCCAGTTTTTTATCATCACAAGCAAGAGTGCTATGTTTTTAAATTTTTAAAAATTATTATTATTATTTTTTAGAGACAGGGTCCCGCTATGTTGCCCAGGCTGGAGTGCAATGGCTATTCACTGGTGTGATCATCGTGCACTACAGCCTTGAACTCCTGGGCTCAAGTGATCTGTCCACTTCAGCTTCCCAAGTACCTGGCTCTATACGTGCATGCCACTGCACCTGGCATTTGAACATTTTTATACTTGTACGGTGCTCTGCAATACATATGTTTCTCTAGGGTATACACCCAAGAGCTACATAGCTAAATCAAAGAATATGCACATCTTCAACTTTACAAGATAATGACAAACGGTTTTCCAACGCAATTGTTTCAATACACACTTCCATCATTGACGGTTCTGGTTGTCCCATATTCTCAACAACTGGAAGACTCAAATTTGAAAATGTCTGCCAATTAGCCAGTACATAATGGTCTCTCATTACGCTGTTATTTTTATTCCCTAAATGCTACTTTTATGGAATTGCCATTTTTCTGTCCTTTTCTTAGACTAGTGGTTCTCAAGTAGGGGCAACTGCTTCTATAGGGGCATTTGGCAACGTCTGGAGGCCTTTCTGACTGTTATACTGGGGAGGGGCGGTACAATTAGCACCTAGTCGGAAAAGGCCAAGAATGCTGCTAACCATTCTACAATGCACAGGGCAGCCCCACAACAAAAAATTAACTGGGTCAAAATGTCAATGTCGTCAAGGTTTGAGCAACCCTGGCCTAAACACTTTAGGGCTGAAAAGAACCTCAGAGATCACACAGACCAGGAATTTTTTAACTTTTTTTTTTTTTTTTTGAGTAGCTGAACCCCATGTCTTTATGAAAGCCCAATATGAAACAGTTAAAGCAAGTGATTAATGAAATCCTGGAAGGACTGAGAGGGTGCAGTCAGGCGTTCTGAAGCCTGGCTTCCTTAGTATTTCTCCCATCCTCTTCTAGCAACAGATGGCACTGAAGAATCCTTGGAATTCCCTGGAGCAGTTTTACAACCACCAATCTAATCTAGCCTCTTAATTCTGCAGATGGGGAACATTATGTGCATAAAAACTGCTAAGGAACTTGCCCAAGGCCACAACAAAACCCCAATCAAAAGTCTGACTTTTAATCTTCTAGTCTTATGGTTTTTAGAGGTTTATTCAACACATATTTACTGTGTCTAATATATGCCAGGCACTGCTCTAGATGCTAGGGCTATAGGATGTAGGTAAGCTAAGTCCCTGCCTTCCTGAAGCTTACGTTCTAGTGGACAGATTATACCATCAACAAATGTGTAACATATCAGATAGCAATAAAGACTGTGAAAACATATGAAGCCAGGTAAAAGTGAAGGGGTCCTATTTTAGATAAGATAGTCAAGGAAGGCCCTCCTGAGGAGATAACATTTGAGCAGAAACCCGAATGGAGGGAAGAAGACACGCAGGTATCTGGAGGGAGAAGTTTCTAAGGCAGAGGCCCTGAGAATGGATGTGCGTAGTATGCTCAAGGAGTAGCAAGGGGAGGGTCAGAGTGGCCAAAGCAGAATATGAAAAGTAATAAAGGTGAATGGGAGAGGTAGCCAAGTACTATTACCATAACATAAAGGGCCTTCTGACTATGGTAAAAAGCTTTTAACACAAATACGATGGAAAGCCACCAGAGACTTATGAGAGGAGACAGGCACAATCTGACTTATATTTGAAATGGATTGCTCTGGCACTGTGGACAGAAAACTGTGTGTGTGTGTTCATCTGTGTTGCGGAGTAGATGAGGAGAAACAGAAGTAGTAGCAGAGAGATCAACTGGGAGGCTATTGAAGCCATCCATAGAAGAGAAGCTGGTGGTCTGGACAAGGTGATAATTGAAGGAAGGAAAAACTGAGTTGAGAATTACTTCAAGGTGTTTGGCTTGACCAGTGAAGTGAAGAATGGTGGTGCCATTCAATGAGCTGCTCAGTACTGGAGGAAATCAAGCTCGTGGGGTAATATTGGGTTGAGTTTGGGACACATTAGATTTAAGTTGCCTAGTGAACATCCAGCATCAGAGCTGCTGAGTTACAGTGAGGTGTACAAGGGTGGAGACATAAATCATAAGATGGTATCTAAAGCCACGAGACAAGATGACCTGGGGAGTAAACATCACTGCTCTTCCTCTCACTTCCTCTTTCTTACAGGATGAGCAAAGCCAGGTTCTGTCACAACCCTTCCAACTCTCAGGGGAACACCGGGGCAGAACTCCTCCTGCATTTGGCATTAGGGTTCTTTTTAAGTAGATAAATAAAAAGACGCCAATACTACTATATCCACTTTGAAATGTCCCAAAGTAAAAATATAAGCATCTGAAAATTTTACCAATGATCTCCATAGGAAGCCTAAAGCCTTATTCAAAAACAGTTTGAGGGAACAGTGCTTCTTATATGAATGACTTATACCAGTTTTAAGTTTTGACTGTCCAAAACCTTCTTTCTATCCCATGAAAGTTTGGAAACGAGGCTTACCATATTTTCTCATCCTGATAAACAGTCCAGATCCACATTTGTTAAGCAAATGTAAAATGAAAGGATAGAGGCTGATATCAGCTTGATTCAAGCAAAACTTTTCCTCAAATTATAACTGTGTGATATTTAAGAAACAATACATCCACTTGCCAGAGACACTGTGGAAATCGGTCTTGCACATGGATGAAGTCAGTAGTCCTTAACCCTGGCTGGGCATGAGAATCACTCGGGGGGCTTTTTAAAATACCAAGGCCAGGGCTCTAACTCTGAACAATTAAATCAGAATTCCTGGGTGGGGTCCTAGCACCAAATGTTGTTTTTCACATTTTCCAAGGAAATTATAATGGGCAGTCTTCTGGACAAATATTTGTCCCCCTCACCTCAAATTCACATGTTGAGGCCCTAACACCCAGTGTGAGGTGGAGCCTTTGGAAGGCAGTTAGGGTTAGATGAGGTCATGAGGGTGGGGCCTCCATGATGTGGCATTAGTGTCCTTATGAGAAGAGATCAGAGCTCTCATATTCTTTCTCTTTCATTCTCTCAACAGAAATGTATTTTCTCACAGTCCTGGAGGCTGGAAGTCAGAGATCCGGGTGCCAGTCAAGGGGCCCTCTTCCAGGATTGCTCATGACTGCCTTCTCTCACTGTGTCTCTCCCCTATTGTTTGAGTCACAAAATCTGTAGTATTTTATTACCGCAACCTGAGCTGCCTAGACAGGCTGTTAGACTAGATGATCCAGGGATCTCTTTTGGCTCCAATATTGCACAATTTGATGTAATATTTGATAATTTCTGTCTCATTTTACAAAATTTCACACCAGCAATGAAACTAAAGAAGTCTTTGTTTTAGAATGTCCTTCTGAGAGTTATGAATGTAGATCCAGGCTCCTTGGCTGTTTAGCATCTCAGGCTGCATTGTGATGAGGAAGCAGACAGAAGAACTGATATCAAAGCCAAGTCTATCCAAATTCTACATTAAGAATATAACGTTTTCAGTGAAGATAGATTTCTAAAGAGAATCTCCATAATATAAGCTGAGAATGTTTTCCTCCTCTTCTAACACTTGTTAAAAGCTAAGGACAACAAAATCCATTCCTTCTTTCTATGACCACTGTGACTAATGCAGTCTAGACATTTAATTACACTTGGATTCATGCAATAAATTCCTAATTGGTTTTCCAATATTTAGGCTTCTCCACCCTCAATCATCCTCTGTTCAGCTGCCTGAGTAATCTTTGTATTAACAGAATGGGTATGTCACTATGACACTCCTTTCCTTAAAATCCTATAATGTTTGCACAACAATGTGAATATAACTAACACTATTGAACTGGGCATTAAGATAATTTTTTTTTTACTGCAATTCAGACACACACACACACAGAATAGTTCTGAAATGGCAGGGACTAGCAGATCCTTCAGTGTCGCCATTTTCTAAAATGAAATAGAATTTTCTTAATAGGACCAAAGGCTCTTCATGGTGTGGCTGCTGACTCTTACTCTTTTCACTCCATCACTCTCTTACGTGCACACTATTGTACAACTATAAGCAACCACTTGTAGTCAATAGTCCTTTTCGCCTCTATGTTTTTGTAGGTGTGAAAAAAGAGTACATGTGAAAAATAAGAAAAAGAAGCCAAGAACTGAAATCTTCCAGGATAACACCAAAAACAATGTTCCAACCTTAGCTTGGCTACATGGAACACAGAAGGCTTCTACCATGGTACCAAGGCAGGAAACAGATGATGAGCCAGGACTCCCCAGCCCTTCAATCAGCAGGCAGGCTGCAGCCACACAAAGGCTCCCCACCTGAGGAACAACATCTTGGCTGCAGGATAACTTACTGAGTGTGGATGAGCACATGCTGCTTGAGGTCCTGCCTCCGCATAAACAACTTGTCACAGTAATCACACTTAAGATTCTTCTCCCCAGTGTGGATAACCATGTGGGACTCCAGGTGAGCCTTCTGGGTGAAAGACTTGTCACACAAAGTACACCTGTAGTTCTTCTGACCTGCAAATCAGCCCAAAGTATCACACTGTGAAGAAAACAACTGCTGGCATCCCCAAGACAAACAGGCACACATATGGGCATGCAGCAGAGGTAGCAATGAAACAGAGTTGACTGGTAAGCGGCACTTGACTTTCTAGGGTCATCTATGCAGGACCACTCAGAGCCCCCGAGTTTATATTCTGCAACTAAAGCTAGTAAATTAATCTGATCTCCTTTAGGACCTCTGATCTAAATATGTATTGTTAAAAATGTACAGGTGATACATAAAACTTGAAAAAAATGAGTTATAATCCTAATGCCCTGCCCAACACAAACATTAAGCAAAAAAAAAACAAAAACAAAAACAAAAGAAAAAAACAACCTCATGAATTCTAGGACTTGTCTATAGGGAAACATATTTTTACAAGCTAGACTTCATAGTTTTCTATCTTTTTAAAACATGTAATATTGCCTTATAAACCAGGGATGAAACAAAATCCTTCCAAGAGTGCAAAAATAAGATTCCTCTAAGTCAGGGGTCAGTAAAACTTCTCTTAAAGGCTAGATAGAATTTTAGGCTTTGTGGGCCATAAGATCTCTGTTGCAAAAGGATGAGGAAGAAACTTTTGAAGATTTGGAGAAAAGATGACCCAAACAAGAAAGCTAAAACCATCAGTTATTTTGCAGTATGTACTAAAAAAAGTTAGTGGCCAGGCACAGTGGCTCAGGCCTATAATCCCAGCATTTTGGGAGGCTGAGGTAGGCAGATTGCTTGAGTCCAGGAGTTCAAGACCAGCCTTGGCAACATGGCAAAACCCCATCTATATTAAAAATACAAAAATTAGTCAGGTGTGCTGGCGCTCATCTGCAGTCCATGCTACTCAGGAGGCTGAGGTGGGAGGATCACCTGAGCCCTGGAGACAGAAGTTATAGTGAACCAAGATGGTGTCACTGTACTCCAGCCTGGGCAACAGAGTGAGGCCCTATCTCAAAAAAAACTTTTTTCTTAAAAAGTACTAAAAGAAAGGTGTTGGTTTGAATGGAATTTAGAAAATGGAAGCTCAAAAAATAAATTGTGGCAATATTTATTGAGCAATAATATTAAAGGAGAGAAACTAGCTCTGGCTGGTGACTGAGGTGAGCTCTAATGAGAGGCTCAGACTCAGAAGCTTCTATTTAAGTCCAAACACATTGATCGACTTCCTGATTATTAAGTGCATTTTCCCAGGCGCCTTCCAACTATGGTGGGGAGACCTGGAAAGCAGAACACCCTAATAACTGGAAGTGACAGCCTCCAAGGAATCTCAGTTAAACCACAAAGGTTTCCACCCTGAATTCTTTCTCTGACATCAAATCTCAACTCCGCCTGCTGTCCCTCTACAAAGCCTTTACTATCACATTTTCTAATTGTTGCAAAAATTCCATTCTGATGGGCCAACACAACTTACCTGTATGTATCTTGAGGTGGGTCCGCAGATTGCTGGGATCACTAAAAGCCTTGCTACAGAAATCACACTTGTGGGGCTTCATACCCATGTGACCCATAAAGTGGACATGAAGTTTGGAAGGAGAGATAAAAGCTTGGGGGCACATTGAGCACTTCCACTTCCTTTCTTTGCTGTGACTTGGCCCATGGCTGCCGCTATGGCCCTGGGTAGGAAGATGGTTATGGATGTGGCTGGTCAGATGGGCTTTGAACTCTGTGTAAGAATTGCACTCCTTACCACAGTTACAGAGGTGCACATCTGGGTGTTCAGGAACACCTTTTAAAATAAAAAATTACTCATTATCTCCTGATACTTGAATCTTAAAACTTGTTCTTGACATTAACAATGATCACTTGCAGTTCTCCTTTCTCCCCAAATTTCCAATTTGCCCACTTCCTATAAAACTCAAATGTCTTATTCAGTGCTCTATCCCCAGCATCTAAAATAATGTACTTAGGGCCAGGCACAGTGGCTCATGCCTACAATCTTAGTGCTTTGAGAGCCAAAAGTGGGAGGATCACTTGAGGCCAGGAGTTAAAGACCAGCCTGGGCAACACAGCAAGACCCCATAAAAAAAAAACTTAAAAATCATTGGCTGGGCATGGTGGTGCACACCCATAATCCTAGTTAATCAGGAGGCTGAAGCAGGAAGACTGCTTGAGCCCAGGAGTTCAAGGTTATAGTTGGCTATGATTGCACCACTACACTCCAGCCTGGCAGAGTGAGACCTTATCTCTAAATACACACATACATACATAAAATAAAATAGTGTACCAGGCACCAAGAAAGCACTTGGTAAATACTGGATTATAAGGTCTCTTTTATAAGCAAAATATTTAGATTTTGTAGCATACACAAACTCTTAAACACCCCTTGTCATCATGAAACAGCACAGCAAAGAGAAAGCCTATGCAGGTTAAATCAAACCGAGGGGCTTTGCTGTCCTTCATGAGTTTACATCTCAATGGTGCTAGCTCGAAAAGTAGCCTTAGGAACTTCAATGCCCCAAACCAAAGTCCTACCATGAAAGACCATCTCATATGAATTATTGCTTGGTCAATAACATTCGGCTTGTGAAGAACCTCACAGATTTTAACACCTCAAATACAGAAGTAATAGTTTGCTTTTATACAAACAAAGGTATATGATTTGCTTCGGCTAACATGTATATCACTACCAAAACTTCAATCCTGGTCTTTGGTATTTTTACTATGCTAGATTCATGATAAACATATATTAACTTACCAATCTGCTGAGCATAATCTCGGCTATAATAAAAAAGCAGTTCATTTTCAGGAGGGATATCTTGTGAGGTGCAGAAAAAGATTTTTCCATCATGAGGATAAGCCACCAAATTCTGCTCTTCCCGGTTCCTGAGTTATCACATTTAATAGAAGAAGCACATTAATTGTGAAATGCATACTAAGCACAACATTCCCCCCATTGCAAAATCCTATATGAAAGCTCAGGCAGAACTATTTCCTCTGGAATGTTTTTGTAATTTCCCATCCTATCTATGAGGAAGCAGCTGTAGAGAAACGGAATTCTTACTTCAGCATATTAGCTGATGACCTTTTGTAGTCAAAAATACTAGAGTCTCTTATTGGAAGCAAACAAAGTAAATAAAATGAAATCCTTAAAAACCATTATGACAAAGACATGGAGATAGCTAGCTAAACAAGGATTAACTCCAGTAACTCAGGGGTGGACTAACAGCCAATATAAAGAAAAGGCACCCACTTGCAAATTCAGTGCAGCTAACATGTATATCAGAACTATATTGTTCTTTAGTAAGTTTTGTTTTTTTTTTGAGACAGGATCTCACTTTGTCACCCAGACTGGAATGCAACAGCACCACCATAGTATGATCACAGCTCGAACTCTTCAGCTCAAGTGATCCTCCCAATAGCTGGGACTACACATGTATACCACAACACCCAGCTAATATGAAAAAAATTGTTTTAGAGATGAGGGTCTTGCTATGTTGCCCAGGCTGGTCTCGAACTCCTGGCCCAAAGCAATTCTCCCACCTCAGCCAACCCAAGTGCTGGGATTAAAGGTGTGAGCCACCATGCCAGGCTGCCTTGGGCTTTAAGTATGTCCAGGTGTTGGTGTAACTTGGATTATAACTCTTTTCTCTTTTATGCAAAGTTTCCTATTGAAAAACATCTAAATTGTAACTATTTTTCTCATCTGAGACTACTCATACCTGGCTTTGCGTACAAACATCATCCAATTACATTCATTTTCGTCAGTTGTAATGATGCAGAATTCTAGGACACCACTGTGGTATATCTGCCAACAGAAAGCAAGCACACATGTCAAATGCACTGACATGCAATAAAGTACTACATTACACTTAGGCCAGCAATCATCTCATTTACTCATTTGCAGTAGGTCCCAGCTTTCTTGGTGTCAAAATATATTCCTACCTTCTCCAACATGCTATCATTTCAACATTCTCCCTATTTCCAGCAATACAGTAAAGACCATGAGAGACCTACAGTTAGTGCTCAGTGAAGAGACTTTGTTTTTGATTATTCAAACTTTGCCTGGAAAAGACAAAAAACCAGTCTACCTGTTCACCTGTCTTCATCACCTATCACACAGTAGGCACTGAATGACAGAATGTCCATTAAGGGCAGAGGATCATCCCTTCTCACGATTTTCCCACATGGGCCTAGCATTCCAAATTTAAAGTTCCCAATGACAGTGGTACCTTACCTTTCCAATGATCACAAGACCCATTTTCCCCTTACTTCAAATTTGCAAGCATCATTCCCAATAGATACCCATGTGAAAACCTTGCATTTTTAACCCCTTTCATTAGAAAACTAGAAAAATAGGCCAGGTGCAGTGGCTCACGCCTGTAATCCCAGCACTTTGGGAGGTTGAGGAGGGTGGATCACTTGAGGTCAGGAGTTCAAGACCAGTCTGGCCAACATGGGGAAACCCCATCTCTACAAAAATACAAAAATTAGCTGGGCATGATGGCAGGTGCCTGTAAACTCAGCTACTTGGGAGGCTGAGGTGGGAGAGTCGCTTGAGCCCAGGAGGCAGAGGTGGCAGTGAGCCAAGACGGCACCATTGCATTCCAGCCTGGGCAACAGAGCAAGACTGCCTCAAGAAAAAAAAAAAAAACTAGAAAAATAATCTTAGCTTCTTATTCCAGAATTATTTCCTAAGGTAAGTATTTGAGGAATGTTTTAGTTAATTATAAAATGAGACTTTTATCATATAAACAAAGTCCATGGTCTCAGCTGCCACAAGTAATTCAAATGCATTAAATGGTTAAAATAATTGGATTAACTCACAAAATGGAGACAAAAACAGTTTGTTCTCTCTTTCTAGTAGCTGGTGTTTTGCTGTATATTATAACTTGGCTACCAAGAATGATGAATGCACTTTGGGAGGCCGAGGTGGACAGATCACAAGGTCAGGAGATCGAGACCAACCTGGCTAACACGGTGAAACCCTCTCTCTAGTAAAAATACAAAAAATTAGCCAGGTGTGGTGGCAGATGCCTGTAGTCCCAGCTACTCGGGAGGCTGAGGCAGGAGAATGGCGTGAGCCCGGGATGCAGAGCTTGCAGTGAGCCCAGATTGCACCACTGTACTCCAGCCTGGGCGACGAGCAAGACTCTGTCTCAAAAAAAAAAAAAAAAAAAAAAAAAAGTACATTAAATAAATGATGACCAGTGAATGGCACTGTATCAGTTCTGGCTGATTTTGACTTTATCATAACTTTTTAACTACCTCTTACTAAGAAAAACAGCCAGAAGCCACAGAAAAGTTTCATCAGGACTGACCTTCCAGATATGGTTAACTGCCTTGTCTGTCCATTCTGCTACTTCCATGGAGTGACTCTGCTGGCCAATTAGAGGCCCAAAGCAAGTTCGCACAGGAATGGTTTCTCCAGTCCATACACCTATCAGTGGAAGGACACCAACTACACAATCAAGGATTTAAATAGCAGGATATAGAAGACAGAGGTGCTTCACCCATGCAATGAATCTTATTTTCAGTGAACTTAAGAACCAATATGTAGGCTGGGCATGGTGGTTCACGCCTGTAATCCCAGCACTTTGGGAGGCCGAGGTGGGTGGATCACCTGAGGTCAGGAGTTCGAGATCAGCTTTGCCAACAGGGTGAAACCCCGTCTCTACTAAAAATACAAAAATTAGCTAGGCGTGGTGGTGCACGCCTGTAGTCCCAGCTACTTGGGAGGCTGAGGCTGAAGAATTGCTTGAACCCGGGAGGCGGAGGCTGCAGTGAGTGGAGATCGGGCCAATGCACTCTAACCTGGGCAACAAAGCAAGACTCCATCTCAAAAAAAAAAAAAAAAAAAACCAATATGCTAGCACTCCTCAGAAGTGGCTAAGCCTTGTGGGTCCCAGCCTGTAAGTATATAAAATGTAATGAACAGATAACACAGGGCTCACAATAAATGCTGAGTAAGAAGCAGTATCAGAAATTCCTGAACCTAGTTTTATCCACAGGAAATCTTACCATGTCTCTCCAAATACATTATTTTGGAGTTAAATATAAAAAAGTTTGGGCATGGTAGCTCAAATGTATGATGAGCCAACACTCTGGGAGGCCAAGGCAGGACTGCTTGAGGCCAGGAGTTCGAAACCAGCCTCGGCAACATAGTGAGATGCTGTCTCTATAAAAAAAAAATTTTTTTTTAATTAGCTGGGCGTGACTGCACATGCCTGTAGTCCCAGCTACTTGGAAGGCTGAGGCAGGAAGATTGCTTGAGCCCAGGAGGTCCAGGCTGCACTCAAGTTACTGCACTCCAGATGTCAGGCCAACACACTCCAGCCTGGGCAACAGAGTGAGACCCCGTCTCTTAAAAATAAATTAAAAATAACAGAAAACATTATTCTATTGTAAAAATATAAAGCAATTACTATAGAAATAAATCAAACTTCTAAAATCTTTTGTGCTTAAAGCACTGCTGTATTTTACCTAAGCTGTCTGATGCTTTCAAATGACTCACACCCAAACTGCAGCTAAAAGAATAATGAACCTAATTTTATATTTCCAAAGAAATGTCACAGTACTCAGAAGCCATGCTAAATTCAAATATTGGTAAAGTCTGCCAATCTACATTCTTTATTCCTTTTTTCTAAGGAGCATTATACAATTTACAAACATTTGATCTAAATCTGTGTCAAGGTTATCAGTGGTGAATTTTCCATGTTTCTATAAAAGAAACTAAGTTTTAAGAAATGGGTTGTTAGAATTATTATTAGTGGATGGGACAGCTGAGAATAAAAATCTTCAAAGACTCAGTCTAGGACTTTTTGCTTTACTCAATACTGATTCTAACAAAGGAGACGTTTCCCAATAAAGTTTTTGACTTGATTTATTGCTATCATCAGTGGACAAGACTAATATTCCATAAAAGCATAAACCTTAAGCCATAAATTGACTTCTGGTCCAAATAATTACTAAATTATACACATCCACTTTTACAACTGTACCCTACAAAGGAAGAAGAGACGTAATAGTGTTTTACAGTTCCAAGGTTCTTACCAACTTCTGCTCCCACAATTGACTGACGGAGAACAAGCTGCTTTGGGAGAGAAAGCCTTGCTCTGCTCTCTATTGGAGTGTCAGGAACAAAAGTCACTGGTCCATGTTCGGGACAGTCTGAGGGATAGGCGCGGTCACAGAGAGTGCACCCTGTAGATGGCAAATTTGAGCAATACAAATGGGTTTAGTTCAAGGAGGCTAAATTACCACCAGGCTTTTTTTGTTTCTTGTTTTTTGTTTTTTGAGACGGAGTCTTGCTCTGTCACCCAGGCTGGAGGGCAATGGCGCGATCTTGGCTCACTGCAACCTCTGCCTCCCAGGTTCAGGTGATTCTCCTGTCTGAGCCTCCCATGTAGCTGTGACTACAGGTGTGTGCTACCACACCTGGCTAATTTTTCTATTTTTAATAGAGACGGGTTTTCCTCATGTTGGCCAGGCTCGTCTGGAACTCCTGACCTCAGATGATCCACCCGCCTCAGCCTCCCAAAATGCTGGGATTACAGGTGTAAGCCACCGTGCCCAGCCCCAGGTTTTAATGTAAATGCTAATTACTAAAATGTATCCAGTAAGAAGCATGGTTCTAACAGAGATATGCTGATCAAAGACTCACTTCCTTACACTAACATATATATCCACTCTTACACCACTCTTCAGACTTTTTTCTTTTGATCCAACAGGACAAGTTTCCTATTCAGTGCATAAGAGAAACATTGATCAAAAAATTGGCTGGGTATGGTGGTTCACGCCAGTAAACCCAGCAGTTTGGGAGGCTGAGGCGGAAGGATCACTTGAGCCCAGGAGTTCAAGACCAGTCTGGGGTAACATAGTGAAATCCCGTCTGTTTAAAAAGTTAAAAATAATAATAATAAAAGAAAAAATAGCACTATATTACTTCAACAATCAAGTACATTATCCCTTACATTAAGTAGATAATACATTTAGGTATGATGCCCTAAAGTCCAAAAGATTCCAATTCTGAACTGTAAGAGGAAACTGAGTTGAAATGCTGTTATGCAGAGCCAAAATATGGCCACAGTGGTACAGCTGGCTCTGACCTCAGTGCCTATGCTCTGACTGTGCTATGAACATAGGCCACTGGGGTCAGAGCAGCTGCACCACTGCACTCTTTTGCTTCACTATAAATAAGATGGTCAACCAAGTTTTGATGACACATTCTTAAGACAAAAACAATCTGCAGCCTGCTCTTTCAAAGGGCAGACAGAATTGTATTCTTGCAGACATTATTTGCTTAAAATTCTTAGTTTCTTATTTTTCATATGGTCTTTCTTTCTGCATTGGCAGAGAGGATGCTGCCTTTATATATTGTTCTCTATTCTAACTACAACTTCATTTTCACAAGTTTATGAGTGTCCTCCTCCATTTTTGCTCTATTCTTTACACTTTCCACTCTGCTGAAGAACAGTATTTACGATACTATTATTCAAGCATTACGTTCAAACTCCAAAACCACTCACAAAATAGCTGGAATACATAAACCTTAGAACCACAGTCATCTATCTTATTTTCTCTTTTTTTTTTTCTAAGATGGGGTCCCGATCTGTCACCCAGGATGGAGTGCAGCGGTGTTCCTGCTTCAGCCTCCTGAGTAGCTGGGACCACAGGCATGCACCACCACGTCTGGCTGATTTTTTAATACTTTTGGTAGAGACAGGGTTTCGCCATGTTGCCTAGGCTGGTCTCGAATGCATGAGACCAGATAGCAACATGGCAAATTATCTCTACCAAAAATACAAAAAATCAGCCGGGCATGGTGGCGAGCACTTGTAGTCCCAGCTACTGGGGAGGCTGAGGTGGAAGGATGGCTTGAGCCCGGGAGGTGGAGGTGGCAGTGAGCTGAAATTGCGCTACTGCACACCAGCCTGGGTGACAGAGCCAGACTCTGTCTCAAAAAAAAAAAAAATTAATTAATTAACTGTTGGCAAAAATGTAGAGAAATTAGAACCCTCATCCACTGCTGCTAAGATGATAACATGGCACAGCCACTTTGGAAAACGGTCTGGCAGTCCCTCAAAAAGTTAAACACACAGCAATTTCACTCCTAAATATCCAAGAACATATGTTCATACAAAAACTTGAGAATAGGCGGAAGGAGGGAATGGGAAGTGACTAATGGTTATGAAGTTTCTTTATAGGTTGACCAAAATGTTTTGGAAGGAGACAGTGGTGGTGGTTGCACAGCCTTGTAAATATACCAAAAAACCACTAAATTGCACATTTAAAATGTATACATAAATTATATCTCATTGTAACACACAAACACTTAGAAGCGGTTCCATTTGCCCCCTTAGGAAAAATATCAGTAAGCTTATTTAGGCCACCTCTTACCTTCTGCTAAATTAATGAGCCTTACATTCATTACATTCTTTGATTAAAACATTTTAAAATTCTAAATTTGAGACTTTAAAAGGTTAAAACTGGTCTCCCCATCGCCTGGATTTTGTGGCACTGAATGGTTCTGGGCTTCCTATTTTTGGCGCTCCCGTTGAGTCTATTTGGAAGCTCCTCTTCTGCTGCTGTATCTTGATATCCCTAGCCCTCTTCTCATTCCACACGCTTACTAGATAATTCCGTTCCACTTCTACAGACACAAATAACATCTTAATGTTGATAATTCTTAAATATTTCCAGACAGATCTCTCTCAGCTCCACACACAACTTTTCATTAGACATCTCTACTGGGTGTCTTACAGACACTGAAATCAACATGTCTAAAACTTGACTAATCGTCACTCCTCCCAAAATAATAAAAATCAAAATCGAATTCTCCTCTGCCTTTTACTACTACCCTACCTACTTAGTTTCTGTTTGTTTGTTTTTCCAGAGACAGGGTCTTACTATGTTGCCCAGGCTGATCTTGAACTCCTGGTCTCAAATGATCTTTCTGCCTCAGCCTCCCAAGTGATGGGATTATAGGTGTGAGCCAACTCATGGCCTTCTCTACTTACCCAGTTTCCGAAGCCAAAAACCAGGGTTTTCTCCTTAATCCTTCCCTCCTCCAACTTTATCCAATCAATAAGCTCAACTGGGCTCTCTGAAAATGTCCTCTACTCTTCTGTATCCTAATTACCTCTACTCTAGATTGGACAATCATCACCTTTCCCATAAATTACAGTATCTTCCACACCTCCTTGCCTCTCAACAAATTTATTCTCACATTGCAGCAAAAGCCCTACCCCAACCCTTACTCCCTAAAACTCTTGACCTGGTCTTAAAAGAGCCTTTGTGTTCTGGCTCCTACTTCTCTCTCACCACATGACCCCTCTCTTCACCCTCATTGTATGCTTCAGCAATTCTGAAACACTCATGATTCTTTTGGTTCTAGGCACTTACAGGTGCCAACTCCTATCTTCCTGACTCTCAACTGCCCACACCTTTCTTGTCCTTAAGGTCTGTGCTAACATGTATGTTACTTCCCTTGGTTAAGTCTTCCCTGACCCTTCCATGGCCTGGCTAGTTGCTCCCCTTCAGGCTACTTTAGTACCATGCACTTAATCCCATCTTCACACTTATTATTACACTGTATTGTAACAGTCTCCTATGCTTCCTACCAGACTGTAAGCTCCTTAAAGGTATGTACACACACCGTCTCTTGGTAGATCGTTCTATCCCTAGCATCTAGCAGAGGCTGCCACATAGTAAGCACTAAAGAGCCCGGCATGATGGCTCACAGCTCTAATCCTAGCACTCTGGGAAGCTGAGGCAGGAGGAATACTTGAGTCAAGTTCAAGACCAGCCAAGGCAACACAGTAAGACCCCCATCTCTACAAAAAATTTAAAAAGTAGCCAGGTGTGGTGGTACACACTTGCAGTCCCAGTTACTCAAGAGGCTAAAGTGGGAGGATTGCTTGAGCCCAGGAGGTTGAGGCTGCAGTGAGACGTGATCACACCACTGCACCCTAGCCTGGGCAACAGAGAAACCCTATCAATAAAATAAAATAAGCACTCAACATGTTTCCTGCGTGAATGAAACGTAGTGACACCAGTAAATCAACTGTTTTTATATTGTTTTTTGTTGTTGCCCAATAAGAAAAACTTTTACATGCCCAGGAATAATAATTTATATGCACCCTGAGCAAAGAAAAAAATGCATTTACATTCACCTACATTTTTCCATAGGGTTATAAAAGTGACCTAATAATTTTCACAAGGCATGTCACAAACAACTTTACTAGAATTTACCCCTATAACTCTCTATTTGTGAAATCTTGGGAAATACCTTAACTATTACTGGGCTAAACTGACCTTTTAAAAAAAAATACTGTATTATCATTATGATTGTTTTTCAGAGACAGGGTCTCACTTTGTTGCCCAGGATGGAGTGCAGTACTATTCACAGGTGTGATCATAGCCCACTATAGCCTGAAACTCCTGGGCTCAAGCAACCTTCCTGCCCCTGCCTCCAGAATAGCTGGGACTATTCACAGGTGTGATCGTAGCACACTATAGCCTGAAACTCCTGGGCTCAAGCAACTCTCCTGCCCCTGCCTCCAGAATAGCTGGGACTACAGGCACACACTACCGCACGTGCTAAGCTTATCTGCAAAATACAAAAATGACTACTTCACATTTAATTTCTTCAGGAGGATGCTGTAAGAACCAACTAAATGCATGTATATCATTTGGCTTACTTGAAGAAAAAGCACCACATTAATATAAAGGACAATACCAAGGCAAAGAAAAGTTCCAAGGTCTAGTTACTTTCTGTACTCCCTTAATGCCAAACTTTGTGACTTAACTGGTTAGGGATGGTGGCCCTTTTTACAAATATTTCCAAAAAAGAAAGGCTAAGCACACTCACAAATTGTAAACAAGGTTGCCATGTTTTCCTTGTTTGAATTGGAGTCTTCCATTTGCAGTGAAGGTGGTACAAAAGAAAGACTGTCTGAAGATACATCTACATGACCTGTCCCCATAGCAACCTCCTGGGTGATGGAGGAGACAGCCACAGGTTCTAGGCTGAGGCCAACTTCATGGAGGGAAACAGACTCTAGGGAGGCAAGGTTGTGTGAGGTAGAGAGTGCCACGCTTACAGAGTTGGTGCTCATGGCCACAGTGTGGATGGAGTCACTGAGGGCACTGTCAGACATGCCATTGACCCGACTTGCAATGTGGTCTGTCTCCATGACCACAGGGAGCTCCAGGCCATTCCCATGCATGGGTATCACACCACCATGTCCTACAGCGTCTGCTGCAAGGTTGTTGCTCACAGAATCCACAGACAAAGGTTCATGACTTCTGGAGCCATTTGGGATTTGGGAATGGTCGCCTGCAACACCGTCCATTGTAAGCTCCTCTGCCATTCCATCTGTCGAAATTGGGCTGGTAACCCTAGAAACGTTCTCCATAGTGATTGCCGTGTCCAAGGCCACCTCATGGCCATCACTGGGATGAAGACTTTGGGCACCATGTGTGTTCACAGAGCGAGAATCTATTGAAACAATGCCTGGTTCTAATCCAACATTTCCATTGGACTGATAGGGATCTAGTGCTGAAGGGTTATTGGTGATAGATAATGCTGTATTACCATCAACATTTATAGAGTTGGGGTGGATGTACTGAGGAGGTGGTCTGTCAGCTAAATAAGATAAAATGCCTGAGAAAAGGAAAAGATAAGATATCAGAGACTTTTAGTACATTATTGAAGAATTCCAAGCACTAGAAGCTATTTCCTTACAAATATTACTAAGTTCAAATAATCTCCTGCTTCTTTAATCGATACACATTATTTTACAAATAGCAACATACATATACCATAATTGAGTTTTTTCTGTAAAACTCAGAAATCCTTAAAAAGTTAACTATGTTCCTTTGAAGCTAACTGGGAATCACTAACGAAAACACTACCTTTAATATACATATGGCTGCAATTCCTGAGTCCTAAGGCGTAAAATTTGCTCTACTAATTATTAAAAGGTAAAATGATTTAAGAACAGATCTTCTACGTGAAAAATAAAACTTAATTAAATACAATTTAATATAATTAAACTATCATAACACAAACTATTTAATACAAGTCACAATTGTACCTGTTTTATTAAAACAAAACAAATTAACACTTGTGCTTGGGAGGATGTGGTGAAATGACACTAAACTGCCAGTGGGAATGTAAACTGCTAAAACTTCTTTGTGAAGTATATATATTAAGAACCTCAAAAATGTTAATACCCTCTTGTACAAGAAATTCCACTTATGGTAATCTTCTCTAAATCCATTTTGTAAATATTATACATAAAGACATTCATAAGAGCGTTACAATGGTAATAAAAGCTGGAAAAACCAAACTGTCCAACAATAAAGATAATAAATCATCAACTACCCATTCAGTAGAAAGTAATTTATCATTAAAAAGGATAATTATGAAAACCACATAGCAGCAAAGGAAAATACCCACGTAACAGCAGAGAAAAAGATAAAGTGAAAAAAGTAAAGATAAACAATTGTACAGAAAGTATGGTCTTGGGCCAGGCACAGTGGCTCATGCCTGTAATCCCAGCACTTTGGGATGCTGGAGTGGGCATATGGCTTCAGTGCAGGAGTTCGAGACCAGCCTGGGCAACATGCCAAAACCCCATCTCTTTTTTTAAAAAAAGTTACTTATAAAAAAGAAAGACAGTATGGTATGGTCTCAAGGCAGGCATGTGCCTGTAGTCCCAGCTACTCAAGAGTCTGAGGTGAGAGGATCACTTGAGCCCAGGAGTTCCAGTCCAGCCTGGGCAACATAGTGAGACCCCATCTCCGAGAGAAAGAGAGAGAGAAAGAGAGAGAGAGAGAGAGAGAGAGAGAGAGAGAGAGAGAGACTCTCTGTACTGCTTGACTGGAATTATAGCTGCAGAATTATAAAGACTGAATGAAAGAGATACTGGAAGAAAAAGAAGAAAAATTATGTGCAATTAAGAAATTCAGCTTAGTCAAACTGTATTAATAATGTGTTATACGCACACTTTAAGAGGAAAAGTACATAAATATAAACAAAGATATTTTTCCTGCCTAGAGATTAATATCTAATAGTGACAAACAGAAAAAAGTGTTATTCAGATCTTCAGGAACTAAGCTTAAAAGCTGGCGCCATTCTTTTTTTCTAACATCCCAAATAACTCTAACACTTACCAGGTAGAATGGTTCTGAAATAACTGCTCTCCAGGTGAGGGTAAGGTGGTGGAGGTAGGGTGTAGTTTCTTTCAGGTAACCCACACATCACCCCGCGATCTCCAATACCCATTGGGAGCATTAGAGACAGAGCAGAAGGCAGAGAGCTCAGGGAGGGACCCAGGTTTGGAATTGCCACTGGGAGGCCTACAAAACAAAATTTTTTTTCTCAGTTAAAAGAAAATAGGTAACTAAAAGTTCTCACGACAACCACTGGCTAAATTCTTAGAAAGGTTTTTACATATGGGCAAAAATCTCACCTAGTACCCCTTTTCATCCTTAGATAGACGATGTGCAAATATCCACAAATAGTCCTAAACAAAGTAGTCGTAGTCCCAAAGATAGTTTTTAAGTTAGTTCTAAACTGGCAAGTTAATACTCCAATTGTCTGTATTGTGCTTAAATACCAAAATATTTAATTAATTAATTATCAATTGATTTGAGACAGAGTCTTGCTTTGTTGCCAAGGCTGGAGTGCAGTGGTGTGATCTCGGCTCACTGCAATCTCCGCCTTGAGGTAGGGTTCAAGCGATTCTCCTACCTCAACCTCCTGAGTAGCTGGGATTACAGGCACACATCACCACACTCGGCTAATTTTTGTATTTTTGCTAGAGACAGGGTTTCACCATGTTGGCCAGGCTGGTCTCGAACTTCTGGCCTCGAGTGATCCACCCACCTCAGCCCCCCAGAGTGCTGGGACTGCCACCGTGCCCAGCGAAAATATTTAATTTAGAATTAAAAACCGAGTTTAAACACAAGAAAACAAATTATACACAGAAAAAAATGGAAACATAAAATATTCACAGGAGTGGTCCCTAGGTAGCGATAGTATGAAATTGTTTTGGTATTTTTTAAACTTTATTATATTTACCATTTTATATGGTGAGAGTATTTCATTTCTACTCGGAAAATAACGTAATTTAGTTAGATGTAAAACTGTACATGTACATTTTCATACAATCTTTTGTATATATGCTATACTTTGTGATTAAAAAAAACTTTAAATGTGAGATTGTATCTACTTTGAGTTATATGTACTTCCAAAGTGAAGTGACTTTTACTGTGCTTAAGTATCATAATAAATACCCATCAACTAGGTCAGGGCTGATTGGCATATTTTTGCTAGGGGCAATATTTTTTTTTTTTTTTTTTGAGACAAGGTTTTGCTATGTTGCCCAGGCTGGAGCACAGCAGCATTATGATGGGTCACGCAGCCTCAGCTTTCCGGGCTCAAGTGGCCCTCCCATTTTAGCCTCCTACATAGCTCCTACATAGCTGGGACTACAGGCATGTGCTACCATGCCCAGCTAATTTTTATTTTTTTCTTTGCAGGGATGGGGTCTCCTTATGTTACCCAGGCTGATCTTGAACTCCTGGGCTCAAGTGATCCTCCTGTCTTGGCTTCTCGAAGTGCAGGGATTACAGGCGTGAGCCACTGTGCCTGGTTGGCAATATTTTTTAATAAGTTTTCCTCCTTAACAAGAGTGCCCACTAAAAGGAATGCCTACAAAACAATCAAATGAGTTAACCACTAATAATTTTTAAAAATTTCTTTTGTGGACACTTAAATGTGAAGAGACCCTAGTTTCGATGAATCTTATTTAACTGCTGCATTTTATTAATTAAGCAAGTAATTCTCTTTAGAGAACTATTTAAACAAGATATAGATTTATTTACACTAACTCCTACTTTGACAAAGAAAGTCCAATACATTACAATGTCATTGATCCTAAAGAACTGACAGCTTATCATTGTAATAATCAATAGAATATTTATTCCATTTATATTCCATTTCAATGGAATAAGAAAATGAAGCTAGGTAGAAAAAAGGTTTTAAAAGTACAGTGATGGCTGGCATGGTAGCTCACGCCTGTAATCCCAGCACTCTGGGAGGCCAAGGAGGGCAGATTGCCTGAGGTCAGGAGTTTAAGACCAGCCTGGCTAATATGGTGAAACCCTGTTTCTACTAAAAATACAAAAAATTAGTCGAGCGTGGTGGCACGTGCCTATAGTCCCAGCTACTCGGGATGCTGAGGCAGGAGAATTGCTTCAACCCGGGAGGTGGAGGTTGCAGTGAGGCGAGATCGCACCACTGCACTCCAGCTTGGGCAATAAGAGCGAAACTCCATCTCAAAAAAAAAAGAAAGAAAGAAAGAAAGAAAATTAGCCAGGTGTAGTGGCATGTGCCTATAATCCCAGCTACTCCGGAGGCCAAAGCAGGAGAATCATTTGAACCTGGGAAGCAAAGGTTGCCGTCAGCTGAGATTGTGCCCCTGCACTCCAGCCTGGATGACAGAGCGACATTCTGTTTTAAAAAAGAAAAAAAAAAGTACAGTGATAGGAAGAGTGAATTTTTCCTATACTATTTTGCTGTGTATGGAGGCTCATGAGGCGTTCCATGTAAAAGCCCCATGTAAAAGTACCATACTGCTTTCCACATAATTTTAGACCTGGTGCATCTGCAGTTATTGCCATTTAATTTCAAACCCAGTGGAATATAAAGCCCAATTCCCCATGCTCTCTGGGAAGAGTTATTAGAGTAACTTTAACTGATTCTCTTCTATTAACCCAGGGACAAAGTACTAAAGTGTGAACCAGATGAATGGGCAACCCTAAATAAAATGCCAAGTTAATTACAGCTCTAGACAAAAAGCTACCAACTTAGAAGAGGACTATCAGAAAAAAACTGCTACTACTATCCACTAGAACTCTAATATTCTACCTCTACAAAAACCTTCTTTTCCATTACCTATCACATGTCGAACCACCATTCAGGCCTGCTTACCTTCTCCTTTCTACCCTTAAAGGGGCTCTGATCTCTTCTAGACTCCATTTAGAATTGATAACACAGTTAAGTGTTGAAAGCAGTAGGTCTCCCTTACCACTCACCTGGGGCAGGGATGGCACTGTGAGTGGGTGAGGCAGCCAATCCCAGGTGACTTCCTGAGACTGGCAAGGCATTGCTCACAGAGGATGAAGTCAGCTGCTCCATCCCCACTGGGCTCAGGTTCATTTCATTCATTCTAGAAAAGAACACACACAACTAGTTATGCAAAAATTTACTCTGATGACTCTGTATTAAGATACTGAAGAAACTGAAACAGTGGGGATGGGGAAATGGGACTTGGCCAAGTATTCACTTTTACACTCAACAATTCTCTTACACAGCTAGTGCCATATTCTTTCTACTGATAAGAAAACTGAGATTGAGACATTAAAAAACTCAATTCAATGTCACATAGCAGAAATAGGATTTGAATTCTGCCTTGCTCGAAACTCTAGGCACACCATCTAAAGCAAGGTTTGCAATCCTTAGAGCACATGGCAATGACAGTTTGTTTTTTTTACATCACTCAAGCTTCGTCTTTTACAATATTTATTTTTCTCCAAATGGCTTATTTCAAACCAGTAGTTTTTTAGGCAGTGCATTTTAACTTACTCAAATAAATTTTACTAATCACTTCCAATAGGAGTTAAAGATCCAAATTATCAATGATGTGAAAAGCACCATATTTTCCCCATTCAGCAACAGTTTACTAAGATTCTGTATCAGTTTTTAATGTCCTAATATTAATGTCCTCCATATATTGAGGGTCACTATGCAAGCTTTGCTACTACTTCATTTAAAATGACTTCAAATCCTCACACCAATGCTGCAACGTAAGATAGATGAGGGAATTACGGCTCAAAGAGGCCATGTCATATGCCCCAAATCACATAGCTGTTAAGTGAAAGAACACAGATTAAACTGCAAAACACTGCCAAAAAGTTTTTCATTGCACCAAACTTTTTTTTAACTACAGACTATTGTTGGCAAGGTGAAGAATCTAGGAATCACCTTTTCTATGCAATCCATCTTGCACTGCCATTACAAATGTCTTTCGAATAAGAGTAATACTGATTTGAATAAAACAGCACTGAAGGCTATTATCAAAAAGTATTAGTTCTTTTATCAGAATTCAGAGACTGCCATATTACAAACATTATAGAACCACTAGGCTAGCCAACAGGTTATCCAAAAGGGGCTCTCTAATGACCTCCAGTCCTTACACTGAGCATCATAATAATGAATTATTCTCTGCGTATGGGAGGGCTGAAGCAGAGAAGCAGAGAAGAGGAATCAAATGAGGTTACATATTCCTCAGCAGTGAAATCAAATCTAAATAGGTTTTTAATTCTGAAAAACGGCAACGCCATTTTATCAATCAACCTGAAAATAATAATAGCTAAAATTTATGGCTCCCTTACCATGTGCTACGTATTGGGCTAAGTGATTTACATGTAACTATCTCTCTTAATCCTTTTGTTTTTGTTTTCGTTTTTGAGACAGGGTCTTGCTCAGTCGCTGCAAGCTGGAATGCAGTGGCATGATCACAGCTGACTGCAGTCTCTACCTTCTAGGCTCATGAGATCCTCCCACTTCAGCCCCCCAAGTAGCTGGAACCACAGGCATGTGCCACCATGCCTGGCTAATTTGTTTTTATTTTGAAGAGATGGGGTCTCCCTATGTTGCCCAGGCTGGAGGTCGGTATTATTCTTAATCCCACTTTAAAGATGAGGAAACTTAAAATTCAATGATGCTAAGAAACTTAACCCAGAATCACATAACCAGTAAGGAGAGTTGGGATTTAAATTCAGATCTAATTTAAGAAACCAAAGCTCTTAACTATAATAAGAAAAAGACATTACAATAAAGGAACTATATTGCCTTTTACACAGTTGCAATACATTAGGGCCTATCTACTTATATTGTGGCGTATATTTAAAGTTCCACATAGACCTGTTTCCTGCATTATGATACACCCATAAGTTTCACCCTTATCCCTGGCCATGTATCCCATAAAACTAAGCTCTAAGACATCAATAAAATGTAAAAGGCCAACGTAGTACCTTGTATAGAACAGACATTCTGAATTTTTTTTCTAATTGGATGGAGCAATGCTAACTCATCATCCTTATCAGAAAGACAGCTAGAAGCACCTGGCAAATGAGGTACACCTTATGAAGAACAGCATGCTAATAACAGTTTTTATTAGGCTATAAAGCAGGCCAGGCATGGTGATTTACACCTGTAATCCCAGCACTTCGGGAGGCCAAGACAGAAGGATCACTTGAGCCCAGGAGTTGGAGACCTCCCTAGGCAACACAGTGAGACCCCTGTCTCTACTAAACATTTTTTTTTAAACTTAGCCAGGCATGGTGGTTCGTGCTTGTGGTTCCAGCTACAGGGGAGACTGAAGTGGGGAGGTCGGGGCTGCAGTGAGTTCTGCTTGCACCTCTACACTCCAACCGGGGTGACAGAGTGAGACTGTGTCTTAAAAACAAAACAAAAAAAAAAAGCAAACAATCCCTGTAGCCTAAAGAAAACATATCTCCTTAATTTTGAAAGCTGCTGGGCTTGAGTTGATTTAAAACAGACTTTTCCCATAACTCTTTATAGCTACAACCATAATTAAAACACTACAATCACTACAGCCATAACAGCCTACTTAACAAATTGGTTACAATATTTTTTAAAAGTACAACTACAGGTCTGCACCTTCAACTCTCATTCTGAAAATTCCTGAATATTTATTTAATCTCAAGATAAAAATCAGCATGGTGTTTCTAGGTTGAGTCCTAGGCCTTCTCAAACCAGAGTTTAATGCGAGAGGCTCAGCAGATTTCTGCTTTGTTGTGAGTCACTAAAACGTGATGACCTCAGCAGCCATAAACCAAAGGTAATGAGTATCCCACAGAGAGAAGGCAGATGAAGGGAATGTACAATATGATCCTCATAAGACTTTCTCATTCTAAAACGCAATTCTATTCTCATTTTCTTTCTCCTATGAGATTCTAAGAAGCAATCCCGGAAGATGGCAAGAATCAAGATACTAAGCTCTATCTTACCTACTCATTTAGGGTAAAATAATTTCCTACACAGTTCTGCACTTTATGTGTGTGTTTCTAATTGACCTATGCAACCATCTGCCAGGTGCTGATTTTACACCTCTTCGCATAAAATATAAGAAACTAACTGAAATGCAGCCACTTTGCAAAGTGGGGCTTCAATAATTTCAATGAATTTGTGCCTTATCTTCCTCATTCTAAACATACGGCCTTTGAAAGGGTCTTGAAAAAACAGCCAAATACAACAATTTCTTTGGCCTGTTTCTGTACTTAAAAGTACTTTAAACATCAGCACGAAGCTTGCAGAATTAAGAACTTAATTTCCTCACTCTATCGTCCCTGCCATACCAGCAAAACTCAAGGTGAAGCATAATGAGACAATAATACACTTTGGAATCCAGAAAAATATATTAAACGCTCAAATAACTGAAAGACACAGGAAAAAGGTGTGAACAAGCCAACAATAAACGTGTGACTATTGGGAACAACTTTTCACATGTGGAGTAAATTAGGATGCACGAGATTACATTCCATCCAATACTTGTTTCTGGATTTCTTGTCCCCTTTGCAAATCACACCTGTAACCTTCTTAATGGCACCAAAAACAACGGCACTGACCCTGGACACTCACTTGCTAGATAGTTTCCAAAGATGTCACCAGTGCTGAAGGCCCACCTCCCTACTCACCTGTGATGCATCAGCTTGGGGCCAAACGTCAGAGAAAGGAGCGCTCGGGTGGTGGGGAACAGGCATCAGGGTTTGCGTTCCACGGTCACGTGCTACCGCATCTTGCTCACAACCGCTGCACCGACGCGGCCACTCGTCCCCGGGGTCGCCCGGGGCCGCCCAACTTCTCCCGACGGCCGGTGGCCGTGCACCCCGTCACGGGTTGGGGCATGTCGGGGAACACCCGGGGCCTTCCGTCCAGAAGCTTCGGGAGGGGGGCTGCCCAACCTGGGGGAGTGGGACAAGAGCGGTCACCAAAACCACAACGAGGTCGCAGCTCCCATCTTCTAGCCACCTGAGAGCCCCAGGCGCTGCCGACACTGCCTCCCAAGGCCTGCGGATTAGCCCGCCGGCCGGGGGCCCGCAGGCCGGGCCGCCTCTCCCCGCCCCGCTCCGGCTGGGCCCGCGCGCAGCCCACCTGACAGCTGCGCTGGGGGCGCGCGCGCCTGCCCCACTGCTTTGTTCCTCATCCGGGCAGAGTTCGCCTCGGGGCCCTGCCCGTTCCCTCGGCCCCCTCACCCCGGGGGCCGTTGCCCTAACGTTTCCCGCCCGGCCCGGCCCTTGCCGGCCCGCTGCTTCCTCAGGGCCGCACCCTCCGCGGCGCGTTTCCGGCTCCTCAGCCACTCTCGGCACCCGCCGCTCCGCCCCCCGTGCGTGCGCCCTCCCCGCCGCGGCCCGCAAGCGGCGCCCGCGCACCGCCTCGCCCCTCTCCCAGCCCAGGCCTCTCCGCGCGTGCGCGCCGCAGATGCGCTGGCCGCGAGAGGCTCCGCCGCGAGCTCTGCGTCTCCATCCGGCCGGCTAGAATCGAGCGCCGAGCGATCGACCTATAGTTGCTAGGCGACCAGGGTTGCTCTACCTGCAGGGAGTGAGTTTTGAATCCCCTGAATCCCGCAGACTCAAGATTTCAGTCTTCATGACATTCCCCTACTAGAGAAGCATGGGTCCACACAAAGTCCCCAAAATTCGAAGTACGGGATTTGGCCCCAAGAGTTGCCTCTGCTGCCCAGGAGGAATTGAGATTCTATCCTGAATATGTTTCGCCGTCTGCTACGCCTGAAGGCTGTCCAGTTTGCCTGCTTCCCGTCGTAAATGCTGGGGTTTGGGATTTTAAACAAATTTCCTTCCCCTTTTCTCTGCCCTTAGTTCTCTACTGCGCGCCAGGCACTGTGCCTAACGCTCGGAGTACCGAGATGGCTTTAAAGGAAAATGGTCCCAAGCTCCTGAGCAGTAGACGTTGAAACTACACCACACTGCCTGGTGGCTCCCTTACACCAGCAAAACAGCAGATCCAGGGATTCTTCCTCTCATTCACAAAGCGTTTGTTAAATTAGATCTCAAACCTAGGGATACACAGCAAGGCACAAGCCCTGAACTTCACCTGCCTGCAGTCTAGTGGGGACTGATGAATTTTGAAAATTCAATCTAATATGAAAAGGTAGAGGCACATGCAACGTTTTGGACGAGAATTGGGTGGGATGTCAACCCCCAAAATGTTTCCCTTCCTTTACTTCTCATGGGGAGAAAGCACATTCCAGATGAGGAAACCTCACTGAACATTGACAGGCAGGTCACATTGGTTTTGCTCTCTGTTGACAACAAATAGAAGTCTAAATCAAGAAGGTCATCATCCCAACTGAGAGTCAGTATTCTTTGAAATGCGACTTCAAATCTGGAGCCTAGAGAATGATGATGTATCTTATTACAGCCAAATACTTTCACTAGGTTTGGGTTTGGATGTCTATTCTTTTGGAACAATTTTATTAAGTTGAGAGGTGAACATAAAAATCAGGTCACATAATGTAAGAACTAAAACCATAATACTTAAGAAAATAGAGACAAAAATCTTTGTGACCTTGATAGGACACAAAAATCACAAACTATTAAAAAATTGGACCACGTGCAGTGGCTCTCGCCTCAGCACTTTAGGAAGCTGAGGTAGGAGGATCGATTGAGCCCAGGTGTTTGAGACAATCCTGGGCAACAAAGTGAGACCCTGTCTCTACAAAAAATAAAAAAAATTAGCTGAGCATGGTGGTATGCACATGTAGCCCCAGCTACTGTGCCCAGGAGTGTGAGGTTGCAATGAGCTAAGATTTTGCCACTGCACTCCAGCTCAGGTGACAGAGAGAGACCCTATCTCAAAAAAAAAAAAAAAAAAAAAAAAGACAAATTGAACTTCATCAAAATTAAAATGGTTGATCTTGAAAAGATACCGTCAACAAAATGAGTCAAGCGAGAGACTGGGAGAAAATATTTTCAAAACAAATATCTGAAAAATGATTTGTATCTTGAATTATAAAGAGCCCTTTAAATACAATAATAAGAAGACAAATTTTAAAACTTAGGCAAAAATCTCAATAGCCATTTCACCAAAGAAGATATATAGATGGCGATTAAGCACAAAAAATATGTGCAGCATCATTAGGTATCAAAGAAATGCAAATCAAAGCACAATGAAGTCATATTGCACACTTACTAGAATGGCTAAAATTAAAAAGACCAACTATAACAAGTGTTGGTGCAAATATGGAGCAACTGGTACCCTCACATTTTGTTGGTGGGAATGCAAAAAAATGTCACAGCCATTTTAGAATGGCAATTTCTTTTCTCTCTGTCTCTCTCTTTTTTTTTTTTTTTAGACAGAGTCTCACTGTCACTCAGGCTGGAGTGCTGTGCTGTGGTCTTGGCTCACTGCAGTCTCTGCCTCCTGGGTTCAAGTGATTCTCCTGCCTCAGCTTCCCCAGTAGCTGGAATTACAGGTGCTCACCAGCATGCCTGGTGAATTTTTGTATTTTTAGTAAAGATGGGGTTTCACCATGTTGGCCAAGCCGGTTGCAAACTCCTGACCTCAAGTGATCTACCTGCCTTAGCCTCCCAAAGTGCTGGGATTACAGGCATGAGCCACCATGCCTGGCCGGCAATTTCTTATACTTCTTATACCATACAATTCTCCATACTCCTTAGGTATTTACCAAAGAAAAATAAAAACATATGTACAAAGACTTGAACACCAATGTCCATAACTGCTTTATCATAATAGGCCAGAACAGGAAATGACCCAAATGTCCATCAACTGGTAAATGAATAATGACAGTGTACAGTATCTATACAGTGGAATTCTGCTCAGAAATAAAAAGGAACAAGCTGTTGATACATGGATGGATCTCAAAGCCATATTATGCTAAGTGAAAGAAATCAGACACAATAGACTACATATTATGAGTCCAGGTATATGAAATTTTAGAAAAGGCAAAATTGTAGTAATAGAAAGCAGAGAAGTGATTGTCAGAAGTTGGGAATGGGTTGGGGGATGAGATTGCCTACAGTGGGGGCATAAAAGAACTTTTTTAGAAGTGACGAAAATGGTCTTGATTGTGGTAGAGGTTATACAACTGTATCGAATAGTAAGCTTGACATTGGTGAATTTTATTGTATGTAAAAATACCTCAAAAAGTCAATTCAAAAATTATGTCAAAAATTGAAGTGTTCTGACTCTACTCCCCAGACTAAGCCCACTGTATGCTCTCTCATACTACCGATGTTTATTGTAATTAATTGTTTAATTTTCTATTTTGCCAAATAGATTTTAAATTTTGGGGAGAAGATTCATGTCTATCTTATTTAATGCTATACAACATAGCACTATACCTGGCATATATTAGATATTCAATAAATTTCTGATGCATGAGGGAAAGTCGAACTGGCATAATTTGAAGCCACACATATTGACTCACATATCTATTTACTTGGAGATGTACAGCAAATGGTTGCTCAAAGATTGCCTTAACTGCTGATTTGGGGTGACTTACCCCTTTAAGGAGACTCCACGGTGTTGTTAAGACAATAAAAACAATGGAAAGGCCAGACACAGTGGCTCATACCTGTAATCCTAGCACTTTGGGCAGCCAAGGCTGGTGGATTGCTTGAGTCCAGGAGTTCAGGATCAGCTGAGCAACATGGTGAAACTCTGTCTTTACAAAAATTACAAAAATTAGCCCGGTGTGATGGTACATGCCTGTGGTCCCAGCTACTTGGGAGGCTGAGGTAGGAGGATCCTTTGAGCCTGGGAGGTTGACAGTGCAGTAAGCTGTGATCAGGCCACAGCCACTGCACTCTGGCCTGGGCAACAGGGCAAGACACTGCCTCAAACAACAACAAAAATGGGAGAAACTGGCCAATCACACAAGTAGAAATGAAGAGCTTTGGCGTGGCAGAGCAAGGAGGATACGTTCTGAGGAATGCATCCTTAGGCAATTTTGTGGTTGTGCAAACATCATAGAGTGCACTTACACATACCTAGATGGTCTAACCTACTACACCCCTAGGCTAGATGGTATGGCCTATGGCTCCTAGGTTAAAAACCTGCATAGCATGTTACTGTACGGAATACTCCAGACAATTGTAACATCATGGTGTTTGTGTATCTAAACATATCTAAGCATAGAAAAAGTACAGTAAAAATATGGACAAAAGATGAAAAAATGGTATGCCTGTCTGGGGCAGTTTCATTATAATCTTATGGGACCACTCTTGTATATCCAGTCTGTCGTTGACCAAAACATCATTGTGTGGCACAGGACTGCATTAGCATGATTGTGAAATAATGATGGAGAGTAAAATCAAGGGTAGACCTTAGAGATAATATCAATGAAGACAACCAGATAACAACCAGTAGGATTTTTCCTGGACATCAGAGATAGACACAGAGGGC
This sequence comes from Macaca fascicularis, assembly GCF_037993035.2. Classification (NCBI taxonomy): domain Eukaryota; kingdom Metazoa; phylum Chordata; class Mammalia; order Primates; family Cercopithecidae; genus Macaca; species Macaca fascicularis. The sequence goes on from NC_088385.1 coordinate 114,648,687, forward strand.
AAATTACCTTTAAACATTATCTCCTAGCACTAAAGACAAGGACAGTAATGGGTAAATTTGGCCCCAGATTTAGCTGATCAGGATATCTTACTTTTAACAGACCCTAATTAAGGTTTAAAATCTTGCTTCCTATTCCTTATGGTAAGGAGGATCTACAAATAAAGACCTTTTATGTGGGTAAACCTGTTCTTTGGCATTCTTGGGATTCCTACCATAAGTTTGATACAATTATAATGTATAATGTAAGGACTGACCTCCTTATTTATTTAATATTTGCAGAGAGGCATAGAGTTTATTCTACAAATGTTTGTTGAGTGTCTACTATGTGCCAGGCATTGCTCTAGGAACTGGGGGTATGTAGTAAACAAAACAGGCAAAAAATACCAGTTCCTCTGGAGCTTACATTATAATGGAAGAAGATAGGTAATAAAGAAATAAATAATTAAAATACACAATATTCCAGATAGCAATAAATAACATAAAAAAAAGAATGGCTGAGAAAATGGACAGAAAATGCCTGGGGATGGACCTGCGATTTTAATAGGGTAGACAGAGAAGTCATCACTCAAAAGGTGACATTTAAACCAAAGGGGAGAGAGTGATCCATGCAGACATCTAGAGGGAGAATGTCTCAGTCAGAAAGAAGGTCAAGAGCAAACGCTCTGAGGCAGGAGACTGCCCGGTGGATTTGAGAAATTGCAAGGACACCAGTGACTCTAGAACTGTACTGCCTAGCATGATAGCTGCTATCCACCTGTGGCTATGGAGCCCCTGACATGCGCCTAGTTTACACTGTGCAATTATTTTAGAGTGGGGAGTAAAATAGAGAGATTTTTGTCAATAGCCCCAATTCTTTACTCCTCTCGGTAACCAACCTTTTTTCTCTCGGCTAAAAATGGAGTCTATTTTTCTGCCCCTTGATTCTGAGTTTGCCATGTGGGACATATGCTTGAACTGAGCTGAGGTCAGGCCAAATCACTGATCCTCAGGCTCTAGAGCTAAATATGTGCTTAGTGTTTTATTGACAGCATTCTGAGGAGGCTGTCCCCCTTATCTTGGCTACCACTGAGTCTCTGCTCTGATCTTAGGAAACTGACACATGGGTATAGAGGATTAAGCACTAGTACTTAGAACAATATTTCTCTTAGATTAATGTCCTCAGTACTTGTTCAACTCCTCTAAAAGCTATAGAATTACTTGTTTTCTAAACGCAGTATATGTGGCAGTAGAACTGGGGTAATCTTGTGTGTTCTGTTAACTCTTAGGAATTTTTTTTCTTTTTCTTTTTTTCTTTTCTTTTTTTTTTTTTTTTTTTTTTTGAGACAGAGTCTTGCTCTGTCACCTAGGCTGGAGTACAGATCGCATGATCTCGGCTCACTGCAACCTCTGTCTCCTGGGCTCAAGCAATCTTCCCACCTCAGCCTCCCGAGCAGCAGGGATTACAGGCATGCACTACCATACCCAGCTAATTTTTGTATGTTTTGTAGAGACGGGGTTTTACCATGTTGCCCAGGCTGGTCTTGAGTGATACTTCTGCCTTGGCCTCCCAAAGTGCTGGTATTACAGGCATGAACAACCATACCCGGCCAAGTCTTAGGACTTTAAAGGCTGAACACATATGGTTTCAAACTAATTCAGTTTCTCAGATCTGAAGGAACTGTACTAATTTCTGTGAGGGTCATGCATGATGAATGAATCCAGACTCTACTCAGTCTTTCAAACAACACCCCTCTAACTAGATTGAGCAGAATAAGGAATCAAAGAGTGAGCAAAAACAAAACAAAACAAAACAAAACAAAAAACACATCATCATCAACACCACGACACAGAGGGCTTCTGTGACCAAATGTGGGGTGGTTTTCCCCACACACCAAGCAAGCAGTCAATTCTGCAACACACACCAACTGGGTGCCCTCCAATTTAATTCCAACATTATCTACCTGGAGATAGCGTCAGATCCCACAGGTTGAGGGCTCAGTCCCATCAGACTTCCCCCTGACCCTTCCTCATCAGACACCAGTCACAAGTCCGGGCCTCTGGAACTTCTGACCAACCGGCTTCAAATTGGGGATTCCATGACTCCCTCTTTGGGTCCCATTAATTTGATAGAGTGGCTTACATAACTCGAGAAGACACTTAACTTAGGTTTACTGGTTTATTACAAAGGATATTACAAAGGATACAGATGAAGAGATGCACAGAGCATGGCACAGGGAGGGGGTGCAGAGCTTCCATGCCCTCCCTGGGCGTGCCATCCTCCGGGAACCCCCAGGGGTTCAGCTATCCAGAAGCTCTCCAAACCCTGTCCTCTTGGGCCTTTAATGGAGACATTATTGGATAGACATGACTGACTACCATGCAAAAATGTAACTGTACAAAAAGGGTGTGATCCAATACTAGTAGACTGAGTGGGGAAACCCAGCAAGGCCTGTCTGTTCACATTCTTCCTAGTCTCATCCGTGCAGCGTTCCTTCCTCCAGGGGATGGGGCAGGACTCCTGAATTGAGGGTCTCATGACCTGCGATTATAAAGGTGGTGGAAGATAAGAGTTCTGCTGTGGGCTGGTGAAAGAAGGGCAGGGCAAGTTCAGAGAGAGATTCTGTTTTCTGAGGCCTGCTTCTGAGTGCCCTAACATTATAACAAAAGACTATAACAAGAGCTTAGGGAGTTATAAGCCAGGAACTGTGGACAAAACCCAATATATCATAATATCACAGAGGGGAAATGATTTTAGGAGTTTAGCCAAAGAAATTTTAATGTTGATATCTCTGAATTTTAACCTAAAAGGATAAGGTTTATTTAAGCTTTGGGTTTTAATTTATGCCTAGCAATTTGATAATGAGGATTTTTTTTTTTTAAATTTGGAGGACTATTCTGTGGGTAATTTATTTGACTGCATAACCTCTGGCCAGCTATACTGGAATGGCCTTCATTAGAAATAGCAAATAAAATCAGGAATGAGTTTTTGACCTGGGGTCCACCATATTTTGGGGTTAATTTAACTGATGTACTGTTCTAATTCATTTTAGAAGTTTAAAGGGCAAAAACTGAACTGCCTGTCCATGAATCTAAGATGATAAACAAAGGAGCAGTAGTTGCCATTGAAGGAAGCTGGAAATTCAAGAGAGAAAGACAAGATCACTGTCTTTGTTAATGGCCTCCTAAAATTCCAACAGCAATGATAAAGTAAATGAAAACGTAACTGAAAATTTACCTCCAAAGAAGGTCCATAGCCGGGCACAGTGGCTCATGCTTGTTATCCCAACACTTGGGAGGCTGTGGCAGGTGGATCACCTGAGCTCAGGAGTTCGAGACTAGCCTGAGCAACATGTTGAAACCGTATCTCCACACAAAAATATAAAAATTAGTTGGGTGTGATGGCACATTGCGGTGGTCCCAGCTACTCGGGAGGCTGGTCGATTGAGCCCAGGAGGTTGGGGCTTCGGTGAGCCAGGATCGTGCCACTGCACCCCAGCCTGGGCGACAGAGCAAGACTCTGTCTCAAAACAAAAAAAAACAAAAAAACAAAACAAAACAAAAAAAATGTGTTTTTTGTTTTAGCAACTCTCCAAGGAACAGATAATTTTCATATTTTACAAATGGTTCCAACACCTAGAAACAGATGGAAAGCCACTCAACTTATTTTTAAGAGTTTGAAATAATGCTGATACCAAAAAAGGAGAGCACAAGAAAATGAAACTATGAGCCAATATAACTTGGGACTATAAGAAAAAAATTTCTAAATAAGATATTAACAAATTGAATCCAGCAGTGTATAAAAGAATTATGCCTTCATAGGATTTTATTCTAAGAATGTAAGATGGCTCAATGTTGGAAAATCTATCATAGCAATTCACTACAATAACAAATAAAAAAAGAAAATACATGATTATAGACGTTAAAAAGCATTTGATAAAATTTAATAGCCATTCCTGATAATAACAAACAAATTTCCTCAACTAGGTAAAGAATATCTACTAGATAGTGAAACATCAGAAGCTTTCTTATTGAAATACCAGGATGGGCTGGGCGTGATGGCTCACACCTGTAATCCCAGCACTTTGGGCCACCCACTCGGGAGGCCCAGGTGGGTGAATCATGAGGTCGAGATTGAGACCTTCCTGGCCAACATGCTAAAACCCTGTCTCTACTAAAAATACAAAAATTAGCTGGGCGTGGTGGTGCATGCCTGTAGTCCCAGCTACTCGGGAGGCTGAGATAGGAGGATGGCTTGAGCCTGGGAGGCAGAGGGTGCAGTGAGCCGAGATTGTGCCGGTCCATTCCAGCCTGGGTGACAGAGTGAGACCCCATCTCTCAAAAAAAAAAAAAAAAAAAAAAAAACCATCTTGAGTGGGTGTTATTTCACAAGTGTATAAATTTATTCAAAGCTCATTAAATTGTATATTTAACATCCGTGCATTTAATTGTATGTAGATCTTATCATGATTAAAAACCATTAGAACTAATAAGAGAGTTTAGTGAAATGACTGTATTAAAGATTAATATGAAGTAATCAGTAACTTTGAATAACAGAAAAAAAAACTTATTCGCTATAGCAACAAAACGTATAAAACATCTTGAAATAAGCATAATAAAATATGTTCAAGACCTACATGTAAAAACCTTTGAAATTAATTAATTAATTTATTTTTATTTTTTGAGATGGAATCTTGCTCTGTGGCCAGTCTGGAGTGCAGCGGCGCAATCATGGCTCACTGCAACGTTTGCCTCCTGGGTTGAAGCGATTCTCCTGCCTCAGCCTCCCGAGTAGCTGGGACTACAGGCACGTGCCACTACACCCACCTAATTTTTGTATTTTTAGTAGAGACGGGCTTTCACCATGTTGGCCAGGATGGTCTCGATCTCTTGACCTCGTGATCTGCCCGCCTTCGCCTCCCAAAGTGCTGGGATTACAGGCGTGAGCCACTGCACCTGGCCAAAATTTACTAATGAGCAAAAAAGAAGACCTGAATAAATGAGTTCTATTATGTGCATATATGGAGAAATGCAACGTTTTTAAACAAAAGGTGATTCTCTCCAAATTAATCTTTTTAATGGAGACAGGGTCTTGCTCTGTTGCCCAGGTTGCAGTGCTGTGGCATAATCACAGCTCACTGCAGCCTCGATCTCCTGGGCTCAATCAATCCACCCACCTTAGCCTCCTGAGTAGCTGCGACCTCAGGCGCATGCCACCATGCCTGACTACTTTCTGCATTTTTTTGCATTGATGGGGTCTCCCCATGTCGCCCTGGCTGGCCTCAAACTCCCGGGCTCAAGTGATGTGCCTGTGTAAGCTTCCCAAAGTGTTGGAATTGCAGGTGTGAGCCACTGCACCTGACCCAATTTAATCTTTCTATTTAACACAGCCTCAATTAGAATCGCAAGTGGTGGTTTTTTCCTCATCAATATTAAAAGTGCACGTTGTGTTTTTTGGTCTTCTTTTCCGAATTTGGGCAATCCTTGCCCAAAACTTCTTCCAGATGAATTTTAGAGTCAGCCATTCATTCTCCAAGCCTTGAGTTTGGTGCCTCTTCATAATTCACACCAGGGTGTTATATAGACAAGAGGAGGCCTTGTAAAATTTGCGGTAGGAGAAGGTAGCCTTAAACAAGGAACAACAGATGAAAGCTAGAAGGAAAGGATTAAGATATACTTGCCCATCTGCCCCCTTTCATGAGCAGACCTAAATAAGACTACACAAACCCAGCCTCAGTTGCTCTTGGCAGGTTAGCATATGTGTTACTTGATCTAGCCAGCCTTAGGACAGCTTTAGGTTGGAGAGAATGTTTATCTGGGTCAAAACTGACTGGAGAGTAATCAGGAGTCAAAACTTCTTCTTTTGATTTCTTACGTAAAGAAGGTAGCCCCCACCCCCATACCCTGCACATCATGTGAGTAAAACAGTCCTGTTGCTACTGGAAAAGTCACTTATTTTCAATGCTTTTGTCCTTTAGGAAAGAATGCTCTGTCAGCATTCTTTGTGACCATGCAGTTAGGTCATTATATTACTTGGATCCTATAAAAAGACGACTGTAGGATCAGGATTTGACCAGTTTTTTTACATGGAGTTTCACTCTTGTTGCCCAGGCTGGAGTGCAATGGCGCTATCTCAGCTCACCACAACCTCCGCCTCCTGGATTCAAGTGATTTTCCTGCCTCAGCCTCCCGAGTAGCTGGGATTACAGGCATGCGCACCACGCCTAGCTAATTTTATATTTTTAGTAGAAATGGGGTTTCTCCATGTTGGTCAGGCTGGTCTCGAACTACTAACCTCAGGCGATCTGCCTGCCAAAGTGCTGGGATTAAGACATGAGCCACCACGCCTGGCCTTGACCAATTTTGATTGTGGTATTAGGAGAGAGAGAGAGAGAAAAAAAAAGTCTTGTAGCTACTTCTTCCTTAGAGACAGAATTTATAAGGAGCCAGAAACCCTGATCCAAGAATTCTAATTTCTAATGATAAATCTGTTGGTTTGGGCCAGATCAGGGTGTGTTGTTTGAACTTTCTACACATTTTCTCTTATTAAGTTTCACTGAGTTATAAAAATAAGTAATAGTGCTGTTATTAACAAGTTAAACAGTAGAAAGATTTATAAAGAAAAATGAACATTCCCCCTTACTCCCCAATGCCACCCTTTCTTTTTAGGCAACCAATGCAAAAAACTATTTAGTGTATGTCTTTCTATTTCATTCTCTATGCTCACAGAAACACATATAAAGGACATACACATCATGTAGAATTGTTTTTATGTTCCCGCTGCATATGTTACTCTACAATTTGCTTTTTTCACTTAACACATTGTGGATATGTCTGCAAGTTCTTACATATAGATTTTACTCATTATTTTTAATAATAGCATAATATTCTAAGATTTTTAACTCTTTTCCTATTGATGGACATTCAGGCTGTTCAGGCTGTTCCCCTTTTCTCCTCCTACTCCTCCTCCTCCTCCTCCTTCTTCTTCTTCTGACAGTCTTGCTTTGTCACTCAGCCTATCTCAGCTCACTTCAACCTCCACCTGCCGAGTTCAAGCAATTCTCTTGCCTCGGCCTCCTGCGCAGCTGGGACTACAGGCACATGCCACCTTCCTGGCTAATTTTTAGGATTTTTAGTAGAGATGGGGTTTCACCCTGGGGGTGAGGCTGGTCTTGAACTCCTGACCTCAAGTGATCCACCCATTTTGGCCTCCCAAAGTGCTGGGATTATAGGCATGAGCCACCTCACCTGGACTCTTCTTTTTTAAAAATCACTACAAATGTTACAATAAAGATTATTGTACACATAAATAGGTATTGCTACATTTATTTTGGTAGGACAAAACAGGACAGATATCTGAATCAAAGGATGTGATGTGCACTATTAATTTTAACAGTTTCTTCAGCTGGGATGTGGAGTCACAAGCCTGTAGTCCCAGCTACTCAGGAGGTTGAGGGAGGAGGATCCCTTGAGCCTGGGAGGTGGAGGTTGCAGTGAGCAGAGATTGCATCACTGCCCTCCAGCCTGGGTGACAGAGTGAGACCTGTCTCAAAATAATAATAATTTTAATAGTTTCTTGAAGCAATTTATGCTCCCACCCTTTCCTCTAATCCTTGCCTGCCCTGAATGTTAGCAATCTTTTAAAGTTTTGCCAATCTAAGAAGGAGAAATGGCTCCTCAACTGTTCTTCCTTTTGCTCTCTTCCAGTCTAGTCCCCAATCTGCAGATATAGTTATCTTTTTTGAAACACAGATCTTCAAATGTCACCTCCCTGCTTAAAATATTTCATTATCTTCCTGTCACTCTCAAAGGTTAAAATATTTGACATGGCCAAAAAGCACCTTGTGGTATGACAGCCTACCTGCCTGTGTGGTGGACTTTTCTCCTAATAGAAAGGGCTTTCTCAATTCTACTGAGAAATTGTGATGATATATTAGGCTGTTTGCCAGTATAAACCTCATTGGGAGCTACAACTGTTAATTTTTCTTTCTTCTTTTTAAAAGATGGGGGTCTTGCTATATTGGCCAGGTTGGTCTTGAACTCTTGGCCTCAAGCAATCCTCCTGCCTTGGCCTCCCAAAGTGCTGGGATTACAAACTTGAGCCACTGCACCCAGCCAAGCTACACCTTTTAAAATGTGACTGACTTATACCTGAAAGGAATAATTATTTCTATTTTATTTGCCTTGTTTTTTGAGTTGCTTCAGGCAGATCATTTAGAACAAACAGGGAAGCACAGGACTTGCCGAACTAAAAAGAAAAACATGTTAGGGCAGCACCTTGTCTGCTGAGGTAGGCAGAAGGTCTCATCATTAATGTAGGGGGTTTTTGCTTCTCTTGTTTTTAAGTCGGACTTTTAAAGTAGAAGGCGCCTTTAATGTACTGGTTTGCAGAAGAGGAAATCTGATTTTCAGTGTGATAACATATTCTTTGACATTAACCAGTACAGTTGAATTTTTAATGACACTTTCATCTTCAAAGGATTTACCAACACGGATGGATTAATTATTCATTTTTGGGGGGCTGTGTGTTAAAAAGACAAGTCTTCAAAGATGTCATCCTTTCTCCTTGGAACTGGGGGTCTCCACCTTTCAAATGTTGCTTTCCTGCCCCCAAGCGAGAAAATAAATGGCATTTTTTAAAAGAAGAAGAATCCAATGGAAAAATACTCTTTGCACTATGGAAAGATGATGTCCTTATATCCTGGGTGAGATGAGAAGAGGAGGTTGGGAAGCAGTATTTAAGATGTGTTTACAGTAAGCACTGTGAGAAATTACCGGCTAAGCGCGTTTGTTATTGTTCAGTCTTTTGATGTGCTCTTAAACAGTCGCATATATCCGTAAAACACCCTGAGTCAAACATAAGTTGGAACATAATATGCAGACCCTTATATTCTTTGCTACAGTCTGTATTTTTCCTGTACCCTTCAAACATGCCTCATTGGGTTTTTAAAAGATTCCGCTTGGAAGGAGAAAAACCTCAAGCCTCGCCCCGGGTCTTCCTTGACTTGACACATTTGATAACCGCAAGAGAGCAGTTTTTCCTTTGATGAGGCTAAGACCCCAGAAATGAAAGAGCAAGTGTAAGTTTGCAAACACTCTAAAAGCTCCTTCCATTAGACCTGGTCGCGGGAAACCACAAAGGACAGTCAAGTGATTTTCAAGGAGAAAGCCTCTGGTCCCCTTTCCCTCCGCCGCCAGGAGGTCTGCAGGTTCCTGGGAGGAGCTCTTCCCAAATCCTGAAGATTGCTAGGCTCTTGGCGAACGACTCATCTCTTGAAGACCTAGAGTGGTGGATTATAGGCATTGAAAAGCTTTTGGTGGCTTTGGAAGATGACTCTGGTGTGAGCTCACCTTACCAGGCTGGGGGACCAGGCAGAGGAACCCCCTTTGTTATCTTTTGAAAGAAGATCAGCGGGAAAGACGGGGTTTGAAGTGTGGATTAGGAGGTCCCACGTCTTTGCCTACCACCTCTGCTAAATCTTCATAAAAAGATCGAGGAGTGCAATGAACTTCAGAAATCATGCACCGCTTCCTTGAAGCCTGTCCAGGAACCTAACTTCTGGATCCAGAAACTTCTCCAAAGACAGACCCGCTGAGCCAGGCAGTCTGCACCAGCACCTCTGCTTCTAAGATTCTGTTTCGTCTTCTTTTATTGAGAGATTGACCTCTTGGGTGATTTGTGTGCTTTCCAGCAAATGATGGAGACGCGTAAACCGGCGGGACTGCTGGCCTTGCCATACTCGCTGCGCGCCGCGCCTCTGGGCGCGCCGGGGACCCTGGCCGGACTCCCGCGGAGGGAACCCCTAAGGGTCGCCCTGCGTCTGGACACCGCGTGCTGGGAGTGGGCGCGCAGCGGCTGCTCACGGAAACGGCAGTACCTGCCCCTGCCGCTGGACGGCGCCTTCGAGCCCGCCTGCCTCCGCAAGCGCAACGAGCGCGAGCGGCAGCGGGTGCGCTGCGTGAACGAGGGCTATGCGCGCCTCCGAGACCACCTGCCCCGGGAGCTGGCTGACAAGCGCCTCAGCAAAGTGGAGACGCTCCGCGCAGCCATCGGCTACATCAAGCACTTGCAGGAGCTGCTGGAGCGCCAGACCCGGGGTCCCGAGGGCGCTACCGGCGCCGTCCCCCAGCGCAGGGCGGAATGCAACAGCGACGGGGAGTCCAAGGCCTCTTCGGCGCCTTCGCCCAGCAGCGAGCCTGAGGAGGGGGGCAGCTAGCGAGCGCCCGGGCCGGCCAGGACCCCTGCGCCCGCCGCATAGCGCGCAGCCGGGCGCTCAGCCTAAGGTCCTCTTCGAAGGTGGTTTGCATTCTTAATCTGGTATCTTCTCCAGGCCTAAATCTTAGGAAAAAGAAATGGGTACTGGGGTTTGGGGTATGGGGGAAGTGTTTTTACCTTTGGGAATTTCTCCCCTGCCCTTATTGGTTACGTGCCTGCAACTTATAGGTGCTTATTAAGGAGACACTTTTCCTATACTTCTAAAATGCAAACTGTTCCAGATTCTGAGCGCCTCCTTGTAAATATGATTGTTCTAAAAACTCAAAGGGCGAGAACAACTGGAATTTCCCACCTTCCGTGGTGTGGGTAAATTGTATACATAAATATTAAACCTTAACCAAAGAAGAACTTTACTGCCACCAAAACAGAAACAACCCCAAACAGCCAAAAACAGCCCTTAAAAATGAGAGGAACATTTTCTTGCATTCTTTCCTTTGGAAATTGTATTCGAAATGTAATTGAAAACAATTGTTGACCTCCTGCTTTGGGTGAAGAAGACTGTAAGCTGCTACTTGAGAACGAATTTGCCAGCATGTGCTGTTGACTGTGTGAATGATGGTGCCGGGGAAGCCATGGCTTGGTACACACTGTTTCATCCAGCGGCCACGTGGAAGCTTCGTAGCATTGAGCAGATAGTAAAATGTCTTAGAATTAATGATCTCTTTGGAAGAGAGCCCAGATTTGTATGAAAACTTGTTTTTCCTCTCAATTGTTTTGTTCACTGTTTTCTTCATTTTCCTTTTCTCTGCATTCTGCACCGCCCCCCCGCCCGCCGACCTATAGCCCCCCATCTTAGTTTTGCACAAACTAAAGTGGCACTGTGACTTTAAAGATAAAAAAGAGATCTACTTGGAAGTCCTTTTTGAGGGTTGAGCCGGGTGGGGGAAAGATGTGGGACAAAAGGGATGGATTGAAGTTGGTACATTCTCAAATATTTTTATCACCATGGGAGCTTCCAGGTACGGTATATGGAAATGATACAGTGACTTTGGCCATGTTAAAAACCTTTTTAAAATATTTAATTTGGGTCTTTTTTTTTCTGAGAAACAATTTTGAGTTTGGTAGATAAGTTAAATGCTTGCTGATGTGTGAAAAGATCCCTAAGGTTGTTTTCTAATATGCCGAATTGTCCTTTCCATGGAGGCAGCTTTGGTTTGTGGGGGAAGAGGAAGGGGAGATGGAAATGGACAAAGAGAACTAACAGTGGCCGTGCATCCTCCAGGTGGATTTTACTTAGATTTTATTACCCCCTTTTACAGGTGTAGCAACTAAGGCAGGCTATATATTCAATGGACATCTTTTATGTGCTAGGAATTTTGTTGTGACTTTTTACATTTTGTCCTATTTAGCTTCATAAATTTGTGGGGTGGGTATGACAAATATTTTGTGATTTAAAAAAAATATGAGGTTACATACCTTGACCAGTTTAGTGTTGCTAGGATTCCTTGAGCTGAGATCAAGTCCTGAGCCTGAACCCAAAGCCGAGGATTTCTTTCTCCCTTACTGTGCTGTCTCTTGCTCTGTCATTTGCTAGCAGAGCAAATGTTGCTGCAGCTCAGTTTTCTTACCTGTACAGAAATGTTTACGGAAGTGTATGTGAACGACCTTGGTAATCTGCAAGGCACTAACCAATGATAAATTGGTAGTTTTATTATTTGGGGGGAAATACTATTTCTCAGTTTATGGAGAGTAAAGCCTGATTAAGAATAAAATCTCGGCCGGGTGCGGTGGCTCAAGCCTGTAATCCCAGCACTTTGGGAGGCCGAGGCGGGTGGATCACGAGGTCAGGAGATCGAGACTATCCTGGCTAACATGGTGAAACCCCGTCTCTACTAAAAATACAAAAAACTAGCCGGGCGTGGTGGCGGGCGCCTGTAGTCTCAGCTACTTGGGAGGCTGAGGCGGGAGAATGGCGTGAACCCGGGAGGCGGAGCTTGCAGTGAGCCGAGATCACGCCACTGCACTCCAGCCTGGGAGACACAGCGAGACTCCGTCTCAAAAAAAAAAAAAAAAAAAAAAAAAAGAAGAATAAAATCTCCAGGTGGAGTTGGTGTGATTTCTTCAGTGTTTCAAAAGAGGGACAGAGTTACCTCCTTTGGTAAGGTTCTGAGATACATGCTTTGAACGCTAAATCCATGTTAAAACATATCATTGGCTGGGTGCAGTGGTTCACCCTGTAATCCCAGCACATTGGGAGGCAAATGTAGACGGATCACTTGAGCTCAGGAGTTTGAGACCAACCCTGGTACTGGAAACCTTAATGTGGTTTTATTTGAAGCCCTGTTGAGAATAAGGCAATGATTTTGAGAAATCTTTTGGAAAAATAAAAATAAAACCCTCTGTCAGCTGGGTGTGCTGGCTCAGGCCTATAGCCCTGGCACTTTGGGAGGCCAAGGCAGGAAGATCACTTGAGGCCCGCAGCATGAGACCAGCCCTTGGCAACATATAGAAACCTTGTCACTACAAAAATTAAAAAAACTTATCTAGGGTTGGCAGCGTGCCTCTATAGTCCCAACTACTCAGGAGGCCGAGGTTGGAGGTTTGCTTGCACTCAGGTGTTCCAGGCCACAGTGAGCCATGACCGTGTGTCTGCCCACGCTCCAGCCTGGGCCACAGAGTAAGACTCCTATTTAAAATAATAATAATAATTAAACGAAAGCCTTTTGCAATCATGTAACTTTTTAAAAGAAAAAATCATGCAGTTTTTCTGGGACCTTTCTCGTGACTTACAGGAGGAGCACCAATCCGGGAATGAAGCCTTTAAAAAGGTTTGACCTCTTTTTCTGTGAGTGATCGTTTCATTAACCCTAGAACAATTTGACTTTCAAAAAGAACACAATAAATTTCCAGTGAATTTTGTGGAAGCAAGAGTGGAGGGGAGTTTTATGGCAATGAAGCTTTCATAAAAGGAGAAAGATTTTCATGTCCTTCAACATCTTCCTTTTTTAATTTTTCCAACTCAGCCCAGACATATCCCTTGATTGCACTTGATTGCACTGGGACACCCCACCCTGCCCTACCCGGACATGCGAAGTGGGAGGGGCTGTGTTGGGATGTAGCAGAGCATGCCCTGGCTCTGAGACTGGATCCAGCTCTTGCCACTCATTGACTTGGTGACTTTGAGCAAGTCCCTAACTGTTGTGTTCTCAGTTTCCTATGCTAGGACACATGAAGAGTGGATCACATTATCTTTTAGACTCTTCCAGCTGGAAAACATCATGCATCCAACCTGTGCAAAGTCCCAGCTGGGGGAAGCGAATGTAATAAGCCATGCCCACTTCCTGCCACACAGCATGGTGCTTTCTGTTCCTATATTTCCCTCTTCCCAGTAGAAAGATCCAGCCCTGAGGCTGCGGCCTACTTTTTTTTTTTTGGACTCCTAGTTGCTGTTACCATTCCCAATTAAAACAAAACAACACAAAACAATCACCGAAAGCTTTATAATTTTTTTTATGGAATGGAACTTGAAGACTCTTTACAAGCTGGTGGGGAAATAGACCCATTTTGCCTCAATATGAGGAAAAAGGTATACATGGTATAACTGATATCCAAAATGGAAGATATGCTACGAGGAGCCAAAGAAAAGAGGGATTTGGTCCAGCCTCAAGTGAGTAGGGAACAAGAAGGAAAGGCTTTGGTGGATGCAGCGTTTAGTAGGTAAGAATGGAACGAGAACTCCAGGTAGAGGGAACAAGAGGAACAAAGTTGCTGAAAAGACAGGAACTGTTTGGAGAGCCCAGAGAGGCTGAGTAATAGGAGACTACACACGGTGGCTGAGGCAAGACTCTAGGGACATTGACAGCCAAGCTAAAACAGCTTGGAGGTGTTTTTTTAACCAATGGGGAACTATCGAAAAAAAAATTGAGGGACGGTTTTGGAGAAGGTATGTGCTTGAGGATCATGGTACCCCATTGGTAGGAAGCAGCGGACCAATAGGGTATTGCCATAATTAAGGGAGAGGAAATGAAGTGGGGGCCTGAACTCTGGCAGTGTCATTGGGAATGGGAAGGGAGGGATGGATTGGCAAGTGGAACTGATAGGTCTTGGCAACTCAGAGGAGGGGGATGGGATGAGGAAGAGGGCGAAGTTAAAGACAACTGTGGTTGAAATTGAGAGCACAGAAAGAGAAGTGGATTTAAAATCTAAGAGTCTTGTTTTGGAGATGCTGAATGTAAAATACTGGTAGGCTACTCCTGCCCACAAGCAACTGAAAATGCTGATGTTGAGGTCAAGAGAAAAGTCAAGCATAGCTGTTTCTTTAAGAGCCACACACTTATGGGGAGTAGTAGAAGTAGGTGTGATCTCCACAGGGGAATGTTGATGAGAAAAGGAGAAGAGTTGGGCATGGTGGCTCACACTGGGAATCCCAGCACTTTGGGAGGCCGAGGTAGGAGGATCGCTTGAGCCAGGAGTTCAAGACCAGCCTGTGAAACACAGGGCGACTCCCCCATGTCTACAGAAAAAATTAAAAATTAGCCAGGCGTGGTGGTGCATGCCTGTGGTCCTAGCAACTCGGGAGGCTGAGGTGGGAGGATCACCTGAGCCCAGGAGGTTGAGGCTGCAATAGCCGTGATAGCACCACTACATTCCAGCCTCGGCAACAGAGTGGCACTGTGTCTCAAAAAATATATATAAACAAATAAATAAAGAGAAGAAAGCAGGGAGAGGCCTGCATTGAAGGTGTGTCAGAAGAAGAAATGTCTTTGAAGAGAGCTGAGAAATAGGAGCCAGAGAAGTTGGAAAGAGAATCAAGCTGGTATGAAATTGTGGCAATTAAATGAGTATATAATTATATAAGAAAGAGGGAGTGGGTGACAGCATCCTATGAATCAGAGGGGTCAGGTGGTTTAAGTACGAGGGGAACTCACTGGGTTGAGCCCTTCACTCTGGCCCCAGTTTCTCTGCAATGTGCCGCGTGAGGCAGGGCCTAGATTGCTGTCCTGACTTCAGCACTCTCTATTGCTAGAGACCTCTAGCAATAAGAGCAGAAATAGCACAGTGGATTGATGAAATGAGAAGTAGAAGTCAACTTGAAGACTGCCCTTTCTAGATACTTCACAGTAAAGGGAGAAAGAGAGCTGGGCTGGTGTGACCCAAGTGGAGGAAAGGATGGGATACCAAAGATAGTTCTGAGCCTGAGGTCTTACAGGTAAACAGGTCTAGCTGATTCAGAGGCTCAGAGGTGACAAGGCTTCAAGGAGTCTGAAATCAGGTGGAGGTGAAGGTCCTAGGAATTGGAGAGTTTAAATAACTGGGAGGGCAGAGGGTTGGAAGGTAATGCACTAAAACTAAGGTAGGTTTTTAAGTCATTGAAGAAGATGGAGCTGGTTCTGCCATTTGCAGACAGTGGAGATGAAAATGAGATGAGGGTTGTATGAAAAGTATACCTGCATGGGTTTAATATTGTTCCTTGGTGGTAACTAGTTTCAAAAGCATTGAGTTATCAGTTTTTAATGACTTGGTTAAAAAAAATGACACAGATCTTCTCTGTAATGGCATTTTAAATGATATTCATATTTATTTAATAGTATAAGGTTTTGTAACCATAAATATCTCCAGAAAGTTCTGCAGTGTTTATTTATTCATTTATTTATTTTCGAGACGGAGTCTCACTCTGTCACCCAGGCTAGAGTGCAGTGGCGCGATCTCGGCTCACTGCAACCTCTACCTCCTGGATTCCAGCAATTCTCCCACTTCAGCCTCCTGAGTAGCTGGGACTACAGGCGCCCCCCACTACACCGAGCTAATTTTTGTATTTTGATAGAGATGGGGGTTTCGCTTTGTTAGCCAGGCTGGTCTCCAACTCCTGATCTCTAGTGATCCGCCTGCTTCGGCCTTCCAAAGTGCTGGGATTACAGGTATGAGCCACTGCGCCTGGCCTAGTGTTTATTATATGAGACAATGATAATTCATGCCACATACATTGTGCAAGAATCTGGCAGCAAATAATAAGTGCTCAATAATTCATTCATTTCCTTTTGTCTGTGGCTTCTGGGGTAAAAAAATACACTGCTTATGTACAAAAACATCAACAAAGAAGCCAATACAGAGTAATGCAATAGAGTAAGGGCTAGAGAGAAATAAATAGTACCTTACTTTCTTTTGTGGAATTTCTGGGAACAGGGGAAGAAGAATAAAAACCTTTCAAAGAAGAACAGGGTTTGGAGGAGAGTCGAATTGAGATGCCCTTCAGTCATCTAGATCTGAAGATATGGGGTCTGTGCCTTTCACAGAGCAATTTTGGATCTGTGGACAACAGAACTTCAATCTTGGACCTTGGGACTTAATTTCTGTCCTCCTGACTCCAGGTGCTATAAGCCTGCAATGGACTGTATGTTTGTCCCCCTCCACTGCAAATTCATATGTTGAAATCCTGACCCCCAATGTGATGGGGCCTTTGGGAGGCGATTGGGTCATGAGGTCATGGGGCTGGAGCCCTCATGAGTAGGATTAGTGCCCTTAAAAGGGACCCCTAGAGAGTTCTCTCATCCTCTTTGTGACATCTAAGGATACAACAAAATGTCAGCAGTCTGCAACCCAGAGGAGGCCCCTCACCAGAATCCAGCCATCATCTTGGCATCCTAATCTTAGACTTCCAGCCTCCAGAACCGTGAGAAATAAATGATTGTTTAAGCTGCCCAGTCTATAGTACTTGCTATAGCAGTCCAAAGGGACTGTCACAAAGCCTTAAACTGAACTTGAGGGCCAAGTTGAATCAGGCTGGGGAAAACATCTGTGTCAGCTGTGTCAGCATTCTCCAGCTATAACCAGTCAAGAGGTTTCAGATGGGTGTGCATGCCAGAAGCTTTCTGAGCTGTTTCTGTCTAGACAAAGGTTTTCTTCAAAGCTTTCAAAGTTATCGTCATCATCTCCAAAAATGGTTAACAATCCAATTTTTCACCCTAGGAAAGAAACTTTTGATAGCAATGTTGACCCGCAGAATCCTTCTCACAGTGATCACTATAAAGGCAGACTGTTCCCCTAGGCGAGCTCTTTTGACCCTTCTGTCAACCATTGCCAGCTCTTTCATCTCCACCTCAAGACAGACAGGCTGCTGGGAGAGGGCAGACGGACTGAAGGGGCTTTATATTTTCTTTATTGGACCATGAAACCATAGCACTGTCTCCAGCTCTTTGATTATTGTTGCTAAGTTGTGTATGTGTGTTTTACTCACAGGCTCTCTGGGTGGTGAGATTGTTTTTTTTTAATCCTTTCCTAGTTTTTTAGCTGCGTCCTTTGGTGAAGAACTGTCAGGGGCCTTTTCATGTTGGGTTACTCACTGTCATGAACCGTGGCCGAAATGAAACCTCAGATGCTGCAGAGGGAAGTGTGTCCGGATGAGAAAACTCTCCAAACCGGTTTCTGCCCACAGAGCGGGCCTTGAGGGGGCCATTCCTGAAGTTGTTTCTCATTTCCCTGACCATGAGAAAAAGTCTCTGAAGGAGGAATCCTATCTCAGAGTCATAGGACTAGAGCGGGCCTTGGGAAATGGCCTCATCTGATCCTGGGAATTTTAGAGACATAAGGGTTAAACTGTGCAGGACGGAACCATATCTATTCTTTCTTAAAAGACCACCAAACACAGATTCTCCCATTAAAATATTAAGTATTAAATATTAAATATTCTCTCCCAGGTAACATTTCCTGAGGGCCTATTATAAGGCAGGCTAGTCCTTTATTTTTTTAATTACTATTTTGTTTTTATTTTTGAGACAGGGTCTTGTTCTGTTGCTCAGGTTGGAGTTCAGTGCTGCAATCATGCTCACTGCAGCTTTAATTTCCCAGGCTCAAGCACTTCTCCCACCTCAGCCTCCCAAGTAGCTGGGACTACAGGTGCATGCCACCATGCCTGGTGAATTTTTTAAAATTTTTTTGTAGGGTCTTGTTATGTTGCCCAGGCTGGTCTCAAACTCCTGGGCCTGAACTCCTGGGCTCAAGTGATCTTCCCATCACGGCTTCCCAAAGTGTTGGGATTACAGGTGTGAGCCACTGTGCCCCATTCCCCCGACCTTTTGTTTGAAACAGGGTCTCTCACTCTGTTACTCAGGCTGTAGTGCAGGTGGCACGGTCACAGCTCACTGCAGCCTCTACCTCCTGGGCTTAAGTGATCCTCCACCTCAGCTTCCTAAGTAGCTGGGACCACAGGCATGCACCACCATGTCCGGCTAATTTTTAAGATTTCTTTTTTTTTTTTTTTGTAGAGACAAGGTCTCACTGTGTTGTCTAGGCTGGTCTCGAGTTCCCAAGCTCAAGTGATCCTCCCACCTCGGGTTTTCAAAGTGCTAGGATTATGGGCATGAGCCCCTGCACCAAGCCTAGTCCTTGTAAATACTATTCCCATCTGATCTTCACACCATCCTACAGGCCATGTATTATATTTCACTTCCATTTTAAAGTTGAGGAAACTGAGGCTTTGAGAGGTTGAGAAGCATCACACAGGTAAATGGTAGTAAACCACATCTTGTTGCAAAACTTGTGCTCTAAGCCTCTATTATGTCATTCATTTGGGCTTCCTCCATCTGTCTGTCCATTCATTTATCAGCAAATAGTTACTGATTGCTTATAGGAAGCTTAAGGATAATGGCTAAAAAGAAAAATAGAGAATTTTTGTTGTTCAATGACTTTTAATTACTTTTCACCCCAACATCTGTTTCCTGTCTCTGCTCTGAGACTCAGTGCTGACCACACTCAAATGACTAGACAACCTTCAGTCATAATCAAGCATATTTTAAGACTGACATGAAGTCTCCCCGTGAGCTCTTCTTGTTTGAGACCTATAGTTGTTATACAGCTCAGTATCCACACAATAAAATGAGGGACAGGTGGAATAAAGTGCATTTGGGGTCCTGGTTGATTGGGGAATTCTCATTCACCCCCATTCATATTCACAGAACCGAGGTTGATTCAGAACATTTCCTGATATATTTCTGGTTTGACATCTGAAGGGAGGGCAAAGTGTTCTCTCCAGAAAGCTCATGACTATAGATAAACCTTGACAAAGTAGAAAGGACCTGGGTTCCAGTCCTGATATTACCCCCTTAAGGGCTGTGTTTCCTTGGCAAGTGACATGACCTCTCTGAACCTATTTCCTCATTTGTCAAGTTAAGTAGAACACCCATTCTGTCTCATAGGGTTGTGGTAAAAGTGAAATTAGGTTACATAAATAGAAGAGCTCTATAAAGAGCTGTTATCACTATGAACCCATGTGCAAACAAATTCTCTAATGGAAGTTTGAGATAGCTTTGCAGAGAAAATACAACTATAGTCCAGGTATGTAGAAAAATTCGAAGCAATATATTTAATATGTTGATTAAATCTTTAATTATAGTAACATAGAAGATTATTTAATGTTGTGTAACAACCTACCCCAAAATTTACAACAATGATTTATGATTCCTCCCAAGTCTGTGTGTTAACTAGTGGTCCATTGGCTTGTGTCCCCCGGGCTCATGTCTCCAGTGACAGAATACACCTGGAATGGCTGCATGGTCCAAGATGGTCTATCTTACGTGGCTCACGGTTGGCCCTCTCTCTATATGTGGTCGTTCCTCCTCAAGGAGGTCTGGACTTCTTTCCACAATGATCTTAGAGTAGCAGGAGGGCAAGAAGGAAGGCTGCAAGGCCTTTAAAGACCAAGGCTTGGCCGGGCGTGGTGGCTCACGCCTGTAATCCCAGCACTTTGGGAGGCTGAGGTGGATCATGAGGTCAGGAGATCGAGACCATCCTGGCTAACATGGTGAAACCCCATCTCTACTAAAATACAAAAAATTAGCTGGGTATGGTGGCGGGTGCCTATAGTCTCAACTACTTGGGAGACTGAGGCAGGAGAATGGCATGAACCCTGGAGGTGGAGCTTGCAGTGAGCCAATATCACGTCACTGCACTCCAGCCTGGGCGACAGTGTGAGACTCCATCTCAAAAAAAAAACAAAAAACAACAAAAAAAGACCAAGACTCAGGAGTCACATAATGTCTGCCTTCTTTTGGTCAAAGCAAGTGACAAAGCTACCTAAATTCAAAAGGCAGGACAATAGGCTCTTCCTCTTTATGGGAAAGGCCACAAAGTAACATTGCAAAGAAGCATCCAAAATGGGAGAAATTGTGGCCCCATTGGCAAATGATCTACTGTAAGTCCTTTGTGTGTGAGGTGTCATTCTTCGTTTCAAAATCATATATTTTTAAATAATTTCAAACTTACACTAAAGTTGCCAGAACAGTACAGAGAACTATCTCGCGTTTACCCACATTCCCTAATTGTTCATTTTACTTCTTTTCTCCTTTGCCCTCTCTCTGTAAATAAGTACTAATTATCATAAATTGCTTGGGAATTTTTATCTTTTTTTAAAATTATAATTAAATATTAGAGACAGGGAGTCTCACTATATTGCCCAGACTACTCTCAAACTCCTGGCCTCCCAAAGTGCTGGGATTATAGGCGTGAGCCACCACCCTTGGCCTGTTTCTGAATTTTTATTTATTTACTTTTATTTTTTGAGATACAGTCTCACTCTGTTGTCCAGGGAGCAGTCCGGTGGTGTGATCTCAGGTCACTGCAGCCTCCATCTCCCAGGTTCAAGCAATTTTTGTGTCTCAGCCTCCCGATAGCTGGGATTATAGGTGAGCACCACCATGCCTTGCTAATTTTTGTATTTTTAATAGAGACGGGCTTTAACCATGTTGCCCAGACTGGTCTTGAACTCCTGGCCTCAAGTGATCCTCCCGCCTCGTCCTCCCAAAGTGCTGGGATTACATGTGTGAGCCACTGGGCCCAGCCTGTCATGTCTTTTCAAACTTCTTCAATCTGAAACAGTTTGTCATCACCCTTTCCCTGTATTTCATTTCCTTGACGGTTTTAAGCATGCGGGCCTTACATTCTGTAGGCCAACTCTCAACTCAGGTCCATCTGATGTTCGCTTATTCATGGCAGGAACATCACAGAGATGGCACTGTGCTCCTCTCAGTGCTTCACATCAGGAATGGGCTTGTTCTACCATTGGTGATGTTGACCTTAATCATCTAGTCATGTTGGTGACTGTTGGGTTTATCTACCTTAATTTCACCTTTGTAATGGATTAGTATTGGTGGTCAGGAGAGGTATTCCAATATTATGCCAATATCCTGTTCTTTGTCACACTTCCACCAACTAGCTTAGTATTCATCGACAGTTCCCACATGAATCAGTCACCTCCATAGTGGTTGTCCAATGTTGATTCTCTATTTCTGTGAGTTCCTCCATATTTATTGATTGGCATTCTCTTGTAAGGAAGAACTTTTCCTACCCTCTCATTGATTCATTTATTCACACCACCATGAACTCATTTAGTGAATTGTACTTGATTAATATTTATTTTTTGAGATAGGGTCTTACTCTGTTACCCAGGTTGGAGTTCAGTGGCCCTATCCTAGCTCATGGCTGTAGCCTTGAACTCCCGGGCTCAAGTGATCCTCCTATCTCAGCCTCTCAAGGGACTATACGCATGTGCCACTGTTTCTGGCTAATTTTTAAAGTTTTTGTATAGATGGATACTCACTATGTTGCCCACACAGGTCTTGAACTCCTGGCCTCAAGTGATCCTCCTGCTTTGGCATTGGTTGATTGATTGATTGATTGGCTGAGACACGATCCTGCTCTGCTGCCCAGCCTGGAGTGCAGTAGCACAGTCTCAGCTCACTGAAGCCTCGACCTCCTGGGCTCAAGTGATCTGCACCACAGCCTCCTGAGTAGCTGGTACCATAGACGTGTCAAACACAACTGGCTAATTTTTAAATTTTTTGTAGAGACGGGGTTTTGCCATGTTGGCCAGGCTGGTCTTGAACTCCTGCCCTCAAGTTATCCTCCTGCCTTGGCCTCCAAAAGTGCTAGGATTACAGGCATGAGTCACCATACCTAGCCTTCAGCCACTATTTATTTTTGACGTTCAAATTGTTCCTCTTTTGACCATGGGAGTCCCTTCAAGCTGGTTCCTTTTGACAAGTCTTCATCATTCATTGAACACTTCCTTATTTTCTGCCAAGGAAATAATGTTTCAGCCACCCCGACCTCCATCTCTAACAGACACACACACACACACACACACACACACACACACACACACACACTCACACTGACTTAACAAGGATGATTCAATGAACCCCATGTATTATACGCAAACTTTTGTGTGCATTTTTCTGGGAAAGAGTCTAGCCTAGGTATGAACAGATTCTTAGGGAAAATCCCTGACCTCACAACACTTAAGGACCATTGATTAACATCTCAAGGGACTCCTGGACATTCTTTCAGAGCTCTTATTTATCAGGTTAATTATTGGGTAGCCTGGAGGGGCTTTAGCCTTCTTAGTATCTTAATTACCTCCAACGTAAAACAACCTCTAGCTTACAGGAAATGCTCAGTATATGTTAGTTATTAAGATTATTAGGGAAGATTCTCCTTCTCTGTTGCTAGATGCCTCAGGGTCTGAGTCCAGAATATCCTAGTGGAATTTCCAGTTCAGCCGGCTATATAACTAATAAAAATTTTTTAAAAAGGAGAAAAAGGCTAATTCTTTTTGGATCATGTGAGAAGGCAGGTGTTAATTCCTGCAGTGCCCCAGGTGGAAGTTTATTGAGTCTTATGAATTAAGCAGCTCTGGGTTGGGAGATGTCCAACAGCCACCTGGATGGCCTCAGCTGCCTTGCTCCCTCTCTACCACCCACATAGTTGACAGTGGTTAGTTTCTTTCAGGAAAGATGGGAAAATATATGCTGTTCCCAGAACCCTCACACCTGAAGTGATCTTGTCCTCTCCTGAAACCATAGCATGCATTGTTTCATCTTCAGTGAGTGATGAATTGCCTTGTGGAGTTCATTTCACTTCATTGAATATTTCTAAATGCCTTCTCAGGGCAGAACTAGGGCTTGCTTTTTATTTTGTCAATTGTAAGACACAGTCACCCAGCTTCTCAGCAATGTGCTGAGTGAGGCTGGCAAGTTCCTTGGTGTCACTGGACTTCATTTCCTTGTGGGTCCTGGGAAGCTGGATTATGGGCCATCTAGCTTCCTTCAAGCTCAACATTAGGTAACTCTATCATTGTTAGCTCCTGTGTTACCTGACTTTTCATATGTAAATAATGAAGGATTTTTGCTCCTTATTTCAGCTAAATCCGAGTTCCTGTGTCACGACCAGGAAAAATTAAGCATATGGACACATTGAAGGGTGAGGACAGCAGAATTTACTGGGTGAAAAGGAAAACAAAAACCCTCAGCAAAGCGAAAAGGGGTCCCGCCAATAGGCTCCCATCTCACAGACTGAATATCAGGCCATCACACACAAGGTGAAGAGGCCGGGCTGCTCCCCGCTGCACAAGGCACGAATTTCCCCTGGCTCCACCCCGTTCTCCCAGGCAGATCCCCAGTCCATTGCAGGCATGTGCAGACAAGACCCTGGGCAGGTTCTCTCATCTGCACAAAAGCATTTGATGTAAACACTTGTTGGGCAGGTTGGAGATTTTCCAGCGACCTTCCCTCATCTGCCTCCTGCATCTATCATTCCCCCCTCTAACAAAGTCCATCTAACTGCCATTATTATAAGGATAAGGATAAGGACAAAGACTGATCTTAACTGCTTCCTCCTGACAGGGGGTGCTGATTTGGGAAAACAGCAGCCAGATCTCCCTCAGAGGCCTAGCTAAGGCTTGCTGACAAAACAGGCCATCATCTGAGGCTCCGGTTGCATGACTATATGGAGTTTGATTGCCTGAACGCGAGAAGAGACAAACCGGGTTATTAGAAAGCATGTGTCAAAATGAACGGGGTGGTAAGGACAGCTCAAAAATCCCCAAGGCGTTTTACTGATTTGCACAGGGAGAGGGAGGTCAAAA
Source organism: Macaca fascicularis (assembly GCF_037993035.2). NCBI lineage: Eukaryota > Metazoa > Chordata > Mammalia > Primates > Cercopithecidae > Macaca > Macaca fascicularis. Next base: position 114,672,794 of record NC_088385.1, read on the forward strand.
GTCTGACTGGTAAAAAAAAAAATTTTACCCTTTTGCTGACATATCAGGCCTCTGGGTTCCCTTCCCCCAAGCCCAATCCTAAGCCAATTTAAGTTTTGGGAAATTAACTTTTTCTAGTTTGGAGGATGGATCCGAGGAGAGTGTCCCGTAATACAGAGACCGATCAGTGAAGAGAGGACAGAGGAGGAGAAAGGAAAAAAGAAGATTTTTTTTTCCAAAGCAGTCCCAGGGATTCAGGATGCATTCGAGAGGGCTACAGACTGAAGATGAATGTCTACTCATCTAGAAAGAGGGGAGTGAGGCATCCAGGTTCCCTTCTCTTCCTAGTGAATACCTGAGGTACATGAGGGAGAGAAAGTGAGGCACCGCTCTCTTTCTTCCGGTCTCATATCCCCAAGTCCCGGCGACTGCAACAGGGTGCTTGCTGCTCGTGGGTGTCAAAGCAGCTTTCACCCACGTTAACGTAGGGGGTTGGGGTCGGGAATATCCACTCTTATCCAGATATGCACTATTTTCCCTGCTGTTAGGAGCCTTTGACTTCCCTAGACTTCATGTATACCATGGATACTAGCATGACTTTGATCCATGAAATAAGAAGGTTGGTTTAATTGGCAGGAATTAGTCATGCTCACCTGTGCTGTGTCTTTTAACTTATGTTATTATCTGCCTCTGGATCCTTCAGATCCAGTTTTCTTTTCTAGGGCTTTGACACAAAGCTTGGAATTGAGTTTGGGACAAAAATGTGTCTCAGGTGGGGGGTTGTATGGACTCCTTACCTTAAGCCGAATGCTAAAGTGAAGCTGTGGAGTTGAGTCCTCCTTCAACAAGGGAGAGAAAAGGATGGCTTGTTACATGCCCAGATAACTGGTGGCTATAGTTACGCTTGCTAAGATTTTGGTGCATGGGGCTTGGCTTTGGTTAGCTCCCTTGGTCTTACTTTCCCAAAAAGGAAACCTCTGGGTGATGAGAACCCTATTTATTCACATCACCCGGGCAGGATTTGCAGGATAATTGCTCAGAACTAGAATATTTATCCAGATTTTTACGTCACCCATCCCTTTTGTTCCTTCTGAGCTGCAGTTGGAGATTGCTGGTTGGTTCACAGGAATAAGCAGGGTTAGTCTAAAATGTAGGCAAAAACTTAAAAACAACGAATGAGTCTGGAATTTAATGACAAATGTATGTTAAGTTTTGAAATGTAATTTCTCTAGCTCCAGTCCCCATTTTTGTTAAAAACAAATCAGGATAGGACTGAATTGTTTGCAAAATAGATTTTAGTCTTATACTCGGCCTGATTATTTGTATAAAGTACACCAACAATAATTATTTTTATATAGGCCTTAGATTGGTTTTGATGAAACTCAGTTCCACAAGGAATATCAGATAGGACTTTCAAAGCTGGGCCCAGTCGTGGGTTTGTATCCTCAAATACCTGTGAGCTGGGTAAAATCTTTTCTTCTTGAGGTCCCAAGAGCACAGGGTTCCTGCGCCTGTTAGAAAGTGACATTCTTGACTGGGCATAGGTGGCTCATGTCTGTAATCCCAGCACTTTGGGAGTCAGAGGTGGGTGGATCACCTGAGGTCAGGAGTTCAAGACCAGCCTGGCCAACATGGCAAAACCCTGTCTCTATTAAAAATTACAAAAATTAGCCAGGCATGGTGGTGTGTGCCTGTAATCCCAGCTACTCAGGAGGCTGAGGCAGGAGAATCACTTGAACCTGGGAGGTGGAGGTTGCAGTGAGCTGAGATCATGCCACTGCACTCCAGCATGGGTGACAGAGTGAGACTCCATCTCAAAAAAAAAAAAAAGAGAGGAAAGAAAGGAAAAGGAAAGAGAAAGAAAGAAAGAAAGAAAGAAAGAAAGAAAGAAAGAAAGAAAGAAAGAAAGAAAGAAAGGAAGGAAGGGAAGGGAAGGGAAGGGAAGGGAAGGGAAGGGAAGGGAAGGGAAGGGAAGGGAAGGGAAGGGAAGGGAAGGGAAGGGAAGGGAAGGGAAAGGAAAGGAAAGGAAAGAGGGAGGAAGGAAGGAAGGAAGGAAGGAAGGAAAGGGAGAGAAAAGAGAAACAAACAAACATTCTTTACTTACCACAGGCCAGGAACCCTGTATGGGGACTGTGTAGACAAGGAATGAGGTCAATTTTCCCAAGGGGTTTTATTGGCTCTGCAAGTCGAACTTGACTCCTTAAAGGGAAGCATACCCTTCCAGTCAAAGCCTTGGTAAAACAACTCATTTGTCTGTTGCAAAAGAAACTGGATTCTTATTGCACAGATGCAAACAACTATATTGCCATAAGTTAGGAATACTCACAACTAGTTTCTAAAATCTGGAGAAGCCAGGCAGAGAGAGAAAGACAAACATGCTCAAAATTTTGTTCTCAGGAATATACCTTACTCAATTATTAAAGGCCATAAATAGCTCGAAATAAGTTTCCTTGACTCTGAAAAACAAAACAAAGATCAGCAATGTTCCAAGCAAAAGTCAAAAAGATTACTTCAGTTTTCTACTAGTTCAGTCCATTCAGTTAACTCTTATTTTGCTTGATATTTGTGAGCATTTCAGCTCTTCGTGAGTCCTCTATGTTTTTCCTTTATTCCAATGTCATAATCTCCAAAGTTATCAGAAACCTGCATTTGAGAGCACCTGTCAAAGTTCTATAGCTGATTATAAACCATCTTTTGAAGAGAATCAAAACAAGACAATTGTCTGTGAATAACAAAATATCCAGGGTAGTTACAGTCATAAACTTGACTGACAGAGTAATTTGGTTATCTCCGTGGTTTACAATAACTTAACATAGCATCCTTAATTATGCCTGATAGCATATACTCAGACACTAGAATTTAAGAAATCCCATACAATTTTTGGAACAAATATTTATATTATTCCCTAAAATATAACCTGAAGAAGATTAAACATAATTTTGGTAATCCTATGTACCTAAACATGTCAGGTGATCCTGTTTACCTCTCTTCTGGATGCTCCAGGGGCCTGCTGGAGCATTCAATATCCAGGTGTCAGGAAAGATGATTTTGAAACTGAAGCTTGATTTTAGGAAGCCTGTTAAAAATGTTAGAAGTTTAAAACACTTGATGTTATAAAACAGAATTCTAGATTACCGTTATTTATTTTGCCAGAATGATGACTCAGAAATTTTAAAACAGCAAAAACCTTTTATAATGTTTTACGAATTTTTCTAAAGAGCAGATAAGTGCCTTAAGAGTACCTTATTGTGCTTTTATTTCAATGCTCAATTTACAGAAAAATTATATAATACCCTTTTGAATTAATAAATTTGTTCACACATAGGATTTATTTTCTTTCTTTCTTTTCTTCTTTTTTTTTTTTTTTTTTTGAGACAGAGTCTTGCTCTGTTGTCCAGGCTGGAGTGCAATGGTGTGATCTTGGCTCACTGCAACCTCCACTTCCTGGGTTCAAGGGATTCTCATGCGTCAGCCTCTTGAGTAGCTGGGATTACAGGCATGTGCTATCATGCCTGACTAAGTTTTGTATTTGTAGTAGAGACAGGGTTTTGCCATGTTGGCCAGGCTGGTCTCCAACTCCTGAACTCAAGTGATCCGCCCACCTTGGCCTCCCAAAGTGCTGGGATTCCAGGGGTGAGCCACTGTGCCTGGCCCCATACATGGAATTTATTTTGCAAGATTAATTTTTACAATCCTTCCACAACTTGTTTGAACTTTTAGCTTTATCTTATCTAATTCAAAACAATCCTTTAACCCTAGGTAAAAATTTACATTTTTGTTTCAAGTGTCTCACTCTGTCACCCAGGCTGGAGTGCAGTGTACAATCTTGGCTCTCTACAACCTCTGCCTCCCCAGTTCAAGCAATTCTCATGCCTCAGCCTCCCAAGTAGCTGGGACTACAGGCATGCACCACCATGCCCAACTAATTTTTTATATTTTTAGCAGAGATGGGTTTCACCGTGTTGCCCAGGCTGGTCTCGAACTCCTGAGCTCAGGCAATCCACCCGCCTCAGCCTCCCAAAGTGCTAGGATTACAGGTGTGAACCACCATGCCCAGTCAAAAATTTACATTTTACCAATAATCTTTAAGGCGTTGTTGTTGTTGTTGTTGTTGTTGTTGTTGTTGAGATGGAGTTTCACTCTTGTCACCCAGGCTGGAGTGCAATGGTGTGATCTTGGCTCAGTGCAACCTCTGCAGGGAGGAAAAATGAACATCCCCCTCTTCCTTTTTCTTTTTTCTTTTCTTTTTCTTTCTTTTCTTTTCTTTTCTTTCTTTTTTTTTTTTTTTTTGATGGGACACAAAAATCACTGCTAACAAATGCAAATACAAACACATGGGGACTACACAAAATTTTAGAGCTTCTGCATGGGGAAGAGAAACAATGAGCCATAAAAGAAGGCATCCTATAGATTGAAAGAAAGTTTGACAAAATCATATCTGTGAAAGGGGTTGTTATCTAATATGTACAAGAATATACTACCATATAGTAGAATGTACTAGTATAACTGGGAAAGTGAACAAAACCTAATACCCAGTCTAACACTGGGCAAAGAACCAGAAAAGTTGTATCTGAAAAGAAAACTTGAAATTGACTAACAAGTCAAAGACAAGTTTCTCAACTTCACTAATCCTCACACAAATGTGTAAGTGCAAACCACACGCAGACACCTCTCATTCTACTTAGAAAGGCACTTATCAAAAACAACAATAAAACCCATATGTTCACAGGCAATGGCCAATGTAGGTTTGGAGAAAAATAAACTTTTTTTTTTTTTCCGAGATGGAGTCTCGCTCTGTCTCCCAGGCTGGAGTGCAGTGGCACGATCTTGGCTCACTGCAACCTCTGCCTCTGGGTTCAAGTGATTCTCCTGCCTCAGTCTCCTGAGTAGCTGGGACTACAGGCATGTGCCAGCATGCCTGGCTAATTTTTGTATTTTTAGTAGAGATGGGGTTTCACCATGTTGGCCAGGCTGGTCTTGAACTCCTGACCTTAGGTGATCCGCCCACCTTGGCTTCCCAAAGTGCTGGGATTACAGGCATGAGCCACCGCACCCTGCCAAAAGAAACTTTTATACATTATTGATGGGAATGTACATCACTATACACATGATGCAAAGCAGTTGAAGTTACCTCAAAAATTTTAAATTACAACTACCCTTTCATCTAGCAATCTCAACTCTGGTTATGCACTGAAAGCACATGAAATCTGTTATGTTGAAGAGATATTGGCCTTCCTATGGTGACTGAAGCACTATTCACAATAGCAAAGATATGGAATCAACCTACCTGTTCATCCACAGATGAAGCAATACAGAAACCGCAGTACACAATGGAATTCTTGTCAGCCATAGAAATTCCTGAAATCACGTCATCTGCATCAATGTGCAGAAACCTGGGGGACATGACATTAAATGAAATGAGCCAGGTAAAGAAAGAGAAACACTGCATGACCTCATGCATGCGAGAATGAGATCAACTTCATCTCTAAACAACATTATCTCTTAGAAATAGAAAGTTCAACAATGGCCGGGCACAGTGGCTCACACTTGTAATCCCAAAACTTTGGGAGGCCGAGGTGGGCAGATCACTTGAGGTCAGGAGTTCCAGACCAGCCTGGCCAACATAATAAAACCGTGTCTCTACTCAAAATACAAAAACTAGCTGGGCATGGTGGTTGGTGCCTGCAGTTTCAGCTACTCGGGAGGCTGAGGCAGGAGAATTGCTTGAACCCAGGAAGCGGAGGTTGCAGTGAGCCAAGATGGTGCCACTGCACTCCAGCCTGGGTGACAGAGCGAGACTCCATTTCAAAAACCGCCCCCAACCAAAAAAAAAAAAACTTGGTAAATGTAACTAATCACACATACACACAAAATCAAAACCACCACTCATATTCCATCTCACCCTAGATGGACTGGATACTACAAAAAAGTTGAAAAATATTAAAAGACAAAACAATGATGGTGTGGATTTTCCACAAAGGGGGAACTTGTCTCAACAGTTCGTGGAAACATAAACTAGTATACACGTTAAAAAAAACCACTTGGAGGTTTCTCCAAACCTTAAAACAACAACCACCATTTCATTCAGCAATTCTGCTACTAGGTATATATACACAGCACATGAAATCAAGACACAGAAGAGCTTATCTGTGTTCCCAGGTGGAATCCAGCACTATGCAGAATAGCCAAGATAAGAAATCAGCCTACCTGTCCATCTGCAGATGAAGGGATAGAGAAGCTGTCCCACATGCAGACACTGGAATACTCTTCAGCCAGAAAAACACAATGAAATCCCATCATGGGAACCACATGGTTGCACCTGGAGGACATGATGGTAAATGAAATGAGCCAGGCAGAAAGACAAACTGTGCATCCTCTCACTCATGCAGAAGCTGAGAAACTGTATCTCAAAGACCTGGAAAGCACAGCAGTGGTTACCAAAGGTTGGAGAGAAGAGGGGGAATGAAAAGGGTACAAAGTTACACACAGATGAGAGGAAAGAAATCCTGTTCTATTCAACAGCAGGGTAACCAGGGTTAAGAGTATGGTTACATCTTCAAAACAGTTTGAAAGGAAGATACTGAAGCTTCTTGCCACAAAAGAATAAACAATGGTACAAAATAACAGAGACACTAAATACCCTGATTTCATCATTCTGCAATGTAAGGAAAGACCAAAACATCCCACTCTACCCTCTCATTGCATTCCTTTACTATTCGGCAAATTTGTTTAAAGAAATTTAAATATATGATGCTAAAATTCACATGGAACCATGAAACACCCTGAATTTCTTCCAAAGCAATCCTGAGACATCCAGACTATGTCAGATGCATCTCACCCACTGATTTCAAATTTTATAGAAAAGTTAGGGACCTGACTCCACACAGAGCAGTGGAACACGAGAGAGGACCAAGAAGTAAACTCACACACAAAAACCCATCTGATCCTTGACAGAATCCACAACAATAAGCAAGGGGGAAAGGACGCCCTGTTCAATTAGTGGTGGTGGGATAAGCGGCTAGCCATGGGTGGAAGAGAAACACTGGGTCCCTGCCTCTCACCAGACACAAAAAGGAACTCCAGATGGATAAAAGATCTAAATAGAAGATCTCAAACTATTAAAATCCTGCAAGAAAACATACAAAATACCTTTCTTCACATAGGCTTTGGTGAAGAATATACGTGGCTACATCCCCAAAAGCAATGGCAACAAAAATGGACAAGTCAGACCTAATACTGTAAAGAGCTTCCACATAGCAAAAGAAATTAGCAACAGAGTAAACAGACAGCCTAAAGAGGGGGAGAACATGTTCCCAAACTGCATCTGACCAAGGTCTAATTCCAGAATCTTCAAGGACCTTTGCAAATCATTCAGCAAAAACAACAAAAAACCCCATTAATAAATGGGCAAGGGACGTGAACACACACTTCTCAAAAGACAATGTGCAAGCAACCAACAAAGAGGAAAACATGTTGAAACTCACTCATTAAGAGAGAAATGCTAGTCAAAAGCGGGTTGAGATACCATCCTACACCACTCAGAATGGCAATGACTATGCAGACAAAGAACATACCCTGGCGAGGCAGCCAAGGAAAAGAAACACTGATGTGGTCTTGTTGGGGATGCAAACTAGTACAGACACTGTGGAAAGCAGTTTGGAGATTTCTCAAAGAACTTAGAACTACCATGCGACCCAGCAATCCCACTCCTAGGGATGTACCCAAAGGAAAATGCATCCTTCTATCCAAAAGACACAGGCACTTGTATGTTCACAGCAGTGTCATTCACAAGGCCAAATAAATGGAATCAACCAAGGCGCCCATCAACAGTGGATAAGATAAAGATGTGATATGTATACACCATAAAACACTAAACAGCTACAAAAAAAGACAACCACATCTTTGGCAGCTGCAGGCCATTATCCTAAGTGAACTACAGCCAGAACAGACATCCAAATGCCACACGTTCTCACTTGTAAGTGGGAACTGAACTATGAATGTACCTGAACATAAAGAGCTTGCAGCGAACGGAGATCGCCCCACTGCACTCCAGCCTGGACAACAGTGCTAGACTCTATCTCGGAAAAAAAAAAAAAAAGAACTTTGACAAAAATGATATCCATAAGCATAAGACAGATATAGGATGTTTATTTCACACAATGAAAGAAAATCCACTCCCCAAAATTAAAGGCCAAAACAAAAGACCATAAACCATAAAACATTTTTAACTAAAACACAGGTTGAGCCACATGAATCTCTGCTCACCTTTGCAAAGAGTAAGAGAAACAAGCAAAAAACACCTTGGAAGAAAAATCTCTTTGACAACTGAATACTTTTCCTTCCACTGACATATACTTTATTTTATGGGTGACCAAAATCACATGCATCAAGCACTAAAAAGAAACGTGTGGGCTGCATCAAACTTAAAATTTTCTGCACAGCAAAGAAAACTACCTTTCAAATAAAAAAGCATCCTAGATATTAGGTGAAAATTTCAGGCAATAATATAATGTATGAGGGGTTGTGAAATGTGTACATACAGAAAACACTTCAAAGTGCAAAAAAATGCAATCTAATATTTGGCAATAAACCCGAATAGACAATTCTGCAAGGAAGACATAAAATTCAACAACAGGTAAGAGAAAAGGTCCTCAAGGCCCAGAGCGGTGGCTCACACCAGTAATCCTGGCACTTTGGGAGGCCGAGGCAGGTGAATCACCTGAGATCAGGAGTTTCAAGATCAGCTGGCCAATATGGTAAAACTCTGTCTCTACTAAAAATACAAAAATTAGCTGGGCATGATGGCGCATGCCTGTAATCTCAGCTACTCAGGGGGCTGAAGCAGGAGAAAGGTTTGAACCCGGGAGGCTGAGATTGCAGTGAGTCAGATCGCGCCACTGCACTCCAGCCTGGGCAACAAGAGTGAGACTCCGTCTCAAAAAGAAAGGGGCTGAGGACCCAGCCTTGCCAGGGGCAGCTTCTGGTTGCGAGGCATTGGCTGAACCTCTGTCCAGTCCCAGGGGTGGACAAAAGGCCATGGGTCTCCCATCCTGCCGGGTTCTAGGGCCCTAGAGGTTGCAGAACGCTCCCCGTGACCCGACCCCTGAGGTCGGCTCCTTTTCCCTGGGTAGCCCCCAGGACATGCCCCGCCCTCCTCTGGACCTCAGCTTCACCATCCGCAAAAGGAAGCGGCCTGGCTGCAGCTGGGTGGGGGGTCCCTCAAGCTCTGTCCCTCCAGGGTAGGCTGTCTTGGCCCCACTGCAGAGGGGACCCAGAGAACCACGGAAAGCTGGGGGCTGGAGGGGCAGTCCCACAATGGCAGCAGGGCTTCCCTGACCTTGCAGTCGGCATCCGTCCTGTGAGAGCTTAAGGGCCTTGCTGGGGGCTCAGACACACGCGGTGCCTACCAGGGCTGCCTTGGTCACTGGGATCCCCAGAAGGCAGGCAGGGGCCCCGGGGACCACTGCTACCCCCACTCCATCCCCACCCCTTCCGCGAGGGGACCTGCGGACTGAACCCAAACCCACCCCTTCCTGGGGAGAGGGACCCTCATCCGCCTGTGTGACACCCGCGGGAGGGGCTGTGCTGGCCTCTCCCAGGGATCCCTCACCCACAGCTGAGTGTCAACTCCCCCTTTCCCACCCCCAATCTGAGTCGCCGCCCTCATCCCTGCACCTTCCAGGATCAGGCCCTTGACTTACCCCTCACCATCTGCCCAGAGCAGCCCTGAGGGCCAGAAAGGCCCAGATCTCCCTTCTCTCCCTGTCCCATGGAGGCCCAATCAGTACAATGAGACCCAGGTGCCCCTAGAGAAGGGAGCAGGTGGTCAGGGGGACACAGAGAAGAGTCAGGTAGGTGGGGGAGAAGGGCCAAGACACAGAGAGGGACCAGGCACAGGATCTGTGAATGGCCCTCCCTGAGTAGGGACCCCAAGGCCTGGCTGCTGGAGGCCTGGAGCAGAGCAGGGGCCCTCCGCGTCCCACAGGTTTCAGGGCTGAGGCTGATTGGAGCGACACCTGGCTGTGTGTCTGTCATTCACCTTCACTGCTTCATCCCTCCACACGCCCATGGGAAGGTCCTTTGGAGTGCCTGTTGTGTGCTGGGCTCAGTGCTACATACCATGGATGCAAAAATGAATGGGAGAAGCCCCCTCTGCTCACCAAGTTCCATGTGAGTATTCTTAACAGTGAGACCCCGATAATTATGGACAAATTCATACATGAGTGTAAGGAATAGCTTTATTCTGGGAGAAAACCTGGTAGCTTTCATCACCTTTTTTTTTTTTTTTTCTGAGGAGTTTCGTTCTTGTCACCCAGGCTGGAGTGCCGTGGTGCCATCTCGGCTCACTGCAACCTTCACCTCCTGGGTTCAAGTGATTCTCCTGCCTCAGCCTCCCGAGTAGCTGGGATTACAGGCATCCATCAGCACGCCCAGCTAATTTTTGTATTTTTAGTAGAGACGGGATTTCACCATGTTGGACAGGCTGGTCTTGAACTCCTGACCTCAGGATATCCACCTGCCTCGGCCTCCCAAAGTGCTGGGATTACAGGCATGAGCCACCACACCTGGCCTCATCACATTTTCAAAAATGTCCATGGCCCATGAAAGGCTTAGCAACCTTAGACCTAGAGGGCTCTACACCCAGCTGTGTGAGCCTGGGCAGGCTACTGCAACTATTGTGTTCCTGTATGTGAACCACAAGCCCACTCCATGGAGTTATTATAAAGATGACATGGCCTGTAGTGCAGGCCTCACAGGGTGGAAATGAGGCTCAAGGGAAGAAAGGAATTAGAGGGTGCTCCTGCCTGGCTCTTCCTCAGAGGGATGATGGTGAGAACAATGGTGATAGCTACAGAAATCTGAGTCCTCAGGATGATCTATGAGGTAGGTGTGGTTACCATCGCATTTTACAGATGAGAAAACAGTCTCGGGGGCCCAGGCTGCATGCCGGGTGACACACCTAGTGAGTGTGGAACTGAGCCTGAATCTAAAATCAGAGCTGTCTGGGGGCAGTGGGAGCATTGTGCCAGCTGGCTCAAGCCAGTCCCCTGTGGTACAAGGGCAAGGTGGCTGAGGCGTAACTGGGGGAGGAGAGGAGAATCTCACTGTCTTTGTCCCTGACCTGGCAGGTGGGGATCTTTAAGGTGGCCACCCAGGAATGAAACTTCCAGAGAGCCCAGATGAGGGTGCAGAGGCACAAGGCGAGTGAGCCCGTGGCATGGAGGGGCTGCTGGGGTTCAAAGGACAGGGATCCTCCCTCCCAGCTGGAGGCCTCCACACCAACACAGCAGGGGCTTCCTCCCCAGCCCTGCCCTCCTGTGGCCAAAGGCCCTGAAACACCTCCATTCGAGAGACCAGAGCAAGGGCCTGGGAGAGCTGGGCTCAGTGTGGATGTGGTGGATGTGGGAAAGGGTGGGCTGGGGGTCACATTACCTTGTGACTTGTTAAAATCCCACCATAGAGGTAACTAGGGGGTGCTTGGTGGCCCTGGAGGGATTCTGAGATTCTCATGTCCCACAGCTGAGTTTGTCTTTCCCCACCTTGTGAAGCTTGATCTCTCCTTTGTCCCCCTAGGAAGGAAGCCAAGAGCTCACCCTGATGCTCAGTCCCTCAAGCACACCTGAGTAGAGCACACAGAAACCAGGACTAGTCGAAGTAACGGGAGACTGAGTTTTCACATGAACATGGCATTTCCTATTCCTAGCAACATTATCTGAAGATAAATGTTAGATGTCATCAGGGACAGTTGGAGTGATATCCCCCAACTCTGCCTGCAGGCTTCTCCTTCTCAGTTTCCTACCAGACCTGGGTGTTGCATGTGGCCGTGCCAGGGTCTAAGTGCAAAGGAATGAGCCCTGCTCCACTCCCACCGTGTGTGCGTCCATCGAGTCAGTGGCTGGTCATGCTCACACCAGCCCCCGGCAGTGGGACTCTGTGCTGGGGTTCAGCACCTGGTGAGTGCTGAGCCTCACTACCCTCGCTGTGTGGGAGATCTCCAGCTAGGGTGACCGGCGCCAGGCTAACAACAAGGTTGTGTCTGAGTTCTGATGTGGCGGTGGACCTTGTCCATCTGCTATGGATTGGAGCATTTCTTTGGCTTGAGGTGGTCATGTTATTAAACACAATACAGTATCTTCCTGATTCTTCCCTGCTTTGACCAAGTGCTGAAGAATGACCCCAGCACTCGCAGATGTTGACCTACACTGTTCTATGTGGTGCCATACACTTCTCAGAATCTGTGAGCTGACCAGAAGCCTGTGGGCTTTCTACGTGTATTTCACAGTAATGACCATGCCGGTGTCTGTTCCCTGTACCTTTTGCTACCCTGGGTTATGTGACCACTGGGCCCACTTTATGATGATGGGCAATGCTCGGCACGTTTTTAGGCTGTCACAGTTCCAGGTGTACTCACAGATGCTAGAACTCCCTGGTGTGGGAACACCTTATCCCATGCCTGAGTGATGATACCGTTGAGTAACAGAGCATCAACACTGGAACCCATGTCTGGGTTCCTGTTTTCCTCCTCTATTCAGGTGTCAAAATCTGGGTTTATTCTTTTATGCACCATCTCCATCTAAGGAGTAGGAATATTAAACTGACCTTCAGGTACAGCTGTGGTGAGGGAGGAAAGAGGTGATTTATGTGAAGTATATGGCGGTGTTGGTTTTTTTTTTTTTTAATTCGAAAAATGACATGATTGAGGTTTAAGGGTCACTATAGGACAGGAATTCAAGAAAAGTGACACTTGTACTGTGCTGTGCATGTGGGTTCACATTTCCTGGGGGAAACACACACACTGACAAACACATTCACAGTCACTACACATCAACTCACCCCTAGTTGCTTCCCAACCCTCCTGCACACAAACCCACACCATCTAAATGATAGGCTGTTTCCAGGGACTCTAGTGGATGGTCATAGTTCTTTACTGGGACTTCTGTTTCTCACACCACACCTCAGAGCCTCACTCCTATCAGGAAGCTGAAGCCAGGAAGGGTCTCTAGACAAAAGCAGGAGAGAGAGTCCCTGCTTTCTCATCACTTAGATTTGTTGTCAGCAAGGGGGCGCTCTTAGAATATGTCCAGTGTTTTTCTGGCCGTGAACTCCACCTGCAATGGGAGAAAGGAGAACACCCTGTGGATCGGATCATGGCTGTGTCCTGTTTGCACAGGTCTTTTATTCACTTGGTGACATTAGAGAACCAGATGGCAAAAAGTGGCCGAGGTGCTGGCCCCATCGTAAAGCACAGAGGATGCTTGTGGAAAAGGCAATGGGTTTTCATGGAATGTTTTGCAAGTCCCTGTTGACTGGAAAATACAAAATGTTTTCTCAAGAAGAAAAAGTTGCTGCTGAGAAATGTGCTCATTACCAGACAGGTCGTAAGTGATGCTGTCATTTTCGACTCCGTCATCCATCAGTCCTCAGTTGGTCATGGACTCTAACTAAAGGTCACTAAAGGTCACTAGAGTCCATGACCAACTGTGGCCTGATGAACGATGAATATCAAGTGCAAATGATATTCACTTGATATTCCCCCTCACCAAGAAAATTGTATTTGTCATCTATAATGTACACGGTCAGATTTTTTTATTTTACTTTTTTATTTTTATTTTAGACGGGGTCTCGCTGTATCACCCAGACTGGCATGCAGTGATGTAATCTTGGCTCACTGCAACCTCCACCTCCCGGGTTCAAGGGATTTGCCTGCCTCCGCCTCCCAAGTAGCTTGGACTACAGGCATGCACCATCACGCCCAGCTAATTTTTGTATTTTTAGTAGAGATGGAGTTTCACTCTACTGGCCAGTCTGGTCTCAAATTCCTGACCTCAAATGATCTGCCCACCTTGGCCTGTACTGGGATTACAGGCGTGAGCCACTGTGCTCAGCCATGATCAGATTTTCCTATCTTCATTTCATTAATACAGAAAGAAGCCCCTGAAAAAACATTTCTTTTCCAGACAAGGAAATGCAACTTACCGTGATAGGTGGCACCTCCTCCTCTGGATTTATCACCTGCACACTCCTCCTGTAGGTCTAGGAGAACATAGAGTGACAGTTGGTGCATTGGTGCTGTTGAGGAATCCCACAAAAGGAGCCTTGGGGGATATGGACCAGGGCCGGAGTATATGGAGGTCAGTTGTTGACAAGCATGGACTGAGCTGCTGCTGGGCCATTCTCCTTGGTGGTGAAGGAAGGAAAATGAGAGCGTCAGAAAGAAATGAAGACAGAACCATGGCTTTCTAGTGAGGGCGACTTCATCAGCATGAAATAGTCACCTGAAGAACTGGTCTGTAATCTCAGCGTTTTGAGAGACTGAGGCAGGTGGATCATTTGAGGTCAGGAGTTCGAGACCAGCCTGGCCAACATGATGAAACCCCGTCTCTACTAAAAATACAAAAATTAGCTGGGCATGTTGGTGTGCACCTTTAGTCCCAGCTATTCAGGAGGCTGAGGCAGGAGAATGGTGTGAACCTGGGAGGCGGAGGTTGCAGTGAGCCGAGATCGCGCCACTACACTCCAGCCTGGTGACAGAGTAGTACTCCATCTCAAAAAAAAAAAAAAAAAGAAATTGAATAATAATTAACTTTTCAAAACAAAAACAAAAAACACTACGTCCTGATGGTTTCACTGGTAAATTCTACCAAATTCTTAGCAAGAAAAATTGAGTCTTATTATGCAAGCAAGTAATCATAAAATCCTAAGTATTCCTTAGTTTTGTATTTTAAAAATTATGTTTACAAAAATGATACAGGAAGGTTTATAATATCTGTATTCATACTTGCCCAAACTGAAAGCAAATATCTAAACATTTAAGATGTCCTTTACTATTAAAAGTGAACCAGCCAGGCGCGGTGGCTCATGTCTATAATCCCAGCACTTTGGGAGGTCGAAGCGGGCGATCACGAGGTCAGGAGATCAAGACCGTCCTAACTAACACGGTGAAACCCCGTCTATACTAAAAATGCAAAAAAATTAGCCGAGATCGTGCCACTGCACTCCAGCCTGGGTGACAGAACTAGACTCCGTCTCAAAACAAAAAAAAACAACAACAAAAAACAGTGAACCAAGCCTGGGCAACATGGTGAAACCCCATCTCTACCCCCCACCCAAAAAAAAAGAAAAATTAAGTGAGCATGATGGCACATGCCTTAGTCCCAGCTACTCTCGACACTGAGATGGGAGGACCACCTGCCTCAGGGAGCTCAAGGCTGCAGTGAGCCATGATTGCACCACTGCACTCCGGGGTGACTGAGTGAGTCCCTGCTTCCAAAAAAGTGAACCAAACTTTAAGTCGTCAATATATTTTTACTTGTGTAGTTGTACCACTATTAATTGACTTAATACATTTAAATTGGCACACATAAAATAAATGAAGAACATGGTATAGCATTTATTGAGTTATGTCTCTAATATGGGGCACTGAATAAATAAACTGAAATAATTTACCCAAATGAACTTAATGATTGAATTTTCACACCACCTTCATGTTCACCAGGGAGAATTTTTTTCCCAGAGGCAGATTTTTTCACCTACTACTTGAGGTGGCAACTGATCTTTGAAGCCAATGTGGACAACTTCTTGCATCTTCATTTCAAGATGCTAGGAAATGTCTTACAATAAAGACAGCGCTTGACATCTTGCTGGCAGAGGACCACAGAGAAATTAGTAAAAACTTATTCACAGATCAAACTTTTGATCCCGTTTTTCACTGTCTGCTTTTCAATGCCACCTGAAACAGAGTTGGACTCTAGGAAGATCTTACAAGGTTGGTTGCACTTAGAGCCAGACTGACTGTGCAGGCAGATACATTTATTTAGATGAGACAATATAGAAAGGCAGCAGATCTAAGTCACCAAGAATGGCCTGGGTTCAAATCCTACTTAGAATCTGCACGTATCTGGGAGAGTGATACGAACCCATCTGTGCCTCAGTTTCCTATTCTGAAATGTGGAAATATTAGTATGGTCTATGCTATGGCGTATGGCTAAAATGGATGAAATACAGATAAAGCCTTAAGAAGACTCATACTTTGTAAATGTCCAAGAGTGTTCAATCATTCAATGTCTGGAAGAATAATCCAGATACTCAGTAGTGGCTGAATACAGAGAGGGAGCTTGCATGGCTCCTGGGCAGGGGAGGATGGAAAATGACTTCACCCTTTGTGTGGGCATGATGCTTTCCAGCTCATGGAAGAGATCTGTGATTTCTTGTGATCCCTGCATCAGCCCCGAGGGATGCGTAGAGCAGGGGCTACAACTTACATTTTCCAAATCAGCGAGTTAAAATGTGGACATTTTGAGTGACTTTCCCAGAGTTACCATGGTGAGGAGTAATAGATCTGGGAAAAGAATGTAGTTGCTTCCCTGGGTACAGAGACCCCTGAACACCTGAGTCCTCTAGATCATGCCCTGGACTCTGAACTGAGAGCTATTCTCACAAGATTTGTCAAATCCTGCTGCTCCAATATTTCTTTGGGATGGCTGATGCCCTGGAAGAGGTGGCAGGTGGCTTACTGCACTTTACCGACCTGCTCTATTGTCCCTGTGCTGTCACTTTTATTAGTTTTATGGCCCATATGACAAACATTTAAAGTCTCTTAGTTATGATGCATGGTCTGAGATTTTATCTAAATCCACTATTTCCACCCATCAGGTGATTCTCATCTGCTGGCCTGGAGCTGGCATGCCATACGAGAGGACACACAGCGTATAATGGAGCTGCTTACATGCTCCAGTCCTGCGCACACTCATGCATTGCTTCTGCTTTCCCAGCTCTGACAATCCCAATTCTGGCTTCCAAACCAATTCTGTACTTCCCTCTTAGTTCTCAGACTTGCCTGAACTGTTTTACATTTTAATCAATATTTTAGTGACCGTGACTGAGCTGTGACATTTCATATGCCACGGTATATTTTTATCCCTTTAAATATTTCTTAATAGCATTGAACTTTATTTTTCTGACTTTTGGGAACATTTCTGGGCTAGGTGTGCTGGCTCATAGGTATAATCCTAACATTTTTGGAGGGCGAAGCAGGAGGATTGCTTGAGGTCAGAAATTTGAGACTAGCCTGGGCAACATAGTGAGACCTCATCTCTACAAAAAAAGTTTTAATTAGCCAGGTGTGATGATGTGCTCTTCTAGCCCTAGCTACTTGGAAAGCTGAGGTGGGAGGGTCACTTGAGCCTAGGTGTTTGAGGGTGCAGTGAGCTCTGATCATGCCACTGCACTCCGGCCTGAACCTGTCTCTTAAAAATAAAAAGCATTACTGGGTTACAAGTATCTCCATTTTATTTCTTGTTAATCCTGAGGCTTAATTACTGTAATATACTAAAGGAAAGTTAAAAAAAGGTAGTATGCAAAGAAGCCCATATGCACCGTTTTATAAATTCTAGTTTTATATGCCATATAGCTAGAATTTACCTTGATCTACTGAGTCTTATTTTTTCAAACCTTGAAAAACTCAATATATGCTTCTTAGAACCAGCCTTCTGTTATATAACTCAAGTATCAGTCCTATATTACAGCTAACTCAAAATTTTGTGATGATCAAATAAAATGCAAGAGTAGTCTATATACTACATAATGCTCAATACATTACAAAGGGTTGGGGGGATGGTGGTCGGTGCCTTAACCCTTGCATTGTTCAAGGGTCAACTGCACAGTATCTGGGGCCATGACAGCATTGCTGGGTGCCCCTCCCCTCCACACTTCCAGAGCACACATGCAACGTCTCTTATAGACCATGTCAGTGAGCCCCACTGCAGGTCCCAGAAACCCGATTCGAATGGTCTCAGACAAGGGGAGAAGTATTACCTTGAATAACATGGAATCCAGGCGCGGGGTGCTCAGGGCCACCTGAAGCCAGAGGCCCGGTCCCTTTTCTCTTTGCCCTATCTTTGACCTCACATTGACTGGCTTCCCTCATGGAGGCAGACAGCTCTGGCAGAGCAGGGCCTCGCTCTGGCACTCAATGCCATCCAATGAAGGAGGAGGCTGAGACTGGGATCCCAGGGGACATAGAGAGGTCTTCTCTGTGGACCACACAGAGGCCCATTCCTGATGACCAGGACCAGGTCCCAGGCCTAACTGCCTTCCTTGGGGCACTACCAGACGATGGGTGGTGCAGGCCTCAGGCCTAGGACAGCAGCTGACACCATCCCCTCACCCATCCCCTAACCCCCAGACCAGGGACAGTGAAGATTCCTGAGTGAGTACCACCCAAGAACCAAACAAAAATTCCAGCAAGGAGAACATATTCAGCAGAACTCTGGGGAGATGTGGCAGGAAGCAAGTCCAAGGCCTCTGGTGTAAGGGCTTACAGAAACCCAGAGGTCTCCCCATCCACCCTAAGGCCACCTGGGCTGCTCCTTAGGACCAATTGACTGAGGAAGAAGAGATCTGAGCCTGTTTACAGCTGTGTCTGCATGACGTGCTGATGACACCTGAAGGTGGCCAGCTGCAGCACTGCTGCCCCACTCAGGGTGCCCTGAACGACAACAGGGAAGGTCGGCTTTCCTGGGGTAGAAAACTGAGGGGGATATTTCACTGATCTAACTTGGTCTGGGTTGAGAGACTGCAAGAAATACAGACCACAGTGACTCATGAGGAGTTGCTGGAGGTTTGGCTGGATAATCAGGGACTCAGAAAGATCAACGATCAGATTTGAAAATTAAAGGAGCCAGGTACAGTGGCTCATGCCTGTAATCCCAGCACTTTGGGAGGCCGAGACGGGCGGATCACTTGAGACCAGGAGTTCAAGATCAGCCTGGTTAACATGGTGAAACCCTGTCTCTACTACAAATAACAAAAATTAGCTGGGCTTGGTGGTGCATACCTATAATCCCAGCTACTCGGGAGGCTGAGGCAGGAGAATTGCTTGAACCTGGGAGGTGGAGACTGCAGTGAGCTGAGGTCACGCCATTGCACTCCAGCCTCCAGCCTGAGTGACAGAGCAAGACTCTATCTCGGAAAGAAAAAAAAAAAGAGTAAAAGAAAAAGAAAAAGAAAATGACAAGAACGAGTGGGAAGAGGCATAGGGCTGGGCCTCTCAGAATGGACATTATGAGCAGACACTGACATTCCATATGAACGCTCACCACATGGCACGAGAACACTCTCTGCAGAGGAGGTTTCAATAATCAGGTGGACAAAATGACACATTCCATAGATGTCAGTCAACCTTGTGCCCCAGTCATCCCTGTGTTTGCCCAATGGACTCAGGGACAGAGGGCCAGTCATGGTGCCATGCATAGAGGCTGTGCATGAGCTCATCAGCATGGCTGCCATGGCTTAGATGTGGTTTGTCCCCTCCAAAAATCATGCTGAAATCCAATCCCCAATGTGACAATGTTGGGAGGTGAGGCCTGGTGGGAGGCATTTGGGTCATGGGGCCAGATCCCTTGGGAATAGATTAATGTCCTCCATTGGATTGAGTTCTTGCTCTCACGGGAATGGATTTGTTCCCTCAAGAGCAGGTAGTTACAAAAAAAGAGTCTGGCTTCCTCAGTTTTTCTCTCTTGCCTCCTCTCTCTCTCACCATGTTGTCACTTTGCCTGCTCCCCTTCCGTCTTCTGTCATGAGCTTAAGCAGCCTGGGCCGCTGACCAGATGCAGCTACCCACTCTT
Organism: Macaca fascicularis; assembly: GCF_037993035.2. Classification (NCBI taxonomy): domain Eukaryota; kingdom Metazoa; phylum Chordata; class Mammalia; order Primates; family Cercopithecidae; genus Macaca; species Macaca fascicularis. The sequence goes on from NC_088385.1 coordinate 114,692,398, forward strand.
GAACATTCCAGCCACCAGAACTGGGGACCAAATAAACATCTTTTCCTTATAAGTTACTCAGCCTTGGGTATTTTGTTATAACAACAATAAATAAACTAAGACAGAAAATCTCCCTCTTTCCAAGGCTGACTTGGCCACCACTGACACCAAGTACCCAGTCTGCCAGGAGTAGAGACCAACATGAAGTCCCCTATATAGCACTAATGCTGGGACCAGCCAGACTCCTGCTGGCAGATTGATTCCATTGGCCTCTTCTACCATGGAAGGGGCATGAATGCTGGATGTGGATTTTCCATCCCTGCTTGTAGTGCTTCTTCCAGCATCACCATGTCTAAGTTCCTGTGATCCTTAGCCACCACGGTGGCATTTCCCACAGCATTGTGTCTAATCGGGGAACTCATTCCACTGTAAAAGAAGTGCAGCATGAAATTAACTGGTCTCACCATGTACCCATTGCCTGGAAGTGGCTGGCTTAAGTAAAAGTGGAGTGACTTGCTGAAGACTCAGTTATGGCATGAATTGAGAGACAGCACCCTGACATATGGGAGTTCTGTCTTAAGGATGCAGTCTGTGTTTTGAATCAAGACCACGATGTGACACAGTGTTTTAAGGGTGCCTGGGATTTGTTTTTAAACAGGTATGGCAAGACAGGCAGACACAGAAATGACTGGTATAAAGAAAAAAGCTTGTTATACTCACAGATTTCAAGAAAAGGGGACATACTGGGCCACACAGGGCCATACAGGGAGGCACCAGGGTGGTCAGGAGGCAGAAGGCAAGAGTCTCTATTGTGGTTTCCCTTGGGAAGGAACAGGGGAAGCAAAGCAAGCAGGTTTAGGCATGGCTAGTTTGAATAATTTTGGTGGGCTCTGGGGCACAGGGACAGACAACTAGATACCTAGTTGTCTGGTACCTGGAGTTGGAATGATGAGGGCAGGTGGATAGTGGCCCAGAGTGTGAGAGCCCAGTAAAGAAAGTGCTTCAGGCTATGAGCTCTGGATTGGTTGGTTTGCACATGAAAGGCACACTCTTTGCCATCTCTAGGAATTTGCTAACCCTGGGAGGGGTAGTGCCTATAGGGGTGCCCTGCAGTTCCCCCTTCCTGTGGTGGCTGAGGCGGATATGGCTTGGCTTCTGGGGTTAGAATAAGCAGTGACCTCATAGAGCAGTAATTCCCACTGCCCGGCTATAGACCACTGGTCTGCTCCCTGGTTGAAAATTGCCAGAAAGGTCCCCCAACCAAAAGCAGTCACCACCTCACTCCTAGAACAAGAGTTACTCAGCTAGCTTGACCATAGGCACTTGTTCACCATGAGTGCTTCCTCCTGGGTCCTGGAATTTGGCCCTACATCTCAGGGCCTTTCTTTGGTCAACTTCCCTCTCATTCTATGTGTGAGCCTTGTGTCTCAAATCTCAGCAGCCTAAATATCACAACCTATGGTAGAATAGGTGGGAAATGAGGGTGGCCCCTGCAAGAGCAAAGCCCATTACAGTTAGCCCAATTGTTAGAAATGCTCGTTCCCTGGTGCCACAAAGAAATAGCACTGGAACATAAATTTAGTTTTCTCAGCAAGGCAATTTTTACTTCTATTGAAGGGTGCGACTCATGAATAGAGTAATGGCAAGAGCACACCTGGACAGGGAAGGGAAAGGAGTTCTTATTCCTGATGCAGGTAGCCCCTACTGGTGTATATTTCCCCTATTGGCTAGAGTTGGACCACACAGTCTAAGCTAATTCTGATTGGCTATTTTAAAGAGAGCAGGGGTATGAGCCAGAGTGGCAAGGTGAGTAGTTTGGCAGAAAGGACAGTTAGGAACAGGTAACTCAAAGTGACTTAGGTCAGAGCAGGTGACCAGGGGTGACTCAGGTCAAAGCAGGTGACTGGGATGAGTCAGGATGGAGCAGGTGACCAGGGGAACAGATGTGAACTACTGATTGGGACTGGCAGGAAGGTTGTTTACTGAAACTAGAAGCAAGGGGGAGAAGAGAACTAAGAAGTTAAACTTTAAAATGGAGAATCAAAGAATAAAAGAGTTGAACATACAGACATACTGACATACTGATTCTTGGAAGAGAAACTTGGGGTCCACTATATTTAACACTTGGTTGCCAAAACCCCCTTATCACAGCAATAAGCTGCTGACTACCAAACATTCATCTCCTTTTCCATGATATATTCTTTTTTCTTTTTCTTTTGTCTTTTCTGTTTGTTTGTTTGTTGTGAGACAGGGTCTTGCTGTATCACACAGGCTGGACTGCAGAGGTACATTCATAGCTCACTGCAATCTCAAACTCCTGGGCTCGGTGATCCTTCTACCTCAGCCTCCCAAGTAACTGGGACTGCAGGTAGGCAGCACTATGCCCAGCTAATTAATATTCATGTAGAAATGGGGCCTCACTCTGTTGCCTAGGCCAGTGTCAAACTCCTGGCCTCCTCCAGCATTTACCTCCCAAAGCACTTGGATTATAGGCATGAGCCACCATTTCTGGCCTACGTTGTATACTGCCAAAGAAGGCATCTGTTTAGCCTAGGACTCAATTTTCCAGATCCCTAAAAGGGAAATGGGGGAAAGATGATCAATTCAGACTTAAATTCCCTGGCTGACACTTCTACAGATGAGCTCCTGCTGCATCTTCAGGCAACTGCCTCCCCACCTTGGAGCTGATCCTACGGAACTGCTCCAGCCCACCTACCTGCCCCTGGGCAATGACAGACCCTTCTGTGGACCAGCGCCTGCTCACACACTCTGGCAAGCATCTTGGCCACCTGCAGGCTGGAGGTCACAGCAAAGCCGAGGTCTTTTGGAAAAGTCTGAATTTCGGTCTTGCCTGGAGTCTCATTCCCAAGCTCTTAGTTCCTTCGCTGACCAGCTTCCCTCAGCATGAGTAAGTAGCTGCTTTCTGAATCTGCTACTTGTGAATGGCTTAACAGTTTTTTTTTAATCCTTTTTACAAGTTAACTACTCTTTACGGTTTAACAGCTCTGAAATGTTTCCTGCTTAAATTACTGGTGTGGTTCATCTCCTGACACCACCCTAATTGACAAATACCTCAGCATCAAAAGATGGTGTGGGAAAAGGGGTCATCTCTAAACTGTTGCTATAATTGACCTAAAACCCAAACCCAAATGAAAATATCTTCTTCCAAAGATAAGTGGAAGATGGGGAATGGGAGGTACCATCAGGGTGGTTGTTCAGGGTGTGTAGATGCCCTCACTCACCTGTGGCCCTGTGTACACAGATAAAACCTAAAGAGAACTAGGGGTAGAGAGATCACTAATTCAAACATAAATTCCCAGGTATAGATAGAAATCAATTATCACCAGCTAAAGAGAGAAGTCCTCAGCCAAGCTTCCCACTTCTCCACAGTAAATAAGGCTCATAGTTTTGGAGTGATCTTTATCAAGATTTCTTGAGAAAACTGCCTTCTGGTAGGACACAGTCTAGTGTTTTGCATCTGGCTCTCTTGAGGCTTTTGGGCTCAGCCTTTCCACTCCATTCCACGTCGTCTGGGTTTGAATGGATGAAGCCTCCAGGCATTGCATCTTGCAGAATGCAGACAGCCAGCTGCCACAGGGAACAACAGAGGGCCAGCGCTGTGACCAAACCCCAAATGTGGGTCAGCTTCACCCTAATTGGGTTAAAATGGGGATAGATATCAGCCAGTGAGAACACAGGCAGCTTTCTTTGGAATGGCCATTTCAGGGAGGGGCAAAGAGTGGCTGCAGATGGTCTCTCCTCTCCAGTGAGCAACGTGGACTACAAGGTCCACAAGGATTCGTGAGATTTGATCTGAGGATAACTACCTTAGAGAAGCCTGCCCAGCAGGGTATAAAAGAAATCAAGAATTTCTGGTGGACCCAGAAGGTGCGACAGCTTGGGGCCAAATGAAAGTACTCTTGCAAATGCCTCAGGCCTAACTCTAGTTAAAAGTGATCAGACATTGGGAGGCCGAGACGGGCGGATCACGAGGTCAGGAGATGGAGACCATCCTGGCTAACACGGTGAAACCCCATCTCTACTAAAAAATACAAAAAACGAGAATTGTATTTCCTGAGATTTGACAAGATATGTCTTTAGAAACTGCTCTTAGTTAATACATGTTGAATTCAGTGAAAGAAAACAGCATGTCATGCATTATTTGTGTGTCATATCTTGCTTTTAGCATTTAGGGCTCTATATGCATATCTTCCTGAAAGTGCTACTGGGCTTTCAAGTACTATTTTTGAGATTTTACAAAACGTATTTTTAAAACATGATCAACGTCAAAGCATGTTGAGTGCAGTGAAAAACAGCACCTCAAGTAGTTTTTAACACAAAGCTTGCATATACCTACCAGGGCTAGGTATTTGCATTTTCTGTGTGAGCCTACATTGCTCACAGTTATTTCTTCTCATATTTGAAAAGATATATGTTTGAAAACTGCTCTTAGTCAATACACATTAAATGCAGTGAATAAAACAGCACATCATACATTATTTGTGGGCCATATCTTGCTTTTAGCATTCAGGGCTGTAGAAGCCTATCTCCCTGGAAGCACTAACTGGGCTGTGAATTTTTTAAAAATTATTTTTAACTCATGCTAAACGTCTTTTTAAAAAGTGATCAATGTCAAAACATGTTGGATTCAATGAAAGAAAACCACATGATCTAGGTTTTTGGCACAAAGCTTGGATTGATTTATTAGGACTACATACTCACATGTTGTGTGTGAACCTACTCTGCTCAGAATTGTGTTGTCTGAGATTTAACAAGATGTTTCTTTAGAAACTGCTCTTCATTAACACATGTTGAATTTAGTGAAAGAAAAGAGCACGTCATAAATTATTTGTGTGCCATAAATTGCTTTTAGAATTTAGGGCTGTATATGCACATTTTTATGGAAGCACTAACTGGACTCAGAAATGTTTTTTCTGGGCTTGTACAAAATGTGTTTTTGAAAAGTGATCAATGTCAAAACATGCTGAATTCAGTGAAAGAAAACAGCACATCATCTTTGCTTTTGCACAAACCTTGAGTTTACTTTTCAGCTCTGGAAGGTGCATGTTCTGCGTCAGCCTACTGTGGTCAGAATTGAGTTTTCTGAGATTTGACAAGATGTGTCTTTGAAAACTGCTCTTGGTTAGTACATATTGAACTCAGTAAAAAAGCACATCTTACGTTATTTGTGCGCCATATCTTGCTTTTAACATTTAGGGATACATGTATATATCTTCCTGGAAGCACTAACTGGGCATTGATATGTTTTACTTTGAGATTCTACAAAAACTGTTTTTGAAAAGTTATCAACGACAAAACATGTTGAGTTCAGTGAAAAAAACCAGCACATCATCTAGTTTTCTAACATAAATCTTGTGTTCACCTTTTAGGGCTAGATATTCACATTTTCTGTATAAGCCTACTATGGTCATAATCGTGTTTTCTGAGATTTGACAAGATGTCCCTTTAAAAACTGCTCTTAGTTAATAGATGTTGAATTCAGTGAAAAAACAAAGCACATCATACATTATTTGTATGTCATATCTTGCTTTTAGCATTTAGTGGAGTATATGCATGTCTTCCTGGAAGTGCTAACTGGGCTCAAAAATGTTACTTTCTGAGCTTGTAGAAAATGTGTTATTTAAAAGTGATCAATTTCAAAATACCTTGAATTCACTGAAAGAAAACAACACATCATCTAAGTTTTTGGGAGAAAGTTTGCATTTAACTTTTAGGGATAAATACTCTCATGTTCTTTGTGAGTGTACTGTGCTCAGAATTGTGTTTTCTGAGATTTGCCAAGATGTGTCTTCAAAAACTGTTCTTAGTTAATATACTTTGAATTCAGTGAAAGAAAATAGCACGTCATACATTATTTGTGTGCCATATCTTGCTTTTAGCATTTGTGGCTCTATATGCATATCTTCCTGGAAGCACGAACTTGGCTCTGAATATTGTGTTCCTCAGCTTGTACAAAACATATTCTTGAGAAGTAATCAATTGAAAAACATGCTGAGTTTAGTGAAAGAAAACAGCACACCATTTTGTTTTTTAACAAAAAGCTTGTGTTTACCTTGTAGGGCTACGTATTGACATATTTCTGTGTGAGCCTACGATGTTCAGAATTGTGTTTTCTGAGATTTGACAAGATGTGTCTTTGAAAACTGCTCTTAGTTAATGCATGTTGAGTTCAGTGAAAGAAAACAGCACATCATACATTATTTGTGTGCCATATCTTGCTTTTAGCATTTAGGATTGTATATATATATCTTTCTGGAAGCACTAACTGGGCTTTAAAATGTTTTTTTGCCAAGGAGCTTGCACAGAACGTGTTTTTGGAAGGTGATCAATGTCAAAACATGGTGAGTTCAACGAGAAAAACACAGCACATCATCTACATTTTTGGCGCAAAGCTTCATTTACCTTTCAGTGCTAGATACTCACATTTTCTGTGTGGGCCTACTATGCTCAAAATTGTTTTTTCTGAGATTTAAGAAGAGGTGTCTTTGAAAACTGCTATCAGTTTATGCATGTTTAATTTAGTGAAAAAAGACAGCACATCATACATAATTTGTGTGCCATAAATTGCTTTAAGTATTTAGGGCTGTCTACGCATATCTTCCTGGAAGCTCTAACTGGGCTCCCAAATGTTATTTTCTGAGTGTGTGCAAAATGTATTTTTAAAAAGTGATCAATGTCAAAACATGTTAAATTCAGTGAAAGAAAACTGCATATCATCTAGGTTTTTGGCACAAAGCTTGCATGTATTTTTTATGCCTAGATACTCGCATGTTTTGTGTGGGTAAACTGTGCTCATAACTGTGTTTTCTGAGATTTGACAAGTTGTGCCTTTTAAAATTGCTCTTAGTTAATACTTGTTGAGTTCGGAGAAAGAAAACAGCACATCATACATTATCTGTGTGCCATATCTTGCTATTAGCATTTATGGCTGTATATGCATATCTTCCTGGAAGTGCTAACTGGGCTTTAAAATTTGTGTGTGTGTGTGTGCTTGTACAAACCATATTTTTGAAAAGTGATCAACGTCAAAACATGTATCGTTCAGGAAAGAAAACAAGGCAACATCTAGGTTTTTGACACAAAGCTTGCATTTACCTTTTAGGGCTAGACACTCGCATGTTCTGTGTGGGCCTGTTAGGCTCACAATTGACTTTTCTGAGATTAAAGAAGATGTGTCTTTCAAAACTGCTCTTAGTTAATACACGTTGAATTCAATAAAAGAAAATATTATGAGGTCAAGAGATTGAGACCATCCTGGCCAACATGGTGAAACCATGTTGTGTGCCATATCTTGCTTTTAGCATTTAGGGCTCTATATGCATATCTTCCTGGAAGCGCAAACTGGGCTCCAAATTTTTTTTTTTCTGAGCTTCTACAAAACACTTTTCTTTTTTTTCCCAAAAGGGATTAGTGTGAAAACACGTTTACTTCAGTGAAAGAAAACAGCACATCATCTCGGTTTTGGGCCAAACAGTGTGTTTACTTTTTAGGACAAGATACATTAACTGTGTGTGGTTACTATGCTCACAATTGTTTCTTCTGAGATTTGACAGGATGTGTCTTTGAAAACTGCTCTTAGTTAATGCATGTTGAATTCAGTGAAAGAAAACAACACATCATACATTATTTGTATGCCATATCTTGCTTTAAGTATTTAGAGCTGTATGTGTATATCTTCCTGGAAGCACTACCTGGGCTCCAAAATGCTGTTTTTTGACTGTGTACAAAATGTGTTTTTGAAAAATGATCAATGTCAAAACTTGTTGAATTCAGTGAAAGAAAACAGCACATCATCCAGGTTTTTGGCACAAAGCTTAAAATCTCTTGTGTTTATGAAGAAAACTGATGATAATTGTGTTACATATGCATTGCATGTCTTATTCCATGATGTACACTTTGAATCTAGTGTGGACCTAGATAGACTTGCCTCATTTTCCCATGGGAACATTGAGTTTCTTTTTCTTTTGTTTTTGGACAGAGTCTCACTCTGTCACCAGGCGGGAGTGCAGTGGCATGATCTTGGCTCACTGCAAACTCTGCCTCTTGGGTTCAAGTGATTCTCCTGCCTCAGCCTCCCTAGTACCTGTGCGCCACCACACCCAGCTAATTTTTGTATTTTTAGTAGAGACGAGGTTTCACCATGTTGGCCAGGATGGTTTCAATCTCTTGACCTCGTGATCCGCCTGCCTCATCCTCCCAAAGTGCTGGGATTACAGGCGTGAGCCACTGCGTGTGGCCACAATTGAGTTGCTTAACACTATTATCTTTTATAAAAATCTCTGATGTTCATTCAAGGATTCCCAGGTGAATCCAGAATGGAGTGGTGCATTGAGAAAAGAACATCTTTTATTAACTAAAGTGGTTTTCAATTTAAAGTGTATTCATTAAAAGCCTTTCTTATAGCCTAGGTCTCTTGATCACATACACACATTACTGTCATGAATATTTAAACTTAATGTGTTTGCACACAGATTTAGTTAATAAAACAAGTTCATACTGGTGAAGGATCCTAGTGATTAATAAGCAAATCTTTTATGAGAAACAGAGCATGGCACTGAGATTCCTGAATGATTAAAAACATGTAATACTAAACCACGAAAACTTAGCAGAGAAAATAAGACATTATCATTAATTCAGCTCATTCTAGTGAATCACAATTATAAGACTTAGTATGTCTCTGAGGGGAGGTGGATGTGGGACTTCTTTTATGAAAAATAATCTTACAAAAGATATTTTAAATGTTATTATTATTTAAATCGTAAGAGATGAAACATTTATTTTCAGTTATTTCAAGTTGGGATTCTACTAGTTTACCTGTAGAAGTGGTGAGAACAATCTATAAACAGCATGTACAAGAAGAAGAATGAAGACCACTGCTGTGGAGGTAACTTTCTGTAAAGGAAGAGGGATTGTGAAAGTTGGCGGGAAAGGAAAAAGTTACCTAGGTGACTTAGAAATTAAAGACAAGGAATCTTGATGAAACTTACTTCAGATGGCTTTAGTATACTTCCAAATAAAAATACCAAATAAAAATCAAGTAGGGTTTGCCTAAAGGGAGTCCATTAATGCTGCACCTGCTTCAATTTCTTACACCTTTCCACCTCTGTTAACAACCCTACCATCTACCCAGACCACTGGGTAGGAAGCCTGGGGGTCATTTCATATTCTCTCCTATTCCTCACTCACATCAAATCACTCCCTATGTTGTATGTCTGTGAGTCCTCTCCATGCCCATATCTTTCAGGCCTTTTATCACCTCCATCCATGTGGCCATAATGTCCTAAGTGCTTCTCTGGTCCCAGTCTTCCCACATTCACCTGGGCAATGACGATTCTAAGCACAGGTGTGGTCATATGACTTCTCTGCCCCATACATCTCTATAGGCCCCACCCCTTGACCTGCGCAGGTGTATCTTTCCTGCTTCATCTCCTGCTGCTCCAATGACACCGAGCTGTTAGTTTCCTAAACACAGCCAACTGTCTCATGCTTTTAAGTCCCGATCAGATACATCTCAGAATGCACTGCATCTGATTTATCTTTCTGTAAGTCAGTTGTTAGCACAGAGCCAGGAATGTAGTAGCCATTTAATATTTTCAAGAAATAAAAAATAAAATGGATGCATTTCAGAAAAATATGTTTCCTAATCTCTGAAATGGGTGAGTGGATTGTGATGACATTTGAGATGAGTTCTAGATATCCTTGAGTTACATTAATGACTTTCATCGTGTTCCCCTTCTAGACAAGGAAGAGCTACACAAGGTGGGAAGTGAAACTCTATTTTTTTAGAGAGAGAGTTTCATTCTTGTTGCCCAGGTGGGAGTGCAGTGGCTAGATCTCGGCTCACTGCAATGTCTGCTTCCCGGGGTCAAGCAATTCTCCTGCCTCAGCCTCCAGAGTAGCTGGGATTACAAGTACTTGCCACCATGCCTGGCTAATTTTTGTATTTTTAGTAGAGACAGGGATTCGCCATGTTGGCCAGGCTGGTCTTGAACTCCTGACCTCAAGTGATTCATCTGCCTTGGCCTCCCAAAGTACTGGGATTATGGGTGTGAGCCAACGCACCCGGACGGGAAGTGAAACTCTTTATGATGGTGCCCTGTGTGACACAGCTACAGCTCAACTTCCCCAAGCTGTTGGTAACCCAGACCTCTCTGGTGGGGGGCTGGTGGTGCGGGGAGGAACCAGGGGGAGGACCCATGTTCTTGGTTCCTTGAACTCCTGTGACTCACAAACTTTTGATCTCCCTGAGTGGTCCCACAGGAGCTTTGGAGGGATATGTCCTCCTCCATCCTACCATCTTGGGAAGGGCTTTTATGGAAGGACATTTTCTCCTTTTTCTTCCTTTTACTTGAGGTTTTAATCTTGAGGTGGGAGACTCTCTAGCCACAGTCCTGTTTATTTTGTGTCTTCTATACTCTGCAAGGCTGAGATGATCCTGGACCTTCATAAGTCTCAGTAACTGGGTTTCTGCATCATTGCAGCTCCTGTAAGCACAGTTGTGTGGCCCTCTGGTGTTATGGCTGTGGCTGCTGCCTGGGTCAGGACCAGTAGGTGCCCTGACTAAGGGAGTGAGTGTGTTACTACATGCACAGTATATGAATGAGATAGCTAGAATTGTTTCCCAATCGTCATGAGCACAACAGGTGGCCCCATTATCGACCATGGGAAGGCTCCCCATCCTGAACTGACCTTGGTCTCCTTCTCCATGCAGCTCCGTGTCCACTGGGCTTTTCTTGTCCTCTGTCACCAACATGGGTATGTTTATTGTGTCACAAGCTGGCTGATGCTGTGTACCTCTGTTAGCCTCTAAGGAGGTATATCATGTCATCCCAGTAGGCAAACAGATCTTCTCTTGCATATCTGAGGGTAGGGACACAGCTGCAGGTAATAAGAGCATCCAGCAGCGACTTCAAAAGCAGCCAATGTTATAGGTATAAATGGACAACCTTACCAGTTTCAAAGGAAGCATCCAGGTCATCCCCAGACCTCTGTAGACTTGTAGCCAATGTTGTTTCCATCATGTCTTGTCCTCTCTGCCAGCAGCCTGACATCAGCTATTGCTAGCCCATCGTCGCCATTTGCACACTGTTGTGCACATCGATCACTTCTTCTCTTTTCTGATCTAGATAAAGTACCTCCCAAACATTGGTGTGTCCTTGCATGTACTGTAGTCCCCACAGTCAGCTACCGCCATGTGGTACCCTTACAGATGTTGAATATGTCCCTTGCATGGCTGCTATGAGCCATGGAATATGATAATGTCAAGTCCCTTGGACTCCTTGAACTCCTCCATTCTGTCTTCCTGACTCCTCACAAGGCATCCAGTCCTCCGGCCATGAGGTGGCTGTTCATGCTAGCAGTATCCAACAGAGAGAAAGCCCATTAAGGAGAGGAGGAATGGGTTGAACACTAATCACTCTAGCTCAGCTGTATGAGGGAGCTGTAACAGTGGGACGGACATTAGGCTAAAAACCAAGCGACATGTTCAAGTTCTGTCTCATTTCCCAGGGTGTGTAGCTTGCAGGAGCTCAGAATTTCCAGAGCTCATGGTTATGGTGTTGTCAAATGCACAAAACGATCTCCATAATTCTTATCTGCTTTGGGACACTTGCTGATGAGTGATCCAGAATTAGCAGAGGTTGACCAGGTTGTCTTACATGGTGCCTTTCGTGCTGTGAATGTGGAAGCAGACTAGAAGCACATGGACTTTCCATGTGCTCTTCACACTAATGAAGATGCCAAAGTCTGCATAACAATGCACCTACAACTACTTTGGTTTATGGTAGCACTGAGGCCACCTTATCATGCTAAACAGTATTTTGGACCTCTGTAGGCTCGGGCACTTCTAGCCAGGTACTCTAGAAGCTGGAGCTTCCTGTGCAGTGACTAATGATTCCATTGCTGAGGGATAAGCACAGTTCAGTAGGCCAGAGCATCAGCACTGAGGCCATACACCAGGTTTATATTTTGGCTTTTTCACGTAGGAACCTGTGACTGAGACACATTGATCTCTGCACCACAATCTCTTTATCTGTGGAGTGGGGATATTGGGCAAACCTCCAGGTATGACTGAGATGAGTGTTGAAAGAATGAATGTATGTTAAATGGGCAGTGGTGATAGGTGTTTATTGTTTGTACGAAGTTGACACTGACAATTGTGCTGTGTAAGTGAGACATGTATGGGCAAACACACACACTCATCTCCACACGTGCACATATTCAGTTACTCTACTTAGACTCACACGCAGACGTCCCCTGAAACTCAAGCACATAATCCCACACTGCCTGACGGGAACCCAGCTGCTTCCAGGGATGGCAGAACATGGCCATTTTTTTGTATCCAGAATGTGAGTTTCTTTCACTGCCCCTCAAATCCTCTTTCTCACCAAGAAGCTGGAATCAGGCTAGCTCTCCAGACTAAAGCCAGAAAAAAGGCTTGACTTTTCTCATTATCTAGATTTTTTTTTTCCTTAGCAGTTGAGCGATGCTAGAATACAGATCATTGACTGCTTTTGAGGCCACCGGCAATAACAGAAAACTTGTATCACATTCACTGTATCTGTGGCAGAAGGAAATGACTTTGGAAGGACACTCTGTGTAGAATATTATCTCAAGAGCAATCAGCTGTGGAGTAGGAAAATTGGAGGATTGCAGCACCGTGGAAGGCCAGAAGAGAGATGGAAGGAGGCAGGTATCAGTCATGTCAAATGTTATTGCAGGTAAAAGTAAAATAAAATGTGTACAGATTCTACAGCATTGTTGATCTATTGTGTTGAAAAGCACACATTAGGAAAATTGTGTGTTAGTGATCATAGTACACTGTGTTTTCTTTTTCTTTCTGCCTTTTTTTTTTTTTTTTTTTTTTTTTTGGAGTTTCACTCTGTCACCCAGGCTGGAGTGCAATGGCATGATTTCGGCTCATTGCAACATCCACCTTCCAGGTTCAAGTGATTCTCCTGCTTCAGCCTCCCAAGTAGCTGGTATTACAGTTGCTCGCCACCAAGCCCAGCTAATTTTTGTATTTTTAGTAGAGACGGAGTTTTGCCATGTTAGCCAGGCTGGTCCTGAATTCCTGACCTCAAGTGATCCACCTGCCTCAGCCTCCCAAAGTGAGAGAGAGAGAGAGAGAGAGAGAGAGAGAGAGAGAATATAAGGAAATTTCCTCAATCTGATAAAGAGTATCCACTAAGATTCTTCTGCTACAATTAAGCTTAATTCTGAATGACTGAATGATTTCCCCACTAAGATCCGGAACAACACAAGGACACCCGGTCTTATTCAACATCATATCATCAACTTAGCCAGTGGAATAAAGTGAGAAGCAGAAAAGAAAAGGTATAGATTGGAAAGAAAGAAATAAAACCACCTTTAAATTCAGATGACATGACTAAAAATTCTGTAAAATCAATTTTAAAGCTATTAGAATGAATAAGTGAGTTTAACAAGGTTGTAGGAAACAAGGTCAGTATTTTAAAAATTAGTTATATGTCTACACACTGGCAATGAACAGCTGAAAACTGAAATTTGAAAAACATTACTATTTATAGTAGCTCAAAAACATCCCCAGTGCATGGCACAGAGAGGGACAACAGAGAATGCCTGATAAATATTTATTGACTTACTGACTGAGACTAGAGAGGGTTGTAAGGGCCGTGTTGAAGTTCTTGTAGATGATTATAACAAGTTTAGGCTTTTCTCTGAAAGCAATGGGAAGTCAATAACTGTTTTTAAATTGCCGAGTAAAATTGCATCACTTGCTATGATATTGAACATTGTTCTAAGTCCTACAAGCAAGGGCAACTGGGATAACTGTGAGAAGGGTGTTTCAGAATGATTTTATTTAACATAGATTACTATGTACTTGACTTTGTTCTAAGATTTTTATAAATGTTAAACTCGTGTACCATTCAGAACAACTCTAGAGGTAGATTCTGTTATTATCTGCACTTTGAAGAAGAGGAGACTGAGGGTGAGAGAGGACACATTTTGCAGGTCATGCAGCAGGAAGATATGAGGCTGAAAGGAGGAAGTGGCTGGATAGCATCAGCAAGACAGCATAGATCCAATGACCATCTCAGACTTTTCACGAAATCACTAGAGAGAAATCCTGAGGAGTCTGACCACCTGCTTTAAGTGGTTGGAGGAATGATGACTTTTGTTCAACAGTGTCACATAAAGGCAGAGAGAAGGGTATCTGGCACATAGCTGGTATAGAATTAAAGGAAAAGTGAATATATAATTACCATAGTATACCATAGTATCACTATATTTACAGAAGGGACCAATTAACTCTTTTGCTTTATGGCTTCATAGGCACATATTGTGTGCATTAAATTCACCAATTTTCAGTGTTTTGAATTCTTTGAACTTTAGTAAATATATATAGTCATAAAATCCTCATGGCAAGCAGGTTTTAGAGACAAATATCCAAATTTTCTTTGCAGTCAATCCCCACCCCAACTCCAACCACAGGCCATCTGTCATTACAGTTGAGGCTTTCCTAGAATTTCGTGTGAATGAAATTATGAAGCCTGGAGTTTTCTTTCTGTCTGGCAAATTTTATGTAGCATGATGTTGGACATTCATTCATGTTGCTGCAGGTATCAACAATTCAGTCGTTTTTACTGCCAAGTAGCATTCTATTACATGTACATATTACATTTTATTTTTCCATTTATAAGTTATTGGAAATTTAGATGATTCCCACTTTTAGGGCATTTTGAGTAACATGGTTATGGAAATTCATGGACAAAACTTCATGTATAAATATTTCACTTAAGTAGATAACTAGGAGTGGAATTGTTGGGTCATATGTAAGTGTATATTTAACTTTATAAGTAATGGTCAAACTCTTTTCGAAACTGGATAAGGATGAACTACGATCCTTCAGGATGAAATGAAGAAACACTGGATAGTAACTTGAAGCCATATGTAGAAATGAAGAACTCAGGTAAATGTAACTACATGAGTAAATACGAAGCCAGTATTACTGCATGTTCTAATCTGTAATACTTTCTTTTTTTAACTATCTGATTGAAAAGACAAATTCATAGAACAATAATTATAAGACTATGTTAATGGGCACACAATAATAAAGATGCATTTTGTGACAATAACAACATACAGTGGGGACAGAGCTGTATAGGAGCAGGGTTTTTATATGCTATTGAAGGTAAGATGGTTTCAATTCAAACTAACATGTTATAAATTTGGGATGTTAATATGGTAGCCAATAAGAAAACAATTAAAAATATATAGAAAATAAAGTTAGGGGAAAAGATTTACACTAAAAAAGTTAATCAAACACAAAAAAAGTCAAAATTAGAGGAATAAGGAATAAAAATAAAAATAAGACATAAAAAACCAAGTAGTACAATGCCAGATATAAGTCCTTACTTATAAGCAATAGCTTTAAATGTAAATGGATTAAAGTGACCAATTAGAGTACAGAGACTGACAGAATGGTTTAAAATATTATCTAACTATATGCTGTCTACAAGTCTACAAGTCTCACTTTAGATTGAAAGACATGAAAGCATTGAGAGTGAAAGAACAGAAAAAGATATTCCATGCAAATGGTAGCCAAAAGACAGCTGGAGTGGCTATACCAATGCTAGACAAAATGGACCTTATTTTTCTTCCCCCTGCCCCAACTTTCTTAAGGTATAATTTACAAATAAAAATTGTATATAGGTGTGGCTGGAAAGATGGCTGGGTAGAAACAGCTCCAGTCTGCAGCTCCCAGCAAGATCAAGGCAGAAGGCAGGTGATTTCTGCATTTCCAACTTAGGTACCTGGCTAATCTCATTGGGACTGGTTAAACAGTGCATGCAGCCCATAGAGGGCCAGCTGAAGCAGGGTGGGGCATGACCTTAACTGGGAAGTGCAAGGGGTCAGGGAACTCCCTCCCGTAGTGAAGGTAAGCCGTGAGGGACTGTGCCTTGAGAAATGGTGCACTCTGGTTCAGATACTATGCTTTTTCCACGGTCTTCACAACTTGCAGACCAGGAGATTCCCTTGGGTGCCAACACCACCAGGGCCCTGGGTTTCAAGCACAAAACTGGGCGGCTGTTTGGGCAGACACTGAGCAAGATGCAGGCGTTTTTTTTTTTTTTTTTTTTTTTCATGCCCCAGTGGTGCCTGGAATACTAGTGAGACAGAACCGTTCACTCTCCTGGAAAGGGGGCTGAAACCAGGGAGTCAAGTGGTCTAGCTCAGTGGATCCCACCTGCACAGAGCCAAGCAAGCTAAGATCTATTGGTTTGAAATTCTCACTGTCAGCACAGCAGTCTGAAGTCGACCTGGGATGCTTGAGCTTGGTGGGGGGGAGTAGGCAGTTTTCCCCTCACAGTGTAAACAAAGCCACCAGAAAGTTCAAACTGGGTGGAGCCCACTGCAGCTTGGCAGAGCTGCTGTAGCCAGACTTCGTCTCTAGATTTCTCCTCTCTGGGCACAGCATCTCTGAAAGACAGTCAGAAGCCCCAGTCAGGGCCTTATAGATAAAAGTTCCATCTCCCTGGGACAGAGCACCTGGGGGAAAGGAAAAGGGCGGATGTGGGCACAGCTTCAATAGACTTAAACTTTCCTGCCTGCTGGCTCTGAAGAGAGCAGCGGACCTGTTAGCACAGCGCTCTGCTAAGGGACAGACACCTCCCAGCAGGGGTCAATAGACACCACATACAGGAAAGCTCCAGGTGGCATCTGGCAGGTGCCCCTCTGGGATGAAGCTTCCAGAGGAAGGAACAGGCAGCAATCTTTGCTGTTCTGCAGCCACTGCTGGTGGTATCCAGGCAAACAGGGTCTGGAATGGACCTCCAGCAAACTCCAGCAGACCTGCAGCAGAGGGGCCTGACTGTTAGAAGGAAAACTAACAAACAGAAAGGAATGGCATCAACATCAACAAAAAGGACATCCACACAAAAACCCCATCCAAAGGTCACGAACATCAAAGACAAAAGGTAGATAAATCCACAAAGGTGAGGAAGAGCTATCACAAAAAGGCTAAAAATTCCAAAAACCAGAGCACCTCTTCTCCTTCAAAGGATCACAACTCCTTGCCAGCAAGGGAACAAAACTGGACGGAGAATGAGTTTGATGAATTGACAGAAGTAGGCTTCAGAAGGTGGGTAATAAGAAACTACTCTGAGCTAAAGGAGCATGTTCTAACCCAATGCAAGGAAGCTAAGAACCTTGAAAAAGAGTTGCTAACTAGAATAACGAGTTTAGAGAAGAACATAAATAACCTGATGGAAAAACACAGCAAGAGAACTTTGTGAAGAATACACAAGTATCAACAGCTGAACTGATCAAGAGGAAGAAAGGATATCAGAGATTGAAGATCAACTTAATGAAATAAAGCATGAAGACAAGATTAGAGAAAAAAGAATGAAAAGGAATGAACGAAGCCTCCAAGAAATAGGGGACCATGTGAAAAGACAAAAACTATGCTTGATTGGTGTACCTGAAAGTGACAGGGAGAATGGAATCAAGTTGGAAAACACTCTTCAAGATATTATCCAGGAGAACGTCCCCAACCTAGCAAGACAGGCCAACATTCAAATTCAGGAAATACAGAGAAAACCACAAAGATAGTGCTCGAGAAGAGCAACCCCAAGACAAATAATTGTCAGATTCACCAAGGTTGAAATGAAAGAAAAAATGTTGAGGGTAGCCAGAGAGAAAGGTCAGGTTACTCACAAACGGAAGCCCATCAGACTAACAGCAGGTCTCTCTGCAGAAACCCTACAAGCCAGGAGAGAGTGGGGGACAATATTCAACATTCTTAAAGAAAAGAATTTTCAACCCAGAATTTCGTATCCAGCCAAACTAAGCTTCATAAGCGAAGGAGAAATAAAATTCTTTACAGACAAGCAAACGCTGAGAGGTTTTGTCACCACCAACCCTGCCTTACAGTGCTTCCTGAAGGAAGCACTAAATATGGAATGGAAAAACTGGTACTAGCCACTGCAAAAACATACCAAATTGTAAAGTCCATCGACACTATGAAGAAACTGCAACCATTAACAGGCAAAATAACCAGCTAGTATCATAATAACAGGATCAAATTCACATATAACAATATTAACCTTAAATGTAAATGGGCTAAATGCCCCAATTAAAAAACACAGACTGGCAAATTGGATAAAGAGTCAAGACCCATCAGTGTGCTGTATTCAGGAGACCCATCTCATGTGCAAAGACACACATAGGTTCAAAATAAAGGGATGGAAGAATATTTACCAAGCAAATGGAAAGCAAAAAATGATAGGAGTTGCAATCCTAGTCTCTGATAAAACAGCCTTTAAGTCAACAGAGATCAAAAAAGACAAAGGAGGGCATTACATAATGGTAAAGGGATCAATGCAACAAGAAGAGCTAACTATCCTAAATATATATGCACCCAATACAGGAGCAACCACATTCACAAAGCAAATTCTTAGAGACCTACAAAGAGACTTGGACTCTCACGCAATAATAGTGGGAGACTTTAACACCACACTGCCAATATTAGACCACTGAGACAGAAAATTATCAAGGATATTTAGGGATTGAACTCAGCTCTGGAACAAGCAGACCTAATATACATCTACAGAACTCTCCACCCGAAATCAACAGAACATACATTCTTCTCAGCACTACGTCACACTTATTCTAAAACTGATCACATAATTGGAAGTAAAACACTCCTCAGCAAATGCAAAAGAATAAAAATCATAAAAAACAGTCTCTCAGACTGCAGTGCAATCAAATTAGAGCTCAGGATTAAGAAATTCACTCAAAACTGCACAAAACTGAAGAACCTGCTCCTGAATGACTACTGGGTAAATAACAAAATTAAAGTAGAAATAAATAAGTTTTTTGAAACCAATGAGAACAAAGACACATTGTACCAGAATCTCTGGGACATAGCTAAAGCAGTGTTTACAGGGAAATTTATAGCACTAAATGCCCACAGGAGAAAGCAGGAAGTATATAAAATCAACACCCTAACATCACAATTAAAGGAACTAGAGAAGCAAGAGCAAACAAATTCAAAAGCTAGCAGAAGACAAGAAATAACTAAGATCAGAGCAGAACTGAAGGAGAAAGAGACATGAAAAAATTCTTCAAAAAATTAGTGAATCCAGGAGCTGGTTTTTGAAAAGATTAACAAAATATACCACTAGCCAGACTAATAAAAAAGAGAGAAGAATCAAATAGACACAACGAAAATGAAAAGCAGAGATCACCACTGATCCCACAGAAATACAAACTACCATCAGAGAATACTATAGACACCTCTATGCAAATAGACTAGAAAATCTAGAAGAAGTGGATAAATTCCTGGACACATACACCCTCCTAAGACTAAATCAGGAAGAAGTCAAATCCCTGAGTAGACCAGTAATAAGTTCTGAAATTGAGGCAGTAATTAATAGCCTACCAATCAAAAAAGCCCAGGACCAGACAGATTCAAGGCTGAATTCTACTAGAGGTACAAAGAGGAGCTGGCACCATTCCTTCTGAAACTATTCCAAACAATAGAAAAAGAAGGACTCCTCCCTAACTCATTTTATGAGGCCATCATCATCCTGATACCAAAACCTTGCAGAGACACAACAAAAAAAGAAAATCTCAGGCCAACATCCCTGCTGAACATCGATGTGAAAATACTCAATAAAATACTGGAAAACCAAATCCAGCAGCACATCAAAAAGCTTATCCACCATGATCAAGTCGGCTTCATCCCTGGGATTCAAGGCTGGTTCAATATAAGCAAATCGATAAACATAATACATCACATAAACAGAACTGATGACAAAAACCACATGATTATCTCAATAGGTGCAGAAAAGGCCTTTGATAAAATTCAACACCCCATTCATGCTCAAACTCTCAATAAACTAGGTATTGATGGAACATATCTCAAAATAATAAGAGCTATTTATGACAAACCCATAAACGATATCATACTGAAGAGCAAAAGTTGGAAGCATTCCGTTTGAAAACTTGCATAAGACAAGGATGCCCTCTATTAAGCATAGTATTGGAAGTTCTGGCCAGGGCAATCAGGCAAGAGAAAGTAATAAAGGGTATTCAAATAGGAAGAGAGGAAATCAAATTGTCTCTATTTGCAGAGGACATGATTCCTTATTTAGAAAACCCCATTGTCTCAGGCCAAAATCTCCTCAAGCTGATAAGCAATTTCAGCAAAGGCTCAGAATACAAAATTAATGTGCAAAAATCACAAGCATTCCTGTACGCCAATAATAGACAAACAGAGAGCCAAATCATGAGTGAACTCCCATTTACAATTGCTACAAAGAGAATAAAATACCTGGGAATCCAACTTACAAGGGATGTGAAGGACCTCTTCGAGGAGAACTACAAACCACCGCTCCACTGCTCAAGGAAATAAGAAAGGACACAAACAAATGGAAAAACATTCCATGCTTAAGGATAGGAAGAATCAATATTGTGGAAATGGCCATACCAAAGTAATTTATAGATTCAATGCTGTCCCCATTGAGCTACTATTGACTTTCTTCACAGAATTAGAAACAACTACTTTAAATTTCATATGGAACCAGAAAAGAGTCTGCATAGCCAAGACAATCCTAAGCAAAAAGAACAAAGCTGGAGGCATCATGCTATCCGACTTCAAACTATACTACAAGGCTACAGTAACCAAAAAAGCATGGTACTGGTACCAAAACAGAGATATAGACGAATGGAACAGAACAGAGGCCTCAGAAATAACACCACACAACTACAACCATCTGATCTTTGACAAACCTGACAAAAACAAGCAACGGGGAAAGGATTCCCTATTTAATAAATGGTGTTGGAAAAACTGGCTAGCCATATGCAGAAAACTGAAATGGGACCCCTTCCTCATACCTTACACAAAATTTAACTCAAGATGGGTTAATGGCTTAAACATAAGACCTAAAACCATAAAAACCCTAGAAGAAAACCTAGGCAGTACCATTCAGGACATAGGCAAAGGCAAACACTTCATGACTAAAACACCAAAAGCAATGGCAACAAAAGCCAAAATTGACAAACGGGATCTAATTAAACTAAAGAGCTTCTGCATAGCAAAAGAGACTATCATCAGAGTGAACAGAAAACCTACAGAATGGGAGAACGTTTTTGCAATCTATCCATCTGACAAAGGGCTAATACCGATAATCTACAAAGAACTTAAAGAAATGTACAAGAAAAAAACAACCCCATCAAAAAGTGGGTGAAGGATATGAACAGACACTTCTCAAAAGAAGACATTTATGCAGCCAATAAACATGTGAAAAAAAGCTCATCATCACTGCTCATTAGAGAAATGCAAATTAAAACCACAATGAGATACCATGCCAGTTAGAATGGCAATCATTAAAAAGTCAAAAAATAACAGATGCTGGAGAGGATGTGGAGAAATATGAATGCTTTTACACTATTGGTGGGAGCATAAATTCATTCAACCATTGTGGAAGACAGTGTGGTGATTCCTCAAGGATCTAGAACCAGAAATACCATTTGACCCAGCAATCCCATTACTGGGTATATACCCAAAGGATTATAAATCATTCTACTATAAAGACACATGCATACGTATTCCAACACTGTTCACAATAGCTTGGAACCCACCCACACAATAGCTTGGAAACCACAAAAGACTTGGAACCCACCCAAATGCCCATCAGTGATAGACTGGATAAAGAAAATGTGGCACATATACACCATGGAGTACTATGCAGCCATAAAAATGGCTGAGTTCATCCATAAAAAATGGATGAGTTCATGTCCTTTGCAGGGACATGGATGAAGCTGAAAACCATCATTCTCAGCAAACTAACACAGGAACAGAAAACCAAATATCACATGTTCTCACTCATAAGTGAGAGTTGAACAATGAGAACATATGGACACAGGGAAGGGAACATCACACACCAGGGCCTGTTGGGAGGTGGGGGGACAGGGTAGGGATAGCATTAGGAGAAATACCTAATATAGATGATGGGTTGATGGGTGCAACAAACCACCATGGCACTGTATACCTATGTAACAAACCTGTACATTCTGCACATGTATCCCAGAACTTAAAGTAAAATTTAAAAAAATTATATATACATATTTATAGTATATGGCATACTGTTTTGATATACAAATTATAAATACATTAAATATATACATTACATATATATGTGTGTGTATATATACACACACATATATAACTCATCCACATATACACACACACACACACACACACACACACACACCCCTTGTGAAATTATTAAATCAAGCAGGTTGGCATATCCATCACCTTACATACATATCATTATTTTGGTGTGGTGAGAACATTTAAAATCTATTCTCTTAGCAATTTTCAAGTATATAATACATTATTATTAGCAACAGTATAACCTTGCTGTACAATAGATTTCCGGAACTTATTCATCTTGTCTAACTGAAGCTTTGTACCCTTTGACCAACATCTCCCCTTCTCTCCCCTGCCTGCCCCCTGACCCTCACAACCACCGTTCTACTCTCTGCTTCTGTAAGTTCAGTTATTTTAGTGAATATTAAGCCCCAGGACATTACTGCACACGACTGTAGACTTTACAAACACTATACACTTAGGCTGGGCTACACTAAATTTATCAGAAGCTTTTTTTCAATTACAAACTTAGCTTACTGTAACTTTTTTATTGTGTGAACTTTTAATTTTTAATTTTTTTAACTTTTGATTCTTTTGTAATAATACTTAGCTTAAAACACAAGCACATTGTATAGCTGTACAAAAATATTTTCTTTTTTATATCCTTATTCTGTAAGCTTTTTTCCATTTAAATTTTATTTTTAACTTTCAAATTTTTTTCGTTGAAAACTAAGACTCAAACACACACACATTAGCCTAGGCTTACAGAGGGTCAGGGTAATCAATATCACTGTCTCCCAGCTCTACATCTTGTGCCACTGGAAGGTCTTCAAGGGCAATAACATGCATGGAGCCGTCATCTCCTGTGATGATGATGCTTGCTTCTGGAATACCTCCTGAAGGACCTGCCTGAGGATTTTTTACAATTAATTTTAAAACATAAGTAGAAGTAAACCCCAAATAACAATAAATAGTATAGTAAATACATAAACCAGTAATGCAGTAATTTATTATTGAGCATTATGTACAGTACATAATTGCATGAGCTAGACTTTTGCTATGATGGACAGAATAGTACGTTTGTTAACATCAGCATCACCAGAAACATGTGAGTAATGCATTGCACTACAATATTAAGACAGCTATGATGTCACTAGGTGATACAAAATTTTCAGCTCCACTAAAATCTTGTGCATCCGCTGTCATACATAACAGTCCGTCATTGGGCAAAATGTCATAATGTGTCAAATGACTGTGCATCACATTGTCTGTATTCATTCATCCATTAGTGGACACTTTGGTTGATTCTATCTCTCAGCTAGTGTGAATAATGTTGTATTGAACATGGGCATTCAGATATCTCTTTGAAATACTGATTTTATCTTCTTTGGCTATATGCCCAGTAATGGGATTGCTGGATCATGTGATGGTTTTATTTTCAATTTTTTGGGGAAACTTCACATTATTTTCCATAATGGCTGTATTAATTTACATTCCCACCAACAGTGTGCATGGGTTCCCTTTTGCCCACATCCTTGCCAACACTATGTTTCATCTTTTTGATAATGGTCATTTTAATGAGTGTGAGATGATACTGTTGTTTAATTTGCATTTCCCTAGTGACTTGTGATGTTGGGCATTTTTCCATATACCTGTTGATCATTTGTATTAGACAAAACATACTTTAAAGCAAAACTCTTACAATAGAAATAAAGGACATTATATATTAATAAAAGGGCCAATTCATCAATGAGATATAACAATTATAAATATATACACACCAAATAAAGGAGTCCCAAAACATGAGGCAAACAGTGAACAAACTGAAGTAAGAAATTGACAGTTCTACAATAACAGTTGCTGATTTCAATATTCTACCTTCAGTAATGGGTAGAACAGCCAGACAGAAGGTCAATAAGGAAATAGAGGACTCGAACAACATTAAAAACCAGCTAGACCTAACAGACCTCTCTAGAACGTGCCACCCAACAACTTCAGAATACACATTTTTTCCAGTGCACATGGAATATTTTCCAGAATGAGGCATGTTAGGCTACAAAAGAAGTTTCAACAAATTAATAAAGATCAAAATTATATGAATTATATTCTCCAAACACAATGAAAGGAGGTAGAAATCGATACCAGAAGCAAAACTGGTTAATTAAAAAAGCATGCAGACAGTAAACAACACACTCTTAAACCAACAATGGGTCAAAGAAAGAAATTACAGGGGAATAAGTCATTCTGGGAACGAATGAAAATGAAAACATAAAATACCAAAAGATATGGAAAGCTTATGGAACGACTGTGAGTATGCTCCACAGAGGGAGTATAGGTGTCATGAGCATGCAGGATGGGAGAGAAAGTGTGTATGCATTTCCATAGACGCTGTGCGTGACTCCACATTTCTCCGTTGAGAGAATGCACTAGAATACATGTGTCTCAGTAGGTGGGGAAAAGGGCCAAGAGAAGGGCGTCCGCAGGCTCATTTGTGATAAAAGAGTGTGTGTATGTTGGCCGCGGGGCAGAGCATGGATGAGAGAGACTGAGATGAGGTATGAGAGTGTGTGTGAGAGAGACTAGAGGAGAGACTGTAAAAGTGTATACAAGAGCCTGTGACAAAGGGTGTGTGTGTGTGGGGGTGTGTGTGTGTGTGTGTGTGTGTGTGAAAAAGAGTGGGTGTGTCTCTTTAAGGGAGAAAAGGCTAGAGACAAAGGAAATGTGTTTTTGAGAAAGTGAATTCCTTTATTTAATAGTTGTGTGTGTCACAGAGAAAGAGGTCTCCCATGGGAAGGGTCCCAGCCATGTCCCATCAAATCTAAACTGCTCTTGCCCTGTCCCCAAACCTCAGCCCCCAGGGCTCCATCTGGCCCCATCCACATATCTGGCTGTACCATAGACCTCAAAGTTAGGAAAAGGTCTTTTCGGCTTCCTTCAATCCCTAGCTCCCTAGAGCTATGCTGCACCATTTGGTAAGAACTAGTGGCATGTAGTTTCTTAAATTAAAATGAATTAGGATTACAAATTCAGTTCTTAATTATGCTAAGAGAACTAGGACAGATGCAGAAAGAAAAAAAATATTGCATGATCTCACATGTGAAATCTAAACCTACAAAAGTCAGTTATACAGAAATAGAGAATAAAACAGTGCTGACAGGGCAGGAGGTGGGGAGAGGGAATGGGGAGATGTAGGTCAGAGGATACAAAGCAGCAGCTATGGATGATGAACAAGTCTAGAGATCTAATGCACAGCAAGAGCACTACAGGGAATACAAGACCAACAAGTCTAGAGATCTAACGCACAACAGGAGTACTAGAGGGAATATGGCTGCACTGCATTTGAGATGCCTGCTAAATCTTAGCTGCTCTTGCCACAACACCCCACCCCACCAATGAAAAGGTGGTAACTGTAAGATGACAGATACTTTAACTTGATTCACTATAGTAACTATTTCACTATATGTATCCCATAACATAATTTAAATACACACGATAGCATTTATTTAAAAAACTTCAGCTCCTCCTCTGCACTATCCACATTTCAAGTGCTGAACCGAGATGTGTAGCTAGTTACAACAATTTGTGTGGCACAGAGAATGTGTTTCCGTATTTCTCAACATTAGATTGGATACCATGTCAGAGACCTTTACTTCTCTATAAAAAAAAAAAAATTAAAATTAAAATCCCTGACGCTCTCCACCCCACCCCATATATACTCCACTTCAGCAGAAGAGCTCCAGAGACCTTCAGCCTCAGAGCCAGGGCTGGAATACTGTTGGCTGGGGGGATTTTCTGACTTTAGCTCCTCTGGACAAAGATGCTCAATTCATAAACACACACACACACACACACACACACACACGCACGCACCCCTCCCCTCCATTCCAGACATGGTCCAGAGCTGTCCACGCAGAGTCTGATGACGCAAAGCTCAGGAGATGTTTTCTATTAAAACAGCGAATGAAAGAAAGAATGGAAAAAATAGGGTAATTACACGTACGAATGCATTCACCTTGAAATCATCATCCATTTGTGGTGGGGTGATTGATTGCCAGCGAGGTAGGCATCTTGGGGCCCCATCTTTTAACGTGTAATAGGGAAAACATGCCATTACTTGCCAGATCCTATTGAGAGCAACTGTGGTCAGAACCCTCCAGAAAGAGGAAGAGGAGATGCAGGGTCCTTGGTGCAGTAACATGCTTCTTAGGTACTAAGAGAAAAGAAAGAAGCAGCTGAGGAAATGGTACGGTTTCTAGGCCCTTACTGACGTGGTGACTGTTCTCTGGCTACTTACCTTGTCTCTTTCTGTTTCAATCACCTCTTAAAGGCCCCACATCTCAACACTGCCACACTGGAGATCGAGGCCAGCACGTGAAATGTGGGGGACACATCCGTACAATCAGGACACAGTGTTCATTTCAGCGACAAGTATGCAAAATAAACATAGTAATTTCAGTTTTTGTTTGAAAGATAAAGAATGATCTCTTTTTCTTCCTTTTGCTTTCGCAGAGGAAGGCATTGCAACAAAAAAGAAGCCTTAAAAGAAAATCCATGGCTGGGTGTAGTAGCTCACGCCTGTAATCCTGCTGTAAAGCAGATCACGAGATCAGGAGATCAAGACCATCCTGGCCAACATGGTGAAACCCCGTCTCTACTAAAAATACAAAAATTAGCTGGTTGTGGTGGCACGTGCCTGTAGTCCTAGCTGCTTGAGAGGCTAAGGCAGAAGAAGTGCTTGAACCCGGGAGGCGGAGGCTGCAGTGAGCTGAGATCGCGCCACTGCACTCCAGCCTGGGCGACAGAGCGAGACTCTGTCTCAAGAAAAAAAAAAAAAAATCCATTACAAAGGGAGGAATAAAACTAAAGTGTCACCTACACTTAAAGCAGTGAGAAAACTGCTGCATGAAACAAGACAAAACAACAAAAAACCTTAACAAAATTAGAGTAAAATCTTCAAGATGCAAGATGCTTTCATGTCCTGGGCCATGGGGTCTTCCCACATGGCCTTAAGTACTTTTGGAAGAGTGATCTCTAAAAACTGAATAAAAACAAGAAGAAGTGGTCATTAGGAAACAAAGGCAGCAGTGCAGTTTCTCAGTAGGGGGCACCTTGGAAACCCACGGGGAGTGTGTGCTTGTCACAGGGATTGGGGCCACTGTTGGCATTGAGATGCTGTAGGTGGCAGGCACAAGAAGTCCTGAAAAGTGTGAGGAGTTCCAGGGATCAGCAAATTTCTTCTTCTTCTTCTTTTTATTTTCTTTTTTTTAAATTTGAGACAGGGTCTCACTCTTTTGCCCAGGCCAGAGTGCAGTGGTGCAAACACAGCTCACTGTAGCCTCAACTGCCAGGGCTCCAGTGATCCTCCCGAGTAGCTGGGACCACAGACGCCTGGCTACTTTCAAAAATTTTTTGTAGTGACAAGGTTTTGTCATGTTGCCCAGGCTGGCCTCAAACTCCTGGGCTCAAGTGATCCTCCCACCTTGGTCTCCCAAAGTGCTGGGATTCCAGGCGTGAGCCCCCAGACAGTAAATATTTTATGCTTGTGGACAATATTGTAAGTTCTCTGTCACAACCATCTTAATGTTGTCACTGTGGCGTAGGACAGCCCTAAGAAACACACCAACAAAACTTCATTTACCAAAACGGGCAGCCTATCAATGAGTCGTATTTGCAGACCCCTGAGTTCGGGCATTCTGTGATGCTCTGGGTCGGCTCCGCTTCAGCGTGGTAAGAGGCACGCGACAAAAACTGGCACGAAAGGAGCTGTTGGAACCAAGGGGCAGGAAACGACTGCCCTAGAGGATCAGCTAGAAGATGGACGGGCATTCTGGGAAGAGAGCAGACAAATTCTGGAGGAAATAAAGGATTTTCGTTTTAAGGGGATGAGAGGCAAGGGAAGAAGCTGAGAGGGTCTGTGGGTCTGAAATGTGGTCTCTAGGTGGGAAAATGTGTGAGATAAAATGCAAGACTGAAAGCAGGAGGCGAGGGTCCGCTGCACCAATGTGCACAGTTGCACAGGCCGCGGGGGCATCTGTGGCTGTGGGTGGAGAGAAAATGCTGGCGCACACATCTGAGAGGGGAGGTATGGGTGGGAGTGGGAGGGTATGTAAGACAGCGTGGGTGGCAGGTGAGGTGCTCATATGTGCAACTGTGCGTTCTGCGAGTGAGAAGGTCTCGGACAGAGGAACTGCGTTCAGTGCTCAGGGGCTAGAGTCCCCACGCAAGAGCCTGGGGTGCCAACCAGAAACACCCACACCCAGGCAGGGCCCTGCGACCTCTGGCGCCATCTGCTGGTTGACAGACGCTACTACCTGAGAAAGGTCCCTTCAGTCCCCTCATTGATCAGCTGTAGACCCTAAACGGAGCCACTACCCAGGAGCCCCTCCCGCCAACCCACGTCAGCAGAAAAGCCCTGTGGGCGGGCGTGTGTCCACTTCTGCTCCTCTGGACAAAGATGCCCAGGTCGGAAACACACACCTGACCCTCCCACCATTCCGATACAGCCCCACCTGCACAGCTCAGAGCACCACCATTGACCCTCTCTGCGGCCCTCGGGACATATTTGCTATTGAAAGAACAAAATAAAGTATATTTATCAGGATTAAATAAGCAAGTCATTAATGAAGGAATTCATTCATTTAACATTCAGTTATGGAGGGCTCACTGCAAACCAGGTTCTCAGTATTTTGAGGGCCTAGGAGGAGGAAACTCTCTTTAAATGTCAGCTTTTACTGAGAAATATTGCGGATAGAATATGTTGGAAAAAAAAGAAATGTAGAGATTCTGGGTTTGGTGTTACTGTGTTTATCTGATACTGTAAAGAAAGAAAGATGCAGAAGAAATAGAGTTTTATTTCAGATCCTATGCATGTGGTGTGCTGCTGTTCTAGGTGGTTTACTTAGATTGTCTCCATTTTGATGAATGAGGAAATTGAGGAGAGAACTAACACCCTCTGTTTTTTTGTTGTTGTTGTTTGTTTTTCGTTTTTGTTTTTTGGATGGAGTCTCGCTCTATCGCCCAGGCTGGAGTGCAGTGGCACAATGTTGGCTCACTGCAGTCCCCACCTCCCAGGTTCAAGCAATTCTCCTGTCTCAGCCTCCTAAGTAGTTGGGACTACAGGTGTGCGCCGCCATGCCCGGCTAATTTTTTGGTTTTTTTAGTAGAGATGCCTGTAATCCCAGCTTCTTGGGAGGCTGAGGCATGAGAATTGCTTGAACTGGGAGACAGAGGTTACAGTGAGCTGAGATGGTGCCACTGCACTCCAGCATCTGGGTGATACAGCGAGACTTTGTTTTTTAAAAAAAAAAAAAAAGGTTATTTAAAAGTTGAAAATGAAGCTGTGCTTCTAAAAATTAAGTGGGCATTAATCACTTACATTAAAATTAACCTAGTAGCCTCTTCCATGATATCTGTAGATTCATTATTCCTTTTGCTCAAGATCTCAGTCTCTCCGAGTCATCTGATCCCCGAGGAATCATATTTAAAGAGGACCAGAACTAGGCCTCCCTTTAAAAAAGTATGTAGAAAGAGAAAAGTTATTTAATCCATGATAAAATGTGAGATGGGAAAAATAGCAAGATGACATTAGAACAATTTGAATTTTGAAAGAAAACTACAAATATCTCAGTAGGGGATTTTTATACATAGAAGGGGATTAAAAAGAAAAGACTCAAGGCTGGTTCAAGGGAAAGAAAGGTACCATTTACTTCAATGTGAATGATTCTACTTGAAAACATAAGCAGCAGAGAAAACGTTCCCTGTTCTTCGACTCTGGCTTGTATCCTAACACTATGAAGTGCCTAATACCCAGATTTCAATGGTAATTTTTCACAATTTAAATTATTCCTGTGATTTATCAAAAATTTTTAGAATAAAATTTGAACAAATGGAAGTAAATAAAAACTCCCTAAAATAGTCTGATGTATATGAATTTATAGAACTTTGTAAAATTGCAAATGCAATCACACTGATAATCTATTTTAGTATTCTAAGCAAAGCTTGATGTGTATAATATATATCGGCAAAACCATTGCTACTAACAAACGCTGGAAAAATCCCTAAAATAGGCTTGTGATATTAGTAGGTTGGGTCTAACCTAAAGTGACGGCAATTTAATCTTATCTTCTTTTTCAAGGTAAATATTATCAGGATGAAGGGTTTCACTAAGAATATTGTGGACTGCAGATTTATCACCAATAAAAACCTCATTCCCTGCTATAATTAAATAAACACCTGATTAGGTTAAAGGGGGTGGCAGGGTGTGACCATGGAGGATTAGAGGGAGTGTCAGGGTGTCATCATGGAGGGTGGGGCAATCTTGCCAATAAAAGGCCCTCCTATGCCGCTTCCCCACCATACCTGAGCTCCTGGTGGAAGACGATGGAGTACAAAGGAGCTTTCAGCAGAAGAGGTGAGTCCACACCTGTGTGCTTTGTTTTTCCTTCTCAGATGTCTAGAATTGGGGTTATAACATAGGGGGATGAATGAAAGAAGTTAGTAATTAATGCATTCAACAAAGGCTGTCTGAGTGCTGCCTCGGAGTTGAAATCAGTCACCCTGGATCCCCTCACTCTAGGAGTGGTGGCAGTCAGTTTGGTATTCAGTCCCAAGGCTGCAGGAAGGATGCAGTTCTTATTCTCATTAATGAATCTCTTGCTTGGGCTCCCCTCGGAGGAGACGAAATGACCCAAGCTCGCTGCTCCTCACATGGGTGCTGCTGGCACAGCCTCAACTGCTGCAGGCTCATCTGCTGGCACAGCTGCTGGGTCACCAGGAGAATCGACTCTTCCTCCACCTCAGCTCAGAGCACAGGGACGATTTGGGACGTGTCTTTCCCAATAGAACTTCAAATCTCTGAAGACAAGGGCATGTGCTGGAGTGTTGGTACTCACGGCCTTGATCTAGGGACTACAAAGCTGGAACACAGTAACTCTATGCATGGAAAGTTGTCACTTGTTACACACTAAGAGGCTGTCAGTTCATGAAAATTCACTTCCATGTGTATTTTTGTTTTCCCTGACAGTGACCACGGATGAACTCTTAAAAGAAGCAACCAGATGTCCCATCTGCACAGCTTACTTAGAAAAGCCAATGTCCTTGGAGTGTGAATGCGTCTTCTGCCTCAGCTGCACCAATTCACTGCAGCAAGAGCCCCACGGGGAAGGTGTCTTGTGTCCCTTCTGCCTGGTGGCTTCTCAGAAAAACAACATCAGGCTCAATCGGCAGCTGGGGAGTCTGGTTTCCCACATTAAGGAACTGGAGCCCAAGCTGAAAAAGATTCTGAAGATGAACCCAAGAATGCGGAAGTGCCAAGGTAAGGAGTCTGTATACCCTGCCCCTTCCTACTACCAAAAGAGGAAAAAGTACTGTTGCAATTGGCTCTCCGGACCGTATGGGAATTAGCTGATGTCTGGCACCTGAAACTGAAATGTTCCTCTGGCATCAGTGATTCTCAGCCCTGACAACACGTAGAAACACCTGGTTTTATTTTTTGCTCTCCAACAAAAAATACCCGTGTCTATGTCATGGCTTAGACAAGGGATTCTCAAAACTTAAAAGAAATGTGTACACATTTATGAGATACACGTGCAATTTGGTTACATTTCCACTGATACTGTAAGAGATCCCTTTTCTTCACATCCTCACTGGCATTTGTTTTATTTTGTGCTTTTGATAATAGCCACTTTAACCAGGTGAAATGATATCTTATTGTGGTTTTTATTTGCATTTATCTGAGTGTTGTTGAGAATTTTTTAATACTCCTATTGGACATTCATATGCCTTCTCTCAAGAGATGTCTTGAAATTCTTTGCCCGCTTTTTTTTTGTTTTTGTTTTTGTTTTTGAGACGGAGTCTCGCTCTGTCGCCCAAGCTGGAGTGCAGGGGCCGGATCTCAGCTCACTGCAAGCTCCGCCTTCCGGGTCTACGCCATTCTCCTGCCTCAGCCTCCGGAGTAGCTGGGACTACAGGCGCCCGCCACCTCGCCCGGCTAGTTTTTTGTATTTTGTAGTAGAGACCGGGTTTCACCGTGTTAGCCAGGCTGGTCTGGATCTCCTGACCTCGTGATCCGCCCGTCTCGGCCTCCCAAAGTGCTGGGATTACAGGCTTGAGCCACCGCGCCCGGCCCTCTTTGCCCGCTTTTTAATGAGAATGTTTGATTTTCTGCTGCTGTTTGAGTCTGTTGTATATTATTCATATTAATTTTGTCAGATGAATAGTTTACAAATCTTTTGTCTCATTCTACAGGTCTTTTGAAATAACCCCATTTGACCAAAAAAAAAAAAAAAAAAAAAAAAAGACAATATTTTAAAAAACCCAGAAAGCCTATGTGACTACATATTCAAATTTTGGGAGTTCCAGGGACAGGCAAAGGCATAGAAACCTATTTAACAAAATAATAGCTGATACCTTATTTTAATGTACAAAATCTACATTGGTGGTCACATCTGTCTTTAGGCTTGAAGGATAACAGGTTCTGTAGATTTACTTTTTCCAGAATGGTCTAGACAATAAATTTTCCTAGACCAGATCCCACCCCTTCCTTTCTTCCTCTTCCATTAAAGTTGGTGACTTCACTTTTCAACTACATACGCAATGCTGTAAAGTGCTCATTCTAATAACTTTTAAATACCTTTATCTCATCTCTTAAATTTAAGCCCATTAACACTGTCTTGCTTAAGGCCCCAACTCCCCCATAGGATGAAGAGCATCCTTGCGTCTAGGTCCTTATCTTCCTCTTGGCCTTAGATTCTCCTAACATCCAGGCATGGGACCTCTGTCATCCATTATCAGCTGCAGAGATATCCCATCTCCTGTCAAAACCGTGAACAAAAGTCACTGGTTACAAATATGGAGAACAAAAGCCTGGATTCATGCCCTAGACACTATTTAAATTGGACTAATAAAATGTGAAAAAAGAAACATATCATTTAATATAGCAAACTTGCATTGTCTTTATTATCACTCATTTTTCACTCATCAGTATAGTAGAAAGAGGGTTGTGGTGTCTGTCTTGAGGTCTCCAAGCAGAAGAAATACATGACATAAACACACACACAGCGTAATGTAGAATAAGAACTTCTACTATAAGTAAGAGCCAGGTATTACAACGAGTATATCTGTGAGAATTTCAACTACTCAGGGAAGTTGCCTCGAGAAAAGTTCTGACTTCAGGAAAAAAAGCAGAATGGCAGAAACCAAAGTCGATGAGATATTTGGGACTTGGCAGTAGAGGAGTGAAATGGGCTTGGCTTCTGTGCATTTGCTCAGCTGCTTGTTTTTCTTTTCACAGTGGAGGTGACCTTGGATGTTGACACAGCTCACAACCTCCTCCTCATTTCTGAAGACCTCAGGAGCGTCCGATGTGGGAGGATCCATCAGAATCGGCCAAACAGTGCTGAGAGATTCAACTTGGCGGGTGCTGTCCTGGGCTCCCCTGGTTTCACCTCTGGCCGCCACTACTGGGAGGTGGACCTAGGAACAAGCACAGAATGGAATCTGGGAGTCTGCAGAGAATCTGCTAGCCGCAAAGGGAACATCCAAATGACCACAGAGCATGGATTCTGGATTGTGAGTTTGAGGGCTGAGGGCTTCCACTTTGCTAACACAAGCCCTCCAACACCCCTCTGGGTGAACCCCAATTTACAGCGAATGGGGATTTTTATGGATAGAGGCATGGGAGACATCTCCTTTTACCACCTTGGAGATGGATCCCACATCTATACATTCACGAAAGTTTTTCCTGAGGAGCCACTGCGCCCATATTTTGCTCCTTCCACCCTCCCAGATCAGGGTGTCCTGAGTGTCTGTCCTGTGATAAACCCAGGCACTGCCCATCCTCTAGTCCATCCTGGGGAGGGCAAATAAACCCCCACTGCATAGAAACAGGTTCGGGAAATTAAATTATTTGGTGGGTAGACCTAGGAAGTTTCTGTTGGGTATATATATTTTACAAAATCATGGCACAAAAATATAGACCATTCCATGATGTAGTTAACTTCATAGATTCATTAGGATAAAAGCTGAGTTTTAAATATTGATTATTGTCACCATCAAACGTGTGAGTTTTGTGTTTATATTTTGTTTCCTAATGATATGTATTGTATTCTTAAATTCCAAATGCTTTACCTTTTATTTCTGTAAGTTCAGCTTGATGTATTACGGAGTTTATAAGTTAAATAAATATTTGGCTGTAACCAAATGGATTATGTGAGTTTCTAAATAATAAGGGTGCAATACTTTTTATTCCTAGAGCAATGTGTGTGGGGGTGGGGTGGGGGGGTGGGTAGGGGTGTGTGTGTGTGTGTGTGTATTTGAACAAGACAAATGTGGATAAATACCTGTGTCCTATCCAGCACTGAATGACTTTCCACCGCCACAGCTCCGTGGAGCTAACATTGTCTTGGACGTGAGCTTGTCTACATTAACAATGGTGAATTCCCCCACTGTAGAATGTACTGTTTTGTCTCCAGTGCACTCCTGGTAATACCTGACTCTCTCAGCCGATCCTTCCTCCTTCCATTTCCCCTGTGGGGTCCTCTGTGCTGTGCTCCTCTGGCTGGCACAGCTCTGGTCACTGTGGAGATGCGTGCTGGGGGCCAGGCAGTCATGCTCTTATCACAAGTCAGTTCCCTGCAGGAGGGATCTACTGAAACTAGTGCTGGTTTTTTCAAGTGTTCTTTGCATATTAAATCATTGGCAACTTTTACATACTTTAAAATTTTTTTTTTAAGAGCCTTATTCTGTCACCCAGGCTGGAGTGCAGTGGTGTGATCTCAGCTAACTGCAGCCTTGACCTCCCCAGGTGCAGGCGATCCTCCTACCTCAGCCTCCCTGTAGCCCCAGCTGGCACTACAGGTGTGCACCACCATGCCCGGCTAATTTCTCCTCCCCCCCTTTTTTTTTTAAATAGAAACGGGGTTTCACCGTGTTCCCCACACTGGTCTCAAACTCCTGGGTTCAAGCAATCTGCCCACCTTGGCCTCCCCAAATGTTGGGATTACAGATGTGAGCCACTGCTCCCGGCCTTGTATCCCATTTTTAAGAATCGTTGAAGACGGTCAAGGGTCTGGCTTGTCAGCATTGTGAACTGATTCAGAAAAGGCCCTGCCTCCCCGCCACGTGAATGTGCTGGGGATATATGCAATATACCTTGATTGAAAAGTACACTTGCAGCAAAGTCAGGAAGATTCTAGGATACATATACCTATCCTGACCGGCATAGGTAAGTTTCCCAGACTCTGAATTCATGTGGTTTCAGAGAAACTAGTGGAGGAAAAGGTAGGAGCAGGAGGAAAAGGAAGAAGCCAAGAAAAAGTGAAATTTTAGGTAAAAACCCAAGTTTTTAAAATAAAATAAATAAATAAATAAATAAATAATTTTTAGAGACAGGGTCTCACTATGTTGCCCAGGCTGGGCTGGAACTCCTAGTGTAAAGCTATTCTCCCACCTCAGCCTCCCCAGTAGTTGGGGTTAAAAGTGCCAGCTACCACATCCTGCCTCAAATATTCTTTAATTTCTTTTGAGACATCTTTGACCCATGTGTTACTAAATCTCTAAACATTTTCAGAGAAGAGTGTCGTTTAATATTTTTGAAATTTTCTGTCTTTCTGCTATAGACGGCTATTCTGATCTATTGTGATCTGAAAGCATCCTTTGTATGATTTATATTATTTTCTTGTGTTTTATGGCCCAGAATATGGTCTATATTGAATATTCCTTGAGGGCAGACCAGGCACCGGGCCTCAATCTCGGGTGCCATCTGCTGGTTGTTAGAACAAACTGCCCGAGAAAGGCTCCCTCAAATCCCCTCATTGCTGGGTTCCCCACATGGTAAACTGAATGAACACCAAGGAGCTCCTCTTGCTCCATGCACTCCAGCAGAAAAGCCCTGCGGGTGGGCATTTGTCAGCTTCTCCTCTGGACAAAGATGCCCAGGTCAGAAACACATCCCTGAGACCCTCCCAGCATCTAGATAGCAGCCCAGGCTGTGACATCTCACCCTCAGGCCAGATCCAAGCAGTGAAATATATAATCTAATCTCTTCCCCAACCCACCCCCTTGAGTCCCGATTTTCCTTCTCCCATTCTCAACTCTTCCACCCCTGAATGATCTAAAACCATAAGGAAATCTTTTTTGAATATATATATATATATATATATATATATATATATATATATAAATAAATAAAGAGGGCCATCTCATTTCATGTAGGTTGTAATATAAGGAAAATAGTAAGATTGTAAAAATATATTTTACTTTTGATATGGTTATTAACAAAGAGAAATGAAAAAATAACGCCAGGAACTTGAATAGCCCACTGATTATCTGGGAACATTATTTCTGTTTGTTTTTAAATCAAACTTCTAAACACAGATCTTAATCCCAGCACTTTGGGAGGCCAAGGCGGGTGGATCACAAGGTCAGGAGTTCAAGACCAGCCTGGCCAACATGGTGAAACCCCGTCTCTACTAAAAATACAAAAATTAGCCAGGTGTGGTGCCGGGTGCCTGTAGTCCCAGCTACTTAGGAGGCTGAGGGAGGAGAATCGCTTGAACCTGGGAGGTGGAGGTTTCAGTGAGCCAAGATCGCGCCATTGCACTCCAGCCTGGGTGACAGAGTGAGACTCCGTCTCAAAAAAAAAAAAAAAAAAAAAAAAAAAATCATGAAGAAAAAGCCCATTTGAAGAAATCATTTTGGTCTAATGAGGGTGATTTTAGGAAAGACTTATGATTAGGTTGAATTAATTTCCTTGATCTAAAATAAATATGAAGGCTGGGCATGGTGGCTCATGCCTGTAATCCCAGTACTTTGGGAGGTCCAGGTGAGAGGATCACTTGAGGTCAGGAGTTGGAGACCAGCTTGGGCAGTATAGTGAGACCTCCGTCTCTAATTAACTAACTAATTAATTAATTAATTATGAGGTGGTTTTACTTTGTGAGTAAAAAGTACTGAAAACTAGCTCCATTCATTGCATAAGGGCTAATAGTGGTGCCAAATATTTGGCTTTGAAAGTTTTCGGGTCGAATTCTAAATTTTGTCATATGCAAACATGATATTCAAAAGCTAATCCAGAAGAAGGGGTATGTCTATATTAATCAAAATACAACCACTTGCAGGATAAATTGCTGTCCTTTGCATGTGGTGCTTCTCTATATCTCCATATCTTCAGTAAAAAACTCATTGATTCCAGATTTAAATCAATATCTGACTGAGTGGGTAAAGTGGGAGAGAGGACTTTCTATGTAAAAGCCCCGTATAGGTGGGTCCCATTCCATATCTCAGCTCCCTTCAGAAGCAGCTGGAGCAAGAGAAGCATCTTGTGGAAGTGAGTTCAATGTTATTCCTTTCTCACTTCTCAGCTTTCTACAAAAGGCAAATATAAGACAGCAACATCCAGGGAATGAAGTAATTAATGCTGCAAGTATGGTCTGAGGCCAACTCCATGCCAGCACAGTGGGAACACTTAGGGACACGGGATCCCCTGCCCAGTAGCTGAAGGCAGGACTAGATTCTCAATACACAGGCTGGGGGGTCTGACAGATTATTTCAATCAAATCATAGCTTGGGCTACTCTAGGAGATGATAACTTGAGCTTCCCTCATTGACTTAACCCTTCAGCTGCTGCTGTGGGTCTGTGCCCAGCCTGGTGGGATCAGATGAAGAGTTGGAGGGGCTCTGAGTCTAGGCTAGGGATGTCTCAGACAAAATAATGTAATTCATATGTAGCTATGTATTTCCTGATAGCCAAGTTAAAAAATGTAACAAGAAACAAGATAAATTAATTTTAATATCCAAAGGATTATCATTTTAACATGTAAATCAATTTTCACCTTATTAATGAGACATTTTTCTGATCACGTCTTCAAAATCTGGGGCATATTTCACACTCAAAGCATGTCTCACTGTAGATAAGCCTCATTGCAGGTGACAAGAGCCACATGTGGTTGTCAGCTCCTGTATTAGTCCAGTTCCATTCCCTTTCATAATCTCAACTCCAAGCCAAGTGACAGATCACACCCTTTATTTCAACTAGAATTTCAAATTCAGAAGACCAGGGCCATTCACATATATTCGTATACATACGAGAGAGAGAGTCCTTAGCCCTTGCCTTGTGCTAGGGATGGTATATAATATCTCTATGAATGCGAAGATGAAATAGCCCCAGTTCTTTCATCTCCTGGATCTCCATTACTATTATGTATGTTTCACTCCGGCAGCAGCAGCAAAGGCTGCACACTTTCAAGAAGCAAGCAGATGTCCTATCCGTCTTGTAATGTGGCTACATCTTCTGCCTCCATTGCTTCAACTTACTGAAGACAGAATCTCAAAAGGAGAGTTTATTGTGCACTTTCTGCTAGTTTCTCAAAAGAATTAGATCAAGACAAATCAACACCTGGCGAAGCTGATTTCCAAGATCAAGGAACTGGAACCCAGCTGAAAGCTATTCTATGCCTGACCTCAAGGATGCCGAAGTTCCAAGGTTAGGTAAATGGAGCCCGCCCCACGAAGGCCCCAGAAAAGCCAACAGTGAAAAATGCTCTCCATTAAATATAGGAGTCAGCTGAATTTTGGCACCTAATGTTCTTACGCTCTTTAAGCAACACTAGTTCTCTTTCCTGAGTAAGGATTAGAACCACCTGGATTTTTCGAAGAAAGTTTAATGTTTAAGTGATGCCCTGTACCTGTGCTGTCCAACATGATAGCCACTGTAACCACTAACAACTTGAAATGTGGCTAGAGCCACATATGGAAAGAGAATATTTTTGATCAAGTTAAATACAAAAATTATTAAAATTATTCACCTGTTTCTTTTTATGTTTGATAATGTGGCTACTAGAAACTTTAATATTATACACGTGGTTGGCATTATGTTTCTATTGGGAACACTATGCTGGATCATGGCTTTTCAAACTTTTATGCATCAGATTCCTGGGGGACTTGTTAAAATGCTAATTCTGATTCTGCAGCTCTAGGCTGGCCCGCAAATCTACATTTCTCTCCCAGGTGCCCAGATGATGCTGTTGCAGCTGGTTCCCAGCCACACACTGAATAGCAAGGGCCTGGTATCAGCTGCATCTGAGCTTCTTTCTGGCTGTGAGGCTCATTACCCTGCAATGTTTAGAAGCATTCTGGTGATTTTTAATAACCCACAATGAGTCTTGGCAACCATTATGATGAATGAATTTATTCCAGGGCTAATGCCCCCAAGCAAACAGTGATAAAAGTGCATGTGGTTATTGATCCTATAGATGTAGATTTGGTTGTTCTGGCCCCGAGCACTACATCATGTGCTAACCACATGTAGCAGGCACTAAAGGAAATAATGCCCGATTCAATATCACAACTTAACTCTGAGTAATTTTTGTGACCCAATATGGTGGAATGTATATATTTAAAGTGAATTATCAGAACTCAGCTGCCTGTGTAATGTGCTAAAGTCAGCATGCCAGCCTATACCTACCAGATTCCTGCACACAGACTCATTCGAATGTGCAAAGTCTTCAGGCATCTCTCTCTGTTCCTAGTGTCTATTACAATGTGTCATAGAATTAATGGTGGCTGCTTTGGGTTTGAATGCAATAGATGCACTGCCCACTTGCTGAGAGGTTGATTTTTTTCTTCCACAGTAGATATGACCTTGGATGTTGACACAGCTGATGAGATCCTTGTCATTTCTGATGACCTGCAGAGTGTCCAATGTGAGCATATGGAACAGAAGCTGAAAGAGCATGCTGAGATTGACCTTCAGAGTTTGGGCTCCTCTCAGTTCACTTCCAGTTGCCATTATTAGGAAGAAGATTTGGGAACAAGCACAGAATCAGACCTAAGAGCTTGCAAAGAATCTCTTCACCAGCGACGAGAGATCAAACTGTCTACAGAACTTGAATTTTGGACACTGAGTTTGAGAAGGCAACGTGCTTCTCAGCCAGCACTCTGCTTCTGACTGCACCGTGGGTGGATCCCTGGTTACACAAAGAAGGGATTTTGCTGGATACTGGCGTTGCAAACAGTATTTGTTGTTACCTTAGTGATGGATCCCGTATCTTTTTTTTTGAGACGGAGTCTGGCGCTGTTGCCCAGGCTGGAGTGCAATGGTGTGATCTCAGCTCACTGCAACCTCTGCCTCCCAAGTTCAAGCAATTCTCCTGCCTCAGCCTCCCAAGTAGCTGGGACTACAGGCATGTGCTACCACACCTGGCT
Organism: Macaca fascicularis; assembly: GCF_037993035.2. NCBI lineage: Eukaryota > Metazoa > Chordata > Mammalia > Primates > Cercopithecidae > Macaca > Macaca fascicularis. The sequence goes on from NC_088385.1 coordinate 114,732,737, forward strand.
AGTTTTTTTTTTTTTTTTTAGTAGAGACGGGGTCTTGATCTCCCAACCTCGTGATCCACCCCCCTCTTGGCCTCCCAAAGTGCTGGGGTTGCAGGTGTGAGCCACTGTGCCTGGCGATGGATCTCATATCTTTACATCAACCACTGTCTCTGCTTCCCAGCCACTGTGCCCATTCTTTTCTTCTCCAAATCCAAATAATGGTGAGCAATGCTCCTTGAGTATCTTATCCTGTTTGTGAATCTGAGCATCTCACTCCACCAGCATAACCCAGGATAGACCAATAAAACCAGGCAAACAAATAGCTTTCATCGAAAAGTACCTTGTACTCATATCTACAACCTTTTCTCTTAGCATGCATGTTCTACAATGTAATCACAGATAAATTACAGGCCATTTTATTAATCATGAGCAGAAATAAATTAATTAGAAAATAAGTGACATTAAATATATCATAGTCATCCTCTTTTGGTCTTACGTTTCTATTTCTGTTTCTACAACTGTGTCCTAAACTCCCAGATCAATTTCTAAATGTTTTATTTCTGTAAGATCAACTTAGTGTGTTATGGAAGTTATGAATTAAATAAATATTTGGATGTGACAGAATGGATTTTGTGATTTTCTACATTGCAGAGAAACAATACCTCTTACTTACAGTGAAAGTGCCTGAGTGTTTAAACATAGAGAAAATTGATAAATACTAGCATATCCCAAATTGAAAAGATAACTTTTCACTACCACGGCATAGGATATCTAACATTTTCTTGCACATGTGCTCATCTAGGTGAATGATACTTCGCTTTCCACAGTGAAAGTCCCTGACAACTACTATTCTACTTTGTCTCTGTGAATTTGACCACTCTAGGTACCTCACAGGAGTGAAATACAGTATTTTTCCTTTTGTGACTGCCTTATTTTACTTAGCATAATGTCTTAAAGGTTCATCCATGTTATAGCATATGACAGAATTTATTTCCTTATTGAGGCTGATTAATATTACATTGTATGTATATGTCACATTTTATTGTCTATTCATAGCTGATGGACAATTGGTTAGCTTTCCTTTTTTTTTTTTTTTTTTGGCTGTTGTGAATAATACTGCTATGAATGTGAGTGTACAAATAAATACCTATTTGAGTCCTTGTTTTCAATTCTTTTGGAGATATATCCAGATGTAGAATTGCTGAATCATATGATAATTCCATTTTTAATTTTTTGAGGACCCACTATACTGCTTTAAACAGAAGCTTAACAAATTTACATTTCCACCAGCAATACACAGGGTTCCAATTTCTCCACACCCCCCCAACATTTGCTAATTTTTTCTTCCTTTTTTTTAAAGTAGCTATCTTAATGGGTATGAAGTGATATCTTAATGGGTATGAAGTGATACCTCGGTGTGATTTTCACTTGTATTTCTCTAATTAGTGATGTTGAGCACTAATCTAGTTAGTTGAGCATTCATCTAGGTGAATGATATTTCAGGATGGATTTTTCTATTTCCTCAAAAATTATCATTGAAATTAAAATAGAGATTGCATTGAATCTATAGATCATTTTGGGTACTACCTACGTCTTAACAATATGAAAGCTTCCACTCCACTAACATAGCTGTCTTTCCATTTACTTGTATTGTCTTTAATTTCTTTCAGCAACATTTTGTAGTTATTAGCATACAAGTCTATTGCCTCATTAGTCAAGTTTATTCCTAAGTATTTTATTCTTTTTGATACTGTTGTCAATGGAAATGTGTTTTTAATTTCCTTTTTAGATTTTTCATTGTTGGGAAATAAAAACACAGTGGACTTTTATGTGTTGATTTTGTATATAGCAATTTTACTGAATTCATTATTAGTTCTAACAGGGTTTTTTGGTCTATGGATTCTTTAGAGTTTTCTACACCTAAGATTGTGATACCTACAAACAAATAATTTTACTTTTTCCTTTCCAGTTTGGATGGCTTTTATATCTTTTACTTGCCTAATTGACCTCACTAGGACTTCCAGTACTATGTTAAATAGAAGTGGTGAAAGCTGGCATCTTGTCTTGTTCCTGATCTTAGAGGAAACACTTTTAGTCTTTCACTATTAAGTATGATGCGGGCTGTGGATTTTTAAATATAAATCTTTTATCACTTTTCAGCCTTTTGGCTAAGATCAAGTGAATATATGGCTTTTATTGCATTAATTCATATGATAACTTTTTCCTTCTTTCTGTTAATGTGGTATATTATAATGATTGATCTAAATATGTTGAACCATTTTTGCATTCCAGGAATAAACCCCAATTGGTCTTAGAGTATGATCTTGTTAACATGCGACAGGATATTCTGTTTACTAGTGTTTTGTTAATAATCTCTTCATCAATATTCTTAAGAGATATTGGTGTATAGTTTCCTCTTCTTGTAGGGTCTCTGTCTGGTTTTCATAGCAGGGTAATGATGGCTTTATAAAATGAGTTAGGAAGTGTTCCCTTCTCTTCAACTATTTTTGGAAGAGTTTAAGGGTTGGCATCAATTCTTAAATGTTTGGTAAAATTCATCACTCTACCTTTCTGGTCCAGGACTTTTTTTATTGGGAGATTTTTTTTTAAAATTTGTTCAATATTCTTACTAGTTATAAGTATATTCAGATTTTCTGTTTCTTTCTTTCTTTCTTTCTTTCTTTTTCTTTTTTTTTTTTTTTGACGGGGTCTTGCTCTGTAGCCTAGGCTGGAGTGCAGTGGCATGATCTTGGCTCACTGCAACATCCACCTCCTGGGTTCATGCCATTCTCCTGCCTCAGCCTCCCGAGTAGCTGGGACTACAGGCGCCTGTCACCACGCCCGGCTAATTTTTTGTATTTTTAGTAGAGATGGAGTTTCACTGTGCTAGCCAGGAAGGTCTTGATCTCCTGACCTTGGGATCTGCCCACCTCAGCCTCCCAAAGTGCTGGATTACAGGCGTGAGCCACCGCACCCAGCCCAGATTTTCTGTTTTTTGATGATTACGTCTTACTGAGTTTTGTATTTCTAGAAATTTTTCCATTTCATCTAATTTATCCAATTTCTTGGCATACAGTTGTTCATGGTCTCTCCTATAATCCTTTTTCATTTCTGTAAAATCAGCAGTAACGTCCCCAATTTCATTTCTGACTTTAGTAATTTGAGCTTTCTCTCTTTTTTTTATTAGTCATTCTAGCAAAAAGCTTGTCAATTTTGTCAATTTTTCAAATAACCAACTCTTGGTTTTGTTGATTTTATTTTCTTTCTTTCTTTCTTTCTTTCTTTCTTTCTTTCTTTCTTTCTTTCTTTCTTTCTTTCTTTCTTTCTTTCTTTCTTTCTTCTTTCTTTTTCTTTCTTTTCTTTTCTTTTCTTTTCCAGGGTCTCACTCTGTCACACAGGCTGGAGTGCAGTGCTGTGATCTCAGCTCACTGCAGCCTTGACCTTCCAGGCTCAAGAAACCCTTCCACCTCAGTCTCCTGAGTAGCTGGGACTACAGGTGTGTGCCACCATGTCTGGCTAATTTTTGTATTTTTTTTTTTTCTGTAGAAAATGAGTTTCACCATGTTGCCCAGGCTGGGCTCGAACTCCTCGACTCAAGCAGTCCACCCACCTCAGCCTTCCAAAGTTCCGCGATTATAGGTATGAGCCATTGTGCCCAACCAGATTTCTCTAATACTTTTCTATTCTCTATTTTATCTCTGTTTTAAATTTTAATGTTTTATTCCCTCTGCTAGCTCTGGTTTTAGTTTGTTAATTTTTTAGTTCCTTAACGTATACAGTTGGGTTATTGATTGGAAATCTTTTTTATTTTATAATGTAAGCATTTATAGCTATAAACTTCTTTCTTAGCACTGCTTTTGCTGGATTCCATACATCTGGTATGTTGTGATTTTGTTTTCATTTGTCTCAAGAGATTTTCTAATTTTTTCCCTTCCTCCTCCCCCTTCCCTTCCCTTCCCTTCCCTTCCCTTCCCTTCCCTTCCCTTCCCTTCCCTTCCCTTCCCTCCCCTCCCCTCCCCTCCCCTCCCCTCCCCTCCCCTTCTTTCTTTCTTTCTCTCTCTCTCTCTCTCTTTCTTTCTTTCTTTCTTTCTTTCTTTCTTTCTTTCTTTCTTTCTTTCTTTCTTTCTTTCTTTCTTTCTTTCTCTCTTTCTTTCTCTCTTTCTTACTCTCTCTCAATGGAGTCTTACTCTGTCACCAGGCTGTAGTGCAGTGGCACGATCTTGGCTCACTGCAACCTCCGCCTCCTGGGTTCAAGCGATTCTCCTTCCTCAGCCTCTTGAGTAGCTGGGACTACAGACGTGCACCACCACACCTGGCTACTTTTTGTATTTTTAGTAGAGATGGGGTTTCACCATGCTGACCAGGATGGTCTTGATGTCTTGACCTCGTGATCCGCCCTCCTCAGCCTCCCAAAGTGCTGGGATTAAAGGTCTGAGCCACTGTATCCAGCCTAATTTTTCTTATAATTTCTTTTTTGGCCCATTAGTCACTTTAGAATGTGTTAATTTCCATGTATCTGTGAATTTTCCATTTTTCCTTCTGCTGTTGATTTCTGGTTTTATTCCATTGGATGTATAATACAGGGCCCATGTTTGCCTAATTTATATAATACCCTGTTTATATCTAGTCTCATATATTTTCTCTTTATCCATAGTAAAGTCGAGAATTTGATATTCTTGTCTCTGGTTTGGCCTTCCCTGGAGCATTCAAAGCCTTTTTTTCCCTGTCTGGAAAGGAAAAGCTGGACAGACCCATGGCTTAATTCTCATTCATCCATAAAGTTATTTAGACCAAGAGTTTTCCCAGTGAGCTCTGTTTTGGCCCTGTGAGTGAACCATATGCTAAAAGTTGCACATGGAGCAGAGGCAACGGGAATAAAAGCCCAGTTCTGGGCTCAGTAATTATTGGCTATATAAAAATAACATGGTTTGACAGAAGAACTAAGACCTAGTATTAGATAGATCAATAGGGTGACTATAGTTTGCTATAATCTATTGTACATTTCAAAATAGCTGGAAGAGAGAATTCAAATGGTTCTAGTAAAAAGAAAGGACAAATATTTAAGGTGATGGATATCTCAAGTATACTGATTTGATGTTTACAAATTATATGAATGTGTGAAATTATCAAGTGTACCCTGAAACTATGTACATCTATTATGCATTAGTAAAAACAAAACAAAACAAAACCCTGTATGTCATTCATTAATTGAGTTCACCTTTACTAGGAGATTCTGCATATTGAAAGAACACAGAGAATATTGATTCAAATCAGGTCCACGGGACACTGAGGGCTGTCTGCTGCTCTCCACTGAGGCTGTTGTTTTCAGCAGGGAGTGTCTATAAATGTCCTATAGGCATTCACCTGACTAGTGAAACAGATGCGGAGGAAAGGGGAGGTCTCTAGGCCTCCAGGATGTAAAGGCAGAGTCCCATGCACCTGGATTCTGAGAGGAACAGGAGGTCTGATGACACAGGGGTGGCAGAGGTGGCCTTGCCTCCCCACCCCAACTCTCAGTAGGTTCAACAGCAGGTCTGCCCATTATAAATGGACAGTTACCTGGAGCTCTTTTCTTTTTCCCCTAATACTAATTATTCCATGTAACACCACCACCGAACTTTGCCTATGTCTTTAACAAAAAAAACTACTATACTGTAGTGATAAAACCATAAATCTTATAGTTTTAGTATATGCCAATGGAAAAAGATTATAGAAGACACAGTGCTATAGACTGAATGTTTGTATCCCCCCCAAATTTATATGTTGAAAGCCTCACCTCCCATGTGATGGTTTTAGGAGGTGGGACCTTTGGTAGGTGATTGGATCACAAGTCTGGGGACCTTATGAATGGGATTAGTGCCCTTATAAAAAAGACCCCAGACAGCTCTCTCACCCCTTTCCCTATGTGAGGACATAAAGAGAAGCCACCATACCTAATAAGCTTCTTGGTTCATAGATGTCCTCACTGGACACTAAATCTGCCAGTGCCTTGATCTGGGACTTCCCAGCCTCCAGAACTATGAGAAATACGGTTTTGTTGTTTATAAGTCACCAAGTATATGGTCTCTTGTTATAGCAGCGTGAATAAGCTAAGACAATCAGGTTGTTCTTTGTGTTGCCTCCAGACTCTCAGAATCTGTATGCTTCCCCAAAGCATCTGGACTTTCTATGTGCTTTTTACACATCTCCAAGCATGGCTAAAATTTAAAAGTCCGAAAATACCAATTGATGGAGAGGCTGGGGAACAACCAATCTCTCTTCCATGGCTGGCATGAGCATCAGATGGGCATTCCATTTGGAAAACTCTTGGTCAGTATCCACTAAAGGTGGACAAAACCATCCCTGCCCCCTTGTGAATCCTCTGATGGAGGAACAGCCAAAAGAAATGCATGCATAGATTAATGACAAATGACCAATGGGAGGCAGCATCTGCTAGGGCTATGCACACAGGCTCTGAAGAGAGTCAGACAACTAGATGTTGATTCAGGCTCTTACACTTGCTGTATGGATGACTTTGCACCAAGCACAGCCCCAATTTCCTCATCTGCTGAATAGGGAGAATAATTGTATCTCTTTCAGAGGGTCATGGTAAGGATGACACAATAGTGTTGCTGTAACAGCACAGTACTTGGGCCACAAAAAAGCATTCCGTTCTGAGTAGATATTGTAATTATTTCCATAACCCATCTTATGATTATTATTAGCCTCTACAAAAGTATATTAAAACGAACAAAAGGGAGGAAATAACTAGCCGATCTTGGGGAAAAAGGCAATGCTTGAGGGAGGAGGTGATATTCTAACGTGATTTTCAAATAAATCATACAACTAACATAAACTATTTGCAGAAAATCACAGAGATCAATGTGAAGATCAAGTATCAGTTTGGATCATCCAGAAGACATAAACTACAAGGTGTTTTAAACAGGGCATGCATAATATAAAGAATGATTAAGCTATGATAGGAGCGTAACCACAAGATATAAAGAGAACTGCAGGGAGAGTACCCAAGGAAAGAAACGCTCTTGGAGGGCTCTCTCCCCAACGATGGGCTTCAGACTTCACAGGAGAGGGTGTGGTTGGAGCCCACTGGATGGGAAGAAGCTTTACGGGTTTCCAGGGCCAGATCTGGTCCACACTCACTGGGCTGCAGGAAACAACCTTCCAGGGTGCAGGTGAGATGCAGCCAGTAGGCAGACACACAGGAGTAGTCAACACACCACTATGAACAGGAAGTCTGGAGTGTGCAGTGTCCTTATTGGGAGGGCTGGAGAAGCTGGCCACCAGCCCAGGCAGGGGCTGTGAGGTTGTCCAGGGACCATGAATTATCTGCAGGTGGCTTGGGCAGAGCACAGTCAGGAGGATGTCCCAGCATGCAGATGTGGCCTCCCTGAGTTGTGAGCTGTCTGCACATAGGGCCCATTTCCATGCATGGCTTCTTGAACCCTTGCCTTGACCGCCCTGCAGTGCCTCCATCTGATTTTGTCTGAACATGTGGAACCTGCCCTCGCTACCAGGACTGTGGAATCAAATGCAGACTCCTTTCTGGTCTACGGGGTCCTGGCTCACTCAAATGGCAGTTCTCCCCTTTCCAGCATGTTCATTCACACGTTCTATCCTTTTCTTTGCTCTGCAAGTTGGATTCCTTTGTTCAGCTCCTTCCCATACCACCCTCCTTCCAAGTCCACAGTTTAGCTGCTAGTCAGCATTGATTTGCTCAAGTCTTTACTTAGTGCCTAGATTCCCACTCACGGTAGATTCCAAGGAGGGAAATGTGGGTCTCATTCACTGCTGGGTCCTTAGTTCTGAAACTAGCACTGCCACATTAACAGATGCTCACAAAATTATTTTTTTTCTTTTCTTTTTAATAAGCTTTTCATCTTCAAATGATCTTTTTAATTTTAATTTTTAAATTTTTAGTTTCTATGGATACATAGTAGATGTATATATTATTGGGTACATGAAATATTTTGATACAGGCATGCAATGCATAAGAATCACATCAGAGTAAATGAGGTATCCATCACCTCAAGCATTTATCCTTTCTTTGTGTTACTAGAATTCCAATTATACTCTTTTAGTTATTTTACAATTTACCGTAAATTATTGTTGACCATAGTCACTCTATTGTCCTATCAAATACTAGATTTTATTCATTTTAACTATATTTTTGTGCCAGTCAACCATCCCCACTTCCTCCTCCCTGTGACTAGCCTTCCCAGTCTCCGGTAACCATCAATCTAGTCTATCTCCATAATTTCAATTGTTTCAATTTTCAGCTCCCACAAATGAATGAGAACGTGCAACGTTTGTCTTTCTGTGCCCGGTTTATTTCCCTTAAGAGAATGTCCTCCAGGGCCATTGATGTTGTTGCAGTTCAGCCAGATAGCTGAATTATGTTAATGGATAACTTCTCCATTAACAGGAAAATGAAAAAAATCATTTTATTTATAAGGTTGATGGAAATACCCAGAGAAAATTAAAGAAAATGTAGTAATATTTGCTCAGGTGTTTTAAGTGTGCTTTACTTGGGGTTACTACCCTATAAACATCTTGTCCTATCGATATTTTTTCCTCCTAACACTCAACACATTTCTTGTATGGCTTATGAAGTACATTTTCTAGGTGTGACTATGAGAAGCATGCCTTTATATTCTCCTTGAAAGGTTGAGGACTGTTAACTGACTGTGGGGTGGAAATTATATTCTGAGAAGGATTTTAGCAAACATTTTGATTTCACTTATGAAACAAGTCCTTGCATCATATAAGTAGACCTTATTTTTACTGGTTGTTGTTTTGTTTGTTTATTTGCTTGTTTTTTGAGATGCAATCTCGCTCTGTCACCAGGCACTGGTGCAATCTTGCCTCACTACAACCTCCGCCTCCTGAGTTCAAGTGATTCTCCTGCCTCAGCCTCCTGAGTAGCTGGGACTACAGTCACGTGCCACCACGCCCAGCTAATTTTTGTATTTTTAGTAGAGACAGGGTTTCACCATGTTGGCCAGGATGGTCTCAATCTCTTGACCTCGTGATCCACTGGCTTTGGCCTCCCAAAGTGCTGGGATTACAGGCATGAGCCACCGTGCCTGGCCACCGGTTGTTCTTAGTTAAGATGTTCACCTGACATGTAATGAAACTGTTAATCTATCTGATTTTCTTAGATGAGCCTGTGAGTTACTATGGGTATCGCTACTTAGTTTTTAAATTTTCTTTCTCCTAAACTGAAAAGCAGGGGTATATTTTCTGCTGATGAGATATTAATTATGATCATTGCTAGACAGTCAAGACTTAATTCTTTTTCTTTTTTTGAGACAGGGTCTCTCTCTGTCACCCAGGCTGGAGTGCGGTGGCACAATCACAGCTCACTGCAGCTTCCAACTCATGGGCACAAGGGACTTTCCCACCTCAGCCTCCTGAGTAGCTGGGACTACAGGTTCTTGCCACCATGCCTGGCTAGTTAATTTTTTTTTTTTTTTTTTTTGGTAGAGATAGGATCTCCCTACATTGCCCACACTGGTCTTGATCTCCTGAGCTCAAGCAATCCTCACACCTTGGCCTCTCAAAGTTCTGGGATTATAGGCATGAGCCACACCACATTAGATCACGACTTAATTCTTAATCCTATTTTGTTACCTTCAATACCACCTGAAATTGAAACAAACACTCAGGCACAGACATACAAACAAAAAAGCCTGGCTTTTGTTTTGTTTTGTTTTTTAGTGTCAGGGTCTCAGTCTGTCACCCAGGCTGGAATACAGTGGCGTTATCAGAGCTCACGGCAACCTTGAACTCCTGGGCTCAAGCAATCTTCTTGTCTTGTCCTCACAAAATGCTGAGATTACAGGCATGAGCCACCATGCCCAGCTTTTTTTAAAAAATGCCTTTTTTGGGTAAAAGCCAAATAAGACAGCCAAAGTCATGTATCACTACTGTGCTATGAAAATGAGTCTCAGTATTGCTTTAATATAAACATTCCTATGCAGAATTAAGTAATGCAAAGGGCCCTGTTCCAAAGCCAAAAGGAATCTGACTTTTGCATTATTTTTTAAAAATAATTAAGATTGGAGTTATTTTTAAATTCTTATTCTAAAAATAGAGAAGAGAAATTGCCTAAAAAATACAGCAGTGGATAAAAGAAGAGAGATTGAAATTTGAAATGGATTTTGGAAGTTAAGTGTGGATTAAAGGAGAGAGATCAGTTTGTAAGGGATTATCCCTGGGCCTAATTGTCTGAGGACATGCAGCCTTGTAGGAAATGGGTAGGACAGAGAGGCTGTGTTAGAATGCCTGTGCAGGAGGAGAGTGGAAGGTTCTGGAAGACAAGGGAGGTTGCTTGTGTTTCTTTTGAATCCCCACTAAATGTAATTTTTCTTGTGGAGACATTGGTATATGGACACAGTGCTCAGCAGAGTGCTGACGTCTGGGGGAAATGGTCAAAAACTGAAAACTTACCTTGGCAGTCTGAGGACAAAGCCACAAAACCATAAATTGTTTGGGGGCTTTCTTCAGCTTCACATCTACCAGAGCTTCTTACCTTTAGAGTTTTCTTATCTACCAAAGGACAAGGTTGCAGTGGTTATCATTGCCATGAAAGCTCCCCAAATCTAATTTGCTCTTATTCTTCCCCCAGTCTTTCTCCTGCAATTAAAAATGATGAGCTGTTTCTGGATTCCAAGTCAGGAAGTTTTCATTTCTGTATAATTCTGCCACTGATGTATTTTGCAGTTTTCTCTGTGTATATGCCATTAAAGGAAATTTGGACTGCAATTTGGCTGCTTCTTAGGGGAGTAGACAGAGTATCATACCATTTTGTTTTTTCTAGTTGCAGCTTTTCATTTATGAAAGCAAAGCTTTGAGTTTGTGCAGTTCTGACATAATTCTTGCTCTTCTGCAGAGACATGAGGTGAGCAGTACTGTAGAGCAAGTTTTGGAATATATTTGGAAAATATTTGCTCTAGCAGTGAAAAATGACCAGTGCTATGATGACATCTGGGTTTCTCGTGTGACCTGGGATAGTTCCTTTTGTGCTGTCAATCCCAGATTTGTTGCCATAATCACACAAGTGAGTGTGGGAGGAGTGTTCCTTGTGCTTCCTCTGCACTAGATAAGAAATTTGACCTTCCATTCTGTTAGACACCTTCTGGTAATCTCTCTATTTTTTTTCAAAATTGATTGACTTTAGAGATTGACCACTCACCAAGTATTGTTGGATTGATGGGGCCATTAAATTCTGATGTAGGTGAGGTTGAGTTCCACATGACTTGCTAAACTCATTCGTTTTTCTCTAGCAGGAAATCATTAGACAATGATGACATCTGTTCTGGGTGTGCCCTCTATGGATGAAAAAGATTACCATAATGATGTTGTGAGCACAGGTAGGCAGAGGAATTGTACAATTTAATCCAGAATCATCCATTTTTCATAAAAGAGGAATGCAGTTTTAAAACAGTTCCGTTTGTGCTCCAAAGTAAAGTTGTAAAAACAATTATATTTTTAATTGGGTGGAAATTTGTGAGATAATGTTCTCTTTCTTATGAAGTCATGAAGGTTGAGACTTCTGGTTCTTTTCCAATAGCAAATGAGATGAGAGCACAAGAAAGTATTTCAAAACAAATACAGATTTCAAGTCTGAACATAGGATTCAGCATAGGATTTACTAAACAGTATTAACAAGTGGCAGAAATAAATGGTCTTTACTGAAAGTGGTTCTGTGGGTTCTTCAACCTCAGTGGGCTTCCAAGCCTTCCTCCTTCCTTCCTTTATCCTCCCAGAGAGCCTGCTCCAAGGTGGGAGACTAGATAGGAATTCTGAGCATTTGCTGACCAATCATGAATACTGCAGATCAAAATCTGCACTTATTTTATTAGCAAATTCTGGAATTGCGAGTAATGAAGAAAAAAAAAAAGCTATGAAGAGGGCTTAGAAACAGTTGTTTTTCTAGTTAGCTGATGTGATTTGGATTAGTGTCCCTGTCTAAATCTCATGTCGAATTGTGATCCCCAGTGTTGGAGGAGAGACCTGGTGGGAGGAGATTGGATGGTGGGGTGGATTTCCCCCTTGCTGTTCTTGCGATAGTGAGTTCTCACGAGATCTGGTTGTTTAAAAGTGTGTAGCACCTCCCCCTTCTCTCTCTTTCTCCTGCTCCTGCCATGTGGGACAACCCTGCTTCCCTTTTACCTTCCACCATATTGTAAGTTTCCTGAGGCCTCCCCAGCCATGCTTCCTGTACAGCCTGTAGAATCATGAGCCTATTAAACCTCTTTTCTTTATAAATTACCCAGTCTGGAGTAGCTCCTTATAGCAATGTCAGAATAGACTGATACATTAGCTTTTAGGAGAAATATGAGTTTGGCGAGTCCTGAGCTCCCATGACAAGGACTCAGTGCTGGTGAGGATGCAGATGTTAAGTTGCACGACAGCTGTTTCCACTCTGCTTAAAAACACTCAGCTCCCTCCTGAGCCTGAGCTCCATATATTAAGGGTACATCTCATCATCATGGACCATGTGATTCTGAGAGTGGTTACAGTGAAGTGAATTTCTGTTCAAGGATTGTTTCCCATTGAATTTTTTTTCTTTTAATTCTCCTTTTATTTTGGAAAATCTTGACCATACAAAAGTGGAAATAGTATAATGAGCCCCCACGTACCATTAATCAGCTTCAACACTATCAAGTCCAGTGTTTCCTTTCTCTGCCACTTCCAATTCAATTACTCTGAAGTAAATCCCACACATATCACTTCATTCATAATTAAGTTATGTACCCCTAGAAGGCAAATTCTTTCCTTTTATTTATCAATTTGAAAATAATGAATCTGTTTCCAAGTATCCTACAAAGATGATTACTGAGTTTTTTAAAGAATTATTTTGAACCCATTAGACATATCTGATGCAGTTAGTGTCCTTGTGGATGTGCAAACTGTCCATCTTTTGCCAACAGGAGCCTTTTCATGTTGCTTGAGTTCTTCTGACATGGCCCTAGTAATCCTGGTGAGCTTCCTTAATCTTTGATAAGACCATGTTGATGTGACCATGTTCCCACATTATTTGAACATTTCCTGACCCAGTTCTGGAATCAACCACCTCTCCAAAGAGCCTGAAGTTCCTTTTAGAGAGAAATGGTATGTAGACACAATCAACATGATCTTCCTCCCATGCCCAACACCTCAGTTCTCAGTAACACCAACATAATTACTCATTTGCTTTATCCACCAATACACACACAACCATCTCCAAATAACAGCAACAGTCTAGTAATAACATGTTTATTGAAAACCCTAACACTGTTATGTTCTTTTCATTCTCAGGGTATATTCCACGAGAGATTTACTGCCCTATGTTTTGAAGTCACCTAGAAGAGTTCTTAGTGTGGTCATATGACTACATCAAGAGTTTTTCACTTTTGATGGTTAGGGACTGCTTCTTAAAACTTATTTTACAACTGATTTTACTATCTTAAAATACAGAGTTCCGAAGTCACATTTACACAAACAAGGCATATTTGAAGTCCAGTTTTCATCCTTGATCCTCCTACTCTAGGCTCCTCCTTCTCCTAAAGGAAAGCATTTTCATTCCTTACGCTTTTCAACATATGGGTATGAACACACGTGTGGCCCCTTCCAGAAGTCCTCAGTGATGTCACATGTTCCCATGACACCTGTATTGTACTCTCATCAGTCATCACATGGAATTTATCTTCTCTAAGTATTATTTGGGCTCCTCCACGAGACTGTGAGCATCTGACCACTGGTGGGTCGCTTCCCATTATATCCCTATTATCAAGCACAAGGTCAGGCATAGAGTAAGACTCAAACACGTTTTGGAATATATGACCGGTATGAACTAGAAACCAGTAAGCTGACGTTTTCATTTTGAGTCTATAAATCTAATTTGGTAGTGGTTTTGTGTATGGTTCAAGGCTCAAATTGTAAAACTTAACATTATGTGACCAAAGCAAGATATACCCAGAACCTCAATTTCCTCACCTTCAAAATGGGGCAGAGTTTCTGACTTACTGGTCTACTCTCAGGATTTTAATGAGCTCATGCATAAACAGTCCTTTATATAAGGTAAGTGCTGGATAAATGTTGGCTACTGTAATAAAATAAGCCTCTAAGATACTTGGTCAGCACAGGCACTACCCAAGAGTACGCACTGTAGAGAAACTGACAAAATTGTGTATCTAAAACTGGCCAGATGAAAGAGACACTACTAAGGGGCCCTTCTGCCTGACACGGTGCTAGGCACTCACACTATCCCGACCTGAGAAACTGATCTGGGACCCAGAGGAACTTACCAAGCCTCCAGCATCTTGTGTAGCCCTATTCGTGGGACCACTTGGATACCCCACCCCCTTGTCTTTATAGGGAGCAGAACACACATGATATATGTTAGCAAACAAAGTCCAGGAAGTATATTTTTGCCTGAGGCAATATCTGAAAACTGTAGGCTCCAGCCTCCAAAGTGAGTCTTCCTCTCAGTACCTCTCTTCTAGACACATGGAGACCTTTCTTCCCAGCATGAAGTTGAACCACTTAATGAATGAAGTCCTGGACCTGCTTAACCACGCTCCCTATAATCTCTGAATAATCTCCCTTTTCCACAACCTCAGGCATAATCTCATCTTCTGTTTCTATTACAATTTCAAATTCTGGAAAAAGGAAGTTGTGGTCTGGAGTTGTAAAGTTCAGACGATCTGGTTGTGCATAAGCCTGCTTATGTCCCAATCTCCGGTCTAGGGTCTGATGCGCCTTGCCGCAGTAATACGCTTTGTGGCATCTAGAGCAAGTTTTGGGGCCTAAACAGCCACAAAACCTGCAGAGATGAGCACCAGACTTAAGTTGGAGATACACCGATTCTCCTGTTTCTGGGGGAGGATTCTCAGAAGGTGGCTCATATGAATAAAAATCATTTTTCCTGGGTAGCTGATTCCTAGAAACTCGTAGGCTGGCATAGCACGGCGGCTTGCGGCAGCAGAAGCGGAAGATGCCGCAGTGGAAGGAGTAGGCGTGGCCTGCCGGGGGCTCATACACCTGCCGCAGGAAGGAGAGTGGACGGCAGCACAGCGCGCAGGCCAGCTGGGCGGCGCCCAGTCACGCCGGCCGCCCGCCCGCCCCCCTGCTGGGGAACTGCTCGCTGCGCGGCAGCCAACCCGGCGCCGACTCAGCAAAGGCCAGCTCCACAGATCCCGCCCGGGCGGCAGCCATGTGGGGCGTGGGCTGGAGTGGGGAGCAGCCCATAGGTAGGTCTCCCATTGAATTTTGATGTGTTTTTCTTTGGAAAACTTTCAACTCTGTTGAATTTTTCTCTCCAAGATACTCCAAGTATATTTTCACCTGTGAGGCAATATCTGAAAATTGTAGGCTACAGCCTCCAAAGTGAGTCTTCCTCTCAGTACCTCTCTTTTAGTCATTGAGCCCTTTCTTTAAACTCTGATTTTTACTTTCTTGACTGAGTTGTTACAACATGACACAATAAAACCATCTTGTTACAGAAATTGGGAAAAGGATGTTTTGGGGAACAGGTTTGATACGTTTCCCATGCACCTTCTTACTGGCAATGTTGATGATCAAAATGCAAGAAACTTTTAATTAATTTGAATTTTATTTTCCACTCGGATTCTTTAATACTTCTGCTGAAGGAATTGCTAAGAGGCCAATTAGTACAGTAGACTATTATAAGTGAACTTGATGATTTTGGAGTAGGCTTTGAACTTAATGACAATAGCATTCCATTATTTTTTAGTTAATTCATTCAATGAGAGCAAAGGACATTTAGAAACTTGGTATTTTCATGTTGAGCTTTATGGTGAACAGCTAAGACAGCCACAGCTTGTCAATCAAGATCAGACACTAGAACGCCATTATCTGTTTTGGAGTTAAGTTTTTATTCCCCTGTTAATAGACTGAAGGATAAATTTAAGGCACTTTTTTCTTAAAAGAAATGGAGCAATTTAGTTAAAACAATCAAAATAAACTTTTGAATGGCTAATCTTCATCTGAGATCAGACAGTTCCCTTCAACTTCCAAATTCACAAAGGCTCTGTGAGTGTGTCTTTGCATTTGCAAAAAGCCATGGGAAACTTTGAGTTTCACTTTTACCATCTAACGGAGACCTGTGTGCAGTTCTTATCTAACTGGATCTTATTATTTGGTTTATATTTCTATTAAGCGACTGCCACTTCATGTACATGTATACATATGTACATATATATTTAATTGCCTTTCAGAATTAGTATAGACTATATTACTTTACAAATTATTATGTGTACCTGAAGTGTTGCTTTTTGGAGGAGTCTCAAGGATTTTTCTCAGACTATCATACTGTTTGTGTGGCTTTGCTCATTAAATATTTATTTGTTTTGGAGGAAGTGACATTGGTGTAAACTAAGACCTGTGACAACCATTAGAAATAAGGTTACTGCTTGGGGTTATTTTTTTTACTGTGGCAAAATTTGGTGGAATTGTAACACTTGTGAATTAGACTAGAATCTGGCTTATCTTCTGTACCCAAGACCTGTTGTTAATTACTTGGGTGATGTCAGGCAAATTACCAGAGATCTTTATGCCTGTCCAACACTTGTGAATGCGCACTTTACAGGCTGAGTATGAACTTTTTACCCTTATTTTAGTTAAAATATCATGAATTTTATCTTCCTTTTCCTGCAAACAGCCCTCCATTCTGAATCTTTGCTGCATGAGGAGACACTGCCCCCTACGGGAACTAGATAGTATAATATCTGCCCCTGGTGTGTCCGGAATTGGTTCCTTCTGGTGGGCTCTTGGTCTTGCTGACTTCAAGAATAAAGCTGTGGACCCTGGCTGTGAGTGTTACACTTCTAAAAGACAATGTGTCCAGAGTTTGTTCCTTCAGATGTTCAGATGTGTCTGGAGTTTCTTCCTTTGGGTGGGTTCGTGGTCTTGCTGACTTCAGGAGTGAAGCCGCAGACCTTTGCAGTGAGTGTTACAGCTCTTAAAGGTAGTGTGGACCCCAAGAGTGAGCAGCAGCAAGATTTATTGTGAAGAGTGAAAGAACAAAGCTTCCATAGCGTGGAAGGTAACCCGAGCAGATTGCCATTGCTGGCTCCCAGGTGGCCAGCTTTTATTCCCTTATTTGGCTGCACACATGTCCTGCTGATTGGTCCATTTTACAGGGTGCCAATTGGTCCATTTTACAGAGTGCTGATTGGTTCATTTTACAGAGTGCTGATTGGTGCGTTTACAAACGTTTAGCTAGACACAGAGCGCTGATTGGTGCATTTTTACAGAGTGCTGATTGGTGCGTTTACAAACCTTTAGCAAGACACAGAGCGCTGATTGGTGTGTTTTTACAGAGTGCTGATTGGTGAGTTTATAAATCTTTAGCTAGACACAGTGCTAATTGGTGCATTTTTACAGAGTGCTGATTGGTGTGTTTACAAACCTTTAGCTAGACACAGAGTGCTGATTGGTGCATTTACAATCCTCTAGTTAGAAAAGTTCTCCACGTTCCCCACTCCACCCAGAAAATCCAGCTGGCTTCACCTCTCACTGGGATCAGGAGGTGCTGGCTGCCTGGGGTCAGGGACAGGAAGCTTGGGCTGAGCCTGAGGGGTCCTGGAGGCTGAGACTAACTCTTTATTTTCTAAAAGAAATGGCAAATACAACCATTATTTGTTGTTTTTCTCCTTTATTATGTAAGCATTGAATGTTCATAGTAGAAAGTGTGGAAATTGCAGATGCACTAAATGAACTAAATGGAACCATTCCATAAAAATAATCCCCAAACCCAGGGGCCCTGACCGTTTGTATGTGAGTAGGCCTCCTTCATGTCTTATGTCTACATGAGCTCCCTCCTCATTATCCCATAGGAAAGAGAGAATGAGTCCTTAAAAAGTTGTTCACGGGGTAAGGGTTTCTCTCAACTTCATTTTGAATTGCAAAGGGGAGTTTAGAGAAGACGCTTGGGCCTTAAAGGACCTCCATTAACATGAATATTGGGACCTAAAGAGGTGTCCCAGGAAACCAGGAAAACAAGTGGTAAAGAAATCGGACTCAGACTTCGCAATTATTCCTTGGAAGATGGCCTCACACTTACAAGCATGGATGGGGATGTATACAGTGTTTTTACAGTTACTTAAAAGAAGAATCTCACATTGACATTGTGGAGGTTTCAGTTAAAGGATTAATTTAAAAATGTCCTAATGCCACATGAATCCCTCGCCGTGGTCAAGAGTTTCCTGATTCAAGGCTTCTGTTTCTCCCTCCGCTTAGACGAAAGAAAAGATGTGAAGCCCTGGAAAACTGGCTTTGAAGATGCCAAACTCGCTTTAGAGAAGAGAAAGGCATTGCTGTCGGAGATGCTTGTGAAGAATTTGAGTTAAAAAATTGTTTTCTAAACAAATACCGCATGTTCTCACTTATAAGTGGGAGCTAAACATGGAGCATCCGTGGACATAAACATGGGAACAATGGATACTGCAGACTACTAGAGTGCGGAGGGAGGGAGGGAAGGAGGGGGATGGGGGTTGAAAAAGCACCAGTTGGGTACTAGGCTCACTACCTGGGTGCCATGTACCCATGTCACAATCTGCACATATGCCCCCTGTATCTAAAAGTTGAAATTAAAAATAAATAAATAAATACAAGATTGGCTGTCTCTGTAAAAAAACTAAATTGTTTTCCGGCTGGGTGCGGTGGCTCACGCCTGTAATCCCAGCACTTTGGGAGGCCGAGGCAGGTGGATCATCTGAGGTCAGGAGTTCGAGACCAGCCTGGCCAACATGATGAAACCCCATCTCTACTAAAAATACAAAAATTGGCTGGTGTGGTGGCATGTGCCTGTAATCCCAGCTACTTGGGAAGCTGAGGCAGGAGAATTGCTTGACCCCAGGAGGTGGAGGTTGCAGTGAGCTGAGGTCACTACACTGCACTCCAGCCTGGGCAAGAGAGTGAAACTCTGCCTCAAAAAAAAAAAAAAAAAAAAAAAAAAGGTTTCTAATGTGAAAGGAACCAGCAATACTCATAAAATATATCATATAGATAGATAGTTGCATCTGAACTGATATTATAAGTACATATTTGTTTTTCCCTAAAAGCTTTTATAATCATGACAACCCCAGCATTTCTGTTCACTCACTGGGACATTTTTTTTTTTTTTTTTTTTGCATTGGGAAAATTGACTTGGGCATTAGTAGTATGTATATTCCAATGTAATTCCCATTGACTTGGACATTAGTGGTATGTATATTCATATTTTTAAAAACCTGGAGTATTTTATACATGCTCTTTGATAATCTATTTTTAAACAATGTGTTTTAGATATGTTAGTATACTTTTATGATGATCCATTTCCACTTAATGAATAGTAAATATATTTTTTCTTCCTTATGATTTTAACGTTTTCTTTTTTCTAGCTTACTTTATTGTAAGAATACAGTATGTAATACATATAACATACAAAATATGTGTTAATCCATTATTTATATTATCAATAGGCTTCCAGTCAATAGTAGGCTATTAGCTGTTATGTTTCCAAAAATGTAGTCAAAAGCTATATGAGGATTTTCAGCTGCACGGGGTGTCGGTGCTCCAGCCCCTGCACTGTGCTAGGTCAATCTTATATCTGTGTCATAGCTTCTATGATCTATACAGTATAAGAATATCTCGTATTGTGGTTTTGTTTTTGCTTTTGTTTTAAGAGACAGGGTGTTGCTCTGTCACACAATCTGAAGTGCGGTGGCACCATCATAGCTCACTGAAACCCCAAACTCCTGGGCTGAAGTGATCTTCCCACTTCAGCCTCCTGAGTAGCTAGAACTACGAGGGTGTGCCACCATGCCTGAATAATTAAAAAAAATTTTTTTTTTTTGTAGAGACAGGGTCTTGCCGTGTTGCCCAGGCTGTTCTCAGACTCCTGGCCTCAAGTAATCTTCCTACCTCGGCCTCCCAAAGCACTGGGATTACAGGTGTGAACCATCCATGCCTGGCCCAATAATTGTATACTCAAAATTATTGAATGCTTTTCTTATTTCTTTTATCTCCTCTGTGTGTGTGTGTGTGTGTGTGTGTGTGTGTGTGTGTGTGTGTGTGTTTGTAAGCCACATGTTATGAAAAGCTTCAGCATAGTCTACTGGGCCTAGAGTTCTAGCCCTGGCTTGGCTCTGCAGCTTCACATGTCATGGGCTGCCCCCACCTCCTCACTGGCTGATGTCTTTCCACTCCATATGCTTTTCTGTCACTCTGCCCTTTTCTGTCACTCCTCCTGTCCCTGCTTCCCCTCTAGGCCAAGAGCCCCCAGGGGTATCACTTATGCACCACTGTATCCCCAGTGCCTGCTGCAGGCCTGGCATCTGGGAGGTGCTTATTCAATGGTTTTTGAATGAATACATGTGAATGATGAGGCCTGAGAAAGAAAATCAGCCCCGACATCCAGAAATGGCTCTGATGACCAAAAATAGGCCATTATCGTTGTCGCTTTATTGGAGATAAATAACCTCACAGAACATCAACATCAGACAAGGTACTCTGAGACTGTGGTAAAGTGTGAAATAAAAACAAGGTTCCTGTGCAGATTCCAAAATTCCAACATCTTTGTTCCTTGTGGAGGGCTGAGTGGCTGCGGCTTCTTTACCAATTAGACCTTTATTCTCACTCGAGGGAACCTCCCCTTAGGGACAATGTGCTGGGACACTTGATTGTATAATTGTCCCCACCTTCTGACAGCATCCAATCACTATGGAGCCACTGCTTACTGACACCTAGCCCCAAATGACCAACCTAAAACTGACACCCCACAGTTCCCCCATGGTGCGTGCTTTCCCTCCCTGCAAGGAGTAATAAATCCAACTTGCTCTACTGCATGTGTGTTCCTGAAGGGTATTGACTGGGCTCTTGAGGGGCTGCCTGAGCTCTGCCTCTCTCATCATGTAAAGATGATGGTGATCAACAACACAGGTCTTTCTGTGTACCGGGCCCTGTTTTGAGTTCCTCGCATATACTCATTTGCATTTTATCCTCACAAAAGCTCTGAGGAGCTGGCACGGTTCTTATCTCTGTTTTGCAGATGGAGGAGCTGAGACACTCAAAGGATTAACCCCCTGGCCCAGGTCACCGGCTAGTAAGTTGCTGAAGTGGGATTTGATGTGGTCTGGCTCCATAGTCCATGCACTGAGCTAGGGCCTAACCAGGCTTCGAGCCTAGGCAAAACACAGGTCCTGACCTGCCTTCATCCTGTGCAGGTCATAGAGCTCATTGGAATGTGATGGGAAGGAGGAGAAGAAGGAGAAGGTGATGGAGAGTCCCCTGGAGGCAGCTGAATTTGTGCCATGGCCGAGAGGACCTGGGGTGGACCCTTGACCCACACTGGGCCCACTCTTGCCTCTCTCCCAGGAACTAAGATTTAGGATTTATGAATACTGTTCTGTCTATGCAGGAATGGTGCATAAGGGTGTGTAAGCTAGGGAACTGAGAGGTGACATCTGCCCTGGACACTGGGAGGACATTTGGGAAAGATGGAGCAACAAGTAGAGAGAGAAGCAGAGATTGGGAAGCAATTCAAGGGGAGAGTGAGAAGGGAGAGAAGCAAGAGGGAGAGGAGAGGAAGACAGAGAGGGAGGCAGAAGGACAGGGTCAGGGACAGGGATAGGAAGGAATGGAGAGAGAGAGAGGATGGAGGAAAGTGGGGAGAAAAACAGACATATGTATATATACACAGAGGCAGACACACACACACACACACACACACACACACACACACACACACACACACGATCCATGTCTCCTCTGTCTGCACGTTAGTCCCAGCGGTTCTCTGCTCCTGCCTGGGAGAACCCACCGTCCCTTGCACCAGGGGTGGCACAGACATGGGATGGTTGGGACCTCTGGCTGGATCCTTCAGCAACCCAGATCCTGGCAACACCTGTTGCTGTGGGGGATGAAGGGAATCCCAGCAATTGTTGCTCTCAGGCCCCAAAAGAAGTTGTCCTGTGGGGTCAGGAGGTTTACAGTATGACTGGGAATACATTTCCTTCAATCTTGTCTTACTTTTGCCAACAATTTCCCCGGCAAGTAGTGATTTTTTGTTTGTTTGTTTGCTTTGTGTTTTTAAGAGAGGGAGGCAGCATGGTGATTTGTGAAGGGCTGAACTCAGACAGACCTAGGTTTAAGTTCTGGTCCTCTCACTTGCTGTGTGACCCTGGACAAGTCACTTCACTTCTCTGAGCCTCTCTCCAACAGCAGGACTAATAATCCTTGCCTTAGAAAGTTGTGGTGATGATGAAAAAGAGGCTGGGAATGGTAGCTCTTGGAAATAGTAGACAGTCAATAAATGTCAGTTGTCTGCTCTTGAGTCCTTTAAAGTTACTGTACAGCAGGTCCTTGAATAATGCTAAAATGCTGTTTCATTATAATGTTGGTGAGAAAAAGAAAAATCAATTCCCAGCCAGGGCCATCATTTGGGTGCAGCCTGTACGTTTTCCCCATGTGTTTCTGGGTTTTCTCTGGCTCTCTGATTTCCTCTCATATCCCCAGGATGTGCACATCAGGTGAATTGGCATGTCTAAATGGGCCCAGTCTGGGCTGGGTGCGGTGCCTCACACCTGTAATCCCAGCAGTTTGGGAAACCAAGGAGGGAGGATCACTTGAGCCCAAGGGTTCAAGACCACCCTGGGCAACATGGTGAAACCCTATCTCTCCAAAGAATACAAAAATTATCGGGGGGTGGTGGCACACCCCTGTAGTCCCAGCTACTTGGGAGGCTGAGGTGGGAGGATCACCTGAGCCTGGGAGGTCAAGACTGCAGTGAACTGTGATCATGCCACTGCTCACCAGCCTGGGTGACAGAGAAGGACTCTATCTCAAAAATATATAAAAATAAAATAAAATGGCCCCATCTGAGTGAGTGTGGGTGTGGGTGTGGGTGTGCTCTGTGAGGGGATGGCGGTCCTGTCCAGTGGGGTTTATTGCCTTGTGCCCTGAGCTGCCAGGATAGGCTGTGGCCACCTGCAACCCTGAACTGGAATTATGGGGTTAGTGATTATCTTACTTGTTTTTATTAATCTTTCTTAAGTGTATGTATAGCTCACATTCATTTCAATGTTTAATATTCGAAATGTTTTGGTCTTCATTTAGAAGTTTGGTGATGTTTTTGTGGCCAGAAATATGCTGTAGAAACTTAGCTCTAGTTTATATCCATTGGCTTACGGTAAAGTTGGTGTTGTAGTACAGTGTTTCACTTAAAGTTGCAGTTTCCAAGAGTCTGTTAATGACATTAGGTGAGGACTTACCCTATTAGTAAAATTTACACTTGATAAGATTTTAAAAAATATTTTCACTGACAAATAGAATTGTATTTACCTGTCTGTATTTCAATAAATTCGTAGGAATGAAACTAACATCTGGCTCCAATATTTTAACTTTTTAATGTTCTTAATACGGACTATAAATGATAAATATAACAAGGAAATTTTTATCAACATATAAATGCTTTTCTCAGACATAGTGGGCTCTTTTCTCCTCTGGTTGATTGTGCTGATGAAGATGGCAGTAATGGCTCCATTTCTTGAGCACTCACTGTGTGCCTGTCCTGTTGGTGATGATGAAGATGGTAGCACTGGCTTTGATTATCTTGAGCACTGCTGTGTGCCCATGCTGATGGTGATGATGAAGATGGTAGTAGCGGCTTCCATTTCTTGAGCACTCACTACTGTGTGCCTGTCCTGATGGTGATGATGAAGATGATAGTAATGGCTCCATTTCTTGAGCAGTCACTACCATGTGCCTGTCCTGATGGTGATGATGCAGATGGTAATAGTGGCTTCCATTTCTTGAGCACTCACTGCCGTGTGCCTGTCCTGATGGTGATGATGAAGATGATAGTAATGGCTTCCATTATCTTGAGCACTGCTGTGTACCTGTCCTAATGGTGATAATGAAGATGCAGTAATGGCTTCCACTTCTTGAGCACTCACTACCGTGTGCCTGTCCTGATGGTGGTGATGCAGATGGTAGTAATGGCTCCATTTCCTGAGCACTCACTACCGTGTGCCTGTCCTGATGGTGATGATACAGATGGTAGTAGTGGCTCCATTTCCTGAGCACTCACTACCGTGTGCCTGTCCTGATGGTGGTGATGCAGATGGTAACAGTGGCTTCCATTTCCTGGGCACTGCTGTGCACCTGCTTTGCACTTTACTTGAGTTCTCCCATTTATTTACCCTTCATAACTCTGAGAGGGGTTCCTATTGGGATTTCCTCTGCAGAAGAAGATGGAGAGAAAAGGAGGATGGAGAAAGGGGAAGGGATAGCATGGTGCCCCTCCTTGCTGATCCAGGTGATTGGAATGGATGCTCAGAGAAAAAATGGGCAGAGCCAGAAATCCCAAGACCTGATGTTAGTGGGATATGGGGCCCAGCTGCCAACCTGTGGCCCAGAGCAGTGGAGGACACCCTGGCTGTGCCCTGGCACACAGCTCTCTACTGCCCTGGCATCTGAGCACTGGGGACTGTGGCAGTGGGGTCAGTGCCCTCAGCTGGACACAGAGCAGAATTTGAGAAATATGAGCCCCTGAGCCTACAGGACCCAGAAGCCCAGCACCCAGGGAGGCCTGGGAGAAGAAAAGGGACGCCCTCAGCTAGCACATGGGGACTTGAGGTCCTGTTGACTTCTAAGGGACCTCATCTGATCTCCCCACTGCACATGCAGGCTTCCTTCCCAGCTCCTCTGTCAACCTTTGTCCCAGGCTTCAAACTTTCTCTTCCCAATGCCATTGTGATACTTCATCAGTTCCCCTTCTAGTCCACTAGATGCTGCTCTGCACCCACCTAAGCACCACCATTTCTAATTCCTTAGATCCTAGTTTGGTAGAAACAGGTGAGCTGGTCAGCCCTTCAGATTTCCCAGGAGGCAGACTGGAGACCAGAGTGCTTACCAGGGCTCTTTGCCATGTGGTAATGATTTAAACTTCAATCACTGTAACTTGTGGAGCTCTTTTCATGGATTAGCTCCAGTAACCCCCACAGGCCCCCATGATGTATGTTCCCATCCTACATATGAGGAAATAGTATCTCAGGGAGATGATGTGAGTTGCTCAGGGTTACCCAGCAAATACCTGGACAGAGTGTGATTTGATAAAGCTTTTTGTCCAAGTTCAAATGCCAGAGACATAATATTGTGATAATGATAGTAGAAGTTGCTATTTATTAAGCTCCTACTTCTGGGCAAAGCTTGCAGAATACAGAGATGAATATGACAGACCTATTCCATGAGAACTTCAAGGGCAGCACCCACGTGTCCCCAGCACTGAGCATAGAGCACACCATAGAGGAGGGTCTCAGCTAATGTTGGCTGAATCAGTAAATGAACTGCTGCAGGCTATACGATAAGTCCTTTGGTCTTGTGATATTTTTTCCTTTATAAAGGGAAGGTGGAGGACAGATTCCCCCACCTGTCTTATCAAGGGTCCCCTTTTTGGGTGCGTTGGCTCAATCACACAGGCCCATCCCTAAGGTCCCTTTTGGTTCTGCAGTGCTGCCACTTATCATTGGTGGTTTAGAACTCTCTTTTCCAGGAGTACTTGCTTCTTTATTTACCACCGATGTATGCCCCAGAGCCCTCTACTGCCCTGGCATCTGAGCACTGGGGGACTGGGGAGCAGGGGCAGTGCCCTTAGCTGGACACGGACAGATGGACAGATGGAGTAGAACTCGATATTTCTTTGGAGCCTTAAACATGGTAGAGAATATGATGAACTCTATAGATACTTCCCCCAGAAAAACACATTCATGCCTACGTTTTACATACAATTTCAGGGCTTCCTAGAGCCTAAGTTAGCATCTCTACTCTAGAGGATTCTTGAGGACGGTAAGATATCAAGAAGGAAAGAATCATATCTCAACTGGTAGCATTATCTGTTCAATCAACACATTCTTATTGAATTGCTGCTAAGTGCCATATATAACTTTAGCATCCAGATCAGTCAGGAGGGAGCTCTTGGGCAGCAGGGGTTTCAGACAATGGACTCTCAGCTCTCAGACCACACCTGCTGATGGAGCTCTGGATGGTTTTCATAGCTTCTTACCTCCGCGGTGCACTTGCAACTTTTTCTTCCTCCTGGTCCCTCTCTTCAGAGCCCTTTAGAGCAGGCTTATACAAGATGAGTGTGGAGAATCCTGAATTATCCCCGACTGGCAGCCGTGTTCTTTAGTGCTCATGGGCCAGAGTTTATCCCAAAGGTTAGCAAAATCAGCCGCTCTCAGGGTTATAAGTTCAAAGCCATTCTCATCGCAACTTCCTCAACAAAATGTCAGAAATATCTTCCTCTCCATTTTTGTTAATAATAATTTTTTAAAAGCCTTGGCTGTTCATTGGGCACATATGTATTGAGTACTTTGGGGGCACCTGAGACTATGGGCTGAAGGAGATTATATCTTCGGATGAGGCACGGTGGATGGGGGCAGGATGAGCTGATGTCTGGCTGTAAGTGTCAATCCATGTTTTATAGGGTTCAAAACTGCCACCGTTTTGTGGACTGCTTTAAGAAAAAAAAATTGTAAAATTTCACTTCAAAAGTGAATGGTTATTTAGAATTAGAGAAGAAACTGTGAAAGCCATCAATTTAAGAAAACTGAGAAATGTGACAGACATCACAAAATTCGGAAAAAAATAACATTTAAAATAATTGTCTGTAATGCTTTATTCCTGATTTATTTATTTTCTGCCTTCATAGTGTTTGATTACTCCTACATATAACACTAATTTTATAATATTTGGTATAGAAAGAGTAAAAATATATTGCAGTTTTTCTTCCATCATGGAGGATAGAAATCTGTTCTGTATTAATCAGAATTTAGAAAAAAATATTGGTATCACATGTAATTATTTATAATGTCATGTTAATTTTAAGGATTGTTGTCAAATTTGGGCAAGCCCCATATCAAGATTCTTACATATGTGAATTGTCAGATTTCTGCGGATTTTGAGTCATGTTTGTGTGTGTGTGTGTGTGTGTGTGAGAGAGAGAGACAGAGAGAGAGAGAGCACGCGTGATAACTAGTTAAACTCAGATACTCCTGGAGGTAATGACACTCTTTAATCAATCTGTCATTAACATAAATACGTAAAGAATTTTGTGTTATGTTCATTTTATGTTAAATCAGTTAGAACTTTATGTAATCCTGTAATATGTTGATAAACTTTATTCTTCTTCATTAATTTGGTTATTGAACAATCTAAGTGCCTAATCTTTGATTCTATTTGAAATGTATCTCTTCCTCTTTATGAATTTCTGCTTTTGGTATGATAGGAAAGGTTTTGTTATAACTCTCATTGTTTGGCACATTTATAATTACATACACTGCACTATCAAGTATATTCCAGTAGAGAGAACTTCTATTTTGATTCACCATGGATCAGATTAAAGTCTGCTTCTTGTGATTTTATATATCTTAGCATGAGAACAAAAAATGGAGCCTCTGGTGCCACTGATTTCAAAATTCATTTCTCCTTCACTTCCCACATGGTTCTGGTGCAAGCACTACAGGATATGTTCCCATCGTGGGATTATATCTGGCTCTGCACCTTTGTGTTAGTACGTAGAGAGTTGAACTGAAGCAGTATCCCTGGAAGTTACTCCTACTCCAGGATGGTGAGCAATAACTTACCTACGTACTGAAGCGGCTACTTAGCACATCAGTATAACTCACAGAACCTCAACAAAGAACATCCCTAACTCAGCTGTCTTGTACCCACACAACACGGGGAGAATTAACCAATGGGAAAAATCAGGATGCAAAGAAAAAGATGATTGCTTGGTAGCCTATTAATTCCTACCTGCCTCAATTTCAGAACTTGTTATTGGTCTATTCAGGGATTTGACTTCAGATGGATTCACAGCCGAATTCTACCAGAGGTACAAAGAGGAGCTGGTACCATTCCTTCTGAAACTATTCCAAACAACTGAAAAGGAGGGACTCCTCCCTAATGCATTTTGTGAAGCCAGCATCATTCTGATACTAAAACCTGGCACAGACACAACAAAGAGAGAAAACTTCAGGCCAATATCCCTGATGAACCTCGACGCAAAAATCCTCAATAAAATACTGGCAAACTGAAACCAGCAGCACATCAAAATACGTATTCTCCATGATCATGTCAGCTTCATCCCTAGGATGCAAGGCTGGTTCAACATATGCAAATCAATAAACTTAATCCATAACATAAACAGAACCAAAGACAAAACCCACAAGATTATCTCAATAGATTCTGAAAAGGCCTTCAGTAAAATTCAACATTGCTTCACGTTAAAAATTCTCAATAAACTAGGTATTGATGGAACATATCTCAAAATAATAAGAGCTATTTATGACAAACCCACAGCCAATATCATGTTGAATGGACAAAAGCTGGAAGCATACCCTTTGAAAACCGGTATGAGAAAAGAATACCCTCCCTCACCACTCCTATTCAACATAGTATTGGGAGTCCTGGCCAGGGCGATCAGGCAAGAGAAGGAAATAAAGGGTATTCAAATAGGAAGAGAGGAAGTCAAATTGTCTTTGTTTGCAGATGACATGATTCTATTTTAGAAAACCCCATCATCTCAGCCCCAAAACTCCTTAAGCTGATAAGCAACTTCAGCAAAGTCAGGATACAAAACCAATGTGCAAGAATCACAAGCATTCCTTTACACCAACAATAGACAAGCAGAGAGTCAAATCATGAATGAACTCCCATTCACAATTACTACAAAGAGAATAAAATACCTAGGAATACAGCTAACAAGGGATGTAAAGGACCTCTTCCAAGAGTACTACAAAGCACTGCTGAAGGAAATAAGAGAGGACACAAACAAATGGAAAAACATTCCATCCTCATGGATAGGAGAATCAATATCATGATAATGGCCATACTGCCCAAAGAAATTTATAGATTCAATGCTATTTGCATTAAAATACCATTGACATTCTTCACAGAATTGGAAAAAACTACTTTAAATTTCATATGGAATCAAAGAAGACCCCATATAGCCAAGACAATCCTAAGTAAAAAGAACAAAGCTGGAGGCATCATGCTACCTGACTTCAAACTATACTACAAGGCTACAGTAACAAAAACAGCATGGTACTGGGACCAAAACAGATATATAGACCAATGGAACAGAACAGGGACCTCAGAAATAACACCACGCATCTACAACCATCTGATCTTTGACAAACCTGACAAAAACAAGCAATGAGGAAAGGATCTTCTATTCAATAAATGGTGCTGGGAAGACTGGCTAGCCATATGCAGAAAATTGAAACTGGACCCCATCCTTATACCTTGTATAAAAGTTAACTCAAGATGGATTAAAGACTTAAATGTAAAACCCAAAACCATAACAACCCTAGAAGAAAACCTAGGTAATACCATTCAAGACATAGGCATGGGCAAAGATTTCATGATGAAAATGCCAAAAGCAATTGCAACAAAAGCCAAAATGGACAAATGGAATCTAATTAAACTAAAGAGCTTCGGCACAGCAAAAGAAACGATCATTAGAGTGAACAGGCAATCTACAGAATGGGAGAAAATTTTCCCAATCTACCCATCTGAAAAAGGTCTAATATCCAGAATTTACAAGAAACTTAAACAAATTTACAATAAAAAAGGAAAAGACACTATCAAAAAGTGAGCAAGGGATATGAACAGCCACTTCTCAAAATAAGACATTTATGTGGCCAACAAACATGAAAAAAAGCTCGGGCTGGGCGTGGTGGCTCATGCCTGTGATCCCAGCACTTTGGGATGCCGAAGCAGGCGAATCACGAGGTCAGGAGTTCAAGACCAGCCTGGCCAATATAGTGAACCCCGTCTCTACTAAAAATACAAAAATTAGCTGGGTATGGTGGTGTGTGCCTCTAGTCCCAGCTACTCGGGAGACTGAGGCAGGAGAATCGCTTGAACACAGGAGGTGGAGGTTGTGGTGAGCTGAGCTCAACACCACTGATAACTAGAAAAATGCAAATCAAAACCACAAGGAGATACTATCTCATGCCAATCAGAATGCTGATTATTAAAAAGTCAAGAAACAATAGATGTTAGCGAGACTGTGGAGAAATAGGAATGCTTTTATGCTGTTGGTGGGAATGTAAATTAGTTCAACCATGTGGAAGACAGTGTAGCAATTCCTCAAGGATCTAGAACAAGAAATACCATTTGACCCAGCAATCCCATTACTGGGCATATACTCCAAAGAATATAAATCATTCTACTATAAAGACACATGCACATGTATGTTTATTGCAGCACTATTTACAATAGCAAAGACATGGAACCAACCCAAATGCCCATCAATGATAGACTGGTATAGAAAATGTGGCACATGTACACCATGGATTACCATGCAGCCATGAAAAGAACGAGATCATGTCCTTTGCAGGGACATAGATGAAGCTGGAAGCCATCATACTCAGCAAACTAACACAGGAACAGAAAACCAAATACAGCATGTTCTTACTCATAAGTGGGAGCTGAACATTGAGAAAACATGGACACAGGGAGGGAACATCACACATTGGGGCCTGTTGGGGGGTGGTGGGTGAGGGGAGGGAACTTAGAGGACAGGTCAGTAGGTGCAGCAAACCACCATGGCACATGTATACCTATGTAACAAACCTGCATGTTCTGCACATGTATCCCGGAAATTAAAGTAAAATTATTAAAAAACATAATTGCAACTGAAATATTAAAATATATTGTTTCTATATACTGAATACATATATTTCACATATATTTTGTATTTTAATATATATTGAAATATAGTACTCATGGAAATAAAAATAAAAACAAAAACAAATTTGGCCATGCTTTTCAAGAAATGATTCTCAGCCTCACAGTTACGTCCAAAAATCAGTTCAAGATTTACTGTGGATCTAACTATGCAAGATAGAACAATAAACTTTCAGAATAAAATAAAGGAGAATTTTTCATGACTTTAGGGGTAGGCAAAGATTATATAACTGGGTCAAAGGTGCTAACCATGGAGGAAAAATAATAAACTCCTTTAAAACAAAGACTCTTCATCAATAGACACCATTAGGAATGTGAAAAGAGAAGCCACAGAGTGGAAAATGCTTCCCATAATACACATAGCCAACAAATATCTTGTATCTAGAAAAAAAAAAACAAGAGAAAATGGGCAAAAGACGTGAACAGGCACTTTGCAAAAGAGGGTATCCACACTGCTAAAAAAAAAAAACAAAAGGAAAGAAAGAAATGAAAACGTGCATAGCTTCATTAGTTTGCAGTAAAATACAACTGAAAACCCAACAGGATACTAACACATTTTCACTGGAAAGACTAAAAAGAAAATTCTCAATACCTAGTGTCACTGAGGACATGGGGGAGCTGAAAATCCATTCATTGCTGATGTTTGGGTAAGTAGATACAAAACTCTGAAAAATTATATACTAAAATCTCCTAAAACTGAATACATCCACACCCTTAGACTTTATAGTGACCCCTCTGTATTGTCCCAACACCGATATGTACTTGTGTCCATAAATACACATGATTTGGAATGTTCATAGCATCACCATTCATAACAGCTGAAGGCCTGAAACTATTCAAGTGCCCATCAGCAATAGAATAAAGTGTGGTATAGTCGTTCTCTCTCAGTTTTGCTTTCTGAGATTTCACTTACCTATGGTCAACCTTGGTCTGAAAATAAGTGAGTATATCACAATAAGGTATTTTGAGAAAAAGAGAAACCACATTCACATAACTTTTATGACAGTATACTATTATACTTGTTCTGTTTTATTATTGGTTCTTGTTGCTAACCTCCTACTGTGCCTAATTTCTAAATTAATGTTATTTTCGTTTTATATGTATAGAAAAAATAATATACATACAGTTTGGTGCTATATTGGTTTCAGGGATCCCTTGGGGGCCTTGGGATGTATTCTCTCATGGAAAAGGGAGGACTACCGTATATTTACGTGGTGAAATATTACACCACTTTGAGAACGAGCAAATGATAACTGCATGAAAGAATGCGGACTAATCTCACATGGAGGGAAAGAAACCAGACACAAAAGAGTGCCTAGTATTTGTCAGATAATGTGATAAGCAAATCACACACATTACCCAATTCATTCCTTACCATGACACCCTTAGTTACTATATTTATTCCATTTTACAGATGAGGAGGCTGAGGCCCAGAGAAGTTAGGTCTCTTGTCTATGTCCGTAGCTAATAAGCTTGAGTAGTTCTGAGACTTGGAGTTGCACCAAGAGATGGAACACAATGTCCTGCCCCTACCCACTGAGATCCTCATCCCAGGGCTGGGAGGCATTTCCGAACTCCAGGGGGTCCCCACTTCCCTGCCTCTAAAGTGGGAAGAGAGACTTCACTGTCCCAGGGTTCAGAGGATAAATGGGGTTACCCACATGAAAGGGTACATTTGTTTATGGCTAAAGAACGGTGCTGTTTCCAACAGCCAGGAGAGAAAATTCTGTTCTCCATGTATCATTCTTTTTCTGGTTTCTCTTTGCTTTCCAGTATTCTGGAAGGAAATCCAGACTTGAGCATGGAGTGATTTAATGTCTGATGGAAGGGACCTTTTCATTCAGGATGGGTGGGTGCAATCGCAATGCATAATTTTTCATCAATGAGCTGTGGGTACTGAAGACTTGTGTGGTTCCAGAGGAGTGTTTCGAGGGTGGTAGCCCTTCTCCCTAATTCATTGATTGTTCATCTTTTGGCCTCCAGACCTCTAATCCAGCACTGTTCCATAGACAATTAACATAACCCACAAATGGAAAGCACATATGTAATTCTAAAATTTTTAATAACCATATTAAAAAACAGACAACACTAATTTTAATAATTTTAATTTTATTTTACCTGGTATACTCAAAATGTTATTATTTTGATATGGAATCAATATATAAACATATTAGCAAGGAGGTATTTTATATTCTCTTTTTCTTAAGAAATCTTTACAGAGTGTTTTACAGTATATAGCACATCTCAATTGAGACTTTCAAGTGGTCAATAACTGCATACAGTAGGGGCTACTGAACAGCGAAGCTCTAGTGTAATCAATTTCATACAATTCCCTAGATAAGGTCCCTTAATCTACACCTAGAGGTAACATTTATGGAACATCCGGTGCATGCCAGGCAGGATGCCCATGCCTTCTCT
This sequence comes from Macaca fascicularis, assembly GCF_037993035.2. Taxonomy (NCBI): domain Eukaryota; kingdom Metazoa; phylum Chordata; class Mammalia; order Primates; family Cercopithecidae; genus Macaca; species Macaca fascicularis. The sequence goes on from NC_088385.1 coordinate 114,765,875, forward strand.
CATCATAACTTTAAGAAGTAGATGTTATTATTCTTTCTATTTTACACACGAGGAAACTGAGACACAGACAGGCCAAGACAAGTGCAAGGTCTTGGAGGTTGTAAATGCCAGAGCCATAATTTAAACCCAGGCAGTCTGGCATTGCAGCTCAAGCACTACTTGCCAAGTACATTTTCATTGTAATATTAATTTGGTCCAAATACTTTTTTGCACCAGATGGTGCCTCTCTTCCCACTTTAGAGGCAAGGAAGTGGGGGCCCCCTGGAGTTCAGAAATGCCTCCCAGCCCTAGGATGAGGATCTCAGTGGGTAGGGGCAGGACATTGTGTTCCATCTCTTGGTGCAACTCCAAGTCTCAGAACTACTCAAGCTTATTAGCTACGGACATAGACAAGAGACCTAACTTCTCTGGTACAAAAATATTGTACTGGCAAAAACCTGCAAATAACTTTTGCACCAACCTAATAGAGTAACATGTAGGATTCCTTTATAATAATTATATAAATATTATTCAAAATTTTTTACTATTTCAAGAATCCATTTCCCGGGTTATTGACTAGCATTTTGGCAACAAGGCGTCTTTCTCCTGAGACCACTTGTCCCAGTCACTACAAGGAGAATATATTTTAATGCATACTGCAGGACACAATCAAGGCAAAATTCTCAAGTTCAGACCCCGAGGGTCACCTGGCACATTCTAATGAAATGCTAAATGGAGCAAGGTACAGATATACCCTGACTGATACAGCAGACCTGGTACTGAAATTAGGGTGACCAACCCTCCAGTTTTCCCAGGATGGCGTTTTCCCTGGCATGGGACTTTCAGTGGTAAAGGTCCCAGACAAACTGGGACAACAAGTGGCCTTCCCTACTTGAAATGGTGCAGGTGGGTGAGGCCCTTGCAAAAGGCATCGCACTTGTTCACCAGCTCACCAGAGCACTACACTTGAGAACTGATTCTTTTCCATTCTGCTTGGCAGGACCCTGAACACCCTGGCTTTCAGTTCAAATACTGGCCTTTGTCCATGTGACTGACGGTCAGATCGGTACCATCCAGTGGACTCCTAATCCGTCTCCTCTCACTGACTGTAGCCCCTCTGACTTCCTCTCTCTCACTGCAGCAAGGGAATCTTTTTTTTTTTTTTTTTAAGGGTATAGCTTCTTTTTTTCATTTTTATACTTTAAATATTAACCTTAAATGTAAAGGGAATCTTTAAAAATGCAAGCACATTTGATCAATGGACCTCCTCAAGTGCCTGGGGCTGAAAACCTTTCAGTGGTTCCCCAGTGTTCCCGAGATAAACAGCAAGTCCCTGAATGAGTCCCACAGGACAAGGCCTAGCTCCTGTCTGCTGCTTGAACTTCGTCTTATGCTGTGTCCCCTCTGCTTGCTCTGCTCCAGCCCCACTGGCTTTTGCCCTGGCCTCAGACGTGTTCGTCTCCCTTCAGCCATGGGAACTTTGCTCATGCTCTTCCTAATGCCTAGAAGATTCTTCCTGCCTCTGTCCTACTAACTGATGCCTATTTATCCTTCAGATCTCAGCTCACAAGTGACTTTCTTGGGGAAAGCTTCCCTGACCTCCCAGTCCACATAACAGCCATCTCACAGCATGCCCTCCACCTCCCCTTCATACTCACAAGTTCACGTGTGTGTGTGTGTGTGTGTGTGTGTGTGTGTGTATTTGATCCATTCTCATCTTCGCCAGTAGAGTGTAAACTCATTGAGGGAGTAGCTCTGCCTCTTTTGCTTGACCTTGTATTTCTAGCACCTAGCACCAGGCTTTGCACAAAGTAGATGTTCAATAAGCATTTGTTATTGGAGTAAATGATGCATAGTTAAGTGTTCAATGTATGTTTGGATTTTTTTTTTTTGGAGTAGGGCAAAAACATTGCTAAGAATAGAAAGTTACCAACCTAATTCTTGTTGGATTAGAGTGAATTTCCTCTAAGCTCAGCACTATATCTTGATCATCAGGAGAAATGCTCTAGATCTTGGATTTTGAGGGCTTAGAGGGTGGGAGGAAAGACAGAGGATGGCAATTTTAAAATGTTGCTGTTATTGTTATTATTATTATTATTATTACTTGAGACAGGTCTTACTCTGTTACCCAGGCTGGAGTACAGTGGCACTGTCACAGCTCACTGCCACCTCAACCTTCTGGGCTGAAGCGATTCTCCTTCCTCAGCTTCCCGAAGAACTGGGACTACAGGCACCTGCCACTATGCCAGGTTATTATTATTTTTTTATTTTTAGTAGACAAGGTCTTGCTGTGTTGCTCAGGCTGGTCTTAAACTCCTGAGCTCAAGTGACCCTCCCACTTTGGCCTCCCAAAGTGCTGGGATTTTAGGTGTGAGCCACCATGTCTGGCTCTTTTTAAAAATTATTGGCTGGGCGCGGTGGCTCATGCCTGTAATCCCAGCACTTTGGGAGGCTGAGGCAGGTGGACCACCTGAGGTCGGGAGTTTGAGACCAGCCTGACCAACATGGAGAAACCCCGTTTCTACTAAAAATACAAAAAAATCAGCCAGGCATGGTGGCGCATGCCTGTAATCCCAGCTACTTGGGAGGCTGAGGCAGGAGAATCACTTAAACCCAGGAGGCGGAGTTGTGGTGAACCGCGATCGTGCCATTGCACTCTAGCCAGGGCAACAAGAGTGAAACTCCGTCTCAAAAAACACACACACAAAAATATTATTAAGGGCTAGAAACAACCACAACAAACACATCCACTGTCTCCATCATGTAATAAAAGAAATGCCATTTAAATTCCAAAGAGTAGGAAGGATATAACTTCAGAAAACAAACAAACAAAAACAAAAACAAAATTATCCCTGGGCAGACAGAGATAGTTGGTATCTTTGCACTTTTGCAGTGACAACTTCTGACACTAGTTTATGGATTCGAATCTTGTCTCCATTACTTCCTAGCTTGTGACCTTGGATAATCAACTTCCCCTCCCAGCAACTCTCTGCCTCCGATTTGGGGGTGTCGTTAGAACGAAATGATTGAATGTATATGAAGCACTATCTGACTCCACAAATCGCAATGGTTAATACACATAGCAATAGCACCATCGTTTCTAACTGGAGACAACAGCGCCACTTAGTGGTTTGTTTGCCCCAGCTACAGACAAGCTGAGCCCGCAGAGCAATAATGTGGCATCTACAGGCGGTGAATGGGAATCTTGTATCGTGGCCAAAACTGAGACCAGAGCAGAGAGAAAAGCCATAAATATTCATGGAAACATTCACGGTTCAGGCACGTCCGTCTCCCTGAGAATAAAGTTTGTTTCTGGGAAGCTACTGTCCAAGCTGTCAGTCCCATAAGAGGGAGAAAAAATAAAATCTCTCTCCCTGGGCCTCCCCGCAACTGAGGAGCAGCTTTACTGGGGTGGGGGAACGCTGTCTTTTCACAGTGGCTGGCAGGACAGTGGGGCTTTGGCGCCGTCCCCGTGGGGGTGGGTGCTGAGAAGGGGGTCGCTGTCAGCCACAGCCCTCCCTGCCTCCTGCTTTCCTTGGAGGTCTGAAGAATAAAAAAGGATAAACAAACGGAATGTGTTTTGTGCTGGTCACAAAACAGCAACAAGTGTAAGCTCTGTGCAATCCCTGATAAGGGTTTTGCACCGATGGAGCCATTAACCCTAAGAAATAACACTGTCCTCGGAAAAGCAGTTGCAGGAGAGTCTATGAGACCTGCAAGTAGACGTGAGCGCTGTTTTAACCTTCCTTCCCCAGTGTGAGAGATGGACAGGGATTTTTTGTTTCCTGCCTCTGCTTGCAGGCTTTTTCGCCTGTGATAGGGAAGGAACCTCAGTGAAGGGCAGAGAAGATTGGCTCTGGAGGTAGGTAGGCTGATATTCAGATTCCAGTTCTGTCACGTGCTGTGTGACCTTAAGCAAGTCACATCTCCCTGACTCTATTTCTGTATCTGCTGGGGATGATCATAGTGTATCCCCCAGTTTGATTTGATGAGATGATTTGATGTTGAATGGCCTAACCTATTCTACAACCTCAGATGCCTGTAGGGACCAGGCAGACGTCATGAATGAGAGAAGTGGGTCAGATGCAGGGCAGTAGGGAGTGGTGGGGACTGCAGTAAACCAGGGAGCACAAGCCCCATGTAACGGGTGCAGCTGGTCAGCATGATCTGACCCAGGCACTCTGGCATTTGATCCAGGGCGTTACAGATCCTTAAAATCTTGGAATCTGTTTCTTTGTTCAAGAGTTTCTTGGTGGGCTTTGGCATTGTTGGGCTCAGCTGAGCTAAGAGACTAGATTTGGTTAGCAGTGAGTGTGGTAGAAGGAAATGTGAGCTCAGTGCTGGAGGGTTTTTAAACGCTCAAGAGAAGCAGGAAATCAGTTCCATTTTAAAATGCTGCCACTTCAGCAACTTTTTTTTTTTTTTTTTAAAGAGACAGACAGGGTCTTGCTCTGTCACCTAGGCTGGAGTTCAGTGGTGTGATCATAGCTCACTGCAGCCTGGAACTCCTGGTCTGAAGCGATCCTCCCACCTCAGCCTCCCGAGTAGCTGGGACTATAGGCACTCATCACCACCCCTGGCTAATATTTTAAAGTTTTTGTAGAGATGGGGGTCTTGCTATGTTGCCCAGGCTGGTCTTGCATTCCTGGCCTCAAGCAATCTTCCTGCCTTGGCTTCTCAAAGTGCTGGGGTTACAGGATAAGCCACCGCACCCAGCTCAACATTTAAAAATTAATCCACCATAGTCCAGACAAAAACCCTGTTCCAGCTGTGTAACCTTGGGCAAGCCCCTTAACATCTCTGAGTTTCTGATTCTTCATGGGTAATGGGGACAAGAATACATCTAGCTCCTGATCTTAGCAATTTATATTTAACTTTTACCTTTTTGTGATGAAGTAGTTTTACAATTACCTCTCATTTCACAGATGAGAAAACAGAGGCACAGGAAAGCTAAGGATTTACTTGCACAGGACCCTACAGCTAGTAAGTGACAGGGCTATCGTGAGGGTTTAGAAGGAGATAATGCATGCAAAGTGGTCAGTGAATATTAGCTATTGCTGTGTTGTCATCAAGTCATTATTACTGTTATTAATAACAAAAATGGTTCAAGGCTGGTTCTCTCACTTAATTCAATGGTCAAAGGAAGCTACAGAACTTCGATCTGTGAGACAAAGATGAAGGTTTAAAATTATGTGATATGTACTTTTGCAGGTAGCTCTTGGCCATTTTAATAGTTTCTTTCCACATAGGCATTGGACGGCCTTGCCAATAGGTTTCCTGGGACAATAATTAGATTTAGGCCTCTGGTCCAGTCAATAGATTCTCATCTCGGGATGACCAAGCTGATCATGACCAGTAATTGACAGCTCGAGTTGTTCTGAAATCAATATGAATTTGCTTTTCATCGAGAGGGCTGTAAAACATGGGCGACAGGCAGCCCCCAAAAGCAGTTGACATGGGAGTGGAGAGCTAACAGAGCCTGGAGAGAGGCCAGACAATTTAGAGGGAGATAAAGCAGAGGGTAGAGGAGGCTGACCTCTGTCCAGTGGGCCGTGGTCACAGCCGGCCAGAGTTCCCAGTGGGACCTGCTCAGGATAGTCTTGGTGAGAAAGCAGATTTGATTGACAGTGAGGTGTGGTAGAAAGGGAATAAGTTTTGGAGTCAGATAAAACTGGATTTATATTTCAGCTGTACAGATTTCTACTCTAGGGAGTTGGGCTCAATTCTTCAAGACGATTTTTCTAATCTGCAAGATGAGCAGATAACTGAACCTGTTGCACAGACGAAGGTGAAATGAAGCTATGTTTGCAAGGTGCTTATTTTACTGCATGTGAGGCTGTCAAATGCACTTGTTAAGAGGAAAGGACTGCAGAGTTGGGTGGACCTGGGGGCAAATCCTGCCTCTTTTACATACTAGCTGAGTAAACCTTGGGTAAGTCACTCCACCATTTTGAGCTTCAGTTTCCTTATATTGGAATAGTAATAGGAATGTCTGTCCAGGGTGGTGGTTACAATTAAATTAGATTACATGATGCACATAAAGTTATATTAGCACACTGCATGTAACATGATGCGAATTCAGCAAGAAGAGGGCATCATTTTTGTCAATCTGATTCTCATCTATCCCAAACAGGGCACAGAGGAAGCTTTCTGTTAACGTAGGCTCAATTGCATGATAAATTAATGTTTTTAACACCCTTAAATTGGGTAATTTGAGGAGAGTTTAATACAAAAATTAATGACAGCAAGACATATTTAAATAATGAAACAACCATTAAAATTATACTTGCATGGTCTATTTACAAATATGTGGATGGAGCTCCGGAAAAACAAGATGCATGCTGAATGCCAGGAATACACCAGTGGGGAGCCATTGCCGCTGTGAAGCCAATAAGAGGATTGTTCTAGCACTTTCTTTCTGAGCCATTGCAATGCCTCCCAGTAGAATAGGAAGAATGAACCTCCCCATCCCATTTGTTGTGAGCTTGACCATATGACTTGCCTGGGTCAATAGAATATAAAGTACGAAGTGATTGGAGCAGAGGCTAGAAATATGCTTGCATGACTTGGCTCGCCCTCTTGTGCTTCTGTCATTTGCCATGAGAAGAACATGCTCCTAGTATCTGATGGCCTTGGATTGAGGAGCAGATCTGAGCCCAGCTGGCAGCCTGACCAAGATCAGCTGAACCCAATAGCACCAAAGACCTCCTATGAATCCTTGAGCAAAGAAATGAATGCTTGCTCCTGTAGCTACTGAGATTTTGAGGTTGTAATGCAGTAAAAACTAACACCTGCCCCCAGATGATAATGGGTGCAGGGAGGTGAAGTTACTGGATTGGGTTGCCTGAGAGGAGCTGTGGCCTTCAAGAGGGGAAGTCAACAGCTCCCCTACACTCCTTTCCCTCCCTTCTGTCTCCTCCTGGTGCTTCCCATTGGCTGAACTCAACTAGAAGTAGAGAATAAGGCAGTCAATGAGAGAACCGCTGAAGACCAGCTCCCTGGGGCACAGCATGTGGTAGAGAAGGATGGAGAGTGGATGTGGAAGGGCAAATGGGAATTATCTTGTATTAGTCCATTCTTGCATTGCTCTAAAGAAATACCTGATACTGGGTAATTTATTAAAAAATTATTATCATTTAATTGGCTCACGGTTCCATAGGCTGTACAGGAATCATGGTGGCATCTGCTTCTGTGGTGGCTCCAGGAAATAATCATAGCAGAAGGTGAAGGGGAAGCAGGCGAGAGGGAGAGCGGGGAGGTGCCACACACTTTTAAGCAACCAGATCTCGTGAGAACTCCCTCACTCATGATCACGAGAACAGCATTGAGCAGATGGTGCTAACTCATTCATGAGAACTCTGCCCTCATGATACAGTCACCTCTCCCTAGGTCCCACCTCCAACACTGGGGATTACAATTTGATATGAGATTTGGGCAGGGACACAGATGCAAACCATATCATATCCAGTGCAATTAAGGGAGAAGGAGGGTATGTGGGACTCACATATTAACAAATAACTGTGCTAAGACCTTTGCCCAGGGGCTCCATCTATGGCCCTTTGGGCATCTTCTTCCCAACTCTTTCTTGGCCTCCTAGATTTCCCTTGTTCTGCTTGGTCACCAGGAACATTCTTTGGGAAGTGAAGCTCAGTGAAGTTAGCCAAGAGGGCTCCCTTGAAGAACCCAATTATTTCAGAATTTTTGCCCTTCTTAATCCATCAGCCACACAGGAAGTGTTTCCAAAATTGTCATGGCTGAGACATTCGGGGAATATTTTCTTCTGTCTGTTGCCGTTATTTTTTCTCCTGTTGGCTCCCAACATCTTTAGCAAAACCATATGTTCTAGGGTATCATTCACAGGAGTCCCAGCTCCATCCTGTGCACTCCAGTTTTTTTGCTAGTCAAAAAAAAATTGACTTTGACAGGAGCACTTTAGCACAAAAGTGCAGAGAAAGAGTTTTGAAATCAGATCTAAGTTGTAGAGGCCAACTTATCTTCTTAGCAGCTGTGTGACCTTGAACAGAGGAACCTGACCTTATTCCCGAGCCAGCAGAGATCATTTCAGCACCAGATCCTAGAGTCACTTATGAGAATTAAATGGGATATCCATGAATGCCATTAGCACTGTACTTTGTTAATGCTTAATAAATTAGTTACTATACACTTCCTAAGTGAGGTCAGGGGTAAGACTGACTCTAGAATGGAGTGGCACCGAATGCTCTAGCTGATGCCACAGCACTCAGCCACCCACTCCTGGTATTGGGCAGGCTATGCACAGTTCTTCTGTCAGTGGAATTCCATTAGCTCTTGGAAAAACAAAATTCTTCTTTCCAGGCAGGTAGAAGCTGAGGCATCTCTCAGTCTTCCAGGGCTCCTGGCTGTACTGGGAAGGGGATTTCTCCGAGGATCACCCTGCTGGTGGTCCCTCTTCTGATGCCATCCACCAATTAAGCAGCATTCATTTCACTCAATTCTGGAGAAACAAGTATTTGCCGAACCCTATAATATCCTGGGATTTGTGAATTATTAAATATAAACATAGATTTATATGTATCAATTCAATGGTGAATTTGGGTCAGCCTGACTCTTGTAGATAAGTGATATGTATAATACACGATGATTGCAGAAGAAAAGTAGAGATGATTCTAGGAAGCTATTCAAATGCGAGAGAAGCTATTATCTGTTTCCACTGTCACCTACCTCACGACCAACCCTATCCATCACCAATCTAGCTGCTCATTCATCCTTCCCCCCACCACTTTCCTCATTTTTCACCGACTACACAGATCATCCTCCATCCATCCATTCCTCCATCTACCCGATTCCCCTTCAAGCCCATATGCCCACCTAGCCACCCACACATCAACTATGAAACCTTTGTTCCATTGACTCCTCTATCTGTTCCATCTGCCACCTTCCCATTCACTACCCACCACCCAGTCTCACAGCCACCCATGCATCCATTGCACATACATCTATCCATTCCCTCACTATGCACCCACCCAATCTATCACCCTGTGTCATCCATCTTTCCACTAACCACCCATCCTATCCCCAATCCCATCCATTCACTATCCACCAACCTTTTCCTACACAGGCACCCACCCTATCCATCCATCTGTCCAAACATTCACCACCCACCCAGTTCATCCATCCACTTAGCAAATATTTATTAATTACCCATTATGTGCCAGGGATTATGCTATGGACCTGGTACACACATGCCTAAGAAATGACATTTTTTCCCCAAGAACTTCTATACCCAGTGTCAATGATATACTCTGAAATAAAAAAGACAAAATAAAATGCAGCTAAGTTTTAATAAGACATGACAAACATGAGGCAGCATCTTGTAGTGATTATGTGCGTATGCTTTGAAGCCAGACCTATTTGACTTTGATTTGGGCTTTGCCATTTGATAGATGGATTTCCTCATATCAATCACAGCACTTCGTTAAACCTGTTTCCCCACCTGCTAAACAGGAATAATAATTGCATTTACTTCAGAAGATCATGGTGAACCCTAAACAAGTTAGTGTTAAGTAAGTTAATGCATTATGAGAAGGGGCCATTCGCAAGGAACAGTGGACGTCCTCTACCAACCTAGAGTGGCCCAGCTGACAACTGACAAGACAATGGGAACCTCAGTCTTAATCTGCAGGAACTGAATTCTGCCAGCAAACACGTGGCTTTGGAAGGGGACCCTGGGCTCAGAAAAGAGATTGCTAACACTTCAATTGCAGTGTTGTGGGACCTTGAGAAGAAGACCCAGCAAAACCACACCTAGACTTCTGACTCATGGAAACTGTGAGATAATAATTGTGTGTTGTTTTAAGCCACTTAGTTTGAAGTAACTTGTTATGTGGCAATAGATAACTAAGACATGGAGTTACTCACCCAAGGCTGCATAACTCCTCAGTGATAGAACCTGGATTCAGAACAAGAGTGAACCACCATATCTCCTGAAAGATAACCAGCCAGAGGGGCTAAAAAGCCAAAGATTTTCTGATTAGCCCTCAGCTGACCAGAAAATTAATTAATCAGAATCTCTAATTCCTTTGACCTTATGATTAATCAGGGATTTTCGGCATTTGAAATCAAGTTTTCCATGGCAATTGCACCAAATACCATGGCTGCCCTGATGCTGCTGTACAAGTGCAGCAACTGTAGCGTTGGGGGAAGAAAGTTCCACTTTGGATATGATCCAAAGGTCTGATTCAGAACACCTAAGTGTTTCCATTTTGAAAATGTGATGAGCGTTGCTTCCTGAGAAGTAGCCATCTGGTTTCATGCCTCCGCTGCATTCCTCCCCATTGGGCCACATGGGCTGAAGAAATTAGATCTGTGGACATAAGACTTACTCCTTTTTAAATATAGAGAATGATTCCATGGGGGCAGTGGTCTACCAATCAGACAGCCACGACCACCACTACTACCAAAATGACAATAGCAGCTCCCAGTCATTCAGAGCTTTCCTGAGCCTGATGCGGAGCCCAGCTGTGAGACCAATGGGTTACCCAGGCAGGCTCATAAGTAGGCACTCTTTATATAATTCTGTTTTAATATTTATTCATCATCTATGTATTGGGTGTCAGGAAAACTCAGTTTCTGTTAATGAAATTGCCTGCTTTTTTCTAACTCCAAATGTGGGTCAGATGTTTCACTCAGAGTAGGAATGGAGAAAAAGTCACGTGTACTCATTCACACCCCGGGGCCAGCATGGAATAAATGAACTGAAAACATTGGACAACATGTTTCTCCCTTGTCTATCTCACCTTTTCTCACTTCAGTTTTCCTTTTAGCTTCTTAGGAGACATATTAAAGTGATCAACATTTAGATCATGAAATAAATCTCCTTTCTAGCAAAGAGCTCTGTGGGCTGCACAAGTGCAGTGCTAAATTCTCAACAGACCAGAGTTGATGCCAGTGACCAGACTTTTAAAGTTTTTTCACTTGTTCATGCTGTCTGCTCCAGAGCGAGGGCTCTGGTTTGCATTTGGCCAGTTATGAGTATGTGTAGCCCTGCATTGACTGGGCCCACATTCTAGATCCAATCTAAGGGTGCTTTGGCACACACTGCATGACTGGTTTGTCCCTCAACCTCATCAGTCTCTGCTGAACACGTTGAAGAAATCATCTTGTCTTTTCTTCCCTATCACGTTGTGGGGCAAGTACTATAATTGGCCCCCTTTTCCTGATGAAAAAATGGAAGCTTAGAGAGGTCAAGAAGCTTTCCCGAGCTTAGACAGCCATTAAATGGCAGAACTGGGATTCAACTCCAAGACAGGCTGCCCCCAGAGTTTTTATTCATTATATTTGATGCTCAAATCCAGCACTTTGCAGGTGCACATTTGTTTTTACGGAGAAGTGACTGTATCAAGGATAAGTCCCATTGTAGCCAGCACGAGCTGCTTTGTTGGGGGAAACAATGCAAGGGAAAGGCGTGTGGAGGTGCACACTCACCTGAGCCTCTAGGATAGGTGTCAGAAGTACTGTGAGGTTGAAGACTCTCAACTGTAGCACACCTCAGATTTGGTCAGTATTCATTTTATTCATACATGCAATTCAATTCAATTCAATTATTCATTCATTCATTTGAGATTGATTGAGAACTCACAATGACAAACAGTGTTTCATGAACTAGCCGGTGAATTAGACAATGTCCCTGCACTTATGGCTTGCATTCTAATATGGAGGTAAAAGAAATAAGAAAACCAAGAAATAAAATACTTTTAGAAAATAATAAGCAACATGAAGGAAACAAGGGGGATCAGACAGAGCAGCGGTGGGATCTGCATAGAGAAAACAGTCAGGGAAGACCTGTCTGAGGAGGTGACAGCAGAGCTGAGATATGAATGGTGAGAAGGAGGCAGTGAGGAGAGGACCTGGAGGAGGAGCATTCCAGGCACATGGAAGAGCAGATACAGTGACCCTGGGCTGGGAGTGAGCATTGCTTAGATGAAGGAGAGAAAGGATGCAGTTGAGGCAAAAGCACAATGCATGTGGTAATACACAGGGAAGCCTGGTGCAGCTTGAGGCCGGAGAGGTGGGTAGGGGTCCCTGGGGCATTTTAGGACCCCCCCCCAAAAAAAAAAGAACTTAGACTTTGGCCTGGTGTCGGCAGGGAGCCATAAAAATGAACAGCAGGACCCCGGTAATACTTTTTTCAATGATTTCTCTGAATGTCATGGGAAACATGGAAACAGAGGTCCAAGAGTGATAATAAGAACAAGTGGGAGACTACTGCAGAAGTCCTACTCCGTATAGAAGGCACATCTGAGGGATTTCATGTTTCACTTACTCCAACCAGACTGGAACCTTTGCCAGTTCCTTTAACTCACCAAGCTCTTTCATACCTCAGGGTTTCTCCCTCCTTTCAGCCCCTTTGTTTAGCTAAGTCCAGTTCTTTTTTAGGCCTAAAAAAGGCCCTCTTATCCAATGTCTTTTCATCTATGAAGCCTTCTCTGACCCCAAGTGCAGGTGAGCGTTCCTTGTTTCTTATTCCCATGGCAACCAGCTCTTCCTCTTAATGGCACCCATCTGCCTTGCAATTACTTAAGCAAGTCCACCTTCCCCTGCTTTCCCCTTTATGAGCCCCATGAAGGCAATAATTACATCACTGCAGCCACAAATAGAATGCACAAAGAAGGCTCTCGGCAAATATTTATTTCACGAAGTAATATTTTCTTGAGGTTCGTGGCAACTTGAGATTTATGCTACTGATCCTAAATGAGTTTTTTTTGTTTTTGTTTTTGTTTTTGTTTTCGAGACAGAGTCTCACTCTGTTGCCCAGGCTGGAGTGCAGTGGCCGGATCTCAGCTCACTGCAATCTCCACCTCCCGGGTTTACGCCATTCTCCTGCCTCAGCCTCCCGAGTAGCTGGGACTACAGGCGCCCGCCACCTCACCCGGCTAGTTTTTTGTATTTTTTAGTAGAGACGGGGTTTCACCGTGTTAGCCAGGATGGTCTCGATCTCCTGACCTCGTGATCCGCCTGTCTCGGCCTCCCAAAGTGCTGGGATTACAGGCTTGAGCCACCGCGCCCGGCCGATCCTAAATGATTTTTAAACAATTAAGTAGGGCTTGTCTTTCAAACAATTTTTGTGTGTGTGTGTGTGATGGAGTCTTGCTCTGTTGCCAGGCTGGAGTGCAGTGGTGCGATCCCAGCTCACTGCAACCTCTGCCTCCCAGGTTCAAGGGATTCTCCCGCCTCAGCCTCGTGAGTAGCTAGGACTACCGGTGTGTGCCACTATGCCCAGTTAATTTTTTTGTATTTTTAGTAGAGACGGGGTTTCACCCCGTTGGCCAGGATGGTCTCAATCTCTTGACCTCCTGATCCACCCTCCTTGGCCTCCCAAAGTGCTGGGATTACAGGCTGAACCACTGCACCCAGCCCTCAAATTTTTTTAGAGCAATAACTATGATTGGCTACATGCCTTGCACGTGCCGGAAACAATATTAAGCACATTACGCTCACTTACTCATTTAATCATCTCAATAGCCATATAGTACAGGAACATTCACCACTGCTTTTCAGATGGGAAGCTGAAGATAAGCATAGTTACTTAAGTAACTTACCCAAGAAGACATTCTGATTATATGATAGAGATAACAATTCGAATTCATGTCCATTTAGATGCAAAGCCCATGCTTTTTAAACTAATCATTCCTGAAGACAGGCCCAATCATTCCCTCAGCATGTATTTACTGAGTGTCAGCTTCAGTGCAGAGGAAGATATGATGTTGAATTAGCCAGAGTTCCTGCTTTCTAGGAGATTAGCATCTGGTAAGAGAGCTGAGGCCTGGAATGAAGAATCTATGTAATGTTCGTAATGTGGGAATCCATATGGCCCAGTTGGGATCAAGAGAATTCAGTCTAAAAATCTTGACTACAATTTCGAAGTAACCCACATTCACTTATTGTAATTCTCTAACAGTATGAAGAGGACTCATAGTCTATAGAAATATTTCCTAAATCTTTTCCCTTTACCACAGCTTCCCTCACATACTACAGCTTTTCCCAAGCCTCTCAATCCCAGCCTCACCCCAAATATCTTTCTCCAGTTAACTGATGCACCTCTTTCCCTTATTCCTACTGTTTTTTTAATCTCCTTAAGAGTCTGTGTCATTGAATCTCAAAACAGTTGACAAAACCCAAGCTAGCCCTTTTGCCAATCCTGTGAAAACCATGGAGTTTCTTCTAGAGAAATACTCAAGTGTATATACATGCAGACCGCCCCCTCCTGCCCCACACACAGACATACACTGATTTTACTGGTTCGTCTGTAATTTCAAGGGTTCCACAGACCTTCTAAATCTTACCCACAGTTTCTGGATGATAAACCTTGGCATTGGTAATCTGAAAAGCCATTAGCTACTTAGCATTTGCCAAAGCAGGATAGCTCTTCCTCTTTCCATGTGCATGAGAGGACTTCAGAAATTTGTATAAAAATAGATGCCACCCCAACCAACCAAACCCCATGCCTGCTGCTTCAGATGCATGTCTTTCTTCACAGTTTCCAGCTGTAGTGACTTTGTCTTGCAGGGAGAAGGAAACTCTGTAATTAAGATAGCCAGACAACAAAGGACTTAGCAGCTCTCTAGCTGCTGACATTCTAGTTAAAAGAGCTGGACTCAACTCTCTCCTTTTTAAATCTGGGTTCAGGCTAAAACCTGAACCCTGATACCATGTGGTTTTAATTAGCCCATAGTATGGTTCTGAAAACCAACTGTTCTTAGCCACTGCATTATGTCACTAGTGGATGGCCATCAGTTATCAGAAATGTTGGAAAATAATTGGAACTATTGGTTAAATCCTAGAGTTGGAACATTATTTGCTTAAAAAATAAATTTGTGGAGACTTCTGGTTCCAAAATGGCAGTGTAGAAGCAAGCTGGCTTCACTACCCCACACAGAAAACCAAAAACATATTTACAGTCCTGAGATTATTACCAGCAAGATCCCAGAACTCAAATATGAGAATGAGACATCTCCCAGGGCCACAAAGAAGTGAAAAAATTCTGAGCAGATGGTTAGAGAATTGGATTTCTATATCTGCAATGTCCCTACACCCAATCTGCCTGGCATGAAGTACATGGAAAATTTCCCCCCAACTCATGATTTCTACATTGAAAAAAGTGAGACCAAGGGGACAACTAACTTCCCCACTATCTTACATTCCCTGGCAGGACACCTGTCCCTGCCTCAACCTACAGGAAGCATCAGGAGTGCCTGAGGAAGAAATATTTCTGAGGACAGACAGAGACAAAGCAGGGAGGCAGGAGTACTATCCGCAGTTCTGAAAGCTCTACTCTATAACTTAGCCAAAGGAGATGCTAAATCAGAGTGGCTGTTCAGCTGCACCATGCAGAAGGAGGTTTGTTCCACAGGTCTCCTAGCCAGACCTTTTCACACCCCTAGCCAGCCTTTTCACACCACTAGAATATTCCCTTTGAAACCTCATTCCCTTTGAGACAAGCAGCACTCTGATTGTTTACCAGAGCTTGGCGTGGACACCATCTAGTGCTGAAATGGAGGCAGCAACTTAGCAGAAAAAAAATAAACAAATAAATTCCAAAGACTTTCTAAGCAAACATACCCAGTAAAAATGAAAACAGACCACACAGAGAAGACTGCATAAATAACTAATCATTCAATGCAAACACACACACACATCCACAAAAACAATAAGAAACAAGGACCAATGATCTCCCCAAACAAACCAAGGAAACAGTGATGAACCCTAATGAGACAGTGATATGTGAGCTCTCTAACCAATAACTGAAAACAGCAGTTTTAAGGAAACTCAGTGATCTGCAGATAACAGAGAAAAGCAATTCAGAAAATTATTGAAGGAATTTAACAAAGAGATTGAAATAATAAACAAATCTTGGAACTGAGAAATACATTTACGGAACTGAAAAAATTATTGGAAGGTCTCAACAGTAAAGTGATCAAGCAGAGGAATCAGTGAGCTCAAAGACAGATATCTGAAAATACACAGAGGAGAAGAAAGAAAAAAGAATGAAAAGGAACAAAGATCACTTACAAGATACAGAAAATTACTACAAAAGTCCAAATCTAAGACTTATTGGTGTTCAAGAAGGAGTTGAGCAAGAGAAAGGGGTAGAAAGCTTATTCAAAGAAATAATAACAGAAAAATTTCCAAAACTTGAGAAAGATACAAATATCCAAGTACAGGAAGGTCAGAGAACACCAAACAGATTTGATCCAAATAAGACTACCCCCAGGCATATAATAACCAAACTCTCAAATGTCAAGGACAAAGAAAGAATCCTAAAAGCAGCAAGAGAAAAGAAACACATAGCATGTAAAGGAACTATAATTCATCTGGCAACAGACTTCTCAGTGGAAACGATACAGGCCAGGAAGAGTGGGACAACACTTTCAAACGGCTAAAAGAAAAGACCTGCTGTTTAAGAATACTGTATCCAGCAAGGCTATACTTCAAACATAAAGGAAAGGTAAAGTCTTTCTCAGATGAAGAAAAGCTGAGAGAATTCACCACCACCAGGCCCATATTATGAGAAATACTAAAGGGATTTCTTTAATCTGAAAGAAAAAAGAAAATATTAATGTCCAAAAAGAAAACATGTGAAGATACAAAACCTATTGGTAAAATTAACTATATGGACAGACCTAGGATACTCTAATACTGTCATTGTAGTATGCAATATGATAATAACTCTAGTATGAAGCCCAAAAGACAAATCTATCAAAAAGCAATAATAGTTAGAGCAACCTGTTAAAAGATAGACAATACAAAAATATGTAAATTCAGGCAACAAAAAATTTAAAATTTGAGAGGGATAGAGTTAAAATGTTAGAGAGTTTTTTCATTTTTTCTTTGTTTTTATTATTTTCTTTGTGACCTAAGTTGTCATCTCTTTAAAATATCTTGTTGTATCTATAAGATACAGATCTTTTTGTAAGCCTCATAGTTACAGCAATGCAAAAATTTTGTAATTGAATCACTAAAAATAAAAACCAATGAACTAAAACATACTATTAATAATAGATAAAATCACTTGACTACAAAGGAAGGCCATAAGAAAGGGAGAGAGGAGCTACAAAATGATCAGAAAACAAGCAACAGAATGACAGTGGTAAGTTATTGCTTACCAATAATAACACTGAATGTAAACTGACTCAATTCTCCAATTAAAAGGCATACAGTGACTGAAGAGATAAGAAACAAGACCCAAATATATGCTGCCTACAAGAAACCCACTTCACCTATAAAGAGACAGATAGACTGAAAATATAGGAGGTGGAAAAATACATTCCATGCAACTGGAAACCAAAAGAAAGCAGGAATAGCTATTCTTGTATCAGATAAAATAGACTATAAATTAAAGACTTTAGAAAAAGACAAAGAAGGTCAGTATATAACAATAATGGGGTCAATTCAGCAAGAGTATATAGCAATTACAAATATCTATGCACCCAGCACCAGAGCTCCCAAGTATATATAGCAAACATAAATTGATCTAAAGGGATAGATACACTGCAATACAATAATAGCAGGGGATTTCAACACCCAACTTTCAGTAATGAATAGATCATCCAGACAGAAAATATACAAAGGAACATAGGAGTTAAACTATATACTAGTTAAAATAAGCCTACCTGACATTTACTGAACATTTCACTCAACTGATGCAGAATACAGATTATTTTCATCATCATATGGAACATTGTTCAGAGTAGACCATTATTAGACCACAAAATAAATTTCAACAAATCCAAATAGTATAAATCAAATCAAGTATTTTTTCTGACCACAGTGGAATAAAACTAGAAATGCATAAAAAGAGGAACAAACTAGAAATGAATAAAAAGAGGAACCTCAGAAACTACACAAACACATGGAAATTAAAAAATATGCTCCTGAACAACCAATAGGTCAATGAAGAAATTAAGAAAGAAATAAAAAAAAAATTAGAAACAAATGAAAATGGAAATACAACATACCAAAATCTATGAGATACAGCGAAAACAGCATGTAGAGGGAGGTTTATAGTAATAAACTCACAGGGCAAAAAGTAGAAAGACTTCAAATTAACAGTCTAAGGATATACCTCAAGGAACTAGAAAAAGCAAGAACAAACTAAACCCCAAATTCAAAGAACAAAAGAAATAATTAAGATCAGATAAAAAATAAGTGAAATTGAGATTTTTTTTAAAAAATGCAAGATACAGAAGAGCAACAAAACAAAAAGCTGGGTTTTTGAAAAGATAAAATCAACCTACCATTAACTAACTAAGAAAAAAGAAAGAAGACTCAAATAACTAAAATGAGGAATGAAAAAAGAGACATGACAACAGAGAACACAGAAATAAAAAGAACCATTAAAGACTATTATGAACAACTGTACAACAACAAATTGGGAGACTAAAAAGAAATTGATAAATTTCTGAATTAATATCCTTGGTAGATATTAATCTACCAAAATTGAATCATGAGGAAATAGAAAATCTCAACAAACCAGTAATGAGTAACAAGACTGAAGCTGTAATAAAATGTCTTCCATCAAAGAAAAGTTTAAGACCTGATGGTTTCACCACAAAATGTTGCCAAACCTTTGAAGAAGAACTCATATCAATTCTACTCAAATTCTTTTAAAAAAAGTGAATAGGAAGGATCACATCTGAACTAATTCTATGAGGCCAGCATTACTCTGATATCCAAACCAGATAAGAACACAATGAAAAAAGAAAACTATAGACCAATATTACTGATGAGCATAGATGCAAAAATTGTCAACAAAATACTAGCAAATTGAACTTAATAACACGTTAAAAAGAACGTTCACCATGATCAAGTGGGATTCATCACAGGAATGCAAGGATGGTTCAATGTATGCAAGTCAATAATATGATACATCATATTAACAGAACCAAAAATAAAAGCAATATAATTACTTCAATAAATGCTGAAAAAATATTTGATAAAATTCAACATCCCTTTATGATAAAATCTTCAACAAACTGGGTATAGAGAAACATACCTAAAAATAAGAAAAGACATATGAAAACCCATAGCTAACATTGTATTAAATTGGGAACAATTGAAAGTCTTTCCTGTAAGACCTGGAACAAGACAAGGATGCCCACTTTCAACATAATACTGGAAGTGCTGGGCAGAGCACTTAAGCAAGAGAAAGAAATAAAATCCATTCAAACTGGAAAGAGGAAAAACCCAAATGCTCCATGAAAAATTTCTTAGAACTGATAAATGAATTCAGGAAAGTTACAGGATACAAAATTAGCATACAAAAATCAGTAGCATTTATGTATACCAACAGCGAGCAGTCTGAAGAAAAAATAAAGAAAGCAATCCCATTTACAATAGCGACAAATAATACAAAATACCTGGGCATCAATTTAACCAAAAAAGATAAAGATCTACACAAGAGAAACTATCCAACACTGAGGAAAGAATTTGGAGAGAACAAACAAAAAATGAAAGCATGTCTCATGCTCATAGATTGGAAGAATTAATATTGTTAAAATGACAATACTACCCAAAGCAATTTACAGATTCAATGCAGTACTACAGAAATATCAATGACATTCTTCACAGAAATAGAAAAAGCAGTCCTAAAATGTATGTGGAATCACAAAAGACTCTAACTAGGCAAAGCAATCCTGAGAAAAAGAATAAAGCTGGTGACAGTATACTACCTTACTTTAAAATATGCTACAAAGCTATAGTAACCAAATAAGCATGATACTGGCATAATAGACACGTAGAACAATGGAACAGAATGGAGAACCCATATGTAAATCCACACATTTATAGTCACCTCATTTTTGACAAAGTCTCCAATAATGTACAATGGGGGAAAGACTGTCTTTTTAATAAGTGATGCTGCAAAACAAGATACCCCATTTCAGAAGAATGAAACTTGATGCTTTTCTCTCATAGTATAAAAAATCAAATCACAATGGATTAAAGACTTAAACTTAAGACCTAAAACTATGAAACCAATAGGAGAAAACATTGGGGAAATGCTCCAGGATGTTGCTCTGGGCAAAGATCTTTTGTGTAAGACCTCAGAAGCATAGGCAACCAAAGCAAAAATGGACAAATGGGATTATATCAAGCTGAAAAGTTCCTGCACAGCCAAGAAAACATTCAATAAAGTGAAGAGATGACTCACAGAATGTAAGAAAATATTTGCAAACTATTTATCTGACAAAGGATTAATAATCAGAATTTATAAGGAGCTCAAGCAAATCAATATCAAAAAACCAGCAATCTTGATTGAAAAAACAAATAACCTGATTAAAAAATGGGCAAGAGATCTGAGTAAACATTTCTCAAAAGAAGATATGCAAATGGCCAATAAGTGTATGAAAAAAATGTCAACACTGCTAATCGTCAGAGAAATGCAAATCAAAACCACAATGTGATATTATCTCATCCCAATTAAAATGGCTTTTATCAAAAAGACAAGCAATAACAGATGCTGGTGAGGATGTGGAGAAAGGAGAATCCTCAAACACTGTTGTTGGGAAGGTAAATTAGTATAGCCACTATGGAAAACAGTATGGAGATTTCTCAAAAAATTAAAAATACAACTCTCATATGATCCATCAATACCACTATTGGGTATATATCCAGAAGAAAGGAAATCAATATATTAAAGAATATCTCAATTCCCATGTTTATTGGAGCACTATTCAAAAGAGCCAAGATATGAAATCAAGCTAAGTGCTTATCAGTGGATGAATGAATAGAGAAAATGTGGTATATATACACAATGGAATACTATTCAACCATAATAAGAATGAAATCTTTCTTTTGCAGCAATATGGATGGAACTGGAGGCCATTATGTTAAGTGAAACAAGCCAAGCACAGACAGACAAATATCACATGTTCTTACTCATATGTGGTAACTAAAAAAGTGGATCTCATGAAGATAGAGAGTGGATTAGTGGTTAGCAGAGGCTGGGAAGGGTAGGGAGTCGGGGGGATGAATAGGTACAAATAAATGGTTTGATAGAAGAAATAAGACCTAGTGTTTGATAATCAGTAGGGTGAATATAGTTTGCAATAATCTACTGTACATTTCAAAATATCTAGAAGAGAATAGTTGGAATGTTTCTAGCATAAAGAAAAGACAAACATTTAAGGTGATGGGTATCTCATCTTCACAAATTTTATGAATGTGTAAAATTATTACACATTTGCCAAAAATTGTCCATTATGTATCAATTAAAAGTATTTAAAAAATACGTTTGAGAACATTAAAGTTTATCTTTGTAATGATACTGCTTTCAATGCCTTGTTGTCAGATGTGCTTTCCTGTAGGTGCGGGATGGGAGGGAATGGGCGGTGGGGGCCATCTGGGGTATTCTGAATAACCCTGGGATTCCTGCGTGACTCAATCTTGCCCTTCGCGGTTTCTGATTTTAAAAATGTTAACAAAGGCCTTTGGTAACCCCCCAGTTTTTACGTTAACGTTTTTCTCCTCGCAGAATGGTGCTTACCAAACCCTAGTTATTTTAACGTTATCTTCAAGATTTTTGTTGTATCTTGACTTATGCCTCTTTAATTTTCAATTTAAGATTTGTTCTAATAGTCAATCCTCTTTAGTCATATCCTAAGCAATAATAATCATGAAATCATGGGATTGAAGTGTTTGTTATTTCCACACGTTAAAATAAGTACATAATTTTAAAAATAAAAATCATGGTTCATGTACCAACAAAAATAATTCCCTTCACCCCCAGTGGTGTGGTTACCACACTTTGAAGACACACTGTTCCAGTAAGTGCTCTCATGAGTTGAAAACCTTGTCTTTGATCCACTTATTCATTTGTAAATTCCATTTTTTCTTTTAAAATCATCTATTAGGTGCTTGCTGTGTGCCAGGCGCTGGTCTAGGCATGTGCGTTGCTTATTATTTTATTTAATTATTTGAACAAAACTTTGAGATTGTTATTGCTATTCCCATTTTGCAAATGGAGAAAAGGAGGCTCAGAGATGTGTCTGCGGGTCTTGCCTAAGCTCACACAGCCTGCGCTTTTTCCAGGAGGACAGAATCAGGTATCTACCTTGTGAGAAGCTATTAGCAGTGATGGGGAGGCTTGTTGACCTCCTCAAGAACGCAGGCACTGCGTTTCTAAGACGGCCTCAGCTCCTCTAAACAGTCAAATCGCAGAGGGGACATTTGTTTGTGAAATATGTCGCAGTGTTCCAGCAGCCTAGGTTCTTTCCAAGAGTTTCTCAAAATCCAGCAGAATAAATATCAGATTTTTTATTGCCTACCACATAATAGGAATATAACTTATTACCGTTGGAGCGCCAGGCTTTCAGCAGCCTCCATAAATCTGGCGCTCCAATTGACTCCATATGCATTTAAGCAAAACTCAGCCCACGTAGGGGAGCAGTGGATGTAATTGGAATATGGAATGGGGCTTTTGGATTAATCACATTCTGAATATTAACTGTGTATTATGCTGATTTCCTTGCGAATATATTCAGAAGTCCCAGCATGTGTACCTGACTCAGGCTTATACAATCAGAATAGCAAATGTCCTGATTGTGAGGTTGGAAACAGTTCCAACTGCAGTGTATGAGGCCGAATTTCATTTCCCCTAAGAAAAAGAATATTTCAACACTCTCCGGGAGGCCTCGAAGCACAATGTATGGTTTTTCGACACCAGGGAAAGAAGCAGTGTTTGTTTTCAACTGCCTAGTTCAGAATGGATTTTGCCAAGGAACAAGACCACGTTTTGTCGTGAATTCTTAGAGGAATTTTTCTGACCCAGTAACTATTTTATTTTTAAAGGAATAAGCACTCTATGATTGTCTTTACTGGGTGGAGGAGGCAGTGGGGTCAGAAAGTGGTAGAGGAGGGAACAGGAAGAGGCACAGTGTGACCAAGGATTAAAGTTTAGAGGGGAAAATTCTGAATGACTCCCTGCTCTGCCAAGGGCATTGCTAGGACGACCTTGCTGTATGACTACAGAAAACATCCTATGTTCGTTACACAATTCATCATTCACAAAGCAAGGCTATACCTGCAGAATCTCATCTAGCGCTCACAGCAATTCTGAGAGGTAGGTGGTATGATTCCCATTTCACAGATGTAGACACTGAGGCTTGGACAGTTTCTGCCTTGAACAAATGTGAATTAATGAGTCATGGGAGAGGTGTTGTCTGCCCACGGGTCCTACAATGAAAACCTTCACCAACTGCAAAGAATCTGAGGCCCAGAGAGGTTAAGTGACTTGTCTGTAGTCACACAGCTAGTAAATGGCAGAGATGGGGTTTAAACTGAAAACAGTCACCTCCAAAGCCTGTGCATTTAACTGTTATGTTACATTGTGTTCTAGTTGATCCATCCATCCATCCATCCATGCATCCATCCATGCATCCATCTATTTTTAAATTCATTGAACACCTCACTGTGTGTGTCCAAAATGTGATTTTTCCTTGACTGCCAAGAGCTAGCTCTCTTCTATCATTCTCCTTCCATCCACCCATCCATCCATTTATCCATCCATCCTCACACTTACTGAGTTCTCTACCAGGTTGCAGGCACTGTGCTAGGCTTTGAGGGTATAATGATAAGCATCACAGGCATGACCTGCCCCGAAGGGTCAACAGTCTATAGGGGAAGACAACAAACAAGGCAACAAATGATCACAAGCCATGATAACCCACAAAGGAATGAATTTGAGGATAAGAATCTCTCTGATCCTCAAATTATGGAACATTCATTTAAATGAAGAACAGGTAGGAGTTAGCAGAGCAACACAGTAGGAAGAGGGTTCCAGGTAGGGAAAGCATGTTCCCAGCCTTGAGGTGGGAAAGACCATGGAGGCCAGTGTGGCTGGAGCAGAGTGGCTATAGGAGAGAGTGTCCAGGGATGACATCAGAGAAATATGCAGGACCAGATGTGCAGGGCCTGGTGACTACAGTACGTGTGATAGAAAGCCAGGAAACGTTTTATCCAGGCAGAATGACATGAATGGACTTGAAGGCTACTGTACCACTCTCATCCCACCTGTACCTGGTTTCACTTGGGTGTTGGACACATTTCAATTGCCTTCGGGGATGGTGCTGGAAAAAAATATTAGCTGTCATTTATTAAGTGCTTACTGCATGTTTTATGTGTTTTTCCTGTATTATTACATTTATCCTTATAACATCCTATGGAGTAGGTACCATTATTATTTCCTTTTACAGGGAGAAACTGAGGCTCAGAGAAGTTTAGACATGTGCTCAAGGTCAGCTTGAGGGGGATTAGAATAAAGGCTCATGTTTGTTTGACTTCCTTAGGGGTATACATGAACTTGCATCCATGTCTCGGTCCCAAGCCACATGGCTAGAATCAAATCATTCAGAGAAGCCAGGGCTGGTATGAGAAGGAATGTATCTCAAGCAGCTGAAATTTGGCATTAGAGGAGACCAAGCTTATTCAGCTTGGAATCCAGCATTAGAACACCTTGACCCTGTGTCTTCTGGGTGCCTCATCACTCACTGGGAATGTGAGAAGGGAACAATTGCACCAAGGGGAGTTGCTTCAGCTGTTGTTAGAAGGCCTGATGTTTCTGACCTCTTCCTACCTCTTCCTATGCCTCGACCCTTAGTGGTTCCTCCAGATGCTATGAAATCCACAATTCATCTCATCCTCGGCCAAGAACAGCAGCCAGAGTGGAAAGCCCCATGGGACCAGAGCGCCAACGATACGAAAGTGATCTGCTTTGTCATAGCGGGAGCTCTTGCTCTGTGCCTGGCTGGCCCTCGAGGCAAATTACTCTGATCTGAGCAGCTGGGCCTGGTTCTGGGAGGTCTGAATTCAGACAAATCTGAAATAGAGTGCAGTGAAAAAGGAGAGACTCAAAAGTCAGATATAGCTGGAACCCAACCTCACCTTGGCCAAGTACCAAACCTTCTAACTTTGTGACCTTGGATAACTTAGATAATTTCTCTGAAGTTAAAGTCTTTACAACATCTAGATCAGTTTCCCAAAGCCAAAATCAGTACAGTGAGCTGTAAGCAGAATACTCATAACTAATAATAACTGAGCACTTGTTATATGCCCAGGACTGTGCCAAATGAGATGTGTATATATTTGAGTATATATGTAATGAGTGTGTATGCATATGCATATATATGTACATATTCTAATTTAATAATCTTGAAAACTCTATTCACTGCACATACTGTACTTATTTTATAGATGAGGAACTGAGGCTCAGAGAGGTTGAGTAATTCATCACAGTTTAGTAAGTGGCAAAGCCAAGATTTGAACCAGGGCAGCTTAACTCTTCATCACCCCCTTTCATTGCCTTAAATATCCTCCCTTTTCTAAGTTATTAGCACTTCAAGTACAAACTCCAAAGCCTTCGGAGACAGCAAAGATCTTATTTATAGGCATCTGGAAGTCATAATTAGAAAGTGGAAGTCATCTTTACTAAATTCCACATCGTAGTCAGTTGAGTGTGAAAACTACACAATTCCAATGGTTTGAATGTCTTCTTTATCCCAGTCGGTGCCTGCCCTAAATTAAAATGCCCTGAAGGTATTGCTCTCTTAATTAACTGTTTGCCTTGTTAGGATTGTAAACATTTTCCTTGTTGTGGAGTGGGTCACACCAATTAAAGGCAGAGTCCATGTTGAGCATGAGGGCAGTGCGTCCAAGCCTGCTGGGAAGCGGAGTCTTCTCTTGCCTGCTGCGGTCCTTGCGTTTCTGCTGGGAGGTCACAGAGACATAGAACCCTGGCCGCTTCTCTCATACAGCAAGCAGCTACTGCATGTTATGGGCTACGTACAGAGGTTGGAAACATGGGTTTGGAGCCGCTGAGACCTGGGTGTGAGTTCTGGGATCTTCCTGTGCTTCAGTTTTCTTAGCAGTGACATGGAATGGGACGGTATTTGCCTCATGGGTGGAGATGTGGCTTGAATGAAGAGATATGTGCACTTAGTATAGGGATGATGCTTAATAATGAAAGCTTTTCTACCCTCCTCCTTCCATCTGCTCCAGTTCACATTTCTTATGCTTTTTGACCAGCCAGCAACATTATAATGTTCTCCCTATGTGTAGGTATTTCCCCTTGTTAAGAGTCCTACCTTCCCAAGGAAAAAAGCCAGAAACTCACTTTGCCATCTCTTTTTCAATCTTGTGACCCAACCCTACGACCCAATTCAGATGACCTGAATTTTTTTTTAAAAGTCTTATTAAAGAATAATAGATATGCAGAAAATCACACAAAGCATTAATATATTGCTTGTTAAATATTTATAAAGTGATTATATTTTGGTAACCAGTGTCTAAACACTACCAGCTTCCCGGAAGACCTCGTTGAGCCCCTTTCCAGTCCTTATTCCATGTAAATATCTACTATCTCGACTTTTGAAGCATAGGCTAATTGTACTAATTTTTTTTTCATTTTTTTCTAAAACAAAAACAAAAATGGGAAACATGTGTAGAATGTGCAGGTTTGTTACATAGGCATACATGTGCCATGGTGGTTTGCTGCACCTAATGACCCATCCTCTAAGTTCCCTCCTCCACTCCCCACCCACCAACAGGCCCCAGTGTGTGTTGTCCCCTCTCTGTGTCCATGTGTTCTCGTTGTTAAGCTCCCACTTACGAGCGAGAACATGCAGTATTTGGTTTTCTGTTCCTGTGTTAGTTTGCTGAGGACGATGGCTTCCAGCTTCTTCCGTGTTCCTGCAAAGGACATGATCTCATTCCTTTTTATGGCTGCATAGTATTCCATGGTGTATAAGTACCAAATTTTTGAACTTTATATAGATGGGATTAAACAGCATGTGTTAGTATGTATCATTTTGCATCTGGCTTTTTCAATAACCGTTTTTGTTGTTGTTGGAATTTTTGTTTGTTTGTTTGTTTTTGAGACGAGGTCTCATTCTGTTGCCCAGGCTGGAGTACAATGGCACAATCTTGGCTCACTGCAGCCTTGAGCTCCTGGGCTCAAGTGATCCTTACACCTCAGCCTCCAGAGTAGCTTGGACTACAGGCATGTGCCACCATGCCCAGCTAATTTTTGTATTTTCTGTAGAGACAGTGTTTTGCCATGTTGCCCAGGCTAGTTTCAAACTCCTCGCTCAAGTGATCCTCCTATCTCAGCCTCCCAAGTGCTGGGATTGTAAGTGTGAGCCACCACGCTGGGCCTCACTCAACACTCTGTAAGATTTATCCGTATTGTTGCATGTGTTTTATTCATCCTCATTGTAGTGTAGTACATATTCCACCGTGTGAATATACCTGTTTATTCTTCTATTCAACTGTTAATGGACATTTGGGTTATTTCTAGTTTTTAGTTAATACAAGTAGGGCTGGTATGAATGTTGTTACACATGTTTATTGGTGAACACATAAGCATTTCTTTAGGGCATATAATATATATGAATAGAATTGTTGAGTCATAGGTTATGTATGTGATGGCTTTAGCAGATACTGTGAAACCATTTTATAAGTATTTATAGCAATTTATACTGCCACCAATAATATATGAGAATTCCAATTGCTCCACCACTCGCTGTTAACTGTCTTTTTAACTTTAGCCTATTATGGTAGTGATAGGTATTGCATTGTGGTTTTAATTTGCATTTCCCTGATATCCAAAGACCTTCTCATGTATTTATTGGCCAGTTGGATACTGACTTTTATGAACTTCCTATTTATGTCTTTTGCCCACTTTTTCTCTTGGGTTGTCTGGCTCTTTCTTATTCATTTGTAGGGGTTCTTTTTATACTTTGGATAAAAGTCCTTTTTGATTTTGCAAAACATTCATCTTCATTCTACTTGTTGTCTTTTCATCGCTAGTAGATTATAGCTTTTGATTAATATTAAGAGTTGTAGTTGCAGTCCAATGTGATATTTCCCCTTAGTTAGAACTTTTGTGATCTATTTAAGAAACATTTGCCAACGTCAAGGTCATGAGGATATTCTCGCATGTTTTTGCCTAAAAGCTTTATTGTTTTACCTGTCACATTTATGCATAATCCATCTGGCATTGATCTTTGTGTATGCTGTGAGGCAGGGTTCAGGATGAATCTTTTCCTCATATGAATGTCCAATTAACTTAGCACCAGTATTTGAAAATAACACCCTCTCTCTTCTGCTTGCGGTGATACTTTTGTTATAAGCCAGATGATTATGTATGTGTGAGTCTGCTTCTGGACTCTATATTTTGTTCCATTGGTCTCTATATCTAACCTTCAGGAAACTTTCACTTGGAAGAGAGATTTGTGAAGAAGGAGGTGCCCCGAGGAACCCATTTTTTTGATGATGATTGTGGGAGAAGCATAGAGAAATGTATTCAGCTTCTAGAGGTAGCTGTGGCACAGTCCTAAAGCCTTAGTAATTTGAGTTACAGTGCGTAGGGCCTCTGTGGCACTGACCATAGTGTCTCCTTGGAGCAGTCCATGGGTATAATGTGGGCATTGCCCTTGGCTGTGTAGGCTTTAAGCTTAGTTCTTGGTTCCTTCCATTAAGGATGAATACAAAAAATTTGAAACCTCTGTGCTTGCCTTCCCCTGAAACCAATTTGCCACTGCATGCTCCTTTCCCAGTAAGCTGTGAAATACAAGGTCTCCTTGTAATACTTTTATACACTGCTTGCTGCAGTTTAATATATGAGACAATGCATCATAGTCTGGAGGTTCAAAATTACCTCGAAGTAGTCATTTCCTAGAGGGCTGGTAGTAAACATTCTGTCACATAGCTATAGATTGTTGCCTGTCGCCATCAATCAGCCCCCCAGGGAGATATTAGGGAGAATGATACAGGAGCGAACTGAGAACTGGTGAGTGTCTGACGTGGCTGCCAGGTCTCTGCAAAGGGAGACAGGCTTGGTGGTCTGTGGCAAACTGGCTTTGTCAGGGGCAGCTCCTTCAGCACTAAGGAGCTGGAGGTGTGGGTCTGGGCCCTGAGTGGCCTGTTGGTCTAACTCAGCTTCAGGGTCGTGGGATCCTTTATCTCTTGGCTCTCTGATATCTTCCCTAGTGATTTGGACCAAACCCATCACCTGTGTTTGCAAAGTAATAATGGTTGCCATTAATGAGCACTCACTCTGCCCCAAGAAATCTTCTAATCTTTTTCATGCATCATCTCAATCTTCAAAGTAACCCAAGGATAGAGTTACAATATTAGCCCTATTTTAAATCTGAGGAGACCAAGGCTTGGAGATCTTGTCTAACTTGCAAGATCATGGCAAAGTCAGGATTTGAACCTGGGGTGTTCTGCTTCCAGAGGCCGGGTGCTGAGTCACTGCGTACTCACTCTCTTACACATCCAGCTCTGTGCTGGGCCCATTAGCCTGTGATCTCACTAAATATTTAAGGATGCTGCTTTTGTCCTCATTGTATAGATAAAGAAACCGAGGCCATCAGAAGTGCAGCTGCTCATCCAAGTTCAGTGGGTAGATGGCATTACTGAGATTCCACTCCAGGGCTCTCAGGCTATACATCTAAAACTTGCTTCTTGGGTAGGCAGATAAAACATCTCTGTCTGCAGAGGGAAGAATGCTTGCAGGTTCATCTCATGGACCTAATGTCTGGGTGAACTTAGGCCTATGTCCCCAAAAGGGGCAGATCAGGTTTTGGCAAACTGACATGTAAACAACTTAAATGACCCTCTTAAAACACAAAATTATTAATAAAACTTAGGTATGGACGTATATATTTATTTAGTAGGTGCATTCAAGTAAGGGGCCCTGAAACTTATACTTTATAAACGTCATGGTAAATCCACCCTAGTCTTCAGTCTTCTGTGGACTCCCACCTTGGAGCAAATCTCCCAAACTCAGAAGACTCTTCCTGCCTCTGTTGGACTTTTAGAAATCTGAGCATGGAAAGAAGCACAATGTGGATCATTTGGAAGTGTTCAGCATCTCAGTGTAATCTGTGGTCCCAAACCAGGACTGGAGTTGCAAGGGGTGAGGACTCTGATTGACTCTAAGCTAATGTCACTCAAAGTGTGGTCTCTGAGCTGTGGGTCTATGAGATGTTTGTTACTAGTCCAGGACAAGATCAGTTAGACACCAAAAACTGCCATTTGGGGACTTTTATAGCAATTCAGTAGTGCAGACAGTCCAAGTGTCCTGTTAAACAGGGTGTAGACAAGTTTGCACCTGACTTTTTAAAACACTGATGAGTTGCTTGTGGTGCCAGCTGGTACTAGTCATGCACAGTAGAACCATGTATCAGGCCATAACATATTGGGAGAAAACCAAAGGTGGTCCTTTACCATAGACAGTTTGAGAAGCACTGGTCTAAACCTTATTGGGGATGTCATTGTTTTGAATACACCCAGTCATCAATCAACATTTCATTTCACAAACAAGTAAACCTCAAACCAGACCACACCAAGGCAATGATAACAGCAACAACAAAACCCCAAATCTGACCCATTCATAATTTGTTTGTGGTCTGGTTTAGTTTTGATCTGGGTAATCTCATTGGCCTCCATTTTTGTGCAGGCTTAGAAGAAAGTAGTTCCAGTCTCTTTCAAAGTGTAGCCCAAGGACAACTGCCTTTATCCAAATTGCCTAAGAAGCTGTGTTAGTTCCTATTGTTTTGTAAGAAATCACCATGTACTTAGCTTAAAACAACACAAATTCATCTTGCCATTTCAATGGGGACAGAAGTCTGAGTCCTATGCTCGGGATCTCATCAGGCTAAGATCAACATATTGGCCAGAGATGGGGCTTGAGGTCCTTTTCCAAGCTCACTAGTAGGTAGCAGAACTCAGTTCCTTGAGGTTGTAGGACTGAGGTCCTCAATCCCTAGTGGCTGCCCACTGTTCTCGGCCATGTGGTCATCTTCATAGTATGAAAGTTTGCTTCTTCAAGGTCAGTAAGAGTGTCTCTGTTACTTTGACCTCCCCAGTGTCTTCCATCTCTGACTTCTACATCCTCTTCTAAATGACTCACCTGATTAGGTCAGGCCTGCCAAGGATAATCTCCCTTTTGATTTCCATGTTAACTGGTTAGGGGTCTTAATTACATCTACAAATCCCTTCACCTTGGCCACAAAATGTAAGCTCATCAGAAGAGTGACAACCATCATATTGACAGATCTCAGCGACACTCAAGGTGAGGGAATTATACAGGGACAGAAAGGGGCAGCGATCTTGGGGGCCATTTCAGAATTCTGCCTATACAGAAGTCGATTTAAAAAGTAGGTTCTTGGTTCTAAACCCAAGAGAATTGATTTTGTAGGCATTGTGGGGCTCCAGAATGCACATTTTAGCAAACTTCCCAGCTACTCTGAGACTCTACGTTACACAAATCTGGGCTTGAGTGTCAGATTTGCCACTTATTAGCTGGGAGGCCTCTAGATAATCACTCCCTGTCTATGACATTCAGTTTCTTCACCTGCAAGGTGGAGTGGGCAAGCCCTATCTCGCAGGACTGTAGAGGGGATTAAATGTGATGCGGATTGGTGTGATGCAGATTGGTGTGATGTGGATTGGTGGATTTTTCATCCCGATTGCACATTAGAATTACTGGGAAGTTGCCATGAGTCATCTCAGACCAACTTAGTCAGAATCTCTAGGATGGGGTCTAGGCATCAACATTTTTTAAAGCTCCCCAAATTATTATTATTATTATTATTATTATTATTATTATTATTATTTGGAACAGGGTCTCCCTCTGTTACCCAGGCTGGAGTGCAGTGGTACAATCACAACTCACTGCACCCTCGATCTCCTGGACTCAAGCAATCCTCTCGCCTCAGCCTCTTGAGTAGCTGAGACTATAGCACAACCACACCTGGTTAATTTCTTTTTAAGTTTTAGTACAAATAAGGTCTTACTATGTTGCCCAGCTGGTCTCAAACTTCTAAGATCAAGCAATCCTCCTGCCTCAGCCTCCCGCAATGCTAGGATTATAGGCATGAGCCACCACACATCCGGCCTCCCAAGTGATTCTGATACGCAGTTGATGTATTGGTCAGCTACTGCTACAATAATGTTATGAAATGAATAACTCTGAAATCTCAGTGGCTTACAATAACAAACATTTTTCTTACTCTTTTATCCGCAGATGGGCTAGGGTTTGTTTAGTCGGGCTTTGCTCCAGGCAGTGTGTGTCTGCTCTGTTTCTCATCCTGAGACCAGGAGCTCTGTGGGACATGCCCTTATTATGGTGTTGATGGCAGGAGTGTTAGAGATTGGAAACATGTGCCACCTCTCAAAGCTCAGCTTACAACTGTCCTCTGATCACTTCCTCTTACATTACATTGGCCAAGGCAAGTCACATGACTAAATTCAGCAACAGCAGGGCAAGGAAGTAGACTCTACCCACAATGGGAAACACTGCCAAGTCACTTGGTAAAGAACTCAGATGGATGAGTCTGTTGAGAGCGGATGTGGAGTTGAGAACAGTAACCCAATTTACTGCCACTGATAACCATGGATGCTAGGAGAATCACTTCCCAAGGTACCTGGCCAGTACCTGCTCAATAAACCTCATGTACTCCCCTAGAGCATACACTCCCACAGCTTCCTCTAAGTCTCTTAGATGGGAGTGATTCTCCTTCTGTGACTGGTTCCAGGGATGAGGCGCTTTCCCTCACTGGTGTGAAGTCCATCTCCAAGAAGAGAGGAGCTCGCCATAATGCACCAAGTGCTTTGAGTTCCTGGGAAGAAAGATCCCTCTTGGAGGCTGCAAGAACTATGATTATCTACTTAAATATCCATTTTCCCATCCACCACTCACAAAGTGCTCTATTTATTTGCACACTCTCTGTAATATAGCAGCGGAGGGAGAATTCATTAAGGCAAATTGTGAGGATAGCTTTCAAAAAAAATTTCATTGCTCTGTTTTATGCAGTACATAGTTCCCTGTTTAATGAGAACTCGGCAACTCCATTTTCCTTAAGGGTTTAATAAAAGTATAATTTAAAAAATTAAGACAGACGGGGAAAGTGCCGAGAGAAGCTATTTTCCCCATTAACTTGCAGAGTAGACCTTCTTGATACTGCAAGATGGGTGGGGAGAAGAAAAACTCCAGGAGCTATCAAGAGTTCTTTAAGGTTACATAAAACTCCGGCCGGGGTTTATGTCGCCTAGGGATTCTTGCTGAACAGATAGGAATTAGATTTATTGGTTGAGTAATGAGGCTGTTACTAGCTGGCAGTTTAATTAATGCTGATATAGGAGCTTTGCTTTCTCTTAGAATTTGAACTACAGAGCACTGGAGGAGGAGACATTTACATTTCTAAAATTTTCTGAATATTCTTGATTGCCTTTGGATGAAAGAGGGAGGGATATTCTTGGGATGGCAATGGCCAATGTCCAGGTGATTCTCAGCTCTCTGCATGTAGCATGTCAGGGGAAAATTGTTAACCACAATTTGGTTTCCTTCCATCCTGCTGCTGATATTGGCTTCTTGAAGTGGGGAAGAACCTGAGAGAGAGTCATTTTAATAATAATGTTATTAAAGAAGCTAAGACTTAGTATTGCTCACATTTTTGAGTGCTTATTTTATTAATTTTCACTGGGAAGCTAGTGTTATCATCATCAGGAAACCAAGGCTCAGTCACACAGACAAAAAATACAGAGCTGGGATTTGAACACTGTGTCCACATCTCAAATTCTGTGCTGCCCCATCCTATATGACAAATGGTCCAACCAAGGCTCAAAGAAGTGGGGTAAAATTCTCAAGGCTGAATAGCGAGTGAATGCAGAGTGGGAACTAGATTTCTACCTAGCAGCTTTCCCTGGTACAGCTCTTAAATTTAATATGGGGATTCTGACTCACTGTGATATTAGTCTGCATGACTCTCATTGAGAAATGTAAATATGCTCTCC
This sequence comes from Macaca fascicularis, assembly GCF_037993035.2. Classification (NCBI taxonomy): domain Eukaryota; kingdom Metazoa; phylum Chordata; class Mammalia; order Primates; family Cercopithecidae; genus Macaca; species Macaca fascicularis. The sequence goes on from NC_088385.1 coordinate 114,799,685, forward strand.
TTCCTCATCTAGAACACATTAAGCAGAACTCACATTGATGGAGGGCTTACTATGTTGCAGGCACTCTGCTGAGTGCTTTATGTTCATTATTACATTTAAATCTCACATTAAAGGGTAGGAGGAAGGTATGTTACTACCTCCACCTTAGAGATGAGGAATTTGAGGCTCTGAGAGGTGAAATGACTTGCCCAAGGTCACAAATCAGGAAACGGACCAGAAAGATTCTGACCCAGATCTGTCTGACACTTCCCAGTCTTTGCACTGGCCCCCAAGAAAACATTGCTTGGGTTTTCCACTACTTCATTTTACCAGTGTTTCAGGCTGGCTTCATCCACGATCACTGGGAGTTGACTAAGGCAATTCAGACTGGCACTTTTGGGAATTAGTTTCAGCAACTTCCCATGCAAATCCTTCTTCTCAAAAGATAAGAAGGGGTCTGCTTTCCTTCCCTGCATTCCCTTGTTGGCATGTGGTTTTATGGCCTCCTTGATGAGCTATGTTGTAAATCAGGAGGCTCTTGGACCTTGAAGAGATGAATGGTTCCTTGAGTATGGAGTAAGTGGGTCAGCAGTTTGGGAAACACGTTCTTCTCTGTCTCTCTTGGGCTGCCATTTATTACATAATCCTTAAGAAAACCACATTCCTTTCCAACCAAGAAAATGTGTATGGTTTTCCTTTATGTTTGATTCAAAAGTAGTTAAATTTTTTTTCTTAACCATGTTGTTAAAGACATTTGGGTTGATGACTAAAGGTCAAGAAGTAGATAATATCCAGAGAATGGAGAGAATGATTCCTAAATTTATGTTCACATTATCAGGGTTGGTAACTGGCTCTAAGTATGTTAAGTTGCTTTTTACATTGACCAAATAAAGTTTTGATTTTGCAGGGTTGTTTGGCTTTCCCATTTAGGACCAGCAGAAGTGACTTTTACACCACACAGACCCCTACTCTCCATGTCCTCATCCGTGCCAGACATCACTAATAGATCATGGCACTATTGCCTGCTCAGACCAGCTGTGATATTAAAATCCTTCCCAGTAGAGGGCTTCAGGCAGCCACTGCCACTGATCAAAATTGGATTATTGGTCAAGTTTGACTGGATGTTATTTTATGTCCTTTTTGAGTTTTCCTGCCAGACAGCCTCAGCTACAGGCCAAACTGGATTGAATTAAGATGCTAATCAAGGCATCATATGGGAAATTAAATGATGCTCCAATTCTTAAATGATTATAAATGAAGGCTTAGAAAAGTGACTCATTGACGATCACATAGCCAATAAGCCAGAGAAGAAGTTTAGTAGATTTGGGAGTCAGATAGACCCAGGTTCAAGTCCTGTCTATACGTGACTTCCTAATTTAGTGATGTTGGGAAAATCACTTCAACTCCCTGAGCCTCAGTTTTCTCATCTGTAAAATGGGAGTATAATCTACTGACCTTGTTGAGCTATGGTGAGAATTAAACAAGATAATGCATATGAAATGCCTAGGGGAGGACACAGTAGACAGAAGAGGTACCTAATAAATATCAGAAGTTACTTTACCAGTGTTCCTAAAAGTATCTTGTGAACAAAAAGCTTAATACACATTATTACAAGATCTGAAAATTTTGTGAAGTGGATACAACTATCCTCATTTACAGATCATGAAATGGAGACTCAGGGAAATAAGATGGCTTTCCCAACATTATACAGAAAGTAAAATAGCAAAACAAGAATTCAAATCCCAGATCCGGCAAGGCACAAGTTTTTATCTGCTTAGCCTTATTTAGGTATCCTCATTTCCATGAAACTTACTCTGACCATCCTTTATAAATTTCTTTCCTCTTCCTTTCTTTCTTTTCCTTCTCTCTCTCTCTCTCTTTTTTTTTTTTTTTTTTTTTTTTTTAGATAGAGTCTTGCTCTGTCACACAGGCTGGAGTGCAGTGGTGCAATTTTGGCTCACTGCAACCTCTGCCTCTTGGGTTGAAGCCATCCTGTCACCTCAGCCTCTCAAGTAGCTGGAAATACAGGTTCAAACCATTATGCCTAGCTAATCTTTGTATTTTTGGTAGAGACGGGGTTTCATGATGTTGCCCAGGCTGGTCTCAAACTCTTGAGCTCAAGCAAACTGCCCGCCCCGAACTCCCAAAGTGCTGGAATTACAAGCATGGACCACCGTGCCTGGCCATCCTTTATAAATTTCAACACCTCTCTCTGCATGACTATTTTCCCTTACTCTTCTTTTTTTTTCTCTGCAAAGCACTTTTTAACTGTCCAACCTACTATCTTACTAAATAATTTACTTATTTGTTATGCATGTATTTTACTCTCTGTCTGTCTCCTGCTTGATTATAAACCCCACAGGGTAGGGAATTTTATTTTGTTAACTGCTATATTTACTGCTCCTAGTACAGAGCCCAACACACAGTAATAAATATTTGTTGAATAAATGGATGAAGTATACCTGGCTCAAAAGCTTCCATTGTACCACACCATGTCCTAAATAATTTATAATCAAAACTATCATTAGTTGAATGCCTGCCATATTCTAGGCATCATGGAGGCATCAAAAATATATTGTTGCAAAGTTTGACCATAACCTTTAGTGGAAGAGATGATTTTCTAGGCTTTGCAGTTGAGGAAACTGACATTCAGCATGGTTACGTGATTTGGTTTCATCAGACAGCTATTAAACAGTGAGTGAGGAGCCAGGTCTAGGTCAGCTGGTCAGCAAGACCTGGTCTCCTTCCCTGGCTCACATACTATAGGAGACTTGCTTCACTCACAGGGAAAAGGAAGGTGCCTCAACACCTGTAAGTGTATGTAAGTATGAATAAATTATATGCAGGTACCACTCTACTAAAGTAATATGGGTTGTACTAGTTTTCTAGGGTGGCAGTGACAAAGTGCCACAAACTGAGTGGTTTAAAAGCAGAAATCTAGGCCAGACACTGCCTCATGCCTGTAATACCAACACTTTGGGAGGCTGAGGCAGGAGGGCTGTGTGAGCTCAGGAGTTTGAGACCAGCCTGGGCAACATAGGGAAACTTTGTCTACTACTAAATTAACAAAGCAAAACCAGAAATTTATTGTCTCACAATTTTGGAGGTTAGAAATCCAAAATCAAGGTGTTAGCAGGGCTAGTTTCTTCCAAGGTCTGTGAGGGAAGGGTCTGCTCCAGGACCTTTTCCTTGACTTGCAGATAGCCCTCTTCTCTCTATGTCTTGTCCCACTGTCTTCTCTGTATGCCTGTTTGCTTTCAAGTTTTCTTTCTTTTTATAAAGACACTGGTCATATTGGATATGGGGCCCACTCTACACCAGTATAACCTCATCTTAACTAATTATATCTGCAATGACCCTATTTCTAAATAAGATCATATTTTAAGGTACTAGGAGTAAGGACTTCAACATATAAATTTTGGGGAAGGCATAATTCAACCCATAACACAGATTTTTATATATAAAATTATGTAGAGAATATATATATATATATATAAAATTTAAAAATGATAAGACACATAGAAAGATTCTAGTATTTTTTTCCTGGTGAATTAAAAAGTTAGCTTTATTGAGACATCATTCCCATACTACACAATTCACCTATTTAAAGTATACATTTCAAAGATTTTTAGTTTATTTACACAGTTGTGCTACCATTATAGGAATCAATTTTAGAACATTCTTATCACCCCATAAAGAAATCCCATGCTGTTAACAGTCACTCCCCAACTTCTTCCATCCCCTGGCAACCACTAATCTACTTTCTGTCTCTATAGATTTGCCTGTTCTGAATATTTTGTGTAAATGGGATCTTATAATATGCAGTCTTTTGTCTGTTTTCTTTCACTTAGCATAATATTTTCAAGGTTCATCCATATTATAGCATATATTGGTTCTTCATTCCTTTTGATGACTGAATAATATTCCATTGCATGGACATACCACATTTTATTTATCTGTTAATCAGTTAATAAGTATTTGGATTGTTCCCACTTTTTGATATTTGAATGGTGCTGTTATGATTGTTTGTGCACAGATTTTTATGTGGATATATATTTTATTTCACTTGGTAAAATAACTGTAAGTGTAGTTGTTAAGTGATACAGTCATTCTACATTTAACCTTTGGAAGCAAAGTACCTTCCGGACTAGCTGCCCCGTTTTACATTCCTACCAACAATGTATAAGGGTTTTAATATATCCATGTCCTACCCAACACATATTATTATCTGCCTTTTAAATTAAAGCCACTCGTGTGTGTAAATGTGTCCTAGTATGGTTTTAATTTGCATTTCCCTGATGACTAACATTGTTGAGCATAATTTCATTTGCTTATTTCATATCTTCTTTGGAGAAATGTCTATTCAGATGCTTTGCCCATTTTTAATTGGCTTATTTATCTTTTCATTATTGAATTCTAAGAGTTCTTTACATATTTTGGAAGTAAGTCCCTTATCAGATACAAGATTTGCAAATATTTTCTCCTGTTCTGTGATTTGTCTTTTCAGTTTCTTGATGGCATTCTTTAAAGCAAAAATATTTTAATTTTGATAAAGTCCAATTAATTTACATTTTTTATAACTTCTGCTTTGGGTAATGTATTTAAGACATCAAATCTGAGGTTGTGAAGATTGTTTTCTTCTTCTAAGAATTGTGTAGTTTTAGTCCTTACATCTAAATCTGTAAAACATTGTGAGTTAGCTTTTGTGTTTAGTATAGTGTAGGGGACCAACCTCATTCTTTTATATGTGAACATCCATTTGTCTCAGCACTATCTGTAGAAAATATTATTGTTTTTTCATTGAATGGCCTTGGCACTCATGTCAAAAATCAATCAGCCATTTTCAAGTATACAATACATTAACTATAGTCACCATTATGATGCAAGACAAATGAGCCCCAAAATTGGGGCTTAGCCCAGGAAGCTTTCTGGCTTTGCCCAAGCAAGAATTCAAGGGTGAGCTGGTGGTGTTGGGTGGCAACTTTTATTAAAGCAGCAGTGCACAGCAGCAGCAGAGGGACTGCTCCTTGTGTAGGAGGGTTACCCCACAGGCAGTGTGCCCAGAGCAGCAGCTCAGAGGCAGGTCTGCAGTCACATTTACACCCATTTTAATTATATGCAAATTAACGGGTGGATTATGCAGAAATTTCTAGAAAAAGAGTGGTATCTTCCTGACTGTTGGGTTGTTGCCATGGACAGGGGTGATAACTTCCAGCTGCTGCCCTGGCAATGGTAAACTGACACGGCAATGGTGGTCATGTCTTATGGAGAGTTTTTTTTTTTTTTTTTTTGAGACAGGGTCTCATTCTGTTGCCCAGGCTGGAGTGCAATGGTGTGAACTCGGCTCACTTGAGCCTCCACTTCCCAGGTTCAAGCAATCCTCCCATCTCAGCCTCCTGAGTAGCTGGGACTACAGGTATGCACCACCACACGTGGCTAATTTTTGTATTTTTTTGTAGAGATGGGTTTTTGCTATGTTGCCCCGGCTGGTCTCAAACTCCTGGGTTCAAGTAATCTGCCTGCCTTGCCCTCCCAAAGTGCTGGGATTACAGATGTGAGCCACCATGCCCAGCCTGGAGAAGTACTTTCACTTCCCTGTTTCAGCCAGTCTTCAATCTGGTCCAGAGTCCAAACTCCACCTCCAGAGTCAGTTGGGTCCCGCCTCCTAACTCAATTATGTACAATAAATCTCTTGAACTTATTCCAATCAATTAGACCCTCAATAAACAATCACTTGGCCAAAATATAAGAGTTTACTTCTGGATTCTCAATTTTATTCCATTGATCTATATGTCTATCTTCTACTACTACGCTGTCTCAGTTTCTGTAGCTTTGTAGTAAGTTTTGATTGAAACTTGTGAGTCCTCCAATATTGTTCTTTTTAAAGATCATTCTCCCTATTCTGATTTCCTTGTATTTCCATATGAAATTTAGTATCAGCCTGCCAATTTCTGCAAGGAAAAAAAGCCAGCTGAGATTTTGATAGGTATTGCATTGAATCTGTAAATCAATTTGAGGATTATTGCCATCTTAAAAATCATAAATCAACATGAGAGATCTTTCCATATATTTAGGTTCTCTTTAGTTTCTTTCAACAATATCTTACAGTTAATGAACTGTCTTTTGCATCCTGGGGTAGAGGCTACCTGCTTTGATCATCTCTGGTTCAGGGATTTAGGCACATTCATGAGGCTAATTCTATTACTTGCTGTACAATATTTTCTTTCGCCACCCTTTACTTGACAGCAACTAAGATGGCTCTCAGTGTGACTCTTGGCAGGTAGGAGGATGAGCTGGGCCCTCTGCTGAGTGTGCTATATTTCTTATCTATCACTACTGATGATGATGATGATGAGATGAGTACTGTGCTAAGTGTTCTTTTTTTTTTTTTTTTTTTAATCCATGATCTCATTTTATCTTCAAACCATCCCAGTGAGGTAGGAATGATTACCTCTGTTTTGCAGATGGAAAAGTTGAACTTCAGGGAAGCACACATCTGAAAAGGAGCAGAGCACATAGTTGAACCAGGTGTCTTGACATCCAACTTTGGCCACTTCCAGACCACCCCACTACGCCATCTCCCAGATGGGTGTCAAATTTTGCCAATGAACTGTCTTTCCATTCCCTTTCGCTTCTACTGAAGACATAATAGTTACGGAGTACAGTGCGTATAATGTGGCCCTGACTTGCTAGAGTCTCCTCTTCAAATTACCAAAACAGAAGCTGGTTTTATTCTCAGCAGCTGCTTCTGATTTCCATTCTTCGACCAAAATTTTTGTTCAAGAACCAGAAACTTGTTCAACTCATAAAACTCATCAGACCTCATGGGAGGATTGGACTATATGTATGTTTCAGGATGGAGCCCACCAGAATTACTAAAACAGAATCCCTGGGGTGAGCAGGAGTTAAAGGGGGTCTAGGATTTTGAATTTTAATAAGAACGTCAGGTAATTTATGATCCAGCTAATCTGGAAAACATGAGTAATGGAATCCACCCACCCATCCATCATTTTATTCCTTCATCCATCCATCCATCTCCTCATCTTTAAGATTGGGGTAGTATTAGTACCCAGCTTATATGGTACATAAGTTAAATGAAGATATATGTGGGACATGCTTAAGAATGCCTGGTATGTTGTGAGAGCTGATTAAGACTTACAGGGGGAATTTCCTATGGTCCTGGCTTTTTTCTGGTTATTAAAGATACATTAGAAACAGGCAAGGCCTTGTCCTCCTGGTGATGACCATCTAGCTGGAATGAGGACAAATTTGGGCATCAGATCAAACTGGGTTCAACTCTTGCCTCTGCCGCCCACACTGAACATGGACACACTACTGTACTTCCCTGGATCAATTTTCTCAAATGTAAAGTGAGAATAATGATAGAGTTATTATTCAATAATAATCAGAATTAAATAAGATAATATATATAAACTGCTTCACTACATATTAAGGATACTTTATTTATTTTTCCTTCTTCACTGCTAAATTTGACAGCAATAGTAATAATGATGTCTGCCATGGATTGAATGCTTACTATGTGCCAAGTGCTTTACATTCATTCTCAATTTATAAGAATAAGAAAGCAAGTACTTATATGGAGCTTATCACATACCAGGCATTGTTCTAAGCACCTTATGATATTAATTAACTCATTGCATGCTCACAACTACCTTATGAAGTAGGTATAATTATTATCCCTATTTTATAATAAAGGAGGCTGAGGCTCAGAGAGGCAAAGCAACTTGCCTAAGATCACACAGCTAGTAAGTGGCAGAGCTGGGATTTAAATCCCTATCTCTTTTTAATCTGTGGATGTTAATGTTTAACTGCCATGTTATGTGGCTTCCCACAGAAGGGTGGCTAAATACCCACAGGAAATTTGTGGAAAGGATTCCAAACTAACTGAGGGCTTCAATCACCACATCTGCAAATTGAAGCACGTTCCACGGAGCCCCTGTGGAAATTCTCTTGTGACAAAAAGATATGTCCAGAGGTACCTAATTTCCCCTCAACTTTGCACAGAGCCAGCTTTGCCAAGTTATCCTGCCACGCAGGAATCTAGAGAGCCCCTTGAAGAGATTCGATTTCCCTAATCTCGCCAAGCACAAGGAGAGTGTGGGAGACATGAAAGGCAGCAGTTATTTATTTCATGAATAGATAACAGCAAGCCATTTAGAGGGAGCAGTGGCAGGAAGATGAAAAAGCTATTAATGCAGTCAGAAGCTCATTTCTTTCAGAGTGGTCAGCAGCAGTGGAGAGGACAAAAACGAGAAAATATTGCAATGGCTGCTCAAGACAACACAAATTATTCAGGAGATATTAAAGTGCATTGTTTACCATCGTAAACATTTTTTAAATGTTTATAAGCTCTGTTCAAAGGCATCTTGATGGATGAAACCCAATAACCTTTATGGGGGGTGTGCATGTATGAGTGTGTGTGTGTGTGTGTACTTGCATTTCTTTTGTTCTAGTATCGTAGTATTCTTTGTAAATCCTTTCTTTGAGCTGATCCACTCAGCAGTGGATAGACTGGGTCTACATAATGCAAAGAAGTCCATGCTCCCTAGTTCCCTGAGCAATTGTCCTGTTCTTGGTGTCTGCTGTGTTACAGATGACGCTCTGGGAAGCTGGGAGCTGATTTGATGCAGACTAATAGAAGAAAAAAAAAATTGCTCTGGTTCCGGGAGGAGGGAAAAGAGGCAGAGTGTAGAGATGAGATGTAGCAGTATTTCCTTGCATGTGTTGGGAATTGTATGTTCCTATCCAAAGAGGGGCCTACCAGGACAGGATTTGGGGAATCCTTGCACCACTGAGCCCTGTGAGAGATTCACAGCATATGGGATCTTGTTTGAGGCTGTGTGATTCTTGAAGAAAAATGATCCCTTTAACAAAGCTTAGTCCACTTTTTCCAATCATTGACCATAGCGCGGCACCGTAAAACTAATTCCATAGAGAATTCTTTCTGAAACACTACAAGTTTTTTAAGTAAAAAAATTGAGCAAAGCTGCTAAGCATGGCAATTAAGCCATGCTATCATTGCCATACACAATTATCAGCTGAATTATTTTGAATAAAATGACTTGTCAATTTAGGTTAAGTAACTGACCAAATTAGACAACTTACTGATTTGATAGCTTTTTCCCCACTACTTGAATTAGTTTACTTTTGATTTGGGACTCATGCACATAACCAACTGAATTGTTAAGTTGGATTAATTTTTGAATCCATTAACCAGTTTTGTAGACTGGTTGAAAACACCACTGTGGGAGTCCAATGCACCAAGGTTAAGTCCTGGCACTTTCACTTTCTAGAGGTGTGACTTTGGGAAAGTTACTAAACCTCTCTATTGAAGCTTCAGTTTCCTCATCTGAAAAATAAACAATAATAATTAGGCTTGTTTGATTGGATTGTGGGGTCTCATGGAAGTAATTCAGATTAAAAGCTTAGCATGGGGTTGGCACATAATGAGTTTTCAGTAAGTATTGGTTATCATTATAATTATTTATTGTCATATAATTAGAAGGAAGGGGCTGAGGATAGCAGGTGAACTGTAAGTTTTTCTTTCAGTCTCAGGAATGCTTGAGGAAAGTTGGACTCTTGGTGGTATCAATAAAAGGAATGTGACCATTAGAGATAAATGATGGTCTTGCTGGGATGGCTATCTGCTAATCAGTGACCCAGAGATGTCCTGAGCACACTTTGTTGTTGGGTTCTTATTTGTTGGTTGTAATTACAGGTGATGTAATTATGGGCTGCAGGTGCACTGAAAAATGGGAGTGTGACATGCACCCTTCCCATTTTCTATAGAATATCCTAGGTTCTATGTCACTAGCAAGATATTCAAGCTGAGGGACCTGAGATCCTGCAGCTTCCCTGCACTGAAGTGACCCACAGTCACACCAGTGCCCATCCCTAAAGACCAAAATGGTGACTGGGACGTTGGACATTGGGTCTAGTTGTCCATGTCCTTCATGATACTGTTAGGCTAACATGCTACACTGCTTCTTATTCCATATTCCTTTTTTCTTTTTCTTTCTTCCTTTCTTTTTTTTTTTTTTTTTTTTTTTTGAGACAGGATGTTGTTCTATAGACCACACCAGAGTGCAGTGGCATGATCATGGCTCACTCTGGCCTCAACCTCCTGAACTGAAGTGATCCTCCTGTCACAGCTTCCATAGTAAGTGGGACTACAGGTGCGCACCACTATATCCAGCTTATTTTTTTAAAGTTTTTATAGAGATGGGGTCTCACTTTGTTGCCTAGGCTGGTCTCAAACTCCTGGACTTTTAAAATGAAGGAAAACTCATGACTGGTAAGCCTATCGTATCTTGTGAGTTTCAGTGACAATCCGAATCTGAAACTTGCTCCAGTGGCCTTGAAAGTATTATGTGATTTGCAGTTAAAATATCTGGACTTGAATTAGCATTGTCATTTATTCACTGCATAACTTTAAGCAAGTTACTTAATCTCCCTAAACCTCAGGTTCTTCTTCTGTAAAATGGGAATACAAATACACACATTATAGAGCTGCGACTAATTAAATGAGATAATATATGGCAATGCCCAGAACAATGTCTGGCTCAAAAACTGAACAATGATTATATAAAATGCCCACTATAATGCTCTGAGCTGAGTCTGGCCAAGGGGGATTTTCTGCAGGCTTCTGTTCTGCTCATCAGGGACCATCCTAAGCCAGGCATCACATCTCTGGTGAGTTATAAAGTTGCCCCCTGCCTGGCATTTAGCCTTCTGTGGACATTGACTAGGGGTGTTTTAATCTACAAACAGAGCATGAGTTCTGTGAGGCCAGAACATCTAATCCACGTCTAGTTCCCTCCCCTAGCCTTTGGCAAAATACTGTAGATACCTATATTATTTTATGGCTGAAATGTAAGACATATGTTAGAGGGTTGAGGACATTAAACCTGGACTGACTTGATGATGTCATGTAGTAAAGGCCAAGCTAAGGAGTTTGAACTCTATCCTGTAGGCAGTGGGGTGCCATGGAAGGCTTTTGAGCAGGCGAGTGCTAGGATAAGATTCATACAATATTAATAATAACGATGATGTTAATAATGACAGTGGTGCTGATGATGAGAAAATTTGAGCTTCTCCTTTGTACCAAGAACTGTGCTAAATGTTTTACGTGTATCGTGGCACTTAGTCCTGACAATGACCCTATGAGCTTAGAATATTGGATATTTTGGCTGTGTGCTGGACAGATTGAGGGCAGAATGACTGGAGTCTTTTGAGACTTGATATAGGCTTCCACTAAGGAAGGACAGTGAAAATGGAATTGACAAGCCCTCAAACACATAACACACATTTGTCAATTTTCCTGGTCAGCCAAATATTCCCTTAGTTCAGTAAAATGTTCAACCAAATCAATTTAATCCTTTATGTCAGAACAGCCAAAGTAGTCATGGCTTGTATAGAAGGAACCTTGTTAGGTTTAAAGGGATGTTGTGACTCATTTGTAGCTAGGTCATAATGTCCCCCAAGAGGATGTTCTAGGGAATGTCTGTGGCAGAGGTTTTCATGGTCTAATGCATGAAGTCGCTGATTTGGGGCAATTTTCTTTTAGCTAGAGGCTGTGCTCTCCTGACATGAGACTTCCCTATCTCTTTAGTGAAAAGCTCTTCTGGGACTATTCTGAGAATTCTGATTGGCCACTGGTTATGTTGTTTGTCTTTCACAATTCCATTCTGCATGTCGCCACTATTCCCTCACTTACTTAAGTCAGAAACTAGTGGCATCCTAGCAGCCCTCTCTGTCCAGTCTTGTTAATCACCAAGCTTACCAAAATGAATTCCCCAAGAACTCTTACATCCATTTCCATCTCCCCATTCCCTTTGCCACCTTCATCCAGGGCACCATTATTACTCATCCCAGGACTGAAACAGCCTCCTAACTGGTCTTCCTGCCCCCAGTCTTGCCCCTCCAACCTGTTCTTCACATTGCAGCTGGAATGCTATTTCCAATATTCAAATCTGATATGCCATTCTCTTGCTTCAGAACCCAAACCCCATGTTCTGTCATTCCAGGCTAGTAAAAACCTGGCCCATTCCCAGCTGGCCCCTTCCCAGCTTCCTGTTCTCAAGCGACAATTCTATGTATGCCCCAGCCCTGCCACACCTTCATGCAGGTCCCCGAAACACCAGGCACTCTCAAACTCTTCCAGGGAGCCTAGTTCTTAATCTGACACTGAGAAGCCACAGTAGGTGACCCCATTTCCCCTGCCACTCACTCCCTTTTTCACGCCCCTATCAGCATGGGGGTGGGGGAGCTGGTAAACGAGTGCTGTATTTCCCTGGGAGGTTCCTCTAGGGCTGTATCTGCAGTTTCAGTGGAGATTGATGAACTTTCAAATGATGAGATTTCTGGGGGCATTTATTGACATATAAATCAAAATCCAATTTTTGTGAAGGAAAATCCCAGCTGGTTTACATGGCAGGATTATGAAACCGTTTTTGCTTTGTGCACAGCCCCCTATATGATGTAAAATGATTTTATCTTCCACAAAAGAAGCCTGGCTTTTTAACTTCTGGCATTTTCCTGGGGTAATCCTGGCACTGGGTTCAGTTTGAATATTTCCCATATGATTGGCATCCTGAGATTGCCAACTTATGAGGAGAGGAAGATAAGTGAAATTTATCGAGTACCTACTATGTACCAGGCATGTCCCTACAATATGCTATTTTAACCTTTACAGCAATTAGTGGGGCCTTACTGTCAATTGTGTGACCATCTTTCCATCTTCTTCCTAAGAAAGTGTGTTAATTACCTATCATTACATGTCAAATTGACACATACTTAGCTGCTTCCAACAAACTCACACTTACTTCCTCACAGTTTCTGTGATCAAGAGTCTGGATGGAGTTTAAGTAGGTTTACTGCTCAGGGATTTCCAAGTTTTCAATCCAAGTCTTGGCCAAGGCTGTGGTCTCATCTGAGCCTCAACCGGGGGAAGGATCTGCTTCCAAGCTCCCATGGCTGTTTTTAGTGGTCCATTCCTAATAGGCTGTAGAACTGAGGACCTCAGTTTCTTGATGCTTCTTGGCCAGAAACCCTCAGTTCCTTGACACATGGCCCTTCCCAACACAGTCATCTACTTCTTCTGATCCAGTGGGAGAGAGAGAGTCTTCAGGCAAGATCGATGTTACAATCTTATGTAACATTATCCCAGAAATGACATCGTTCCACAATCTTTGTCAAATTTCTCGGTTGGAAGCCAGACACAGGTCTCACCCACACTCAAGGGGAGGGGATCACATGCAGCATGAGTACGATGAGGTGGGAATCATGGGGGCCACCCTAGAGTCTGTCTGCCACATAAAGGTTAGGACATAAAGTAGGACTCAGCTACTAAGACTCATGTTGTACCACTATGCTGTCCTGTCAACTGATTCCACAGACTGTGAAAGCCGAAGTCAAGCACTGCCTGGGGGCTTTACCCTGAATGCTGATGCCAAAGTCATTTATTCATCCCTGGAGCTGCTGTGTTGATTTTAAACCTGAATCATTAAAACAGTGAGGGGAAGTGAAGCAATTCTTCAAAAGACAACTGGGGTATTGTTACCCCAAATGGAGAAGGGATCCTGAGTGTGTCCACTCCTGCTGGAAACAGGCCTGTAAAGGCAGAGATTCTGTGATGATGCCCAAGTGACCACGATGCACTGTGGCCTTTGGAGAAAGCACACAGGGGTCTTGTGTGCTTTCAAACCCCTGAGAAAGCTCAGGGGTAAATGCCAAACACAGACTCTTTCCTTCTGGTCACACTTCACAACAGAGGTCCATGCCATCTGGCTTATTTAACTAAGTCTTGCTGCTCTGTTTTTATTTTCCCACCAACACTCACAGCCACCAGTTGATGTTTGGAGTTCTTCCAACTCTTGAATTCTGACCAAGACTTGTAAATCCTACATAGCTGTCATATGTAGTTGTATGGGTTGTGCACTGCATAAGAGATGCCTGAATGAGAGGGTGAATCATATGGAAAATCAGCATATTGAGATCTTGTTTCCAACAGCAATGAACATGCACATCATCATTTCCCCTTCTTTTTGTGATAACACCCCAGTATTGTTTTGTTTTGTTTAAGATGCCTTCTCCCTCCATTCTCCAGATTTTGTACTACTCATTAATCCAGGGAATGCTTTCTGCCTGAGGGAAGAGTCACCTTTTTCCAATTCACATACACAGACCCATCTAGGCTTGCAGCAACCTTGATGACTATTTTCAGGATAGTGAGCCTTCTGCTGGAGTAGTAGGTAGTGACATAATCTGCCTAAGCTGACTTTGAGAGCAAGTGACTCACAGTTTCTAAAACCAACTGATAGCTACCCAATCACGGTGGAAATTCTGCTTTCAACACACTGCACCTAAATTCCTAAGTCCATATGTAGAATCAATTAAGCCGAAGAACGTGCAGCTCCAGCTGTCATGTGCCTTTAAATAAGCCTTAAAATCGACAGCCAAGATTGGACTCAATGCTGATTTTCAGACATAAAGGCTGCGCTAGGGGTGTGAGTATTGAAAAGCCACATTAAAAAATATGCAATCAACACCAGCTGTGGTCCAATTAAATTCAACCGATGACAGGTGTTTATAGAGATTACACACATACATTTTACCCAACAAATCACTTCCTTCGAAATGTGAAGTTTGGTAAACACAGCAGTGGTTCTCATAGTGAGGTCCATGGATCATTCACACCAGAATTAAGTCCTTAATAAAAATGCAGATTTTTGGTCCCCAACTCAGACCTACTGAGTCCAAATATTTTAGGAAAGGGAGGTTCAAGAATATGATTTCTAACAAGCACTATGCAAAACGAGGCACTATTTTAAGGCTTCCAGGAATACTGAGATACATTGCTCTTAACTCTCAAGCCAGAATAAACTGTTTTAATTGGATTAAGGTTTTGGTCTCCAGGAAAAACCTCTGGAGATGCCCTTAGCCGAGTAAATCTCCTCCATTTTGGGCCTTTGAAACTTTATAAGAACGTATTCCTCTAAGCCTCTGCTCCTGTCAGTTCGCCCAATTCCCTGACATCTCCAAATGACTGCATCAGGAACTTTAACATTCACCAAATATCAGCACCTGGAGGGAACATTTAAAAGCGACACCTACCTGGGCCCCAGATTTGCAATCAGTTGATGCATCCATCTGGATATATTTGGCCTGAAGTAATAGAAAGCCTAACAGTGGTGGAAGCTGTAAGCACATTTACCTCCATTAAGAAGAGATCTGGCTGGGCGTGGTGGCTCACACCTGTAATCCCAGCACTTTGGAAGGCCAGGAGGTCAGGAGTTTGAGAACCAGCCTGGCCAATATGGTGAAACTCTGTCTCTACTAAAAATATAAAAATTAGCCAGACATGGTGGTACACGCCTGTAATCCTGGCTACTTGGGAGGCTGAGGCAGGAGAATTGCTTGAACCCAAGAGGCAGAGGTTTCGGTGAGCCGAGATCATGCCACTGCACTCCAGCTTGGGTGACAGAGCAAGACTTCATTTCAGGAAAAAAAAGAGATCTGTAGCAATCCCATTACTAGGGTGTACACTCAAAGGAAAACAGATCATTATACTAAAAAGACACATGAACTCATTCATCACCATGCTATTCACAATAGCAAAGACATGGAATCAACCTAGGTGCCCATCAGTGATGGACTGGATAAAGAAAATGTGATATATGTATACCACGGAATACTACATAATCATAAAAGAAGAATGAAATCATGTCCTTTCCTGCAACATGGATGGAGCTGGAGGCCATAATTCTAAGTGAATTAATGCAAGAACACAAAACCAAATACTGCATGTTCTCACTTATAAGTGGGAGCTAAATATTGAGCACTCACAAACATAAATGTGGGAATACTAGACACTGTAAACTACTAGAGGTGGGCAGAAGGGAAGAGGTCATGGGTCAAAAAACTACCTATTGGGTACTATGTTCACTACCTGAGTGCAATATACCCATGTAACAAGCCTGCACATGTACCCCCTGTAACTAGAATAAAGGTTGAGAAAAATAAGTGGGGAGGTTCCAGGATTCACTTGGGACTTTGGGCTTCAAGATGGCTCTGTAATTCTTCTGCCATTCCCCAGCCCCCTACCACATGGTCGTGAGCTGACTGCAATGGCACCAAACCTCATGGCCTCACACAACTGCTTTCAAAAGGTAGAAAGTAGGGGCTGAAGAAGCAACAGGGAGTTGGAAGCCATGGTGGTAAGACAGCTCTCCTGAAATCCTCTGTCTTTTGACCATGGAGCATCTAGAAACCTTCACTCTATGTCTCACTGGCAGAACTGTGTCACATGACTCCCCTAGCTGCAAGGGAGTCCGAGAGAGTGAGGATCTATTGAAGAGAAATGTTTGGCTTACCAAACATGCTTTATCTCCTAGGGCATATACAAACAAAATTGGGATTCTGCTAACATGCTTTATCTCTTAGGGCATATCCAAACAAAATTGGGATTCGCTAGTAATAAAGAAGAGGGAATGCTCCAGATGAAATGGAGCAGGCCAAGCTCTCTAGGTGAGTCTAATAACACACTAGAGAAGGCAGAGGAATGCAGCATTAAATGCCATTCATTATTCACGGCCAAGGTCAGATTATCATCTCTTCCGTGAAGTCTCTACTAGATCATTTAAGCTCGAAGTAACCTTTCTCTTTGCCATTCCCCTACCACAGTTGGTCACAATTCTGACTGCATATTAGATTCACTTTTTAAAAAACCATCAATGCTTCGGCCTTACCCAAGACTAGTTGAATTGGAGTCTTTAGGGATGAGGTCTGGAGCATTTGTTCTTGGAAATATCCTCAAGAGATTGGAATGTAAAGCAAGAATTGAGAGCCACTGTCCTAAAATATTCTATCTTATCTCTTTAAAAAAATGGATACACTAGTTGGTAAAATTAGGTTTTGCTGCAACAAGAAATATCTCCTAAATTCAGTGACTTAATACTCAGATATTTATTTCTTGCTCGTGCTACTTGGGAACATGGGTTGGCTGGTATCCGGTGCTCTGCTGATCACTCAGTACCTCAGCTGCCAGAATAGTTATTGCCATGTATGCTTCTCCAACTACCTCAGCCACGGGAAGGGAAGGTTGATGTTGAGCACTGGTCATTAAGTTATTTCACTTGGAAGTGATGGATCACCTCTGTCACCATTTCATCGGCCAAAGCAAGTCTTACGGCCACCTCTAACTAACTTCAAGGAGATAGGGAAATGCAACTTTACCAGGAAGCTGGAAGGTAGAAAGCTGGAAGTTTTCATGATCAGCACTAAGGACTATCAAAATAAAGTTCATGGGGCTGCATGTGGTGGCTCACCCCTCTAATCCCAGTAGTTTTGGAGGCTGAGGTGGGAGGATCACTGAGCCCAGGAGTTCGAGACCAGCCAGGGCAACATGGTGAAGCCTTGTCTCTACAAAAAATACAAAGATTAGCCAGCTGTGATGGTGTGCACCTGTAATCCCAGCTACTTGGTAAGCTGAGGCAAGAGGATTACCTGAGCCCTGGAGGTTGAGGACACAGTGAGCTGTGATGGGGCCACTACACTGCAGCCTGAGCTACAGAGAGACCCTGTCTCAATAAATAAAGTTCATGAAGTATAAATAGGTATTTTATGGTTCTTTCACAAGAATGTGCTAATATATAGTAAATACAAAATCTAAAGAAAAACAAGTAATATGGACTGATTATGGAAATTCAGTTGTGCAGAAATGTGGAAAGTAAAAAATGTATTTTCTATTTTCTGCTGTTGTCCCCATCTTCTGATTCTCCTTTTCTCGATGATTATGACTTCTTCCAGTGTTTGGTATGTGTCCAAACATGCCATTTCAGAGATTTTCTATGCATTATAAACACACACACACACACACACAAACACACAGAGAGAGTTTTCTCTTTTCCCCAAATATGGGATTTTCTATGACTGCTGCATAGTGTTTTTTGTTTGTTTGTTTGTTTTTTGGAGGCAGAATCTCGCTCTTTTGCCCAGGCTGGAGTGCAGTGGCGAGATCTCGGCTCACTGCAAGCTCCGCCTCCCGGGTTCACGCCATTCTCCTGCCTCAGCCTCCCGAGTAGCTGGGACTACAGGCACCCGCCACCATGCCCGGCTAATTTTTTGTATTTTTAGTAGAGATGGGGTTTCACCGTGGTAGCCAGGATGGTCTTGATCTCCTGACCTCGTGATCCACCTGCCTCGGCCTCCCAAAGCGCTGGGATTACAGACGTGAGCCACCGCACCCGGCCGACTGCTCCATAGTTTTTTTTAACAATGTCCAGGTGATTCTAATGTGGAATCCTATGAGATTCATAATGAACATGGAGATGAACCCCAGTTTGTTCCTGCCACAAACGTTCTAGCAAGTGAGCTTCTCCAGACACATGTAATTGAGTTTGTAGTAAAATGAAACAGCTCTTGTAGCTGGCTAAGCATTGGAAGTACTTAATGAGCAGGAGCTACTGGGCACCTTCTCAAAGGGTTGTTTTAAGAACTGAAATTAATAAACATGAAGTAACTGGCAACCAGTAAGAGCGTATAGAGACATATACAACTAACTGGGATAAAACAATCCAAATGTCAAGGCCATTAATAGTATGTGTATCTTACGTGGATAGTAACACGTGGTAAGTGCCTCAAATATACGTATGGAAGAAAGGAAGGAAGGAAAGGAGGAGGGAAAGAAGGAGGGAAGGAAAGAAGGAGGGAAGGAAAGAAGGAGGGAAGGAAAGGATAGGGAAAGAAAAAGAAAGAAAGAATTACTCCAGAGAGCAGGATAAATGTAAATGCTGACTGGTGTGAGTTGTAAGATTTTAAGATTTCCTACAATGGGAATGTGTGACAAGACAAAGGGAGGTGGGTCATGAACTGAATGAAGGAGAGGAGAGGGGTGGATGCCAGGAATGACTCCAGGTAACTGGGTAGATGGTGGATGGAACACTTTTGTATGGTAGAGATGTTTGTTACCTGGCTCTTCTTGACTTGAGTGACATATTTAGATGGGGGTGG
The DNA here is from genome assembly GCF_037993035.2 of Macaca fascicularis. Taxonomy (NCBI): domain Eukaryota; kingdom Metazoa; phylum Chordata; class Mammalia; order Primates; family Cercopithecidae; genus Macaca; species Macaca fascicularis. The sequence goes on from NC_088385.1 coordinate 114,818,696, forward strand.
CTTTCAGGCAAGGGAAACTATATGTATGAGGGCGCAGGAGATGGTGGAATTTCTAGGATTGCAGAAAAAGTAGCTAGTTTTTAGTGGAGGCTGGTTGACATGAGGGAAAATGGGAAAACAACATTAATCTTATATGTAGAAACAAGTAGAGAAGGATTGTACTAATTAGCCATATTAAACGCATATAAAATGTTCACTTCATTCTTACGAGCCTGGTGGCAGAAAACAGAATGTGTGTGTTTTGGCAAGAAATGTGCACTGCAGATCATAATCTCAGAAAGAAAGATAAAACTTTGTTTATTGATTGGGATTCTGTTTACTCTTGTATTGACCAGGCTAATCATTTAAATATGATGCTTTATCTTGATCTGAACCCATAAGTAAACAAAATATGTTTAAATTGTGTAATTGTATCACATATGCCATATTCTACATTTTGTAGCGGGGGATCAGGTAAGGACTATGTAACCTGCACTCAAGCAAAATAATTTTACTTAACCAAACTCACTGGCTGAATGACCTTGAATGAGTTACTTGACCTCTCTGTACTTCTGCATTCTCATCTGAAAGGGAGGATAGTGATAGAAGCTACTTTATTGGGTGGCTAAGATAAAAAAGTGAGCTAAGTGTAAAGCCCTTAGTGCAGTACCTGGAACAGAGTTAAGTGTTTAATAAACACTGGTGCTTATTGATTCTCAGAAAATTTCACCATTCACAACCGAAGTCTATTGAGAATGACCAATTCATGAATTTGTTCCATGTCTGTGCCTGATGCAGATATTAGTTACTGTTCACTTCTAATACACTTCCAAGAAAATCCTGTAACTGGAAATAGTTACTTCATTACCTAACCTGGAAATGGGAACTGGTTCTTCCAGCTCTCTCTCTGATTCATTATCAGGAGGTGCTGCTCAAAGTCTCTTGGTTAGTTTGCCTCATTCATTCCTTCAACCACTTACCCTAAGTCAGAGTCTGTAACACACACAGAGATGAAAGAAATAGCCCCTGCCTCCCAGAGCTCATTGTCTAGTGGTGGAGGGAGGGAAGGGAAAAACAGTGACACCTCTGAGATCAGGGAAATGGGCAGGAAGCTGAGATCAGGGAAGGAAACTATGCCATCTAAGGGAAGACCTAAAAAGAAAAGAAATAGCCAAGCAGTAGAATAGGGAGTGGAGAGACTGCCTCAGCTCAAGAATGTCCCAAGCCTGGGAACTGCAAATAGTTCAGTATTGCAGGAACGGTGTGTTAAAAGAAAAACCTTAGCTGAATTAAATTTAACAGATTATAATTGAGCAAAGAATGATTTATGAATGGGGTAGCCTCTTGAGCCAGAGGAGGCTCAGAGAGACTCTGGTGCAGCCACGTAGTGGAAGATTTACAGACAGAAAAAGGAAACTGATGTAAAGAAAATGGAAGTGAGGTACAGAAGCAGCCAGATTGATTAAAGCTTGGCGTCTGCCTAATATGAACACGATTTGAACAGTTGACCACCTTTTATTGGCCAAAACCTCAGTGATTGACACAAGAGTAGGCTACAGTCTGTTTACAACTCCATTTAGGTTATAGTTTGCAATGTATAGAGAAACCTTTAGGATAAACTTAAAATATGTAAGAAGGCAGCTTTAGGCTAAACTTGATCTAACAGGTGTATTTTGGTGAAAACATACAGGGAGAGGTGAAGTAGGAAAGCCAGCAGGGGGCACACACAGACCAAGAAAACCTGTCGAGCAGCCTGGTCCCAAGGGCAATGGGGAGCCACTGAAGACTAGCAAGGGAGGGGTGATCAGACTCATTCTTTGGAAAGATGACACTGGCTGCTCTGGGGAGAATAAATTGGAGGTTATGAGATTACATTCAATTCTAAAGTAGGGCAGTGGCATGAAGTGAATAGAATGAGATATATTTAAGGAGCATAAGCAACAGGACATGGGGACTGAGTGAGGGAGAGGAGCAGCATGGTTGCTAAGAATGACCCTGGGGTAACTGAGTAGACAAAGGATGGAACATTTTTGTAGGGTAATGGAGTATGTGTGGTAGAGATGTTTGTAACTATTAGCTGGCTCTTCTCCACCAGGCCATACATCTCTTTAAGTCAAATTTAAGAAATGCTATTGATCTTGCCAGTAATTCTTACTGAAACTTGAACCAGGGTGATAATTACCTGAAGAAGTAAGTTGGGCAAATTCCCCTGAAAGTATACTCCTGAAAGATAAGAAGTAAGTCCACTGCCATTACCTACTCTTAGAGCTCTGTTTTATGATTACTTTTATATCTGGTAACAATTAGGAGCAGATGAGTCCTTGGAGTATACATTCAGAAGATGTTCAACTTTCTGCATAATCTTGACACTCAATACAACAAGATGTATTCATCCCCTGCTCTGTATCACCTGCTTCTCTCAGTGGGTTGAACCAGGTAAATATGGCTCTTGCCCTCATGAAACTTACATTCTAACATAGAGTTCTGGTATCTTCTCATTGAAGTATAAATCCTCCTTTCCTATAGGGGTGCCTGAACAAGAATAAGAGTGTGTCATTTAGATATCACTGTATAACAAAATGTCCTCAAAATCTAGTGGCTTAAATTAACAACCATTTCATTGGCTTAAAATTTTGCCATTGACAATTTAAGCTGGGCTCAGCTGGGTGGTTCTTCTGATCTTGGCTGGGCATGTTCTTGCATCTATGTTCAGCTATGTTGGGTAGGCCACTTTACTGATCCTGACTAGGATGTCACACGTTTGAGGGCCTCAGCTGGGATAGCTGTTCTGAATGGACTCTGGTCCACATGTGTCTCATCCTCCCATAGGCTAGCCCAGGCTCTTCATGTGGCAGCCGGGAAGGTATCCCAGAGAGAATGAAAGTATACACAGTTTCTTGAGGTCTAGGCTTGAAACTGACATGATATCAATTCTGCCATTTCCTGCTGGCCAAAGCTAGTCACAAGGCCCAGTCCAGATTCAGGTAGTGAAGAAATAGGCTTCATTACTTGATGGGAGCACTAGCAGAGTCTCATTGCAAGGGCCATGGGCAAAGGGAAAGGAAGAATTGGGGTAATTTTGGCAATATACTCCAAGGACTCATCTGCTCCTAATTCTTACCAGATGCAAAAGTAATCACAAAAGAGAGCTCTAAGAGTAGGTGATAGCAATGGACCTGTTTCTTATCTTTTAAGACAAACAGGAGACTTATTAAGACCTGCTCTTTCCCTTGAAGGAATTTTCAGTGTTCCTTTTGGCTGCTGGGTCAGTCAACTTTTTCTATTTTAGTTTTCTGACTGTAGCCATCCTCTCCTTTCAATCCCCAGGACAACAGCCTATGGTTCTCAGCACAGCTGTCAAAGAAATGAAATGTCAGCAGTGTTCACTGTGACCCTGGAGGCCATTGCCCTCCCCCTCACTCTCCCATCTCCTCACAATTGCCTTCAGCAGGGCTGGTCTGCACTATTAATAAACCTTCCCCCTCAGCACTTTCTCTCAAGGGGACAGTATCAGAAAGGCTCCATCTATCTTCCAGCTTGACTCCTGCCAGGCTGGTGAGAAGGTCTTCTGACAAGGAGATAAGAAATCCCAGACATCACCGCCATGTAGGGGAAGCTTGGGAGTTCCATTTTCCTTATGAAAGGTCAAATCACTTCTTTTGCAGTGTTTGGAAAGAAAAGAGCTAACACAATGTGCTTTCTAAATGCCAATGATCTTGACATTCCTGATAAAGAGAAGTCAATGAAGGAAGAGAGTGGCTCAGTAGGAGAGCTGACTTCTAAGTGCCAGTGGGAGAAGTAAAACGTTTTTAATAACTCACGTTAAAGGCTGTGGTTAATTCGATCCTGGGTTGTGGTAATGCAATTATTGCTACTTAAAAAAAATTCCTGCATGTTTGCAGTGAATATATTGTATTTTATTGCAACAGTAATAGTTCTCCCTCAAGAGGCTGAGGAGGCAGGCAGGCCAGTCACAAACTGGTCCTATCAACTTTTCATTCCTTCTTTCCTTCATCACTAATCTGTTGAGTGGGCACTGTGTGCCCGGAACTGAGCTGAGATGTAAAAGAGGTAACCAGCACAGCATTCGGCTCTTAAGGAACTCACAGTCTAATTGGAGAGCATGACAAGTCAACAGACAATCCTATAGAAAGTGATGCATGCTACCCCAGGAAGTGCAAGATGTTATGGCAGCATCCCCATTGGAGAGTACGGGGAATTATCTCCTGCAGTTCCTTCCTCAAGCAGTAGAGGCTCCATGAAGTTGCGAACTAGGTCCGGCACATTTGTTACTGGTATCCCTGGTGCCTGGCACTTAGTGGGAGCTCATTCCTGTTTGCTGGTCGATTTGCTGGTGTGGATCCTATATTCTCCTTCCATAGGGCCATCACCCTTCTGCAAACATTCCAAGCAGTTTTACACATGTGACTTGGAAAATGTGCCTTAGAAAATACTGCTGTTTCTGTCTGAAACGTCTTTTTCACCATTTAGCACCTGGAAAACTCTTATGCACCCTTCAAGACTTAGACCAAATGCCCTCTCTTCTGCAAAATATTTTCAGATTTACTGAGCAGAATTTATCCTCTCTTCATAATGGCTCTAAGAATCTTGTTTATATATCAGGTTTGCTTCTTGGCTATTGTGAATAATGAAGCAGTAAACATGGGAGTGCAGACATTTCTTTGACATACCGATTTCCTTTCCTTTTGATATATACCCAGTAGTGGGATTGCTGGATCTTATGGTAGTTCTACTTTTAGTTTTTTGAGGAATCTCCATATTTTTGTTTTCTGTAATGGCTATACTAATTAATACCAACAATGTGTAAGAACTCACCTTTCTCTGCTTCCTCCTCAGCATTTGTCATTCTTTGTCTTTTTGATAATAGCTATTCTAACTGGGGTAAGATGATATCTCATTGTGGTTTTGATTTGCATTTCCTTGATGAAAAGTGATGTTGGTATTTAATATACTCGGTGGCCATTTGTAAGTCTTCCTTTGAGAGATGTTTATTTAGATCATTTGTCCATTTCTAAATCTATTTTGAGCTCATTTTTTGTATGGTAGGAGATAGGGGTCTTGTTTAATTTTTCTGCATATGGATATCCAGTTTTTCCAACACCGTTTATTGAAGAGACTATTTCTTCCCCAGTGAATATTCTTGGCACCTTTGTTGAAAATCAGTTGGCTGTAAATATGTGGATTTATTTCTGGGTTCTTGATTCTGTTCCACTGGACTGTGTGTCTGTTTTAATGCCAGTATTGTGCTGTTGTGATTACTATAGCTTAGTGGTATATTTTGAACTCTAGTTGAGTGATTCCTCCAGCTCTGTTCTTTTTGCTAAGGATTGCTTTGGCTACTTGGGGTCTTTTGTGGTTCCATATAAATTTTAGGATTTAAAAAAAATTTCTATGAAGAATGTCATTGTTATTTTGATAGGGATTGCATTGAATCTGTAGAATGCTTTTAGGAGTATGGTTATTTTCACTACATTAAACTTCCAATTCATGAATATGGAATGTCTTTCCATTTTTATGTGTCTTCTTCAATTTCTAAAAAATCAGTGTCTTATAGTCTGTCTAGAAGAGATTTTTAACCGCCTTGGTTAAATTTATTTCTAGGTATTTTATTGTATTTTGTAGCTATTGTAAATGACATTGCTTTCTTGATTTCTTTTTCTGCTAGTTTGTTGGTGATGTATAGAAATACTACTAAATTTGTATGTTGATTTTGTATCCTACAACTTTGTTGAATTTGTTTATCAGTTCTAAGAGATTTTTGGTGGAGCTTTTAGGGTTTGCTAAATATATAAGATCATCTTGTCTGCAAACAGAAACAATTTGACTTCCTCCTTTCCAATTTGTTTGCTCCTTATTTCTTTCTCTTGCTTAATTGCTCTAGCTAGGGCTTCCATTACTATGTTGAATAAACATGATGAAAGTGGGCATCCTTGTCTTCTTCTAAGTCTTAGAGGGAAAGCATTCAAGTTTTCCCCCATTCAATATGATGCTGATTGTGGATTTGTCATATATGCCCTTTATTGTGTTGAGATAAGTTTCTTCTATACCTAACTTGTTGAAAATTTTTATCTTAAAGAGATGTTGAATTTTATCAAATGATTTTTCTGCACCTGTTGAGATGATCGTATGGTTTTTGTCTTTCATTCCGTTGATATTATGTATCACATTTATTGATTTGCAAACATTGTATGATTCTTGCACTCCTAGAATGAATTCCGCTTGATCATGGTGAATGTGCTGCTGGATTCAGTTTTCTAGTTTTGTTTGTTTATTTGTTTTTTTTTTGTTTTAAGGATTTTTGTGTGTACGTTAATCAGAGATATTGGTCTTTAGTTTTCTTTTGTTGTTGTTGTGTCCTAGTCTGGTTTGATATCAGGGTAGAATGAGTTTGAAAGCATTCCTTCATCTTCAATTTTCTGGAAGAGTTAGAGAAAAATTGGCAATAGTTCTTCAAATGTTTGGCAGAATTCCTCAGTGAAGCCATGGGGTCCTGGGCTTTTCTTTGATGGGAGATTTTAATTACAAGTTTAATCCTGTTACTTGTAATTGGTCTTTCAGGGTTTCCTTATCTTCTTAGTTCAATCTTTGTAGGTTGTATGAACTAGAAATGTATCCATTTATGCTAGGGTCTCTAATTTGTTGGCATACAGTTTTTTTGTAATAGTCTCTAGTGACCTTTATATTTCTGTGATATCAGTTGTAATACATCCTTTTTTATTTCTAATTTTATTCTTTGGATGTTTTCTATTTTTTTCTTGGTTAGTCTAGCTAATGGTGTGTTGACATTTTTTATCTTTTCAAAAAGTCAACTTTTCATTTTGTTGATCTTATTATTGTTTCATTTAGTCTCAATTTTGTTTATTTCTGCTCTGATCTTTATTATGTCTTTCTATCTACTTATTTTGGAATTGTTCTTGCTTTTTTAATTCCTTGAGATACATCATTAGGTTGTTTATTTGAAATCTTTTTACTTTTTTGGTATAGGCATTTATTGCTATAAATTTCCCTCTTAGTATTGCTTGTGCTCTATTTTGTAGGTTTTGGTATGTTTTGTCTCTATTTTCACTTATTTCAATAAAATTTTTAAGTTTTTCCTTAATTTATTGACTTTTTGGTCATTCAGGAACATGTTTAATTTCCATGTGTTTGTACAGTTCCAAACTTCCTCTCATTATTGATATCTAGTTTTATTCCATTGTGGTTGGAAACGATCCTTGGTATGATGTCTACTTCTATAAATGTGTTGAGACTTATTTTGTGGTCTAACATATAGTCTATTCTGGACAATGCTCCATGTGCTGATGGGAAGATTGTATATTCTGCAGCAGTTGGATGACATGTTATATAAATGTATATTAAGTCAATTTCGTCTAAAATTCAGCTTAAATCGAATATTTCTCTGTTGATTTTCTGTCTAAATGACATTTCCGAAGCTGACAATGGGTTGTTGAAGTCCCTAACTATTATTGTATTGGAGTATATCTACCTCTTTAGATCTAATACTATTTGCTTTATATATCTGAGTGCTACAGTATTGAGTGCATATATACTCACAATTGTTATATCTTGCTGAATTGACCACTTTATCATTATATAATGATGCTTTGTGCCTGTTTTTACAGTTTTTGACTTAAAGTCTGTTTTTATCTGATATGAGTATAGTTATTCCTTCTCACTTTTGGGTTCTGTTTGAGTGGAATATCTTTTTCCTTGCTTTACTTTCAGAATATATGTGTCTTTAAAGGTGAAGTGAGTTTGTTGTAAGTAGTATATAGTTGGGTCTTGCTTTTGTTTTTGTTTTTAACCCATTCAGCCAGTCCATATCTTTTCAGTGAGGAATGTAATCTGTTTACATTTAAGGTTATTAATAATATGTAAGCACTTATTTCTATCATTTTATTAATTATATTCTGGTTATTTTTAAAATAATTTCTTCCTTTCTTCTCCTAATGTTTATCATTGCTGTCTGTGGTTTTCAGTAGTGATGAGGTTTGATTCTTCTCTCTTTCTCCTTTGTGTATTTGTTGTACCAGTGAGTTTTATACTTTTGCATGTTTTCATAATAGTCATTATCATCTTTTTGCTTCCAGATGTAGGATTCCCTTGAGCATTTTTTGTAAGTCCAGTCTAGTGGTGATGAGTTTCCTCAGTTTTACCTTGTCTGGGAAAGACTTTATTTTTCTCTCATTTCTAAAGAATAGCCTTACTGACTATAATATTCTTCACTTGCTTATTTTTTTCTTTTAGTGCTTTGAATATATCATACCATTCTCTCTTTGCCTGTAAGGTTTGCAGAGAAAATCTGTTGTTAGTCTAATGGAAATTCTCTTATATGTGACAATGCTTTTCTTTGCTGTTTTTGTCTTTGATTTTTGACATTTTGACTATAGTGTTCCTTGAGGTGGACTTTTGGTTGATTCTGTTTGGGGATTTTTGGGCTTCTTGGATCTAGATGTCCATATCTCTCCCCAGACTTGGGAAGTTTTCAGCTATTATTTCATTAAATGGATTTTTCCCTTCTCTTATTTTTCCAGAATTTTTGCAATACAAAAATTTGTTTGCTTAATGGTGTCTCATAAGTCTTGCAGGCTTTCTTCACTTAAAAAAAATCATTCTTCTGTCTTTTTTTTCTCTGACTGGGCAATTTTAAATTACCTATCTTCAGGTTCAGAAGTTCTTTCTTCTGCTTGATCAAGTCTGCTGTTGAACCTCCCCATTGTATTTTTTATTTCATTCATTGAATTCTTCAGCTGTAGGATTTCTGTTTGATTCTTTTATTTATTATTTCTATCTAGTTTTTGTATTTCTTATTCATATCGTGAATTGTTTTCCTGGTTTTCTTAAATTGTCTATCTGTATTTTTCTCATTGAGTTTCCTTAAGATCATTATTTTGATTTTTTTTTTTTTTTTTTTTTGGCAAATTGTTGATTACTTTTTCATTGGGTTCTGTTACTAGAGAATTATTAAGTTCTTTTACTGGTGTCATATTTCCTTTTTATTTCATGTTTCTTGTGTTCCAGCACTAATGTCTATGCATCCGGTAAAACAATTGCCTCTTGTAGACTTTCTAGAGTGTTTCCGGTAAAACAATTGCCTCTTGTTGACTTTCCATAGAGAAAGTCTTTCACTTGCAGTTGGGTTTTAGTGTGTTAGTTGGGAAGGGTGTGGTGAGTCTGTTTCCAGATAGGTGCAGTGGTGTGTAACTTCTTCACCTGTGTTCAATGTCAGCAATAACTGTGGGTGTCTCAGCAGGAGACTAAAATGAGGGAATCCCTCTTGGTGTCAGATCTGATACAATCTACAAACCACTACAGAAGGACTGGGTTCTGGGTGCAGGTGTTTGGAGCAGCTGTCGGCGGCGGGGGCTAGTCGGGGGAGCGGGGTTAGGCTCAGGGTCTCATGAATCTATTGTGGCACCTAGGTCTTGGGGTTCAAGGTGGCATCCCTGGTGGCAGGGTTGGATGTAGTTTGCCTACAGAGCCAGGATCTGTGACTCTGAGGCATCTCCTAACATTTTGGGCCCAGGGAACTTAGTTGTAGCTGTGGTTATACCTCTGGGAAGAAGAGCTCAGCACTTGCCTGGCACCAGTGAAGGAGGGGTGCTCTGGAGCTTTGGGCTCAAGGAGCAGAGCATGGTTGCACTTTAGGAACTGGAGGCAATAGAGCTTAGTGGCAACTCAAGTCCCAGGAGATGAAGCACCACATAGTAGTAACTTTATACCCTTAGATAGCAAAGCTGGAAAGTATCCCAGACTCTTTGAGGCCAGGTATAGTGGCAACAAGTACCCCTGAATGGTGGAAACAGCTGTTTGTATCCTAGTAGGGACAGGGAACTACACAGTGATTCCTCTACTCCTCAGCTGAGTCAGTAGCTCCAACTTTAGGAAGAAAGTCCAGTTCCAGGAAAGCAGGGTATTAGAGCTGCTTGGCCTAGTGGCTGGAGTGTCTCAGATCAGCCACTATTCTGTTTCCCTGGGATGCAGGGTACTACATCAGCTAAGCCCTGGGATGTACAGTTTCTCAGCTCAGCCAGGGCACCAATTCCCCCAAGGGGGTGCTATCCCACTTCAGCTGAGGTCTCAGGCACCATTTCCTTGAGATTCATGGCACTGCTTCAACTTAGGTACTGGGGTGCATAACCACTGTGGGTTGCCAAGGCAGCATTTCCTCAGATAAAAGGTGCTGCTTCAACTTAGGCACCAAGGAGGCATGACTACTCTGAATGACCAGGGTACTGTTTTCTCAGGAGGCAGGGTGCTCCTTCATCTCTGGCTCAAGGGAGTTAAAGAAAGAGTAGGTGGGGTGGCTTTACCTCCTTTTGGCCCCCTGAGGAAGAGTGTAGCAGCTGCTTGCAGCTTGGCTTGGAGATATGCCACTGGGCTGTGGTGTTTTGGCAATGGCTTGGCCTCAAGGATGATGGGAACCATGGCTATTCACCCCTAGAACAAGACACACTCTAGCCATGGTTACAACTCCAAGATGGCATAGTGCAGTAGCCACATGGGCTACAGGGAGGGGGGCACATTGCTGACTCCTTTTCTAAGGGAATCCCAGCCATGCGGACTTCAGATACTTTCCTCAGCCAGTCTTAGTGCCTGTGAGGACCACAGGGAACCTCAGTGGTGAGGTCTGTAGTGTCAAAGGTCTTGATAGGAGTGACTGGGATCCTCTTGCTTACCTCCTCACTGCAGGGAGAAGTTCTCTCTGGTTCCCAGGTAATCCTGGTTGGGGAATGGGGTGGTGGAGGCCCAGAATTTGTCTCTTTTTTATGTGGCCATCTCAAGTTTTTGTACTCACCAGGGTTTCTGTTACTCCTCTGATGCACTGTAGCAATCTCCCTCAGTTATTTTCATTAAAATATAGTTGTTTATCTATTTTTCTGGCTGTGTCTTTGTGACAGGAATGAGTACTAGGGGCTTCTAGTTGTCCATCTTGCTGACGTCACTTTCCTATAATTATTTGTTTTTGATAAGTTTCTGTCTCCTTCACCAGACCATGAACAGCTTTGGGGAAGGGTCTGTATGTAAGGAATCTGTGTATTATCTGTGCCTGGTCCACATAGTAGCTCAATAAATGTTTATTATATGAATAAAAGATTGCATGCAATAATTGGGAACACAGATCAGTGGATGCCATAAAAATGGTCATATTTTCTTACTCATGGGGACAGTAGGATAAAATATGGTACCTAGTGAGGAGTACTAGGAGAAGGACCATCAGTTTATTTTACTATCTGCTGCTGTAGGGATGGCATCTATTATCTTTTCTAATCTTAGGGGTAGAGTGGAGGTCAAGGCTCATGTCTTAATGCCATAGCCCATGTCCAAGAGGAGATGAAACATTTCCCTCAGCAGAGACTGTGGGGGATCCTTGATCGAACACACCAGACCTCCACCCCTTAGCCAAGCACAGTGGTAGGTGTGTGCTTTATGTGCGCAGTTCTCACAATGCACGTTAGAAAAACCTACAAGCCCTACCTTCAAAATATTAGGCTGATGCAAAAGTAATTGAAATTTTTGCCATCGAAAGCAATATTTCCAGAATCTCAGAACTTCTCATCATCTCCACTGATACTGCCCTGATCCAAGCCACCATCATGTCTTGTTTGAATGATTATAATAGCCTCAACTGATCTCTTTGCTTCTGTCCATATTCCAACCTCCACCTCACCCCCTTTCAGTCTTATCTAACCCCAGCAGCCAGAATGATCTTGTGAAAATAACATCCTTTCTCTGCTCAAAAACCTCCCATGCTTTCCGTCTCACTCAGAGGAAAAATCAAAGTCCTTATGGTGCCCCTCGAGGTCCTACAGGATCAGCTCTTCACCTCGCATCCTGATCACATCTCTGATCATGCCCTTCTTCTTTCACTTTGGTCCAGCCACATGGACCTTTGCACTGTTCCTCTATTATGCCAAACGTGCCCCTGCCCCAGGACATTTGCCCTTGCTACTCCCTCTGCAAAGATTATCCTCCCCTAGATGTCCACATGGCTCATTTCCTCATCTCCTTCAGGTCTTCGCTCAAATGCTATCTTATCAGAAAAGCCTCTCCCAAGCACCCTATAGGAAATAACACACATCACATTCCCAGAAATTATCAATTCTGCCTGATTTTTCTTCTTAACACTTATATGTATTCGTGTGGTCTTTTCTGTCTCCTCCTGCTAGGTGTAAAGTTTATGAAAGCAGCAGCTTGGGCCATGCCTAGCCACGATTGTATCTTTGGTGTCTGGCATGCAGTAGGTACTCAGTATTTGATAAATGAATAAAGGCATGAAGGAATGAGCTCATTAAACCCACGAACCAGCTCTGTTCTGTGAAGGAGATATCAGGAGTGTGATCCCCTTTCTTAGATGCAGTGGTGGAAGCTCTAAGTGGGGAGGGTCTTGTGGAAGCTGCTCTTTTACTCAACACAATATTTGCCTGCAGGACTGTAGAGAACAATTCCTTTGGACTGGCTGAAATAAACAGCAAGATTTTACAGAGAGGTACTGCATTCCTCATAGAGCTTCCAGAAGGACTGGAAGTGTGGATCTCCTGTCTCTGTAAACAATGTGCATCAGCCTAAAGCAGCATGTTGGCACCATTCTGTGGACCAATTGCACCCAGTGCCATTAAGGAAATACCACACTGGGGCTAGCAGAGACTATCAGCTTACTAGGCCACAGGACCCAGAGCAACTTTAATCTTTGGAGAATCTGGTTGACACAGTACATAGAGAAAAGAGTCAGAGAGAATCATGCGGGGTAGGAGCAGAGACTGGAGTTCATACACTTGGTCTGAGTTTGGGGTACCCTGCCTGGATGGCACTGACAGATCCAGCACATTTCAGGCTCTAGAGACAGGATTTAGAAAGTTTCCAGAAGGAGAAGAAGTATCTCCAAAGTGTTAATTCTGCTGATAGGTGGGGCCTGGGAAGGGGTCCTGCTATCCCAGGTCTAAGGGAAACCTCTCTGTTTGTCTAGCAATAACTCTGTCACATGTTCCCTGGGTCCCAACTCTGTTCTTTATTTTCTTCTTTTCTCTCTCAACCTGTCTGAAAACTGGTCTGAGGAAGGCACTCTTTTTTTCTCCCTAGCTACCCTGCTTATACCATTACCAACAGATAGCACTGACTGACCAGCACCTCTCAATCCTAATTCCAAATTTCTGGGAAAGGTGGTTTGATTGACCCACAGACTAATCAGCACCTCTCAGTCTTAATCCCAAATTTCTGAGAAAGATAGTTTGATTGGCCATTAGGCATAAGTGCCTGGCCCAATCACCAGTGGCAGAGGGGAGGGCTCTGATGCAGGACAATAGCATAACACAAATGCAGCTCTCAGAGGAGGGGACGATGGTTAAGGGGAAATTCCCTCAAAGTAGTCACTGTAGCTCCAGCTGATTGGGAGGGAGGGGAAAGCAAGGATTAATCCTGGGTGTTCCAACATTCAAAATCTATATCTAGAACAACAATAGTGCACCTGAACACTCCCTTCTTAGACCCAATTGAGGAGCTGACAGGGCCACAGAATTCTGGTGACAGCTGCAAGATTTTAAGAAGGATGAACTACACACTGGATTGCAAATCTCCATTTATTTGTGCAAGATGAGATGTGGGGGCCAAAGAAAGTGGGAGCATTCTGCTTGGAGACATGCTGACGTGAACAGCAGGCTACCCTCTGGATACCTGGGTGCTGAGTGCATGCACACGCACATTCATAAAAACTGGCACATTACACTGGGGTGAACGCAGGTTAATTGGGTTGCTTGATCCCCTGGGACTACTCAAGGCACTTATTGCAGACTCTAACTGAGAAGGGCTTGGAACTGCTTAGAACTGAATATGCAGATGCTAGCATTAGCCAAGACTTCCAGCTCAGCAATTTTACCTCCATCTCTATAGGCCACCTGATGCTCAGTTGGGATGTGCTGAGGCAGTGCTAGGAGAAAACAAACAAACAAACAAACAAACAAACAAACAAACACTGGGCTCAGTGATTATTTAGGACCATGGACAGCAACATGTGTTTGCACCTCCTGTAGAAACTCAGGTTAGGCTATATCCAGGTTGTCAGGGGGTATATTTAAGCAGAAGTTGTGTGGCCACCTACCATAGTTCATGCACTTGGATTCCTATTTATTCATGTATTACATCCATTTGTTCATGTATTCATTCCTTCTGTCGCACATCTACAGAGAGAGAGAGAGAGGGAAGGCTAGAGAACATAGTCTTCTGATGACTTCTGATGAGATCCACCTCTATCCACCAGTCAGCTCCTTTTGCTTGGGTTAATATAATAAAATGTTCATTTATTGCAACCAAATGACTTCTTATAAAGACAGCATTATTTGGTGCTAGGATAAGAGCGCCCACCTCATCCAAAAAATGACCAGTGTTATCTCTACCCCATAGGGCTTTGAGTATAGCAGGTTCTATGATCCAAACACCGATATCATGGGTGAAGGACAGAGCTTGGGACTGACCCTCATGAGACAAGTGTTCTAGTCACAGCCAGAAATGGGCTCACTCTCGGTGCCCACGTGGGCAGAGGCAGTCCCCATCACTTTGGGGAAGCAGATGTCAAGCAGCAGCAATAAATTAAATCCCAGTGGTGCTTGCTGTACTGAAGCACTCAATTTAATGAGTCTTTCTTTGACACACAAAATTCTACTTACTACTTCAGCAAATGTGACCTGTTTGGTGTGAATAATTCAGTGTTTTGCAGGAAGCCTGACTTCCACTGAGAATGCAGCACTGTCAAAGATTGTTAACTAATCCTATGGAGCAGAACTGAGCTCTGGTCCACTCTGAGCCAGAAAACACTTGGGAAAACAGTCTAAAAAGAGAATAAAAATGAAAAATACTTCCCCCAACTAACAACAGAAACCACCCTCCCCCAAACTCTCCCAACACATACACATCAGTGTGCGGCTCTTCTCTCCTTAAAGCTCCAAACCTCGCCTGGGGAGGTTTTGGTCCAAAAGAAACTTCTGAAGATGCATTTATATGCTAAATAAAGAATTTTAAATGGAAAAGTTCAGCTCTGGATGAATATGCTGGTTGTCTCTGCCCAGAGAAAGTGAGGGATCTGGGAAAATGAGAAAGACCTGACCACTCGCATTTCAAAGAAGGGATTCTTTCCTTTTTGTTTCATCTATCTAATTTTGGGCAAGTCACTTCCCTTCTCTGGGCTCTTTTTTTTTTTTTTTTTTGAGACAGAGTCTCTCTGTGTTGCTCAGGCAGGGTGGAGTGCAATGGTGTGATCTCGGCTCACTGAAACCACTGTCTCCCAGGTTCAAGTGATTCTCCTTCCTCAGCCTCCGGAGTAGCTGAGATTACAGGTGTGTGCTACCACACCTGGCTAATTTTTGTATTTTTAGTAGAGATGAGGTTTCACTATGTTGGCCAGGCTGGTCTTGAACTCCTGACCTCAAAAGATCCGCTGCCTCAGCTTCCCAAAGTGCTGGGATTACAGATGTGAGGCACCACGCCCGGCCCTCTGGGCTCATTTTTAAAACCAGAGTCTTGGATTAGATTCTTAACCCAGAACTCTGGGGCTGGTCCATGTGTGGTCAAAGAAATCTCTCCATTATTGGGCAAAATTATGTTAATATGTGCACTTGGGGAAGAAGAGAGGCCATGTAGCTTCTGTCAGAGTCTCAAAAGTGTCCCTGGGCTCCAGAATTGTAAGAATCCTGGGCTGAGATGATTGCTCAGTCTCAGTTTGGCCCCAAATCGGGATGTGATCGTGATGTCTTCTGTGAATCTGAACATTTGTGTTCTGCACTTGGACTCCTTATGATGGGGGCTGAGGGACCCTGTGAGAACTTCCACCTTTCAAGCTTGAAACCAAATTAGGGAGCCCAACTGCTGGATGCAGCAAGTATGTGGCTTGGGTGGGCTTCTATCAGGAGAGAACATATTCATTCATTTGTTTAGTCATTTATTCATTCTGTAAATTGTCATTTATGTATGCCAGCTGCTACCCACTGCCCACCTGGAATTCATAGTCTAAGACGCAGGCAATGGAAAAACAATCACAAATGACTGTGATCACAAAGCATGACAAGGGCTCTGAAGGGTCACTAAGCATTGTAGTAAGAGATTGTAAGAGGGATCTCTTTCTCCTTCACCTCCACATCCCATACATCCAATGAGTGGGTGACACATTGGTCTGCCTCTTCAATCACCACGGCCAATACACTATTCCAAGTCCCCATCACCTTGCACCTGAATGTTACCAGAAAGGGCTCCCAATCCAGACCCTAAGAAGGGGTTCTTGGATCTCATGCAAGAAAGAATTTGAGGTGAATCCATAAAGTGAAAACAAGTTTATTATAGAAGCAAAGGAATAAAGAATGGCTACTCCATAGGCAGAGCAACCCCAAGGACTACTGGTTGCCCATTTTGATGGTTATTTCTTGATGATATGCTAAACAATGGATGGATTACTCATCCTTCCCCTTTATAGACCATGCCTGATGTCGCCATGGCATTTGTACACTCTCATGGCGCTAGTGGGAGTGTAGCAGTGAGGACAACCAGAGGTCATTCTCATTACTATCTTGGTTCTGATGGATTTTGGCTGGCTTCTTTACTGCAAACTGTTTTATCAGCAAGTTCTTTATGACGTGTATCTTGTGCTTATCTCCTATCTCATCGTGTGACTAAGAACGCCTTAACCTCCTGGGAATGCAGCCCAGCAGATCTGTCTTATTTTACCCAGTCCCTATTCAAGATGGAGTTGCTCTGGTTCAAATGCCTCTGACACCTGCAACTCTCTTTTTGGTTGCATTCTTGCCCATTGACTGAAATGGGGAGATCCTGTAGGGGAGAGCGGGAGTGAGTAGGATCCAATCACATGCTATGGGTAAGAATACAAAGTCAAACCAGCACAGTCCCTGCCCTAGAAGAACCCTCAGAAGCTCAGGAAAGGGACTGAGAAGAGGGGTGCTGCAGGGGTGCTCTGGCTACTCAAAGCAGAGGTGGGTGGGGGTGCAGGGAAAGTACCTTCTCAAGATGAGAACTTTGAAGGACAATGTTCACTTGGATATGTAATTTATGGTATTGCAAAAAAAAAAATCATACATTTGGCATCACACTTGGTATTGCACAGAACAGAACATAATACAGCCAGTGCCTACACACTTATAGCTGATGCTGTTGATTCTCAGCCCACAACAGGATCCAAAACAGTCTAAATAAAGCAAGCAAGCAACTCCAAGCCCACAAACCAGGCAAATTAGGAGGTGATTACATCCATTTGTGTTTCAGAAGCGCTCCTTGATTTACAAAGGACTGTCTTTAAATAGCATCCCTGGAGTGTTTACAGATCTGTAACTGCTTGCTTGAAGGGCTGCAGGTAGAGAGGAAAACTAAAAACAGGAGTTGTAGAATCCCTTGCGAGTTGAAGCCATCCTGAGGAGTGTATAGCCTGATTCAAACCTATAAACATAGAGGGATCTATCCCTGCTGTAAAGAGAAGACCTGCAACCATCAACCCTGGTGAGCAGGCTGGGGTCTGAGTTCTTATCTGAGAAAATGCACATGAAATATTTGTATGCACATAGCGCATAGTAAGTGCACAGTAAACATCAGTTGTCATCATCATTCCCTATGTTCCAGCACCAGCTGGGTGTCCTACAATTCAATTCAATTCTGACACTAACTACCTGGAGTTAGCACAGGTCCCATAGGTTAAGATACTCAGTCTCACAAGACTATCCTCACTTCAGGCAGTAACAGGAAATCCCAGGTGTCCCCAGGCTGCCTACACTTCTGCTCAGTCAGTCACCAATTTGGGGGTTCCTATGACCCCCTTTCAGTTTCAGTAATTCACAAGAATGACTCACAGAACTCACTAAAGGGATTATATTTAACAATAGCAATTTCATTAAAGAAGGCAACTCAGAAATACCCACATGGAAGAGATGTATGGGTCAAGATCTGGGAGTCAATGCAGGGGGAAGGAGCACAGAGATCCCATACCGTCTCCCATGGAACCAGGGTGTGGCACTCTTCCAGCACATCAATGTGTTCATCCACCTAGAAGTGCCCCCAAGCCTTGGTGTCCAAGACTTGTTATGGAGGTTTCATTATGTAGGCACGATTGATTAAATCGTTAACTATGTGATTGAATTAAATTCCCATCCCATCCCCTCTCTCCTCTCCAGAGATGGGGTGTGGGGCTGAAAAGTTCAATCCTCTAATTATGTGCTTGGTTCCTCCAGCAACCAGCCCCTATCCTGAGCTACCTAGATCCCCACCCCTCCCATAAGTCGTCTCATTAGCCTAAATTCTGGTATGGTCAAAAGGTGCCCATTATGAATAACAAAAGATACTTCTATCACTCAGGAAATTCCAGGGTATTTTGAAATACTATGCCAGGAACTGAGAATAAAGCAGATATATATTTTTACTATATCACATTCCCTTAGCCATGCTATATCCTGCAAAATAAGGCTGAAGGAAGGTCTTAAGAGGTCAAACAATTCACCTCTCTGCCTTCAGGTGAGCCTGTATTTTAATTGTTGAAGACAGTTGATTATCATTTTTAATACACACAATCTAATAGAATCTTGCAGGCCAGAAAGCTTCCCAGTCAGTTCACTGTGGCCATACATTTCCAGATTTCCGGGGAAGCCTCACAGTGGAAACCTTTCCATTGGGACTGGCCATCTCCTTTCTCCATCTCTTCCCATATACTTTTATTAAACCTCTCAGTTCTCCTCCATATTCAGAAAGAGGACTGGCCACCAAAGCGTTAACTCTGGCCTGATCCCAGACAGGAGAAAAGGCAGGTCCCATGTTCCACCACGTTAGGATGCACTTCCCCATTGTACATGATTTTGGCTGTTCCTAAAATACTTCACACACGTGAAGGTCTGTGTCTAGATGAATTTTCAGATTTATTACTTCTGCTGAAGGTGTCTTCCCATGCTTAAAAATGCACTTCATGCTCTTTCCCTGCAATGACTCTGAAGTTACACAGTCAGTAGTGCATGTCATCACAGGTACTATGACCCGCAGTCTCCTCCTGACATTCTCCAAGGGCTTACTCATTAGGACCTCACAAAGATGACACTATCCTCTCTCATTGGGCATGTTTCTTCACCAAGAATTTTCTCATGTTGTCTTCATTCACTCAATCCATCAATTATTATTATTATTATTTTTTGAGACAAGGTCTTGCTGTTACCCAGGCTGGAGTGCAGTGGTACAATTGTGGCAGGCCTGGTCTCACTAACGCAGGTCTCTATAACAACTATTTTAGCACTGACTGAGTGGTGAAGTTAAATATTAAAAGCTGAAAGAGCCAGTGTCCTTATATAAAGGCTGGAATGTAACGCAAGTCCACCAAGAGTTTTGCCCAGGCCTTTCCTGGGCCTTGAAGCATGGCAAGATAAGGAAGGAATTCTTAACAGGACCCATTTAGGATTAAACAAGTTTTATTGGGTGTCTGAAGAAACTCCCTAAGCCTCCACAAACAAGTTTATTGGGGGTCTGAAGGAACTTCCCAAACCTCCATGATTTAGCAGGAGATAAGATAAGGGTAATCATCCCAGCACCTGGACCCATTTAGATTAAGTACATTTACTGAGGTTCTGGAGGAAGGTCTTCAGGACTTAGATCCTAGTTAGAGATTAAAAGAAGTGAATCACTTATGTCTTTAGGTGAATGCACACTTACACGTAGACATATAGCTCAGAAGGTATATAAGTTCTGAAAAACTTTGTAACTTTGTGTTGGTTTCGTGATATTTTTCAGGCCTTCTCCCTGTAGAGAGGTTACAGAAATAAAAACTCTCTTCTTCCTCAGTTCATCTGCATCTTGTTATTGGTCCACAAGAAATATCAGCCTGACCCTCAGTTTGGTCCAGGAACACAATCACTGCAGCCTCAAGCTCGTAGGCTCAGGCAATCCTCCCACCTCAGCCTCCTGAGCAGCTAGGTGTGAGCCACCACACCTGGCCTTTTTGTTTGTTTGTTTGTTTGTTTTGTAGAGATGAGGTCTCACTATGTTGCCCAGGCTGGTCTCAAACTCTGGACTCAAGTCATCCTCCTGCCTAAGCCTCCTAAAGTGCTGGGGCAATTCATCAATTCTTTATTCATTCATTCTGCCTTTCTCTTGATTGCTCTCTCCACATTGTCTAACTGGTAAACTTCTCAGCATTCACAATCCAGCTTAGATGTCACCTCCTCTGAGAAGCCTTCCCCGGTTGCCTTCAAGCCATATATGTAATGTAGACATTGATCTGTGCACCAGAATATATAATGTAGATATTGATCTGTGCACCTATCATAATCACTTACAATGTTATTTTCTGCATCATATAATGGTCTAAAAATTTCCATATCTTTTTCTATTAAAGACAATTTTCATTTTTCAACTGGGCCGTTGGTGCCTTTCCATCAATGACATAATGCATTATCACTCAAAGATAATCCTGTTTGTAACATTTGTTTCCAGCATTATATTCATTTCTCATAATTGAATTGCTGCAATTAAGTATTAAACCATAGTATTTCCTATATTTATAAAAATGGAATTGTCTTGCTCATGCAGTTCCATAGCCTGCTTTTTTAAACTTACAATGTCATGGGCATCCTTCCATGCCATTAAGCATTCTTTTATGGCATCCACTTTAATGCCTGCCTAGAATCCCAACATCTGGATGTATCTTCATTTATTTGACAAATTCCCTGCTGCTGGATGTTTGGAGGTTTCCAATTTTTTAGCACTGAAAAAAATGTCCTTGTAGCGAATCTTTCCCTCTATCTATTGCTTTTTCTTTAGAATAAATCCCTAAAAGTGGGCCTCTCCAAAGTGTATACTTAAGGCTTCCTCTATATTGGTAACTTGCCTTTTCTAGAAAGATTGTACCAGCCTACATACATTTAAGAGTGTTCTCTTCTCACTCCTGTTCACCACATTCTTAAAACCGGTAGGCAGAAACTGAACAGGTGACAATCTAACGTTCAACACATAAATCTCCTTTGGGCAGGCTTTGTAGGTTTTATGATTAATTCTCAATAGCCACAGTTGACTCTATTTTATTTCTTTTATTTTACTGAATACATACTCAAACTCAAAGAGATTTTTAAGTAGATTGCATGCATGTTTCCCATGGTTTTAATTGCTTCATTAGTTGCATCTTTTGACTTTCATGCGGGGCTGGGGGGCTTGATTTCTTCATGTGTTCTATAATTTTTAACTGTGAGCTCATCTTTAGTGGAATTTTTTTCTTTGGGATTCCCAGGGGCTCAAGATTGGGGAAGCTCATGGTACAGGCTTGATGTTTCCATTTCTGTCAGGGGATCTTTTACCAACTTCAGTCTGAGGTGATCAACCCACTTGTATGCCTTGAGCCTAAGCCAGTAGGTAGAGCTTTCTAGTGCCACTTTCATGGATGGAAAGCCCTTTATGGTTCCTGCTTTGATCTTTACAGATCCCTTCATATGGATGCGACTCTGCTCTCCAGGCATTGGTATTATGACTCTCTAGGGGTATAAAGTTCTGATATCTCATGGACCATTTGGCTCATTTAGTTTTCTCTTCCTTTATGACAACTGGGCTTCTCTTTTCTTTTATTTTTGATCCAAGCTATGTATTTGAAGCTTTTGATGCTACATTTTATCCAGTATTCCTATGTGTTCAGAGTATGAAAGGGCTCCTCATGTCAGATCAGCTACTATATTGGCTGGAAGTCTCTGAGCTCTTCCTATACCCTTAGGGGTGACTTGACACTCTTTGATGATGGCCAGAGGCAGAAGAGCAGTTGAAGCAACAATCATAGCAATTGCTAACAATTCAACATAGGTAGGACACTTACGACTACATGAATTAATGTACACATGGCTTCCTTGCAAGAGTCACAGCCATGTTATTGGGCGAAGAAAAGAAGAATGTCCCATGTCAAGAATTCATGCCTGAGCTCCTGGTTCAGTATATACCTTTAGAACCACAACCTAGAATCAAAAACAACAATTAATTTAACTATTCATTGCTGAGCACCAAGCACTGCTGTAAGTACATTGCATAGATTAACCTATTTATTCATCACACAAAATCTGCGAGATAACAATTGTTGTTATTCCCATTTCACAAATGAAGACACTAGTTCAGAGAGGTTGAGCAATGTGACTGAGGTCACAAATGAAATGACAGAGAAGGGGTTTGAACTCAGAAAGTCCAAGTCCAGATCTCAGAGTCCTGACCACGGTGATACTTGGTATGAATTTTTCCTTGTCTTTTGCAAAACATCCTTCCAAACTCCACTCTGCAACCTCCTTTCTTTTGAGATGTCCTTAGTGCTTAGTGTCTGCTTCTTTATCATTAGACTCTTTCATCTAATTCTACTGACCCAATACACTTTGTTGCTACCAACAAGAGAAAACAGAGACAATCACCTCTCTCCTCTCTTCTTCTCTCCTCCTTTCTCTCTGACTCTCCCTCTCTCTCTTGCACAGAACTACTTATGAGGTACATGTACGATGCATTCATTCTATTACTGCATTTTCTTTTTTGTATCATGTTAATTATCCTTCCTGAGCAGTATCACCATCACCTCTCTGCAGCAACTGGGTGAACCTCAAAAGGCTAAATTATCAAGCAAACTTTCCAGGTGTATTACTTCCTTGCTACTCTTGCCACACAGTCTATATGAAATAGAGACACCTGCTTCTCCTCCATGTCTATATAGCACAATCACAAGGGGAGGTTTTTAAAAAATATGAATTAATTGCTCCCATCCCCAGAGCTTTTGTTTCATTGGTCTGGCATGTGGCCTGGACATTAGGAGTTTGAAAAGCTCTCCAGGTAATTCTAATGTGCAGCCAGGGCTGTGAAACGCTAAGAAGAAATTAGTTATGCCCCAGGATTCTGTCCTGATTGCCTTCTAGTTGGATTTCAGCAGACATCCCACCCTTTTTCCCCTTATAACCTTAGAACTTGAGCATGTGTAGAAATGTCTGGAGGGCTTGTTGAAACACAGATTACTGGGCCCCACTCCCAGAGTTTCCGATTTAGTAAGTCTGGGATTGTGGCTGAGAGCTTGCATTTCTAACAAGTTCCAGGTGATGCTGATGCCACTGATCCAGGGACTATCCTTTGGAGACCATTGTCTTAGAACTATTCTTGCTCTTTCAATGCCCCTTGGCACTGTTCACTGCCATCGTTCAGAACGCCATGCCTCCTGTTCCTGTTTTCCTGACTTATTTTTCAAGATCATGTTCAAGTCCTTCCTCTTTCAGGTCTTCCAGGACTAGCCTAGCTGGATGGCATCTCTTCCCTTCTCTATACTACTGAGGTTTCTTCTCTTCTCTACCACTAATTGTGGTTGTTGACTACAGGTTATAGATTTTAGAGCTAGCAAGTTTCTCAGAGTCCAGCAATTCAAGACTTTGCCTTTAAACTGAAGGGTTCTTTTTCTTACAAATGAGATCTTCTTGCAAGTGGCAATACTTAAAATACTTGGATGGGGTGAGGCTAGGAGACTATGGACATTACTATTTGTATCTCTTTCTGTCTGTGGGGTCTTAAGGTGCTTTGAGAGGCCACTTGGTTCCTGGGGCATATAATTTGGAAACCACCCATAGCCTGGGTCTTCACTTTACGGATGAGAAAACTGAGACTTAGAGAAGGGGAGTAATTTCCCCATGCATCCATGTAATATTGTTGATCACTGACTCTGTGCCAAGCCCCCTGCCAGGCCCTTGGGGGCTGGTGAACAGGATGGGCAAGCCTCTACCCTTATGAGCTTATATTCTAGCTGGGGAGACAGACAATGTGTAAGTAAACACATAGATAAAATGATCACAGATTGTAATAATTGCTTAGAGGGAACCCAACATTTGCTAGAGTCACGTGAGTTCAAAGAGGGTTTTTATGAAGCAGTCTTCATTCTGAGTCTTGAAGGATGAGAAGAAACCAGCTAGGTGAAGAGCTGAGTGGGGTGGAGGAGGCTTCTGCTAAGCCTTGCTTGTAGGCCACAGTGAAAATTCTGGGTTTTATTCTCAGTAGGATAGAAAGCCAGTGAAAATTTTTAAACAGGAAATGACAAGAGCTGACTTTGTTCCTCCTAATATTTGTCTCTTTGAAGACTTGGATGGATATTTATCTTTTCAGTTTTTTCACAGCGCCCCATGAAGAGTAGGTACTGAAAATCTGTGTTGATCACCGATTGCTTCCTTGAAGTCAACAAATATTTATAAGATGCAGTTTCTCATCTTCTATTTGGGTTTCAAACCCCTTCAAGTGTGTGTTCAGAGCTGTGGACCATTCCTTAGAAAACATTCCCATGTACATGTGCACACTATGTTTTGCATAAATAATTGGTGAATGCCCTGAAGGCCAGCTCGGGACTTTGTACCCTGAGATACCTTGCTGTAGAATCTGCTGTCTTGATACTTTTCCTCTGAAGATCCCTGGTTTGGATAGAGATCATTACTATCTTGGATTTAGGGTCAGGTTATCTTAGTATTTTTAAGTCTTAGCTGTCTTGCCTGTAAAATGGGCAAATAAATGTATATGTCACAGGGGGAATTTAAGAATTAAATATGATAATGTGGAAAGGTATCCAGTACCTAGACATACAGTAGATATTAATTACTTCCCCTCGCTTTTTGGAGAGAAAGTATTTCTTCGTGAGGCAGAATCATGCAATTGTTAAGAACCTAACTGTGGTGATGAATAAATGAGAATTGAATTCTAGTTCTGTTTCTTACTCAATTTTCTCATCTGTAGAATGGGGACACAGATGTAAAGACACTTAGGGTAGTGCTTGGCACCTGCAAGAATTTTTGATAATTAATTTCTGATAATTTTGATAAGAATGATGACGCTAACATTGTTCATTCTATGTCACACTATGTCTGCTTGGGTAAGGAATAGGAAGACTTCTAAGACGAATTGAAAACACAGACCTGATTCTAAGGAGGTTGGACTTTTGGCAGTGTGGCTAGCCTGTGGAAAATGCTTCCAGAGTGTTTCCCTGTGGGAACCACCTCAGCTAAAGATGAGCTGATGCTCGTGAAATTTGCAACCTTTACATGGCTCTGCCAGCTTTCTGGCAGAGCTTTCTGGTTCAGCTTTCTGAACCCAAGCAAATCAGGGTGGAGAATAAAATTCCTCAGGTATCAGAAACGAGTCTGCTTTCCCCTGGGAACACTTGGTAATGTGGAAAAGATGCAACACCAAGAGAAGGCATAAAACCAACAAAATGAGGCCAATGCACATGCAAGAGCCTGCTTCCTCCCCAATTTAATTCTATCTTGTTAAGTAATGATGGAATAAAAATTCCGATGGTGGAAGATGAGATTTGCAGCCCTATTTGATCAAATGCCTATCACTGTTGCTTCAAGCGAAATGGGTCACTTCATAAACAGCTAAATAAATCAGACCTCAAAGGGAAATGAAAAGTCACGGCCGAGAATGAAATGAGATAGAAATCATTCCCAGCTCTGATGTTTGTTTGGGCATCGCTGATGGGGAAGTCATATCTAGGCTGCAGTAGGAATCCCAAAGTGCCCCGTGGAGGATTATTATGGAGTGGGGATTCAACCTGATGAGTAAACCCTTATTAAGGAGCCCCACCTACCTAAGCCAAGCTTGTCCCAGGGAATTGCGAAAGGCCAGCAATTGATCTTCCACTATTAGGGCTCCATTTGTGAAATTAACTAGGCGGTGTGGGTAATAATTTATGGGGAATCATTAACCTAATGATATTGCTTCTCTATAAACTGCTTAGCCTGTCTCAGGGAAAATGGATTTCATAAATCTAGGTGGAAAATTCCAAGTGACTCATGGAAGGCTTATCAGCAGGGTGGGGATGGGTCACCAGACAGTGGAACTCTGCACTTTTGGCTTGGTTGAAGGGCCGTGAAGGTGGCTCCTTCACTTTCTTTTCTCTGGTAGCCCAGGTAGACACTTAAATTGAGACAGGAGGTTTCCAGGGTTGAAAAGCACATGATGGAAAAAGGTGTGTTGATTTTCCTTGTCTTGAGTTTTAAATCCTGCAACAGACCTGCTCTGGGGATTTTGGCAAAGGGGAGAAAGTGACATCCTCAGTGCAGGAAGTTTCTGAGCTGCAGAAATCATATCTTTCCTCATCTGGAAAAGAATCAACCTCAAAGCTTTAAACAAGTCAGCTTCTGTATCTGCCATGTGCCAGGTAGGGAGTTCTACCACCTTGGATGGGGATGGTGCGGAAGCTTTGAGAAGGTGGCTTAAGGCACTAAATGATGAGGTGGAGCCAGCATGCCAGGGTGGGAGGGAGGGGCACTTAGGATGGATAGCAAGGAAAACTCAAAGTCCCTGAGGTCAGAGCAAGTTTTGAGATCAGAGAATTTATTACCGTAATAAGGTAATATTTATCCCCATTTGTGAGATGGGAAAACTGAGGCCCAAGGAGATTAGGTAGATAAACCTCATCCTACACTAAAAGATGGGCAAACTGGGATTTTGTCGACAACCATCTGGCTAGTTGTCAGCAAACTAGGGCTCCTGGGTCAAGGCAGGACTTCCTCTGTTTATGTAATAAAGTTTCATCAGAACACAACCATTTATTTACATATTGTTTACAGCTGCTTCATTGCTAGAGGCAGAGTGGAGCGGCATAACTAGCCTGGCAAGCCTAAAGTATGTTCTGTCCAGACTTTTACAGATCAAGTTTGTCCACCCCTTCACTGGACAGTGATGCCTTTGCCTTTTGTGGAAGCAAGTGACAATCGTATGGTCCCTGGGAATATGTATCATTCAGTTCATTGTGTGGGTCCAAGAAGGAAAAGGAAGAAAAGGACAAGAAGGAGAAGAAAACGAACACATTTTTCAGAAGGGAGAAAACAGAGTTGTTTGAGAGAAGAAACATCCCTTCCAAGTGGGCAGAAGATACTGATATCCAGAAAGAAGCATCTGATTCTGAGGCCCCTGGGGTTACCTGTGATGCAAACAATATAGGGACGGCCACTATAAAGTATACCAGATGAGAAGCAGTGCTTGGATTGAGAATACCAGCGGGTGTCTCCGTTGGCAGCAGCTAGGCCTGTGTGTCTCATTAGCATGAGGGACACATATGGAATCTTGGCATTTCCCCAAATACTGTTAGGGGTTGGTGCACATGACAGAACCAGCCCAGGATGATAGGGAAGCTGTGATGGTTGTCTCCAAATGCATGGATTCAGAACTGAGTGGAAGGTATCTTCCCTACAGTGAAGCCTTGTTTAAAAAGGATTCTCCTTCCTGCCTTCTGCTGGCATTACAGCATTGCATAGGGAAGGACAACTCCTAGCTTTAGGATTAAACCTTCCTGCATTTGAATCCTTGATCTAACTGCCTTGTTAGATCATCTAACTGATTTGAGTAAGCAACTTATCTCCTCTGAGTCTGTTCCTTCATCCGAATGTGCAGATAATAATAGTACTTGCCTCATTGGGTGTTGTTAAGGTTAAGTAAGAAAAATAAAAACATCTGGCAGTTGGTCGTTTAAATTCTTGTTCTTGGTGGCAAAGGCTCCTAATATCATCTTATTTTCCATGCTCCATTATGCATGTCTTCTTAGTTAGGGTGGGGAGTTTAGGGATAGGGTTAAGAATAGGGCTCTAGCCTGGTCTTCTGTAATAAGAGAATCTCTGATTTTGAAATTGCTAATAAAGACATTTCCCAGTCTCCTTGGAGTTGGATGTGGCCATATAAGTAAGTTACGGCCAATGACAGAAGGACAGGGAGCAAAATAATTTGAGGTCATTTCTATCTCCATGCACTCCCGAATACCTAGAGCTATGAGGTCCTGTCCACCATGGATAAATACTGCCATAATCTGTTTGCCGATTTGCAAATCAGTCGAAATTTTGCTGTGTTTATTCTATTTTCAGGAGTAAATGCTCTTGTCAGAATTCGTATATATAATATACAAACGTTTTAATGATAATCTTATAAAAATAAAGTAATGCTACATATCATCAAGGCCTTACAAATTTATACTCTTCTGTTCTTTAAATATGAGATGATGTATTACCAAAAAGAAGAGCCATTTGTATCTAATACTTCCAGGATGCATCTTCCTTTTCTTCTTTCCTGTGGGCTGGAAGGTGAGCATGATGGCTGGAGTTGGAGCACCCATTTTGAGCCATGAGGAGGAAGCCTCATGTTGAGGCACTAGAGTAACATGCTAAAAGGAGCCTGGGTCCCTGAACTTCTTAACTCCAGCTTTTGATTCCATGAGAGAGAAATAAACTACTGTCTTGTTTAAGCGATCCCTAAATTTTGCATTTTCTCCTAGAGCAGAGTTAATCCTGGTATACTAGTTGTGTGGGCATGGGTAAATTTTCTTAAATTCTCTGAGCCTCAATAACCTTATCAACAAAATCAGTGTAAAAAGCCCTATGCCCTCAGAAGTGTGTTGAAGATTCAAGGACACAATGTGGTGGTCTTCTGCTGCCTCAGTAACATTTTATAATGCTCTTGAAATACAGACCTTCAGACCCCACATCTAATACCAGGTCTTGTGATGGGGCCAAAGAATGTCCATTTTTGTCAAGTCCCCTGGGTGGCGTGACACCAAACCATGTTCAGGAAGCTTGGAGTTGAGAGATTCTTCCTTTCTTTCTTGCTTTCAAAGTTGGAGTGATCATTAAGAGATGCAGCCTGCACATATCCCATAAGGAACTCAGCCTCTCTAAGGGGGCCTTACAATGTCTCCTGCCTACTCCAAAATACCCTGCAACAAACACCCCTCAGCCCTTGCTTTCCTCCTCCTTACTGCACGTGTGCCCCCAGCAACCACCAACTGCTTCATCCCATCTGAACGACTTACTCTGAAATTCTGTTTAAAATGCAGCAGCGTCAGTGGATTATGGCTTGCTGGTTTACATACTCGTGATGAATCTTTTAATCTAATTAAGGAAGGCAAGATTTTCCCTGGATGCTTTCAGCTGCACAGAGCTCTGGTTTTGAAGCATAGTATACTGGCTGAAAGCATTTTTTTTAGGGCCAGGAAAACCTGAGCCATAATGCTTGCTGTGTAGCCCTGAGCAAATCACTTAACCTCTCTAAAGAGTCAGTTTCCTCCTCTAGGAGCTAGGCTTTGCGCCAAGTACTTTGCATACATGGAAAAATCCTCCAACAACCCGATGAGGCAGGCATCTTCATTATCCCCATTTTGCAGATGAGGAAACGGAGGCTCACAGAGGTTAATTACATTGCTCAGCTCACATAACAAGTAAGTGGCGTAAATTTAACGGAACAATAATATCTGACGGATGGTCTATTCTAAGGACAAACTAGTTGAGGTCCGCTAGAGTTTAGCATGGCTGTTCCCCAGGGAGTACACCACTTACTGTTGTAACAATAACTGCTGTTACTGTCATTATTACATGGTTGACCTCAATGGAGGAGGCAGGAGATCTCAGGAGTATGAGGCCAGGCCATGGAAAGCAGCATTCCTGTTGCAGGTGGAGGAGCCCAGGAGGCAGAACAAGACCAATTGGTGCATTCTCTAGGCCCACAGACTCATCTGATCTGAATATGGGCTGATGTTCCAGGGGATGGACGTCTCGTCAGAAACGGTCTCTTGGTTCTGAAAGTCTGGGTGGTGAAGACCCTGGTTTTTTGGTGATTGCCTCAGTCACTTTCATTCTAGCCACATTCGGTTCCCTAAGGACCTGAAGCCAGACATGTGCACTCTCTCCTTGTTGTTTCTCTGTGAATCAGGATTCTCAGAGGAGGAGAAGAGAAACACTGGGGTGGCCAGGGAGGTGAGGGAAACTGAAGAGATAGAGTAAAAATTGCAGAAGGCGTAGTTACAGGGTTTTTTTTTTATTATCTGATATTTGATTAGGAAAATGTTTAAAGTTAAAAGAACATCCCGATGATCAGCCGATCATAAACCTAAAATCTACTGCTAACATTTTACTGTGCTTACTTTATTACGTCTCTTCATCCATGATGCATTTCCAAGAAAATTTCAGATGTCTGTAATAAACATTTCAGCATTAAAAAAAAAAAAAAAAAAAAAAACCTTCAGAATCTGTTGTGCTGGTGAAACCTGCCTTGGCAGCCCAGTGTGTGTGGTTCAGATGGACTTGGAATCCCTTTGGTGGAAACGGAGGTGGGAATCTGAGCCCTTGAATTCCAGATCCACTTTCTCATCTGAACAGAGCCTCAAGACACTGAGACTCTGAAGAGTACAGTCTGAAAGTCATTAATGTGGTCCAAGTTACTCATTTTAAGGAAGAGGAAACTGAGGCTTGGTTGGGTATGGGGAGGCTTATCTCAAGTCATTTATTAATTCAACAAGGATCTGTTAGAAACTGACTCCAGAATTCTTACACAACCCCTTTGATAATTTGACAAATGTGGTGAAACTTTCTGCAGAAAAGTGCACATAAAGAGGATGGGTGGGAGTCGCAGACCTCTGAATCCATTCATGTTTATGATCTCTGAATCATTAAGGTGCATTTGTGGACACTTCAGCCACATGATCTCCACAAGATGCTGGGGGCAGAGGTTGTCCCTCATCTGGAGGCCTCTCAGACTATTAGGCCACCTTGTACAACCTTGCTGAAGAGAGTGTGAGAGGAGAGAGATGGAAAGATGACTGGGAACAGTTAGAGAGAGAGAGAGAGAGAGAGAGAGAATGAACAGAGAGTAGAGAAACACATGGAGAGAGAGCAAGAGAAACCTCCATTGCTAGGAGACTCAAGGCTGGCAAAGAGAAGAAAGACTCACTTGGAAAGCAGCTGCCTGTTGGCCCTGCCCTCCAGCAGCCTTCTAAACTGCTCCCATCCTGCCAGCTTTCTGCCAATGCCAAAGCAAATATTCCCAGATAAACTCTTGGAACCTAGAAGGTGGGAAGGGATTGCCATCTCCAGCAGCAGCCTAGCCATCACTGGCTCTCAAAAGCATAATCAATTTCACTACCGCTCCTTCATCCACTGCCTCTGAATCTAGAGTTTCCCATGCGGAGCAGGCTCTGTGGGAGAGGCACTGGCCCAACACTTGGGGACTATGCTTCACAGGACAGGAGCTGGGAAAGAAGGGGTTTCTAAGCAGCCCTGAGTGGACTCTTGGGGTGAGGGTGTTAGGGTAGAGTGGCCCATGATTCCAGAGAGTGTGGCCAGATCCCAAAACCCAGAAGAGCAAGTGAGGGCAGGGGCAGAGAACGAGTCTCTGGTCTGAGCTCATCTGCTTAGTCAACTTTCAGAGCACAGGGAGGGTGGTAGAAGGGGTTAGATTCAATAAACAATGAGAAAGCAAGAAAACAAGGAAGCATTACGGTGGTCAGGGAGGTGGCTAAGAACTTGGTCTTGGAGTTTCTCCCTCCTTCCAACTATCCATCCATCTGCCCATGATCCACTCACTCATCCATCATTCCATCCATTCTCCAACCCACGTATTCATTCCTTCTCTCATCGTTCATCATCCACTCATCCATCCATCCATCTATCCATCTATCTGTCATCCATGCATGCAGCCATCCATCCATCCATCCTTCCATCATCCACTCATTTATCCATCATCTACTCATTCATCCAATATCTACCCTTCAGTCATGCACCCATCCATCCATCCATCCACGCAGAATCCGCTCACTCATCCATCAGTTCATCCATTTTCCCATTCACTTATCCAGTCTTTCTTCCATCATCCATCATCCACTCATCCATCCATTCATCCATCATCCATGCATGCATCCAATTATCCATCCATCCAACCACCCATCTGCCATTCACTCATCTACCCATCATCCATCCATCCATCCATCCATCCATCCATCCATCTGCCCATCATCCACTCACTCATCCATTTCCCATCTGCTTACCCATTCTTTCTTTAATTCATCCATCATCTACCCATCCGTCATTCACCTATTATCCATGCATCAAACCATGTATTTGTCCCTCCATCCATCCATCCATCCATCCATCATCCATCCATCCATCCATCCACCCACCCATCCATCCATCCATCCATTATCCATTCATTCATCTATCCATCCATTTGTAATTTTTTTTTTATTTTTTGAGATGGAGTCTCACTCTGTCACCAGGCTAGAGTGCAGTGGCATGATCTCGGTTCACTGCAACCTCCGCCTCCCGATTCAAGCGATTCTTCTGTTTCAGCCTCCAGAGTAGCTGGAACTACAGGCATGTGCCACCATGCCAAGTTGGGGTTTCACCATGTTGGCCAGGGAGGTCTTGACCTCTTGACCTTGTGATCCACCCGCCTCAGCCTCCCAAAGTGCTGAGATTACAGGTGTGAGCCATTGCACCTGGTCTGTAATTTTTATTTTCATTAAGATAATTCATGAACATAGTTTAAAACTTAAAATAGCATACAAAGGCTTATAATGAAATTCAGAAACTCCCAGCTCCTTTCACTCTTCCTACATCTCTCAAGGAGTGGGGAAAAGCTTTCAATCTAGAGAAGATGGTCAGGAAAGATCTCTCTGAAAATGGGACATTTCAACACAGATTTGAACAAAGTGATGAGGCAAACCAGGCAAATATCTGAGGGAAAGGTGGGCTAAGCAGAGGGAACAGCAAGGGCAAAGATTCCAATGGTCTGAGTGAACCTGCAGAAGGGACACAAGGCTGGTGTGGCTGAATCCCAGGGGGTGACAGCAATGATGGTGGGGCATGAGGAGGGGTGGCAGGGGCCAGAGCACAGAGGTTCATGTAAGCCATGAGAAAGACTGGACTTTTCATTGTGATTTGCAACCTAATTCAAGGCTAAGTAGGAAAGGAATGCACTTTTATTTGTGTTTTTATTTCTGTCCAATGAGACGGGACTGGAGTATAAGGCAAAGGCGTGAAAGCCAGTTACCCTGGTAAGAGATAATGATGGCTTGGACTAGCATGTTAGAAATGGACATGGAGAGAAGTGGATAGATTCATAATATGTCTTGGAATTATTGCTGATAGAATTTAGTGCCCAATTAGATCTAGGATTGAGAGAAACAGAGGAATAAGGATAAATCTCAAGTTTTAGCTTGAACCATTGAATAGAAGGTGAAGCTGTTACTGAGATGGAAGACTCTTGAATGACTAGGTTCTTAGAGAAATTGTCAGACAGACCTGGGTTCAAGTCTGAGTTCCACCTCTTTCTAGCTGTTTTTTCTTGGGTAGGTCGCTGCATCTCTCTAAGCCTCAGCTTCTCTACCTGTTAAACGGGTATAGTAAACATACCTACTCCACAGAGGTTTTGGGAAGACCAAATAAGTTTTGGATGGAAAGTGCTCATCCTCGTGCCTGTCACATAATAATTAGCCAATACATAATATCTGTCTTTCTTAAAAAATGAGAGGGGCTTGGGGAGATGATAGGGATAGATATTAGATAGATAGATAGATAGATAGATAGATAGATAGATAGATAGATGATAGGTAGATAGAGTATATGTTTTGTTTTGCCCTCATGTTCAAAAGCCAGGCAACCCTATCAAATCTACTCATATTACCAGCTTTTAATGGTTTCTGGTATTTTCTTTTAGTGGCTTCCTTTAGGTTTCCAGCTTTTAGTGGTAACTGGCATTTTTTCTGCTACACTTACCCTTGATGAGAAGGTGGGAAGAATGGGTAGACAGAGCCTCTCCTTCTACCTGGATGGCATCACCTATGATGCTTAGAGAAAACCCACTGAGACATGTCCTACCACACATACATTGATGGGAAAATGCTGCCAAGACCAAGCCTTGGGTCTACAGATCTTGCTCCAACTCATCAAAACAATTTTACATGTTATGTTATTTGATTCTCACGACGACCTGTGAAGTAGGAATTATCAGCCCCATTTGACAGATAAAATGGAGACTCATGGAACTTAAATAGATTTCATAAAGTTACATTCTTAGAAAATATTGGGATTGAGTCCTTTGGGCCTTGGCTTTTATATGGGTTACATACCTGAACTATGGCCCCTGTGATTAATCCTAAGGAAATCATCTTGAATGTGTACAGAGATTTAGTTACAAGGATGTTCACCACAGTGTTGTGTCTAAGACCAATAAATGGGAGGAAAAACCCTAAATATCCACCAATAGAAAATTGGTCAAATAAATAGAGGCAAGGGGAATGTAGGCATGATACTGTTATCTATCTGTCTGTCTATCCACCCATTTATCTTGAAAGCAATACAGATCTTTACTAAATAAAGCCTCTCAAGGGACATCAAATGCAACTCTGTAATCCTTAGCAAACATTTAAAAAATCATCTTTCCCCATTCCTGTTTTCTCACATCTTTGTCTTTTTAGCAAACAGGATCTCACTTTGCTGCCCAGGCTGGAGTACAGTGGTGCAATCACAGCTCACTGCAGCCTTGAACTCCTGGGCTCAAGCAATCCTCTTAGCCTCAGCTTCCTGAGTAGCTGGGACTACAGGCACATGCCACCACCCCTGGCTAATTTTTCTATTTTTTGTAGAAACAGGGTCTTGCCATGCTGCCTAGGCTCATCTCAAACACCCAGGTTCAAGTAATCCTCCCACCTCAGTCTTCTGAATACCTGGGATTACAGGTGCATGCCACCATGACTAGCTAATTTTTATATTTTGTGTAAAAATGGGGTTTCACCATGTTGCCCAAACTCATCTCGAATTCTTGGGCTCAAGTAATCTGTCCGCCTTGGCCTCCCAAAGTGCTGGAATTACAGTCGTGAGCCACGGCACCGGGGCATCTTTGTCATTTTCTTGATACTTCTCTCTGAATGACTCTACTTTTTCTGACACCCAACTGTCTTGGTATCGTGCCTTTGCTTCCCCTTCCCATTTCCTTTCACCTGTATTCTTTTTCATCTTATAAAAATGAGAATTCCCTGTCCTCTGTTACCTAGTTATTTCTATACCAAATGTTGCATCATAAAAACTCAGGAACCCAGAAGGTTAAGAATTCTCCCTGTTGGGAGAAGAAGGGGAAATGTTAAAGGGGCAACCACCAAACTGTCTTTAGCAGGTGGAGGACAGTAAGAAGATGTTAACAGTCAAATGTTAAGATTTTTTTTCCCTCTATCACACTTACATCGTAAAAGCTTTGCTATTTTTGGGCAAAGTCCCTTCCAGAAAATACATGCCACTGGCAGCCCCATAAGTGTGTATGAGAGCATCAGGAATCCTCTCTGACTGTGAAAATCTTCAAGATGATGTTTCTGAACTAGGGAAATAATTCTGAAAATATTCAAAGTCAGTTGTCCCACCATGGTCACTGGCTCTCAGAGAGGCAGAAAGAGCTATGCCCCAGGCAGCTGCTCTGAGCTCTGAGAATTGGATCTGAAGCAATTTCCTGGTTCTGGCCTCTAGATGAATGAAAATAAATCATGTTCCTTTGGCACCTGCTTCGGGAGGGAGATGTTCCACAATCTTGTCTCTATTCAGAATCAATTTAACAAGGTATTGACATTCCTGGATGGAGGGAAGTAGCCAAAGACAGATTGACTGGGCAAGCTCTAGGAAAATGTGGAGTTTATATTTCAAGTGACTACTGGAAAGGGGCATTTAGTGGGCTCACCCACACCTGTCTGGGGAAGGTCTTCAGTGTGGAGATTTGAGATGTGTTCCTGCTGGAAACTTCCCAGCCCTCTTCTCCTGGAGTGCAAACCCCTCTTCCCTGGGGTGAGCCCATTTTAAGCGGCTTGGCTTCCTCCTGCCAGCCACAAATGTGGGCATGAAGCCACGTGTAGTTAATCAGAATATCTCCTTCTTCGGGCTACAATGATTGGGTCAATGGTGCAATCATGAACCAAGCCAGCAATCAGAGCTCTCTCCAGGATTTTTCCATAGAAGCTCTTAGGAAAGATGATTTTCCTACTGATGCATCTTTTCAGGACCATGTGACTCCAGGGTTGCCAATGGCTATGTTTTCCATCACATCATGCGAGCCAAACACAGAAGAGAGGTCAAGAGGCAGAGTTCCTTGACACAGTCTTACTTGAACTCCTGGATCCAGCTGTATCTGAATCCCAAACTTACTTTGAGATTTCCTGTTTCATGAACCAGTATATTACAATTTTAGTTGAAGCTAGTTTGTGTTGGGTCTCTATCATTTGCAACTCAAAAGAATTCTAATACAGGTCCAATATGCAAGGGGTTAAAGCATTTTGTATGGTCTCTCTGACCCATAATCTCAGTCTCCACCTACCTAGTGGCCAGAGTTCAATTCAGTTTAATTTAATTTGATTCCATTCAATTCCATTTGATTCCATTGACTCTAGTCAATTAGATTTAGTTCAACTCAATTCATCTAATTTGTTTTGAGCACCTACTGTATACTAGGAATGCAGAGATGAAAAAGTATCCATCTTTACTCTTCAGGAGTTTAAACTGATTTATAAATAGTTGCTGACCAATGTGATAAATGTTCTTATGTGCCAAGTGCAGTAGGACCAGAGAGAAAAAATGAACTTACACAATTCTGATTTTTTAAAATGTATTTTATTATTATTATTATTATTATTACTATTACTCTAATAGGAGCCAGTGTGGTTTTGTACTCAAGAGCAAGGGAATTGGGACTGTGTAGATTCACCTTCTACTGTTTTTAGCTGGGTGACTTTCAGTGAAGAGGCTTCACCTATCTGAACCTTACTTTCCTCATTTGCAAAATGGGATGGTAATAGAATCTATGCAGTCTTGTGAAAAGTCAGTGGAAGAACGAACAAGCCAAATGCCTGGCACATAGCAAGTGCTCAATAAATGATCATCACCTCCACTCGCTCCTCTGCCCATCGGGAGTGGTGGTGGCAGATAGCAGTGGGGGTTAGTGACAGAACTCTCTCTATACTGCCTTTGACACATAGCCCTAAGGCCTTGCATAATTCTTAGCACATAAAAGGTTCTTAAAACAAATTTAATAAACATGTATTGAATGAAAAGTCTTGAGTTGTGGGTGGACTGGAAGAATTGGAAGCAGACAGAGGTCCAAGCCCTCAGGAGGGGCATGAGTGTTAATGTTAGTGAATTTCTCCCAGTGGGGGCGGTTAGGGGTGCAGTTAGCCTGGAACCATTTGCTGGAGGGATTGGCTTGGAGAGGCACAGTGGGCAAAGCCCTTGACCTAACATTCAGAAAATGTGAATTTACATCAACAAATGCAGGCAGGTGATGGGGATTTTAGGAAGGGTGTCTAAATCCACTGAGGAGGTTCACTCTGTCCTTCCTCAGAGCTCAGAGAGCCTCTAGTTACTCAGCCTCCTCCTTGGGAGAAGTGACAAGGAGCAGAGGTCAATAACTTAGCACAGCAGCCTCACTTTACAGAAGGGGAAAGTGAGACATGGAGGAACTCATCCATGGTGATCCCTCAGGTTAATGACAAAGCCAGGCAGGGACCCATTTGTCCTGCTACTCTGCTGGGTGCGTTCCACCCCACCCTCACCCCAGAGATTTTCATGAGAGCTCATTTTATTTGCACTCGACCTGGAGGGTTACAGAGGCAGAGGTGGGTTGGGGCAGTGGGACAGCTTGAGTGAGGCCTATATTCTCTGACAGGTTTTTCTTCTCCCCACCAGAATTTCCTTACCTTTTAAACAAGCTTTTCTTCATGTTTCTTGGCCACACAAATGTCTTCTTTTGAGAAGTATCTGTTCATATACTTTGCCCACTTTTTAATGGGGTTGTTTGTTTTTTTCTCGTAAATGTCTTTAAGTTCTTGTAGATTCTGAATATTAGACCTTTGTCAAATGAGTAGATTGCAAATATTTACTCCCATTCTATAGGTTGCCTGTTCACTGTGATGATAGTTTTTTTATTTATGTATTTATTTATTTATTTATTTATTTATTGCCGTGCAGAAGCTTTTTAGTTTGATTAGATCCCATTTGTCAATTTTGGCTTGTGTTGTAATTGCTTTTGGTATTTTAGTCATGGAGTCTTTGCCCATGCCTATGTTTGGAATAGTGTTGCCTAGATTTTCTTCTAGGGTTTTTATGGTTTTGGGTTTGACATTTAAGTCTTTAATCCATCTTGAGTTAATTTTTGTATAAGGTGTAAGGAAGGGGTCCAGTTTCTGTTTTCTGCATATGGCTAGCCAGTTTTCCCAGTACCGTTTATTGAATAGGGAATCCTTTCCCCATTGCTTGTTTTTGTCACGTTTATTGAAGATCAGTTGGTTGTAGATATCCAGCACTTATTGTAACCGGTCTTGCCTTCTCCAATTCAGCTCCTATACTAAGGGACAAACATTCAAGTTTGTACAGGGGCCATTCCTATAAAAAATGAGAGAGCCAGACACAATAGTAGGGAATGGTGGGGATTGTGTCTAAGTGGAGAGTTCCTGCCTGTTTAAAAGGAAGAGCTGCTATTCAGTTAATATCGATGCACCTACATGAGAAAAGGTGGGCTTGGTGTAGCCAGATCTTGCAATTTTCAAGTGCAGCCAGAGATGGAGATTTTTGTATACAATTTACTGTTTAGAAAAATGACACATCTGCTGGGGGAATTAGCCCATGGCCCTCAGTTTACAACTCTTAGTGGTGTCTCCTATCCATTGTTGACCGAGGCCTCAGAGTGTGCAGAGAAGCCCTGTGGATAGAATGGGAAACATGGAGCCAGCCAGAGGCCTTGGCATAAAGTCAGGAGCTGAGAGGAGGGGGCCTCCACAAAGTTGCTGAATTTCTGAAATCCCAGGCACTCCATGGTGCAATTTTTTTCTGCTGCCCGTACCAGCCCTCCACCAGGCTCCTGGAAGCTGACAGCCCTAGATGTGGAATTTACTTTGAAATGTTAATCGTGGGGAAAAAGTGATATTGATGTTGCTCACTAATTAAGGGCTGGCCTATTTTAAATTTTGGAGGGCTCCTGCCTGTCTCCGGCCTTGGCAGGAGCCAGGGAGGATGCTATTTTTATTAAATCAGAGAGATGAATCAAATAGCCTAAGTGGACAGGGAAGGCAGAGGGTGGAATCACAGTGGCGTGGAGACCTATGAGTTCTTCACAACTCATTTACAGAGACAGCGGGGACACGGATCTCACAACATTAGCACCGGCGCCATCTCCCTTCCAGGGTGGCTAATCGTAGTGAGGGGACAGCATAATGGGTCAGGCAACAGGCCCTGGCTTTATTGGAACTGAAAGCGGCACAAGCAGACTGATTAGAGTGGTCAACTGTGATTTACCAGAGGCCTCATTTGCAGATTCTCTCTGCAGGGTCTGAGTTACACTTGGAGACTGTTCAGAATTAGTAGCTGCCAAGACGGCTGCGTTCACGGCCTCTGAAGACTGGCACCCTGTTAGGAAGGAAAACAGGGGCTCAGGGCTGTCTCCCCACTTCCCTGTGCAGAATTTACTGGTCTCTGGATCCGTACTGACCGTGAATGCTTACTGCAGGCTGGGCAGATGGTGCTCTGTTTGTTTCTACTTTACAGATAAGGAAACTGAGACCTAGAAAGGATCACATGGCAGATGAGCAAAGCTGAACTTTAGACACAGTCTGACTTAAGGTTTTAAGGTCTTAGCCCCTTGTTGCTATAGTTTCTTGGTCTCCGCCCAGTGCCTGGCACAAAGGAGACAGATGCTGGATATGTTTATTCATTCACTCCCTCATTTACTCTCTTACTCACTGATGCCTTCATTCACTTACCAACCTTTATTAAATGCTTCCATATGTTCTCTTATTAGATCCCACAAAAACCCAGCCAGGAAGCATGATTCCCATGTTACAGATGATGGCATGGAGATGGAAGCATGTTAACTGACCCTGCTGAAGGCCACAGGGCTGTAAGCATTGACGGCAGGAGTCCCATCTAATCTTCTGGCCTTGAGTCTATCATTTCTACTACTCTAGAGTTTTGCACTAAAATTTAAGTACCTTGAAGGCAGGAGAGGGATGTCATATTAATTTTTCATGCCCCAGGGTGCCTAGTGCCAAGCTGAGCATGCTCACTCACTCATTTGTTCAACAGACATGGATATGAAATGCTTCGGTGGCTGTGTCATTATCTGTAACATGGGAATCTTGCTTCTTGGCTGGGTTCTTGTGGGGTAAGGATAGAGCTGTTAGCTGGTGGACATGGTCCTACCCTTTGGAGCCTGCGTCCTGGCAGATTCACAGACAGACAAACAGACAGTGATAGAAGCAAGGGATGGAGATGGGAAAGGGCTATGATATCGCAGAGAAGGAGCTTTTAATCTGTGTTTATGTCTCTCACACCCAGTGCAATAGTGAGTGAGAGGATGGAATCAGGTCAGTTGGAACCTGGGAAGGAGAGGTAGGGTCTGAAGGTCACAGAAGTCCCCTTTGTATATTACAGTGCTTACAGGTATAGCCTTTGGATCCAGACAGGTTTGAGTTAGAATCCTGTCTCTTTGATTTAGCAACCCTGTGTCCTCAGGACAGCCACATCACCTCTCTGAACCGGTTTGCTCTTCTGTAGAATGGGCGTCCTAATACCTACCTCCCAGGACTAAATGAGAAATAGTATATGACATGCTGAGGACAGTAACTTTCATGTCAGTTGAACTATAGCTATTGCTACTGTTGTTGCCATCACTGGACTACTATGACCAACTCCTCTCTCAACTCTGAAGGCCACCAGTCACATTTGTAGGCCTCCGCCCCTCTTGTTTTATTCTTCCAGCTCTTTCCCTCCTTGGCTGACACTGATTGACACTTGCTCTGTGTCTGATGCTGGGTTGGCCTCAGAGAGGCCAGACAAAGAATAAGCTGAGAGCCTAAGTCTTGACAAACTTCTATTAGATCGTGACTGAATGACTTCTTGGTTCAGCCAGAAGTGGGTCTGAGCTGATGTGTGATTAAAGGAATGTATAAAATAAATGAAATACATTTCTCAAAACACTGCAAAAGAGGTCTCTGATCCTGTGGTAAAATGAGCAGTTCAGACTCTAGAACACAGTGGATGTCTGGATATTAGCAGTTCCCAGTGAACCAGGCCTGCCAATACTTATACCCTTGTGCTGTCCCCTCCCCTTGAATCTGGTCCGGCCCTGGGACTTGCTTTAACCAACAGCATATAGCAGAAAAGATGCTGTGCCATTTCCAGGCATAAGCCTAGCAGAGGGTCGGCAACTTCCATTTTTGTGTTTTTGGGAGCCCTGAGCTGCAGCATCAGATGTCTGGCTGTCCTGCTGGAGAGGCCACATGGAAAGGAATAAACCCTGGAAGTACACAGAGAGAGACCTGTTGCCCCAGCATGCCAGCTGGGCTCACTCTCCCAACTGTCCTTGCCAATGCACCAAAGATGTGTGTGTACCATCTTGGATATTTCAGCCCAGTCAAATCCCGGATGACAGCAGCCCTGGCTGACCTTGTGAGTCAGGTCAGCTCACAAAATTGTGAGAGACAACAGATTGCTTGTTTTAAGCCCCTACATTGTGAGGTGGTTTGTCAGGCATGCAGCCAGGTAATGGACAAAATGCTGTAGGCCTTCAGAGAAAAGAGAAGGACCCAGGATGTGAAGGAGAAGAGTTGGGGGTGGGAGGGCATTCTAGAAGAGGGGAGGAGGTGAAGAGGTGTGAGTCTGACCAAGAGAGAGGGCCTTTGCTGGGGAATATAGGAAGTTCTGAAGGCTGAGTAAGCCAAGGTCAGATCAAAGGGGTGTTGAGACCCAGGCAGCTCTAAGGACAATGGAGATGATAGTGAGTGAGCTAAATCTTCAACTTTCAGGGCAAAGGGTCAGTAGATAATTCTAAAGCTGATAAATTAAGAAACTGAGGTATAATCCTGTTGTTTAGGGGTGGGAAGGTAATGACTGCAAGAATTAAAAGCCTTTGGGAATAGGATTAGAGGTGAGGGAGGAAATGAC
Source organism: Macaca fascicularis (assembly GCF_037993035.2). NCBI lineage: Eukaryota > Metazoa > Chordata > Mammalia > Primates > Cercopithecidae > Macaca > Macaca fascicularis. The sequence goes on from NC_088385.1 coordinate 114,860,419, forward strand.
AGTGTCTTATCATAAGTTTTTCTGCACTACTTTGTTTACCTTGTATGTGCATTACTCTAATAAAACTTTGAACAAGTTGAACATACACACATAATTTATTCATTATTATTACTTTTTATTTTTGAGACAAGGTCTCGCTCTGTCTCCCAGGCTGGAGTGCAGTGCACGATCACAGCTCACTACAGCCTCTACCCGCAGGCTCAAGCCATCCTCCTGTCTCAGCTTGGGACTACAGGAGCTTGGGACTCCTGAGTAGCCGGGACTACAGTTGCGCACCACCACACCCAGCTAATTTTTTTATTTTTAGTTTTGTAGAGACGGGGTCTTGCTATGCTGCCATGGCTGGTCTTGAATTCCCGGCCTTAAGTGATCCTCCTGTCTCAGCCTCCAAAAATACCGGGATTACAGGAGTGAGCCACCAGGTCTGGTCCCATAATAGACTTCTCTTCACATTTCCTGGGAATTTTCTCTCACCAGCTGCCTGTTACTCTTTCATTTTTCTCATTAACCCACTCCCTGAGGGCAGGGACCACATACACTCTCATTACATCCTCATGCCTGGCATCATTCTTGGCACACACAGAACGCTCCATATATTTTTGCAGAAAGACAAAAGTAAGGGGATGGAGCATGTCGACCATATGGGTTCAGGTCTTTAAAATGAGGGACTGGCCTAGGTCAGAGTCTTTTAATGATTTTACAATTTTTGCCATATCCATGCATCACCTGAACCTTTACTAGTCAGCACTTTTTCTGAGGTGATTCACCTTTTGAATACTTAAATACAATTATTTAAAAAGAAAACGACATCATCAATACCTTCAGTGGAAAACCTGCATCCCTTGCTGTGAATGGAAGGTTGCCATAGAAACGAACAAGAGGAAAACAAAAGAGTTAGTGAATTCTGGCTAGAGACTGTTGCCTGCCCAAGGATCTTCCCTGGGGCCTGATGCTTTTGGTTAAATCAGGACAGATTAGCAAGTGTGAGGGATTAAAGACCTAATCAGAAGGATTAAAGGAAATTGAAAAGGGAATGATTTTCTTAATACTATTTAAGATCCCATAGGGGGTGGCTTTCTTGAAATGTTATTTCATGCCCTGCCCCCACCCCCAGCCAGCTAGAGATGACCACTGCCCTTTGAGAAATACTGGCTCAGGCAACTGACCCATGGTTTCCTGTAAATTCTGTCTAATCATGGAGTCTTGCATTCTACTGGGAGTGGTTCCCTTGGATGTCCCTGATTCCCAGGGCTCTAGGAAGGACACTGTTTGCCCATTGTCTGAGTTCTCCATCTGGAATTCCATGCCTTCCCCCTGGACTTCTGGTCAGTTGGCAGAAAATAGCATTTATGGCTCAGCAACCAGATGGAGCTGGAGTGTCCTGTATCTGAATATAGTGGTGAATGAAAAGCCAATGGATCTTAGGCCGGAATTCGTCTAGTGTGGTTGAATTGCAGTTTTTGCTCTTGTCCCAGATGGGATATCCATTTTGTGCCAGTCACATCAGTTTCCTCTTAATGCACTCACCAGCTCCTGTAGGTAGGAAAATAATTGATTGCATAGAAGGGGGTGTGCTCGTGACATTTTCAAACCAGGGACTTAACTCAACCAACCACAGTCACTTGCAAAGGATGTGGGCACTTTGGTTTGTGTGCCTTCCTCCTTCCTTACTCCCAATTCCTGACAATTTTCTGTTGAAATTACATACAGGATATTAATAACAATGCTGATTACTCCCCTGTCTTTCTGCTGCTTGGGCCAGGGACCTTTTTAGCTCTCAGCAGTTAGAAAGATGTTAACTTTAGATGGAAATTTAATCACAAGGCATCGAAAGGTCAGCTTTTCAGGGCCATTGGGGATATGCTAGGAGTTTGACTGGACAAAAGTGTTTCTCATTTGGGGTCAAATTCCTTGACATCTCTTCACCTTGGTCATGCTTTGAATTGACTTGACTTATTTTCCTATAAACAAAATTATTTCATGTTGACGTGGACTTTAATTTGATTGACAAGCAGGGATCTCTGCTTGAGCCTAGTATATGACCCCTGCTGTCATTCATGAAGTCTCAGCAGGAGCCTTCAGGGAGTGAATTCACCCTGAGGGAAGAGATGGCTTAGCATGATGAGACTATTCTGACAGCAGAGCCTGAGTTGTGGGAGAGTGAGGATCCTGAATATGTCATGGTGACTGTTGCCCAGATCTAGCCCCAAGCCAGGTCAGCCCAAGAGGAGCAGCTTCTTGAAGCTCTGTAGTGCCTTGATGCCCAAGCAGCAGCACCGAGACCCCTCCAATATGGGTGTCATACACAGGGGAGAAATCCATTCATATCCCCCTCTTCAATCTTGGCCAATGGACAATATCAGCACAAAGAAAGTTCAGGATATTGGAATGGCTCCTAGTGTTTCACTGGGAGAGATGATTGTGCCTGTGGAATATGAAATAATGCCTGGTAGTTGCTGTGCCCAGTGGAGCCATCTGGGGGAGGCACCATGCCTGGGGGAGATTTTGGATTACACTGATATTTCCCCAGTAAGAATTGGTAAGAGGGCCGTGTAATGGCCCAATGACCTGTATATCTGCACTAAGCTCAGGAGAGAAGAAAACTAAAGAAGAAAGATGAAGAAGCTCCTTGAAGAAAGTGAATGGGCTTGCAGATCAGGAAACTGATGGGTTTCTCAAAGTCATGGCACTATAGGGGTAACCAGAGAGAGGCACATAAAAGGGCTTGAGAGAAGTCAAAGCTTCCTGCAGAGAACAACCAATTAAGAAGGATAATTTTTTTAAGCCAGAAAGTTGATGTCCAGTGAACAATCAATGTCATATCTTGAGGTTTTCTCAGAGCACAAGCCAGAGAGAAAGAGAACCAGATCAAAGGGGTCCTTGGACAATAGACTTGCGGTATGAAAGGTCATGCAGTCATATGGCAGGAGCAGTGACTGTTACCTGGTCCTCAGGTGACCACACCTGGTGAGCAGCCCAGAGAGGGCATTGCTTTCCCAGGAATGAGGGCTCCTTAAAAGAGGGGCTTCCCATTCAGATGTTGAGGGGCAAAGTAGAGGTATAGCATCAAAGGAGGAACTTAGCTTATATCTGGAGATGACAGCCCCAAGGTTTGCAGTGAAAAATAAGACAACACACTAATAATTGGGAGCTCTGATCTAATCTGTGTCAGGGAAATGATTTCTGCCTTATAAATAGCCACATCAGCACAAGGCACACAGAAGACAGGAGGAGGAAGAAATCCCATGAGGAAGATGTGGAATATTAGATCATTGTTCACCAAATATCCAGTTTGTCCCCCATCACCAGGGGAGAAGTGTACTTCCCACCTCTTGACTTGGGCTTGGCCGTGTGATTTGCTTTGGCCAATAGGAAGTTACAGGACATGATGCAAATGGAAGCTTGATGTGTGTTTGTGCAGTTGGGCTTACCATCTCTTGCACCTGCCTTTGGCATGAGTAGAACATGCCTCTCAAGGATCAGGTTGCTGGTCTAAGGAGGATGAGAGACCTGTGGAGCAGATGTAGATCCAGCCTGTCCTGAACCCAACCCAGCTGAGCTCAGCCTAGATCAGCCAAACCCCAACCAAACTAAAGATGTGGGTGGTAGAAGGAGAACTTTACCTGCTTCCACATGCAAATGCTTGGAACCCTTGTAAAACTCACATCTGCTGCTAAGCATGAAATGTGTCCCACAGACAGCCACACTGGACTTCAATAGACAGTTCTGGGGCCTCTTTTCACATCACCCTCCTTTCCCTGGGGTTTAAGAGTCAATGCTTCCTGGCTTCATATCGTCATTCCAACTCTTTCTGGATTTGTGACTTTAAGCCTCAGTTTCCTCATCTGCAAAATGAGAGTTATGATGACCAACTTCAAAGGGCTGTGAAATTTAGATGGGATACCTATAAAGCATTTTGAACATTACCTGGCACATAGTAAATACATTTTCAACAAATAAATAATAGCTGATAATTATTATTATTTTTTTTTTGGTGGGTGGCACTCATTACTCAATTGCACCCATTACTTTTGGATTTTACTCATGGTTCATTCAGACTTGGGGATTTGAATACCTCAACTCATATCTCCTTGCTGGTGAGCCTGACCTAGCTTCCCAAGTGCTGTTTCTGGATAGAAGGAGGGCACAGTTCTGAAATGCCCATACACTTTGAATTCCCACTAGAAAAGCCTCAGTTTCTGTGAGGTAGATATCAAATGTTGAGAAATAAGACATGGCTTACCAGGGAGGTTCAAATCCAGGTTCTAGGCAGTTGCCAAGGATTACAGAGAGTGGAGTCAGGTTCTGAGTGTCTTGTAAAGCCAGATATTTTTTCTCACTTCTGTGAGTCTGAACCCTGTAGGATGAATATCAAAAGCACAGTCAGCCAGCCAGGTACATAAACACACACGCTGGGTGGCTGGAGGATTACAGTAACCTGGGCCAGAAGAGAAGGTACATCCATTCCATTTTGCCTGCTTCAGCCTCAGTAAGGGAAAGGCCACCATTTTACCTTGCCCAGGAGACCTTGGCTCTCTCTAAAGTGAGAAGGTTATGGGGGTTTTGTTTGGATCTGTGCTCTGTGGATGGAGCGGTGTGTGGGAAGGGCTGCTCATCAGAGGCACAGAATTGTCCCAGTGAGAGTGTGATTGAGAAAGAGAAAGACAGAGATATCTCTATACTGCAGTTATCGATGCTAAGATGCATATTTTCCGCCACATTTTAACAGCTTTGAAATCAGGATGTTTCTTGCCATAAACTGACATGAAAGTGTTATGTCAGAATAATTGATATCATTTTCTTTTTATCAGTGGTTCATCCAATAACAGTGTGTCTTACAACCTATGGCATCTTAGATTTGGAAAGTATGGTCTTTTTTAACAGCTCATATTTCTATAGATTTGCTCTGTGCTAAATGGGGCAAAGCTAGTGGAATGACTGAAAGGTAACCTCCTAAACTGAAATTTGGTAAGGCTGGACACAAACCGCAGCCGGCATGTGCCAACATCACCCAAATCCCATATTGGAATCTTCTTGATAGCTAGAGTGAGGCACATTCATTTCACAGAATCTAACACCCCCCTGGATATCCCCTACTCTTGAAACAGCTCCACAGGGAAAGAATAGCTTGAACACATCCGCTGACAAAGTGAATGTATTGAACTGATCTCAACCCTCACACTGTTAAAGAAAAATCCTACTGCATTAGGAAACACTAAGAAATTAAATCAGACTGATTTGCAAAGGCCAAATGAAGTTCCTTCACCCTCCACAAAACATGGTTAGAATGCATCCATCTGGAGAGATGAAGGCTGAGCAAAGGGATGACCAGAAGCTGTAAAACCAAGGAATATGGGCATCAGAAATATAATCCAAATCATTCATTGTCACTCCTGAATATCAGGAAAGTGCTACTTCTCTGTGTCAATATGCCTTGGGATAGGTGAGTTCTCTGGCCCACAGGTTACATTGCCCCTACCCAGTCTGCACTCCACAGCCCCCTATACATACCTGACTGTAGCACTGGTCACATCCTGCTATTGTTTCCTTGCCCCCATGTCCTGTGATCTCCTAGAAGGCAGAGCCTGTGGTGGCCATCCCACTGGACATCGCAGGTGCTCCATCAACCTTTTTTGACCACACACATGCTTGATGAAGAAGAGGGCACAGGTGAGACTTAGATCTTGCTCCTAGAAGATGACATTCCAGGACCAGCGAAGGGAATTATTGCATCATGGTTGTTGAACAGGAGAAACTTGTTACCCTATGATATATGACAATGAGGTTAGATAAACAACTAGATTCAAGGAGGGGCTGGGGATATCTGAGGATCACAGAGCCCTGGGCACTGTGAGAAAGGCTTCCACTTTGGAGACTGAGGCACAGTGAAGCCTGTGTCTCTAACAGATGGTCTGCTGAGAGCAGCACCCTGGCCTGGTGGTGGGGTTTGACCAGAAGATATAGCAATGAACATTCATTGTGAGGAGTGAAAAATACATATATAAAGTACATATATAAAAATCATATATATATAATTTCATATATAGATATATCTATATAGGAAATTGAAAAAACACAAAATCATCTAGTTGTATCCCCTGTGCTTAGCACAGTTCTCAATGCACAGCAGGTGCTCAACAAATATTTGTGGATTGAATTGTCAAATGTATAACACAGGTAGAGATGGGGAAGAGGTCTTTCCAAAATGCTTCTTTCACAAGATCTCTTCTTGCCCAGAGATTAACTTACAGCCACCACCACTGACATTTTTGAGCTCTTCCTCTGTAGCTGCTATGGAGTGTCAGAGTCCTCTAAGCTGAGAAAGAAGGCAGAGAACTAGCCTGCATAAAGCCCCTCTCTCTGCTGCTCCTCATAACTCAATTAGTTGGATCCTATTATTATCATTATTTTATAGATGAGGAAAATGAGGTGAACTAACATCTCAACATCACACAGCTTTTAAATGTGTGATAGACATACAAACCCAAGTGTGCCTCCACAACCCACCACACTTTGCTACTTCCATCCCAGAGGATGGGAGGAAACCCCCTTCTCGCCAAACCAAGACCCATGATAACAACATTGCAACAGTAACACCCTACATTCCCCAGCATGTTCCACTGTCATACCTCAGGAACATGATGGGGTTCACATTCTCTTTGAACACCTGTTTTATGATACACTATAGGAAGAAAGTGTGTAAATGGGGATATTTCCCCACACTTCAGCCCCTGACAGCCTCTTTCACACCTAGGAAGGAGTTGCTAATCTGATTAGTCAATGCCTGGGATACTGACTAGGCTGCATGTTACTGGGGGGTGTGATTACTGGTTCTTAAAGACAAGACCTCAGACCCCACCTTTCTCTTTGTCCTCATACTTGAGTCCATCTCCCTTTAGTCTATGCTCTCTGAATATTCAGCTTGTCAATAAGTTAGATGAGGACTTACTTTGAAGATCTATCTATCTATCTATCTATCTATCTATCTATCTATCATCTATCTTATCTATCTAATCTATTTATCCATCTAATCATGTTCTCATCTATCCATCTAATCTATCTTTTCTTTTTTTTTTTGAGATGGAGTCTTGTTCTGTTGCCCAGACTGGAGTGCAATGGCTCGATCTCAGCCTGCTGCAACCTCCACATCCTGGGTTCAAGCGATCCTTCCACCTCAGTCTTCCAAGTATCCAGTATTACAAGTGTGTGCCTCTGTGCCTGGCTAATTTTTGTATTTTTAGTAGAGGTGAGGTTTCACCACGTGGGCCAGGCTGGTCTCGAACTCCTGACCTCAAGTGATCTGCCCACCTCAGCCTCACAAAGTGCTGGGATTACAGGTGTGAGCCATTGCGCCCGGCCAATCTATCTTATCTATCCATCCATGTAATCTATCTTATCTATCTATCCATCTGTCTATCATCTGCCTATCTATCTCCATCTCTCTCTCCCTCCCTGTCTCTCTCTTCCTTCCTCTCACTCTCCTTCCATCCTTGCTTCCTTCGTCTTTTCTTGTCTTTCCTACTCTCCTTTCTCTCCTCCTTCCTTTCCCTTCTCCCTTCCCTTGTCTTTCCTCAGCTCCTTTTTCCTCCCACAAATGCATGTAGGCCTCAGGAGTTCTTGAGTACCTGGTCCCCAAATCCGTCTCTTAACCTATAACACTCCTGATAAATTGATGCATTTTCTCATTCAAAACACATTTATTGGGAATCTACCCTTATCAAGGCCCTAGGAAAAAATTATTCTGTGTGAGTTTAATGAAAAAAAAAATCCTGACCTCATGAAGTTTACAATCTTATATAATGTACAATTTTTCTTTGTTCTAGGCCAATTAAAACCCATTTAAAACACACTAGGAAAACCTATCATCAAGAAGTGAATTGCACCATTCTGTTTTCATGATATAACAGATACTCACAAAAGGTATAAAACACTCACTCACTTGGGCTAGCAGAGGCTGAAAAACTCCCATTTTATAACTGGAAGCAGATTTCTGCCTGGCAAGTGGTTGGGATTTAAACACCCTTTGGGGCCAACTGTTCCTTTGTTCTGGAAAAACCACCTGAACAGGTCCTTTAGCTATACTAAGTACAAAGCAAGTGGGTGTCCAGTGTTTCAAGGAAACCTGTGAATTATCAGCTATCTTAAATGCAGATGGTTAAGCCAAGCTCCTCCTCATTCTCTGGAGACTTTACTTTGTTTGGGGTGAATGGAGGTATATTTCTTTTTTTCCAGTATGGATTTGGGTGGCACCGTGCAGGAGGCCTGGATCCCACTGCTTGTCTTCAAGACTTGCTGCATGCTGGTGGCAGAGCATAGCTGATGGGGAGCTGGATCTGAAGCCCCAGTGGCTGCAGGAAAGATGGGAAAGTCCAGCTTAAAAAGTATGTGGTCCAGGTTGAGGGATCCCAAAATGTGGACTCTGCAGTTGAGGTCATAGATACGGTATAGTAAAAAATACACGCATACCACATAAGCTGAAAAAATAAAAATAAAAATACAAAACTGAGTCTATTAAGTTGTCAAGCAAAAGAATGCCAGTGAAAAATTTCACTGAGCAGGTCATGCACAGAGGGGATGAAGTCAGGAGTTTTAAGTGCTCAAAAGGGATTTTCATGGTACTATCGTAATGAGGCGTTGAAAGCTAGTCCCGTGGACAGGATGAATGAGTTCATCAGTCTGCGCACAGATCCACTGGTCAGAAAAGCATCTTCAGTTACTTCCAGTGAGTGCTGGCATGCAGGGTCACCAAGAGCTTGTGGTCCTTTATCAGCTTCAGTTAGTTACAACAATTTGTGAGGAAACACAATAGTCAGTTTGGATATCTCTAAGCAAGCACTGATATAAGTGGAAATTTTTCTTTTGACAGTGCTATTGAAGACTAAATAAGTCAGGCTTCAGGAAAGGTGCTGATGCTGGCAGATTTTATTGTTATGTGCCAACTGCACCCCATTGGTATTGATGAAGCTTCTCATAAAGGAAGTTGACCAATCTGAGACTGAACATACAAATGGACAGTGGCCAGATCATGTATAAAAATAGAACTCTGACCTACAACTTCTGCAGCAAGCAACCCAGGAAGCCAAACCACAACCTCTGCAGCAATTAGCCCCAAACAGCAAGGACTTGATCAATAACTGCCAGGTTCCCTACTTTTCACCCCCACTTCCAATTTAGGACCAACCAGGAAAGGAAAATAAGCTCTGCTAACCAATCCCATAGTGTCTTATTCCATTTTTTGTTGCTACAAAGGAACACTCAAGGCTGGGTAATTTATAAAGAAAAGAGGTTTGTTTGACTCACAGTTCTGCAGTTTGTACAAGAAGCATGGTGCCAGCATCTGCATCTGGTGAGGGCCTCACTCAGCTTCCACTTACTGTGAAAGGTAAAGGGGAGCCAGAATCATGTGGCAAGGGAGGAAGGAAGAGAGAGAGGAGTGGAAGTGCCAGGCTGTTCTCAACAATTACATATGGTGGGAACTAACAGTGAGAACTCACTCATTACCATGAGGACAGCACCAAGTCCCATGATCCAAACACATCCCTTGGGCCTCACCTCCAACCTTGAGGATGAAATTTCAACATGATATTTGGAAGGGACAATATCTAAACTATATTCCATAGGATGCCTACTTTTAGTTAGCTCACCTACAGCTTCCCCATGCCAACAGCCTCCAATGAGGGCACACCTGCTACTTTTCATTTTTTCCCCTATAAAGCTTTCCCACTCCTTTGCCAAATGCATGTAGTGGTGGTTGACTCTCTTGCTATAGCAAGCTATGATAAACAGCTTTACTTTTCTCCTTTGGGTGTCTTTTGTTTGTTTCTACAATTCCCACTGTTAAATTAGGGATAAGGAGGACAGTGAAGGTGGCATTTTAGACAGGGGGTTCTGGACCCCAGGAGTGCAGGTGTGCTCCAGGGCATCCCTGATGGGGCGGGGTCAGTTGCTTCTGGCTCTTGGAGGCAGGACAGAAGTCAGGCAACAGATAGCCAGTAAAGGCCTCTAGGGTAGGCTTGGAGCCTGGAGTTCTGAGACAAGCCACCTCTAACAGCAGAAATAAATTGCACCCTTGATTGCAAATCCTTCCTGGATGTCCAGCAACTTCTTGACAAACTTGATGGTCAGGTCTTGCCTGACCATGGAAGATTTAAAATAGGGATTCATTTCCAGATGGGAACAGACCAATAAAGGGCAAGGGCAAGGTCAGGGTAGGCCTTGAACAAGACAAGAATGCTAGAAGGTATCGAGCTTCCACATCTATCATGTTAAAGAACCTGGGTACGTCCTATGGTCTCTAGTGATGAGATGTTTCCCTCGATGTCAGAGGTAGAATTCTTTCTTCCATGACAAAGATTAAATATGCTGTGATCACCCTTGAGGAACGTCAGAAATATCTGGAGGAATAGAAAGTCTATGAAGAGACTATCAGTCTGGCCAGTAATATGATTTATAATAATAAGGGCAGAGGGCAGGCAACTAGCCAACAAGAGGAGATGGTTAAAGCCATCCAATGAACCATTACACACTCATTAAAAATAATGGGAATTTATTTGCAAGGCATGAGATGATTCTCACAATACATCAAGCAGAAAAGAAATGACACGAAAGTTTGAACAAGATCATGCCATTTTTATAATGAAAAATGACTACAGGTATAGAAAAAAAAAAGAAGATCATGAGGTTATTTACCGAAATGTCGAGTTACAATCTCTGTGTGGGGGCCTGTGTGACTTTTACTTACTTCTATTTGTTTACTGGCTTTCTCGAAATTGCCATAATAAGTAGAAATTATAGATTGACACCAGAAAAAGCAAATGTTATTTCAAGTGCTGTTTTAACAATGGAGCTGCTTTGCGTCTTTGAGAGTGGGACTTGACCTTACCCTTAACACTCCCGTGTGCATCTCTCTGGGCTCTGCCTGTCTGGCCAAAATGCCAGGAAATAAACACAAACTGCAGTTTGAGGAGATCTGTTCAGGAAAAAGCAGGGAGGAGAGCCAAATTCTTCATCCAATCCCTCAGCCAACTGTGTCCTTGTAATAATAAAAATGCAAAGCTTTGAGAAAAGAAGGATTGAGGCTCTGGGGAGAGAAAAGGAAACAAAGAGACCGTTTTGGGGGTCGGGGCTTGCTGACACAGGCTGGGGTGGTGTGGGTTTTATCTCCCTGCAATGATCTCAAAGGCACACCTCAAATTATATTATTCATTGACATAAGTGATGGATATTTTCTCTATCTTATGTAGGTCAGATGTGGATAAAAAGACAATTTGGCTATAGCAATTGAGATAAGATCAATGTACCTGAAGCCCCCAACTACTGAAATCATGCAGCTTTCACTGCTGAGTTTGCACGGAGAGGCAGTGGAGCGGCAGTGGAGCAGCTGACAATGGCAGGCCTAATAAATTTCAGGAATGTGACCTGTCCCCTTTCACATTGATACAGACACTGTGAGCACCCTGCCTCTGGCCAGCGATGGTGCAAGTCCCTCCTGTCACTCACAGAGAACACAGCCAGACTCTCAGCATGGCCAAGGCTCCGGGCTGTGCGGAAACGGTGGGGCTGTATCACCCAAGCACTGATGCCTGTCTCCTCTTCCCTGGGTCAGGATGTCTCAGAGTGTGCTCTTTCCAAGCCCCTGGTGGGCTGTCTTTGGCGCTGTATGAGGAGAGCAGAGCTTTGGCCTTTATTATTACATTCTGTTGTGCAGTTTGATCTTGGCCAAATCTATGTTCCTCTTAGGAAAATTTTCATTTTAGATATTCTTCCCCCAGCAGCCTCCCAAATTTCATTTTGTGCATTTGCTATTTCCAGGAGGAAAAAGCAAACATCCCTTTGGAAGCCGCCGGATGGGTTGGCACCAGGATTAGATCCATATGACAGTCAGGCAGAGCCTCCCAGAGCCACCAAGGACAGTAAAAGCCCCAAGAGACAATCAGCAGCTGAGGCAAGTTGAGGTGAAGAATCCACATTTGGACTTAAAAAATTGTTCAGGCAGCAGTTTTGACAACGAGTTAAAGATGTGCAGTGGAGAGAGAAACACAATTGGCTTTAGTTTATGTCTTTTTATAATTTTTATGTCTGCATTGGAATTAGCTCCTTTTCCCCCTCTGCCTTACCTGAAAAGAACTAACCTCTGATAATTAAACTTAAAGTGTGCTGTATGTATCCACCATGTCACATACATACATTTCCAGTCCTTGGCTCTCTTATTTTTAAGTGGTACAATTATTTATTATATATGGTAATGCATTTCTTTGTTTTCTGGCACCTTCTAGACCCTAAAGCTGAAAAATGCTTTAATAAAAAATTGAATAGTGTATTATTGAAGCCGGGAGGCTGTATTATTATAGATTGTAGAATGGTTGAGCTTTGGGATGTTTTGATGAATCCTTGCCTAATATTTCTCTTCTTGTGACACATATATGATTATTAAATGTTGTCTGCTCACTGGCTAACTTTGTTTATTTGCTAATTAAGTTTAGGATCAGCTGTCTTGTGGTGAGAAATAATTGTTTGATTAATGTGTGAGAATTTACATTTTCATTATACTTCTGAGTAAGTTCTGTCCTAATTAGCCACAATGCCCCATGCTGATTTGGGGCACCAGAATTGCAATTTTCACCCATTAAGTAATAACTGTTAAATTGATTGGTGATAATTGGGTGTAGATAGTAAATACACATTAGCAGAATTTAAATTATATAGCAACTACTTCTTTCAATTTGCTTTCAGAGTAGCAAAGTTCTAGAGATGGGCACTCATGAATTGGATAGAGTGGGGTCTCACATACTTGCTGACACTCTTTTTGATAAGTAAATTCCACAAAGTTTCAAGAGGAGCTCTAGAAATCAGCCAATCTGCTGAAATTTGATGTCTGGGTTGGTGAGTGAGTGTCTCCCCAAGTTTCTCCCTAGGCATCTCTCTTACTTTAGCCTAGTGCCTGTCTGCTACTTTGTTAAGAACCCTCAATGGCCCCTGCAGGGCCTGCACTTAGAGGCTTAAAATATGCCGGCTGATGCCCAAGAATCTTCAAAATAGGGTTCCTCCTTCATAGCCATTCATTGTGTTAGGCTTTCTGCTGTGAGACCCACTCAAGGTATCTCAGGAAGAAAAGCAGGCTACGTTGTAAGAACATGTGTGGAGTGGAGGTAGATCCAGGGAGTCCATGAAGGTGTAACTCAGGATATCTCTACCTGTCTCCATTTCTGTCTCACTGCCTTTCCCTTTGTCTCTGTCTCTCCATCTCTACCTTTGTTTCCACGGCTTTTCTCTTCCTCTCTCTCCTCTTTCATGCACACTTTTTCAAGTCTCCTATCTCACCAGCAACCAGTTATCCTAGCTTCTTTGTTGTTTCCTTTCCTTTGCAGCCACTCATGGCTTTGGTTTGCTGCGGTTCCAACTCAACCCCTTCACCTTCAGCCCTCACCAGCTACCCAGCCTCTCATTTCCCTGAAGGAAGAATGTAGACCTTGAGACTTTGTCGTGTGTTAGTCATTCACCTGCCATTGTTTGCCGAAGACATCTACCAGCTGGGCTAAAAATTTACTTAATACGTTTTCAAAAAACCAGTTTTTTATACATCTTAATATTATGTATCATAAAGGGAACTTTATATCAGTATCACAAATGGAAAACCAGGATTTTCCTGGTATACATTACAATGAAAGCATAACAACCTTTTTTTTTTTTTTTTTTTTTTAGTCATGTGTTCTCACTAAAATAGTTTCACGTCAGGTACCACCAGCTGGGTGCCTCCCGCCTTTCGGGAAGCAGTCCTAGCCCAACCTTTCCAAGCTGCCACGGGTACTGTTTGTCACCAGCCTCAGGATTGGTTGATCTTCAGTCATGTGACTATGCTGGTTTAATCAGCTGTGACTGGAGTTAGAGGCTGTGGTCACATGATGTACAACAGAGCCGCGTGGGTACTGGGCTTCCCTGAGAGAGCGAGTAAGATGCTTCCAGCAGCCAGGTTTCAAGCTACATGCTGTGCGTACACGATCACAATTCGTCCTCATAGCCACTCCATGAGGAGGACGTTAGTAGCCCAGTTTCTCTGCCCTTTAAAGCCTAAGAGAGTGGGATAACTTCCTGAGGGTCAAAGGAACCCTCCACATGAAGCCCTGGGAAGACGCTGCTCCATTTGGGACCATTCTCAAGCGGTTCTGTAAGAGCTGTATCTCTTTACCTAAAATCTAAGGTCAGCCACAATGGCCTCCAAAAACGGAACTCCTCTCCTCCAAATTCCGGAAAGGCAGAACTTGCAGCCAGGGAAAGGCCCGGGAGGCTTTTTGCTGAGCTGAGAGGAAAAGCGTTTGGGGAGTGCTGAGAACGCTCAGCGCACTGTCTCGTACAGAGACTGCTGCCTCTGCTCCATCCTGATTGCTGATGACCACGCCGTCAGGATCCGGCCCCCAGGGGAGGACGGCTCTGGCTGCGGAACTTGCTGTGTTTCCTGCATTTGTGGCTGGACTGACCCCAAAACAGCTCTCTGTTCTTTGCTTTTAATTTACTCTGACTTTGAGGGTTCTGTTGAGGATGTTTCCTGCCTGTATCTTGTTTCTCCTCCCTCAGCACTGCCTCCAAATTAAAAAACGAAATAAAACATTGATCTTTTGTGAAGGGAGCTGAAAATACGCTAACCACCGTGTAGATTGTCGACTCTGGAGGGAAAAAGTGCAGCTATATATTTGACTGTGGTGACACAGTGCCTGACACAGCACTTGACCCGCGGTAGGCTCTCAGTTATGATTTGTGAATGGATGGTTGAGACAGAATGGTAGGTGGGGCCTCTGGAATAAATAGCCAAGGAGGGAGAGAAAATTCTTTTTAGTAAGTATGTGACCAAAATAGAAGAAATCCAAAATAGAACAGAAAACCACAGAGTATTTTTTCTGATGACATCAAAAATATCTACTTCCCTTGAAGGAAACCAGAATCATCTTTAGTTCCGGCAGAAATTCTTTCTTGGAGGCTCAGCCAGGAAACATTGCATAATGTAGTTATGTAATGCCTTCTTTCCAAAGTGTATCTCTCAGTGGTCTCCATACTTTCCAAGGGACCCAGTATGGAGTACAGGTTGACAGGGCAGGTTCTGAAGTCAGATTGCTTGACCTTGAAAGCCAGCATTAGCTGGCTGTGTGACCCTGAACTACCAGACTTAACCTTTGTGATACTCAGATTCCCCCAACTGTAAAATGGGGATTATAATAGTAATTACTTTATAGGAATATTGTAAAGAATAAAGGAGGTAATTCATGTGAGTCATCTAGCCCAATGCCCAGGGCTCAATAATTGTTCATGGTAAATTCCTACATCTCCCTTTGAGACAGTCTGAGTTTCTGGATTTGATATACCCTTTTCCTCCAAGGGTGGAAGGATGTTATATTGTAACCTTGCATTTCAAGGTCACTGGCTTAAATTAGGGAGGGTGTTGGGCATGGAGCTGTGGAAGGATAGGAAAGAATGTTCTATCCTGACTTGAGACTGTCTGAGTTCAGCTCTAGTCCTGTGCAGGCGATGCTGGTGATATGAGTCATGAGTGAAACACATAGCTGAATATACCATCCCTGCCCTCTAAGAGCACACAGTCTTCTAGAAGCCAAGATTCAAGATGGTGGCCTTTGGATGGTTCCAGCATGTTGGGCCACCCTGTAATTTATGGTTAGAGTGCTGTACAATATGTAGTAACTATCCACTTCCTCCAGCATTAGAATAAGTCTTTGGAATAATGTGGAGGGTAAACTTCTAGGAGAAATAACAGCATTCCTTGTCCTCTTCAGGGAAGAGCAACTTGCTTTTGTTTTCCAGAGACAGGGCGCTGCCTGGCATGTTGTAGCTTGCTAAACCTGTGGCTTCCCTTTCAACATTCTCTTTCTGATGTGCCATTAAATATTATAGCATGAAGGAATTTTTATTATGAACTTAAAGTAGGACAAGACAGCACCCAGAGCCAGGGGAGAGGGCAAGAGTGGGAGGCTGGGGACTTGAAAACTTGTGCTCTAATCCTGAGAGGGCTACTGTAGTGGTCAGTGGGAGACAGAGAACCAGGCCAGTGGCTGTGAGGGGCATCATATGAGCCCAGCCTTGTGGGGACCAGCCCAGTGTCCTGGGGATGGCTCACCCAGCCTGAATGTCCAGCATGGACAGGAAACCAGCTCCTGCCTAGGTCTCCAGACCTTCCCAGCTTACTGTCCTGCCACTGGGTAAATGACATCAAGGCCCTCCCTGTGTTTTGTGCCATCCTATTCATCCCCTTTTAGGAATGCTGCCCTAAGGACACTCATTGACAAAATCAAAGAATGTATGGGCTTAATATAACCAAAAATCCTAGAGGTAGAGTATAGGCCCAGCAACTTGGCATTGTCACCAGGGGTCTTATTTCCCCCCACTTCTCTCTGCTTTTCATGTATTGGCTTAATCTGAAGATTGCCTTCCCTTGCGGTCAAAAGAGAGCTGGAGAACCTTTCCTGGGTACACAGGTTTTCTTATTTATATCCCACAAGGGAGGGAGAGGAGACTTTTGGAGGAATCCATGTACATCTCGGGGTCTTGGGTCTTACTCGCTCTCATTTCTCGATAGACCAAATTCAGTCTGTTTTGTTTATTTGTTTGTTTGTTTGTTTTTGAGGCAGGGTCTGAAGTGCAGTGGTGTAATCATGGCTCACTGCAGGCTCGACCTCCCAGGCTCAAGCAGTCCTCTCACCGTAGCCTCTTGAAGAGCTAGGACTATAGGCATGCACCATCATGCCTAGCTAAGATGCATCCGTTTTCTAACAAATAACTATAGCTGAGGGAGGTGGGCATTGATTGGCTCAATCTTCCCTTGAGCTGGGGTAGAATCAGTGCCAATCACACCATGTGGTTGCTACATAATGGAAAGGTGGTAAATCCCCACACCCAAGGGAAATCAGGAGGAAGGAAAGGGAAGGTGTGTTTGGGAGGCATCCTAGGTGGGTTCCCCAAAAAGCCAATCCTGAAATAAGGATTCCAGTGCAAGTGGTTTGTTCAGAAGGTGATTTCAAGGAAATAGAGGAAGGAGATTGGGGAACAGGTAAGAAAGAGAGGACAGTCAATACAGGGAGGGCAGCTGGAGCTTCATCCCAGGGAGAGTTACTGGGAAATGGTATAAAACACACACCAATGAAGGACAAGTGAGCTAGGGTATCTATACGTCCACTCCCCTCACTTATTGGTTGAAGGCTGCTCCTTCAAGGATGAATTCCCCAGCACTTCCTGCAGAGCAGCCTTCTGAGGTTTGTGGAGGGGGAAGGGGGAAGCTGCAGATAGTGGTGTAGAAAGTTATCTGAAGCACACGGGAGTGCTTGGGTGTGAGTAATGTAGGTGAGGAACTGAGTATCCGTTACAAGTGGTAGCCTGGAGGTGTCTAGAGTCCCCTGCTGGACGTGGTTCAGCTGCAGAATATGAACTTCATCTTTGTGGTAACAGGGAGCCATTGAGGATGTTTTAAGCAGGTGGATGGGAGTCAGATCTGGATTTCAAGACTACGTCTCAAGAGCCCCAGTCAAATCCCAAAGAGTTTGTCAGCCTCAATTAGTGCAGAAATCATACCTGCTCCTGGCTGTGTGGTTCAGTTATAGAGAGAGCTGAGAGCGACGAGCCAGAAGGAAGGGATTTGGTAGGCAGTAGGGGCATCAAATCGTTGCAGCCCAAGGCTCTCGGTGCCAGCTGGAGCAATAGCTAATTGCAGAGTTGTTTCAAAAGGCGCTGAAGTTCCACAGCTGTCCCAGACTCCCAGAGCCCAAGCAAGGATCTGTGTAGGCTGCTGTCTCCAGGAACATACTTACTGGGCACATGGCCTGGTTCCTAGCAGGAGGCACAACTAGGACACCCTTCTACATGGGTCAGGTACATCATCAACGCCTGGGTTCTCTGGAGCCTCGAGGCTAAGGCAATCAAGGCAACATGACTACCACTGGGGACAGCCCTCTTATGTTCCATGAAATATTGGGTGAGGGAAAAAAAATGGCTATTTTCCTGTTTGGTCTAAATTCATTTTTTTTCCCAGTGTGAAAGTATGTTTGAAAGGAAAAAAAGTCTTCAGCCAGCTCCTGTTTCGCTAAGGAAGAAAGGGCATAGGATTCGGGCACAAGAAAACTAGGACGTGGTCCTTTATCTGCTGTTAAAAGTGATGTGACTCTAGGCCAGTCGCTATGCCATTCTGGTGGACAATTTTCTTACCTGTTAAAAATGATGGAATTAGGGCCAAGCACAGTGGCTCACACCTGTAATCCCAGCACTCTGGGAGGCTGAGGTGGGAGGATTGCTTGAGCCCAGGAGTTTGAGGCTGCAGTGAGATAGGACTGCATGACTGCACTTCAGCCTGAGTGACAGAGCAAGGCTCCATCTCTTAAAAATAATTTTTATTAAAAAAAAAAGATGAGATTAGAATGAGTGGCTGAGCTCAAGAGCTGTGTCATCCAACAGAAACATTTACAAGCCACAAATGTGAGCCACTTTAAGATGTGTAATTTAAGATGTGTAATCTTAAATTTTCTGATAGTCACATTAACAAAAGCAGCAAAAGAACAGGTGAAATCATTTTTAATAATATATTTTATGTAAGCCAATACAGCAAAAATATTTTAATTTCAGCATGCAATAAACTTAAAATATCATTAGTGTGATATTTACATTCTTCTTTTCCTACTGCATCTTGAATTTAGATTGTGGAATTCTAACACGAACTGTGCTTTTGCTGCAACAAGGGAGTATAGGTTAAATACAGGAGAGAGCTTCTTGTGAGAGTAGATATTAAAAATGCAGACACTGGTCCTGAAGGAGGCTGTGGAAGCTCCTCTACAGAGGAGTCAGACAGAGCTGGGTTCCAATAAAACCAGACCCTACTACTTACTGAGGGTCCCTGGGCAAGTCACTCTGTCTTTCTAAGGTTGAATTTTCTTATGTGTCAAATGGTTGGGATGATATCCTATGGTAGTAATACAGGTTAAATAAGATAATATATGTAAAACACTTAGCTCAGGGACTGGCATATTTTAAGCGCTTGATTATGATAGATATTGCAATTATTCCATTGAGGCAAAATTAAAGCCAGAATTACATGCATTGGGGAAAACAATATATGTTGTAGGCCTCAGAACAAGGATAAAAAACTGTAGCTCCAGACCCTCATCATCCCCATCATATGTCCTGCAAAATGTCACTCATCCGTCACAGTTTCTCTCTATCTGAGCCCTGAGGAAACCTCAGAAACCTCAATACAGGTAACTACTGTCCATCAGTCTGAACTGGCAAGTGGATCAAATTTATGTGCCATCCCTGCATTAGCATTGCATGATAGAAGGAAAATGTCAGAATCCCAGGAGGCAATGCTAAACAATGACAGAAAATGTGGGGAGGAGGAGAGATTGACAGAGGGAGAGAGGGAGAAAGGGAGAGAGGGAGAGAGGGTGGAGGGAGGGAGGGAGAGAGAGAGAGAGAGAGAGAGAGAGAGAACGAATAAGAGCAGAAGAGTTTTCAGCAGGGAGCTGGATGTTTCTTTCATTTTGGGGTCAGCATGATTGAGCCTGCACAGGACTGCCTGTGAATCCTGCACTGACTGGAGCGTGGGTACCGGAATCTCTCTGCAATGCCTTCCAGGGCCATGCATTTTGGCTGGGGTTGAACCCTGGCTATTCCACCCAGGGAAGCACTTTCATTTAGAATTTCAAGGACCCAATTTATCTGTGCCACACTGCCGGCTCCTCCAAGGCTGGTAACAAATGGCTGATCATTTCCCCCAGCACCCTGCTTCCCAATCATCGCGCCTGCTCAGCCCCTCAGTCATGAAGGGTCTCACATGGGAGAATCACAGAGCCAGCCTATCCATCTCCTGCCAATGGAGGGGAAATCTCCTTACAGAGCCTCAGGGCTTTCTCACAAAGATGAGAGAAGGAGAGTCAAGTTGACACTCCTTTCCCTCTGAGATGATGTGGCAGAAACAGGAGGAGGCTTACAACAAATTTAAGGGAGACACATCCATCTGTCTTTTCTTTGTTTCTTTATTCATTCGACCAATATTTTCGGGAGCCCAGGGCAGTGTCTTAGGACCAGGAAGGATGGCATTGCAAAGATGAGCAGGCTTGGTGTCTGCCCTCAGAATTTACAGAACACCAATGACTAGAATCCAGCTCCAAGCTTGGAGTAAACAGATGAAGAAGCAGAAGAGAGCCCTGGGGTGGCTATGGGGGACATCTGTGGGTTTTATTTCACCCTGAGAGGCTTGTTGAGTGCTTTACTTGCCATTTGTTACCAGGAAGGACGAGGTTGCAAGAATGGATCAGGCTTGGTGTCTGCTCTCAGAATTTACAGGACACAGGAGCCAAGTGGAATAACGATCACAATCTCCTAAAGAAGGTCCTATTGCCTTCTGTAGGTCTCTGAATACAATTCAATCTCCTGACCTTGGCTTTAAAGCATAATCCACTGGGCCTCACTTACCTTTTGATCCTGTCACCCGCTTCACTCCAGCTGCAATGGCCAAGAGGTTCCCAGTCTCTCTTCAGTTCCCGCCTCAGGGCATTTGCACTGCCATTCCTCCTGCTTGGGGTGCCCTTCCCTGACCTCCCTTTTCTTGTTCATTCCTTCTTTTCATTCATATCTCAGCCCAACAGCCTCTCCCTATAGCAGTCCTATGTGACCCCCAGCTGACAGTGGCTACTCCTCAGCTTTGATCACACTGTCCTATATCATTCTCTGTAAAGCACTTCTCCCTGGCTGGTGTTTCTTTTTTGTTTGTTTGTTTAGTGTCTGTCTGTCTCACCTCCAGAATGGAAGCTCCAAGGACTCAGGGACTTTGTAGTTCTTGACTCTCCCCTAAGCCTGACACCTAGTAGGATATCTGTAAATACTGGCTTATTTAATGAATGAATAAACCAATAGTGAACGTTTTTGAGCACCTATCAGACATTAGGAAGAACGTTTCACATGAATTAATCTCATTGTCCTCCTAACGTAGTTGACCCACTGGCCTGAGTGCCCAGCTGTTGGGTGGCAGAATCAAGATTCCAAGCCAGGTCTTGGGAGCCCAAGCTCTTAACTCCTAGTCTGCACTCTCTCTTCATGTAGACATGCCATGTATCTCAGTCCTTCATCTTTGTCATGTCACTTGCTCAGGAGGCTTCTATATATCTGTGGCCTCCTCTAACTGGAGACCTGGTTTACGTCTTGAGTCCTGGCTGTGACATATGAGCTGCTGCTTAACCCTCCCAAAGCCTCACCCTCCCCAAACTGATGAGAAAGTAGTTAGATGAGATTGAGGATTCTGCCATGGAGGTTGTCAACCTAAGAAGCTCTGTTATCAGCTTCCACATGACCAACAACAGAAACTACTAAGTAGGCCAGCCTCCCAGGTTTCCTTTACCTTTCACATGCTAGCATCCTCTTCATTCTATTCTGCATCAAAACATGTGAGTACAATCACGGCAGCAAACTATGCTTTAAAGTTTAAGCAATTTGGTGGGGAAGGGGTGGTTGTTGACTTTGTCTCAGTTGATTCTCACATGAAGATAGAGAGCATGTTTAAAATTATTTTTATTTCTTAGTATGTGTATTAGTCCATTCTCACACTGCTATGAAGAAGTACCCAAGTCTGGGTAATTTAAAAAGGAAAGAGGTTTAATTGATTTACAGTTTTGCATTGCTGGGGAGGCCTCAGGAAACTTACAATCACAATGGAAAGCAGAGGAGAAGTAGGCACCTTCTTCACAAGGCAGCAGGATGGAGTGCAAGCAGGAAAATGCCAGATACTTATAAAACCATCAGATCTCATGAGACTCACTCATTATCACGAGAACAGTATGGGGAAAACCGCCCCCGTGATCAAATTACCTCCACCTGGTCTTGCCCTTGACACGTGAGGATTATGGGAAGTATGGGGATTACAATTCGAGAAGGGATTTTGAATGGAGACACAGCCAAACCATATCATTATGGTTCAATCAAAAATAATATTTTAGAACATTTAGAGAATGAATCAAGATGGAGGACTTATCACAAAAACTTCCTTTCCTCCTGACCCAAGTTCCATAAAAATAAGAGAAAAAAAAAGAATATTAAGCCCAATCTATCTACAACTTTGTTATGGGGGTGGGGAAGTGGGTGTTTACCACGGACCTGTCATTTTGAAGAACTTCTGAAAGATTTAATTCAGATGCTATCTGGTCTATAGAGAAGGGACTCCAGAGAAAGCCACAGCCTAGAATCCTGCTCCAAGCTTGGAGTAAATTGATGAAGAAGCAGAAGAGAGCTCCGGGGTGGCTGTGGCGGGCCATTTGTGGGCTTTGTTTCACCTAGTGAGGCTGGTAGAGTGCTTTACCCTCTTCACTTAGGGTCAGTAGAAGTGTGGACATCAGGACTCAAGTGAAGGCAATGCCCCAGGCTGCTCTGAACCCCAGGAGGATGGGACCTCCCACATGGAGAAACAAGCAGCTGATACTCCCCACCCACCCTGCAGCGTCTCACCCCCACATACCTCAGAGGCAGTCATCAGGAAATAGAAACCCTGCTCATAGGCATGCAGACTGTACCACAAATACAAAGATGAGCATAAACCCAGGATCTCTAAGTATTTGAAAAAGAAACCACATCTGAAAGAGAAAAACGAATGCCCAAGTAAGCAGAGATCACAGAGCAAACAGAAGATGAAAATCAAAGGTGAGGGATTATAAGGCAAGTTAGAGTATGTCAGATTTAAAACATGTTTTTTTCTCATTGCTAAAGGACATATACTAATTGTAGGAAGTGTGGAAAATACAAAATACACGTAGAAGAAAACGAAAATCATTTGTGTTCACACAACATTGAGAGGAAATAAGAAAATGTATTTTACTGTCTTTCTTTTCAATCTTCAAATACATATATGTAGGTATATATAAATATATGTATGCATATCATTTTTCAAATAATTTTTATACAAAAGATATCACATGTGTTGGTAACCTGCTTTAGAAGAACTCTCAAACTTAATTATATATATATGCTGAGCATTTTCCCATGTATTAACCATTTGTCTACATGTGATTTTTAACACATACTTGCTATTACACTGTATGGATTTATCATAATTTATTATGCCAATCCTCTATCTTTAGACATCCAGATTACTTCCAGCTTTTCAGTTATGAATAAACAAAGATGGAATAAACATCCTTGAGCATGAACCTTTGAGATGGTAGTCCTTAATTTTTTCTTTTTTCTTTTTTTTTTTTTTTTTTTTTTTTTTTTTTTGAGATAGGGTCTTACTCTGTCTCTCGGGCTGGAGTGCAGTGGTGCAATCTTGGCTCACTGCAACCTCTGCCTCCTGGGCTCAAGCAGTTCTCCCACCTCAGCCTCCTGAGTAGGGACCACATGTGGGCGTCACCATGCCCAGCTAATTTTTTATTTATTTATTTTTGGCATTTTTTTTGTAGAGACAGGGTTTCACCATGTTGCCCAGGCTTGTCTCAAACTACTGAGCTTAAGCAATCCACCAGCCTCGGCCTCCCAAGGTGCTGGGATTACAGGCATGAGCCACCACACCCAGCCTGAGATGGTAGTCTTAAAAGCCTATTTGAAGTATGAGATCATCATCATAACAGTAACAGCTAACATTTTTAAAGCGTGTCACATATGGGCAAGTGACTCCAAACTAGTTTTTGTGTCTCCAGATTCCATGTTTCTGCCTTTGCTCATTAGTGCTGCCTTTATATACTATTTGGAATCTGAATTGCTGGCTTTGCCACTTGCTAGGGACAAGTGTAACCTTAGGCAAGTCACCACAGCTCTCTGAGCCTCAGTTGTATCATCTGTAAAATGGGGATGATCATACTATTGAACTCACAGGCCTACTGTAAGGATGTCATGAGAGAGTAAAATAATGAGCACAAGACTTGGCATACGGAAAGAACTCAATAAATGTTAGCCGCTTCTCTTAGTCTGTCCATGGAGCTAATCAGGAATTAACATTACTCTTTCATTCACACAGTGGGGAGTGCTTAACCAGCCTGTCTTGAGAGTCTCTTTGCCAATCACCTTGCAACTGGGATTTTTCCTCTTTTGGCCTTCAAACACATCTAAAGAGGAGGGAGTTGGGGGGCTGGGGGCGGGGGTGAGAAAGGTCCCAGCATTCCCACTAGCCTCCTGCTGGCTGCAAAAATCCTATAGGAATCTGCTTCTGGAGGGCTGGCTTCCCATCTGGCTGTAATCACCCGCCTGCTACCCGAAGCACAAGTGCCTCACAAATTAGGGAAATCAGAGGCTGCCTCTTCAGACCATGCACAGGCAGCAGGATGCCGAGTGGCTGCAGAACCACTTGCTGAAGCTAAAATTAACAAGCTTCTTGGGTTGAAGGTTTTAATTAAAAAAGGCTAGAGAATTATTTCCTTAATTCAGATACTTCTTCTTAGTAATCACTTTCCCCTTTGCTGCCCTGAGATTTTTATCTACAGCAGCCTGAGCTATACAGTACCCGGTGGTGCAGTTTGGGGACTTGAGTGTTAGATGGAGTGGGTGCTCTTCAGGGATTCATTTTGGGGTCCCAGACCTCTTCATGCTGTGCATTTCCTCTTGGCCATTGCACGCTCTCCCATGATTTTAGATATTAGCCATGTACTGTTGGCTTCATACTTTGGAGCTCTCCATGAGTCTCTAAACCCATATGTCTAGCAGGGACCACCATGGGCAGGGCGATGGGTCTAAAATATTCTCCTTTTTTCCTCTTTTCCCCAATTCAGTACCTGAAGTACTGAATACTCAAGCCAGGTTGCTGGGACACCCAAGATTCCTGGGGCAGAAACTGTACCTTTCCCATATCTCTCATTCTTACCACTTCAGGATGCACCAGACAGATATTCAACCACCAGGTCCTGCATTTTGTGGCCTGAGGGTGTCTCTTGTCACTACAGCCCACTCTGCCACCTATATGGTGGCTCAGATGCGCTGGAGAATATGTGCCCACTTCCCAGAAGTAGCCCTCAGCTAACACTGGCAGGAGCTGTGTATACTCACCCCAGCTCCCTTGCTGTTCAAGTGGGATTACTCTGGGGTGATGTTCCACACTGTCCCTCACAGCTCCCTGGCAGGATTAAGCACCACTTTCACACAGTGGTAGCTGACCAGAAAACATTTCCTTTATTTGTTGCTTTCTCTTTTTTCCTTTTTCCCCTACTCCTCCACCTTCACCTTCTAAATGTAATTCTCCCTCTTGAATCCCTATCTCAGGGTATATGACTGGGGACCAAATTAAGGATTCTCCTGTCTCCCTTTGAGCTACTACGTCCATCCATCCTCACTGCCTGTCTCCTTCAATATCTCACCAAACTGACCTCTTCTCTTTCTTCCTGTTGCTGCTTAGTCTAAGTTCTCAGTATCTCTGATCTGGACCGCTGCCCAGCTTCTCAGTCTGTCCCACAGCTTGTCCCCCATCTCACCCCTAAAATCCATCATATAGATGCACGCAAGGCTATGTTTGTAAAATGAAACCTGGTCATGCCATGCCTCTGCTTTATCCCTGCAAGGGCTCCCCGTTGCCTCTGGGAAACGGTCTAGATTCCCTAGTTTGACTCACAAGATCATCTGTGACATATTCTGAAGCCTTCCACATGGTGTTCCTGGAGCCTAGGGTGTTCAGCTTCCCCTGGCCACCCCCTTTGTCAGGCTCCCCTACTGATGCTCAGTAACCACCCCTTAACGGAAGCCTTCTCTGACACATCCTCCACCCCAAACTGAATTAGGTCACTGTATTTGTTTGCCAGGACAGCCATAGCAGAATGCCACAGACTGGGTGACTTCAACAACAGACAATTTTTTTTCACCGTTCTGGAGACTAGAAGTCTGAGGTCAAGGTGTCAGCAGATTGAGATTCTCTCGTTGGGTTGCCGATGGCTACCTTCTTACTGCATCCTCACACGGTCACTTCTCCGTCTGTGTGTTGTCTGTGTCCTAATCTCCCCTTCTTACAAGGACACCAGTTGTATTGGATGAGGACCCACCCGTGTGACCTCATTTCAGCTTAATGATCTCTTTAAAGACCCTGTCTTCAAATACAGCAATGTTCCGAGGTCCTGGGGGTCAGGACTTCAACACGTGAATGGGTTGTGGTGCAAGTGGAACAATTTAGCCTGTTACAGACCCTTCTCTTTGTCCCCACAGCCCTCACTCCACATGTTCCTCTAACTCAGAAACCCTTTATCATAATGTCCTATACACATATCTTTCTCCCTAACTAGACTACACCTGTGAAGGCAAGGACCCTTTCCACTGCTGCATCCTCACAGTGACTAGAACACTGCCTGGCACATGGTAAGTACTCAACATATATCTGTAAAGCACATGCATATAGTTGCCATCCTGGTTATCCTTAGAATCAACTGAGGGGCAAAAGAAGGAGGTCCTGTAGACTCAGCTTGAGGCTGACTGTAGCTGGAAGACAGAGGCGAGATAATGTTGCACAGCCACACCACCATGCCCAGTTTCCCCTTTGGGACATTATCCCATGGGTTTTTCTTTCTTGAGCTGCTCTCCCTATCCTCCTCATTCTGATATCTCACCCAACTAGACCAGTGTGGTGAATAGATCCAGCAGCACCCAACAGCCCTGCAAACCAACAGGCTTTCTTTGACCATAACCATCTCAGACAGATCAGTGTGAGTCCCTTCCCTAGCAGTTGCAAGGAAAGAGCAGTTAATCTTGCCCATGGTGGGTCTCCCTGCTTTAAAGGCGTGAGTGGAGGTAGAGGTGCCTATATTGTTTCATGTCTAACTTTGGCAAATCAAGGGATTTTTTTTTTTTTTGAGACAGTCTCTCTCTGTCACCCAGGCCGGAGTGTAGTGGCATGATCTTGGCTCACTGCAAGCTCCGCCTCCTGGGTTCATGCCATTCTCCTGCTTCAGTCTCCTGAGTAGCTGGGATTACAGATGCTCACCACCACACCCAGCTAATTTTTTTTTTTTTTTTTTTTTTTTTGTATTTTTAGTAGAGATGGGGTTTCACCATGTTAGCCAGGATGGTCTCGATCTCCTAACCTCATGATCTGCCAGCCTCAGCCTCCCAAAGTGCTGGATTACAAATATGAGCCACCGCGCCCAGCCTCAAGTGATATTTTCTTAATGACTTAGTGTGAATGTTTCAGAGATGACTTCTTTTTTCTCATTGATCTGTTCACCAGCTGCCATCATCCCTTAATTATAAGTCTCCACTTCCTTCCAGCCTCTCTGACAAATAGATAATAATGATCTGTAAACAAACATGTACGTGCATCAGGGGAGCAACTCTTGAAAATAATTCTGCATAGCAGGAGGCAGGCAGGCAAGCAAAGCATGAAGTCACTCAGACTTCAGTTAGGATCACGGTTTTGCCATGCCGTCTGATAGAGCATTCTGTGCAGATGGAGATGTAGTATACCTGTACTGTACAATATGGTAGCCAGTAGCGACATGTGGCTGTTCAACACTTGACGTGTGGTTAGTGTGATTGAAGAACTGGATGTTAATTTAATTTAATTTTAATTAATTTAAATTTAAGTAGCTACATGTGGGTAAAGTGGCCACTTTGCTGAAAAGCGCAGCTTAAAGACCTGTCATGTCACATCTCTGAGCCTCTTCTTTCTCCCCTGTAAAATGAAGGTTAAAATCTCCATTGCATTAGGACAATACTAGCTGCTATTACAAACAGGCTATGTGGCATTAGTGGCTGCAACAAGTCGGAAATTTATTTCTTGTCCATGTAACAGTCTAGGGCATGTCCCCTCCAAGGAATATTCAGGGATTCAAGCCGATAGGGTTTGCTATCTTCAACACATAGACATTTTAGTTATTCCAATCTAGTCACCAGGAAAGAGAAAATAGCAGAATTCCAAAACTAGGGATTTTTTCTTAAGCAATTGAGGTAGAATTTATAATGTCATTTCTGCTCTGCCAATTCTTGGCAAGAAAACACTCATATTACCACACATAACAGCAAGGGGAGCTAAGAAATTTAGTCCTTAGCTGGGTACCAGTGTTCTAACTAGAATTATCTTAGTATAGAATAAGGAAAGGACATATTTTGGAAGACAGATAACTGTATCTATTACACCTACTTTGAAAGACTGCTGTATGGGTTAAATATGTTACGTATGTGACACAGTACTTGTGTAATAGTCAGCTTTTGCTGTTAATAAGAAAAGAACCCTGCCATTTTGTGTCTTAAGACAACAATGCTGAGTGAGAGTTAGCAATTTGGGCTGGGTTCATGTAAGCAGTTCCAGACTCAGCTGATCTCAGTGTGGCTTCCATCAGTGCTGCTTCCATCAGTTGCTGGGTCAGCTGGGGCTGGCTAATCTAGGATGGCCTGACTGGACCATCTTTCCTTGCTCTATTTAATTTTTATCCTCCAGCTGGCAAGTGATGGGGTCCAAGACAGTGAGGGAACACTCACAGGGCCTTTTGAGGTTTAGGATTGGAATTGACACCCAATCACTGCTGTCACATCCTACCAACTAAAACAAGCTACAAAGCCAGTCAAGAATCAGGGGCAGGAAAACAGACTCCATCTTTTAATGGGAGGGGATGCAAAGTCAAATTGCAAAGGATTGTAGTTACAGGGAGGGGAATAATTAGAGCCATTTTTGAAACAGTCTACTATAATTTGGTATAAAATTTATTCAGTAAATGGTGCCTAATGTTATTTTGTTAATTCATTTGTTAGTTCTATATGGTCCCCTCATTCAAAAATTTATTGAATGTTTACTGTGCATCAGGTTTCAGGCCAAAGATGGTGACTGCGTTTGGATGTGTTAGGCATTGAACTCTATAAGAAGAAGTCAAGTTAACTTTTGTGTCATAAAAAGAGGACAAATAAACATCAGAATAGATGCAGTTTTTCATTCTTTAGTCCTTGTGATGCCCAATGTCTTCTTGTCATTTCCTGGGTACCGCTGATGAAAAGGTACCTTGTTAACAATGACCCCTGTTGTTTTGACTATGGTGTGGCCATCTCTCTGGGCCTGGGTGAATTACCAGTAAGGTTTGCCGCTTGTGGCCTTGTCTGCTGGAGGAAAGTACTTTAGGATGAACCTGGACAGATTCAGCATGAGCTGACAGAAGCCTTTGGAGAGAGAGAATAAACAGCCCACTGATTCAGAGGGCTATTAAAGGAATCTTTCTTGCTTCAGCGTAAAACGACTTGTCTTGCCTGCAAGATGAATCAGAAGCACAAAGGGTGATGAATGGAAGTGATTTCCAAAGCACTGGGAAATATCGTGGGCCCCACAGTGAAGTCACATCTGGTGGCTTCAAGATACATCTTGCGCCCAGTGGCATTCATCTCTGTCTACTTCCTCAGGTACCTATGGCTGGCCTACTCCCACTTTCTTATCAAAACCAGTATTCTCAGTTGTGAGCTTTATTGGGGACATGTTCTTCAGACCTGACAGCTCCCAAACAAAAGGAAAATGCAAAGAGAAGACTAAAGTGCTCAAGATAGGGAATCCTAGAAAGATAAGTGCTTCCAGCCCTCAACTTACTCTGCCTCACCTTTGTCTTGCTTTGCATTGCTTTGGGCATCAAATTGACTTATCAAAGGAGCAGGCAGGGACCACTGCATCAAATGAGAATCACTTGGGAAGTCCACCCAACATTTTGTTATGAAAAGTTTCAGACCTTCTCCTGCCTCAGCCTCCTGAGTAGCTGGGACTACAGGCGCCCGCCACCACGCCTGGCTAGTTTTTTGTATTTTTTAGTAGAGACGGGGTTTCACCGGGTTAGCCAGGATGGTCTCGAACCCGGGAGGCGGAGCTTGCAGTGAGCTGAGATCCGGCTACTGCACTCCAGCCTGGGCGACAGAGCGAGACTCTGTCTCAAAAAAAAAAAAAAAAGAAAAAAAAAGTTTCAGACCTATAGCAAAGTTGAATTTTACCCACCCCCATTTTCTTTTTCATGCTTTATCGCTATCTATCAATTTGCCTCTCCTTTTTTGATACATTTCAAAGTAAATGGCACTCATCAGTGCACTTTGGTGGGGGATTTTAAAAAATCGTTTATGTCAGTAATCCATATTCAGGTCCCTGAATCACTAGCCAAAGGATCTGCATTTTAAATAATTATTAACCCCACTTTGCAAGTGAGAAAAGAAGCCCAGAGAGGTGACAGAACCTGCACTACAAAAACTGCCTAGGAGTTGAACTCCTCTCAGTCTCTTGGCCCAGAACTGCCTGGGTAGGAGGAGTTTAGGGCATCTCAGCTTAGTGACTATGTCTTGGAACTACCCCAGCTCTCTTGCTTAGAGTATGGGACTTTGGCCAGACTAAGGCCACTGATCCATCTTCCTGGCCTAAACATTCCTTGAGGAGAAGGGCTGTAAGACTTTGCTTGTAGCCCTTGGACCAAGAGTTATTGAACCTCTTGAAATCTGTAATGTGGAGATAACAATGATTTTCAACTCATGGGTTTAATGAGGTCATTCATAGAAATGTACAAGTGCTAAAAAGAAGTAGCTTTGTTATGATATTCATTAATAAGTACAGCCTTCGTAAATCTCAGTCTATAAACTCAGACAGGCATGAAAAGGTAACTGCATTTTTTTCCCTATAACTAAACTCAGTTTTATTTTGAGCACCTGCTTTACATTAGAACCCTCAAAAAACACCCTGAGATGAAGATTCATGTACAAATGACTTATAAGGAAGTGGCCCCAGGAAAATCTGATCAAGGAATAGGTGAGTGAGAGCCCAAGGGAAGGAGGCAAGCAAGAGCTCATGGAGGATAAGCTTTGCTCAGTCCTTTAGGGAGCTGGGGACAGTGATGGTCACCCTCAGAGTCTTTCAGATCAGGGGGCATGGAAGCTGGAATATTTGCATCTCCCTCCCGCATACTATCAGGCGTTAGTTTAGGGTTGTCCTGCGGGAGTGAATACCTGGGCACTCTAGGTTCTCTAGGCAATTAAGCCTAAGGGGTTCTAGTAGCCTGAGGGTGGTCCTCCCACCAAGAGATTTAGGTGCTGGCCACACAAAGTTAAAGCACCCAGGAAGACTGCGTGCATGAAAATTATAAGGTGTCTGAGGGATGTAAGTGGAACACTAGTAACATCTGCTGCAGAGTCCATTCTGCCACAGCAGAAATCTAGTCCACTTGGGTTCCCTGGAAAGCATAGCTTGTACCAAATCATGACAGTGAGATAGAGATCGAGTCCTTCCTTTCTAGTCTGTTTCTTCTGGCAACAGCTGCAACATCCTTGACCTGCCTGGCCTTTGTATGTCTACCCATCTAGGTCATTGCTGAATTAGTCTGCATTTCAGACCCAAATGTCGTCTCAGGCCCCCAGCCTGGACTGTAAGAGCCCTTCTACTGCTATCACACCATTCTGAGATTTAGGAAACACCATTTACAGGACCCACCTGGACACCTGGATTATTCTTCTGCTCCCACACCATGCTACAGCACTGGAGTCTCAGAAGGATGGGGTTCTGGTCCACGCTTTTACAAGGTACACCCAGGGAAGGGCTAGGGCAATGCCTGCTGCTCTCAGATGTCCCAGCCTAACTGGGGGTGCTGCATCACCACCAAAATCGGCCTGAGAGTGGGATGGCTGAGGAGTAGAGTTCTTTCTCAGGCTCTTAATACTATCTGAGCACTTTGAGTCTCTTGTTACTCTCTTCCTCCTTAACGTCAAGGGAGTGTTTCTAAATATAGGACATCTTGTCCTTACTAAATATTTTTCCACATAGGTTTTATAAGAAACACAAGACTGCTTCTCAAACTAGTGTATGTAAGAATTACCTGGGGAATTTAATAAACCATGGCTTTACATAGGTCAGATCTCCAAAGATTTTTATTCTGGGAAAGACTTGAAGACTCATGAGCCAGGGACTTGACTACTTTATTATATCTACTCTTCTGTGTCAACTCTTTCTTCGGCAGAGATGCCTTGCCAGTCAGTTACTGTCTCAATGAGGGGAAAGATGAGCTATAAGCAAATGCTGTGGGTAAAACAACTTCAGTTAATATTCTAGAACACTGTGCTACTTCACAAAGCTTTATCCTAATTTGTGAAGCCCTTTTTAAAAATTATTATAAACTCTTTGATTATTTAGCCTCCAAGTGCTTTCCTTACTTCTGTTCACATGTCCTCATTATACAGATGCCCCATTGTGATTTCTGTAATTTGAGGTGGCTTTCTCTTCCCTTCTTACAGCAGCCTCTTTGCCAATTCCTACCCACTGGATCTTTGTGATAGAGGTGGGGGTACACAAAAATCCACAGGGCCTTGAATTCTTCTTAAAATTCATATTGAAAAGTTGCTGTGTGTAAAAGAGACCACTTGCTTTGGGGGAAAGGAGGTGGCAGAGCACCATGATCAAGCATGTGGATTCCTGTCTCTGCTACTTCTTAGCTGTGTGATATCTCAGCCAAGTTAATTTCTTTGAGTCTTGGTTTCTTCACCTGGAAAATTGGAGTAATACCATCATCTACCACAGAGGGGGACTATGAGGACTCAAATGAGCAAAAGTATGGACTGCTTTGCACAGAAAAAGTGTGCAGCTGTTACAAGTGACCATAAAGGTGTTTAAAGCTGGGTTCTCAGCCTAGGGTTTATCCTGGCTGTTGTCAAAGTACCATTTCATTTGGTTGCCATCACTGTTCCATTTGGGTATCCTTCATTCCCATGTGGCTGTAAATGGGGGAAGGACAGACGGAGTGGGTTTGAGAAACAGTGGGAATTGGAAAGTAGTCGTGGCTGGGAGGCCAGTGAGAGTGAAGCTTCTTAGCTATTCTAGAGAATGTCCACTTTCCATTAGACTAGAAATAACTTTTGGGATCCCGTTGGCTCTGATCTGGCTTTGTTGGAAATGACACTTACAAAGAGCAATGCATAGGCAGATAGTGAAGAGTAGGCTTAGGTAATTTCTAGGTTTACGTTTTAGAGAAATTCCAGTTTGGGGTCGGGAGAAGAGGGAAGGGGAGTACAGAAATCAACCTTGCGGTGGGTACCATTTATCAAGGACTACTATATGCTAAGTATTCTTCTAAGAACTTAACACATACACACATACTATCTCATTTTATCCCTGCAACAGCAACCCTTTAGACTAAGTATCATCTTGACCGCCATCTTAGAGATGAGGAAACGGCTTCAGATGGCAACCTACTCACATAAGTTTATATCTCTATTTGGCAACAAAGCCAGGATTTGAACCAGTTCTGGATCAAGATCCCATGTGCTCTTCACTGCTTTATGTGATGCCTTTCATCAAAGGGGAACCCCTGTTCTCTCTTCAAACAATCCTTTAAAGCAGTGGTCTGAATTTTTCTGAGGATCTGATGAAAGTCATGGATCCTCTCCTCTGAAAGCACATAAAATGCCCTGAGCCACTGATGCTGTGCCTGTTAGGAATGCCCAACTTAATGCCAGCTTTCTGCAGCTCAGATATCTCTCTTGGGGTGTCACCCGCACCTTATAACCCCTGGGGGATTTGGGGCAAAGAATCAGCTATGAACTAAATATAAATCACAACAGAATCATTCATCTATTCATTGGGGTTACGTTGTTATGACCTTGTCCCCGTCATTTTACCCTGCTAAGCCTCAAATTCCTCATCTATAAAATAAGATGGTAACAGTATCTATGTCTTGGGTTTTGTGAAGATTTAATAAGATATAGTACATAAAGCTTTTAGAATGCAGTACATATCTCATAAGCTTTTGGAATGCAGCCTGGCACATCATGAGTTTTTCATTAAGTATTTGCTATGATATTAATAGTAGTAGTCCAGAAATAATAGCCCTTACTGCTTTCTCTCTTCTGTTGTTCATCGCATTTTTCTTGAGTATGTATGTTGCCTCTTCAACAAGGCAATGAGTTCTTGAGTGCAGCCAGGCTGCTTCGGATTGAATCCCAGAGTTATCCTTCTCAAACGTGTAGCCTTGGGAAAGTCTCTTCACTTTTCTGAGCCTCAGTTTCCTCTCCTGTCAAATGGAAGTTATAATAACATCTATCCTAACAACATGCTACAGCAGTACCTGAAACATAGAAAGGGCTAACTACATGTTAGTTATTATTATTGTTGTTGTAGTTACTGGTATTATTATCAGTAGTACTATCCCACTGAGAGCTGAGCACACAGATGGAGCTCAGTAAGTGCTGGTTGGTTGACAAATGATCCCTTTCAGGCCAGATAATTAGTTGCACTCCAATCAGTAGATTTCCTCTTACCAGGAAGGAGCATGGGCCTGCTGTAATACATAAAGCAGGGAATCCTATATCCACCCTAGCCCATTCAGGAACAAGAATCTGGGGTGGAAATAGACACTGAAATATGATGCTCCCGACCCAACAAAAGTGTCAGATGGGCTGCTCTGAGCAAGTGCCTGATGAAGCGAATCTAACTGCAGCTGCAGGTTACTCCTCAGCACCATTGACGAGCTGGGAATCGATTGACTCAGCTAGAAGCAGAGGTGGTGTGGGGAGGTGAGGGTGTCCAGGCAGGCCTCCACCAGCAGAAAGAAATTAATTATGTCTCCAGGGCTGCCTGGCAGGAGGGCCATATATCATGGTGATAATCGATGTTTGGTGGGGGTGGACAACCCTGAGATGGTCGTGGGGGTCCCAAAGAGGCAAAAGGACCTGCAGGGACTTACTGCAAAAAGTCAGACAGCCCAAACCCAGCTCTGCTCTTTCTAGCTGTGTGACCTTGGGAGAGTCACTTAACCTCGCAGGCATCATTTCCTCATCTACAAAATGCAGCTGTTGATACCTTGTGGGGCTACTGGGAACACTGAGAATCTGATCATCTGCTACTGCCCTTTTCACAATGGCAGCCTCCTGTGTTTAGTGTGCAGTTGAAGCGCAGCAGGTCTAAATTAAGATGTGCTGTAAGTGTGAAAGTCCCAATTCCAGCAATGTAGCATGAATGAAAGGAAAGTGAAAGAACTCATCAATACTTTTTCACATGAATTGCATATTGAAATTATACTTGGGACATATTGGGTTAAGTAAAACATATGAACAGAATTAATTTTGCCTGTTTAGTTTTATCTTTTGAAATGTGGCTACTATAAAAAAGAACAAGATTGTGTCCTTTGCAGAGACATGGATGGAGCTGGAGGCCATTATCTTTACCAAACTAACACAGGAACAGAAAACCAAATACTGCATGTTTTCACATATAAGTGGGAGCTAAATGATGAGAACATAGGGACACAAAGAGAGGAACAACACACACTGGGGCCTATCAGAGGGTGGAGAGCAGGAGAAGGGAGAGGATCAGGGAAAATGAATAAAGGGTACTAGGCTTAATACCTGGGAGATGAAATAATCTGTACAACAAACCCCCGTGATGCAAATTTACCTCTGTAACAAAGCCTGCACATAAAATTAAAAGTTTAGAAAACGTCTTGAAAAGATGGAGAAAAAGTGTGGCTACTAGGAAATAATGAATGCAAACTACTGAAATTTAAGTTTTCATAGTGGTCATATGCTGAAATGATACTATCTGGGATGTATCAGATTAAATAAAATATGTTATTAAAATTGATTTCACCTATTTTTTTTTTAAAAAATATGGCTATAAGGAAATCTAAAATCACTCACCACTCTAATTATATTTCAATTGAGTGATGCTGGTCTAGTCTTTTTCTTTCTATATGCTTTTTCTTTGTGAATTTTGATGAACCGCTGTGCTGTCCCGGACAAGCTA
The DNA here is from genome assembly GCF_037993035.2 of Macaca fascicularis. Lineage (NCBI taxonomy): Eukaryota > Metazoa > Chordata > Mammalia > Primates > Cercopithecidae > Macaca > Macaca fascicularis. The sequence continues at coordinate 114,896,084 of NC_088385.1, forward strand.
ATGTTTTCTTTCCTGAGTTTCAGTTTCCTCACCTGTCAGGAAGAGACAATAATCATAGTTTACATTTATGGAGCCTTTATTACATGCCAGGTACTGTTCTGAGCATGTTGCATGCATTAGTTCATTTATTCCTCAGAACATCACTAAAAGTAGACATTAACCCATTTCACAGATGAGAAAACTAAGGTCTGAATGGTTAAGCCCTTACCAAAGCTGTGTAACTGGGAAAAAGCAAACCAGCCCAGATCTGAACCTAGCTCTACCTCATTCCAAGCCTATATTCGTCACTGCTACTCTATGCTTGTTCTTTTTCATTGGCTTAATTTAAGGATCTCGAGCATGTCAGGACACTTGGGCAGGTAGGGTATTTGCAAGCTCAGGTAAAATTCTTCCTTCAGTCAGTGAGATTTAAGTACCACATGATAGTGTCTTCCAAGGGCCAAAGTCCCACTGGGTGACATCACTTCCTCTCTGATGTAGCCACTGTGACAGCCAAACACCAAGGAGCATGTAGTCTGAGTAACCACCACCCTGGGGCTATTTTGCCCAGGGTTAGAGTGGAGTGCCTGTTTTAATCTGAAAGCCAGCCCCCAAACTCTTCCCACTCACCCTCTTTGTGACATTTTCATAGGTCTCTGAAACTGTTACCCTTATTCCTAAAAGTCATATTTCCAGATAAATATACTGCTTTATTTGCCTTTTTCTCACTGAGGAAGCATGCATGTGTTTGTGGTTGTATGTAGAATAATTGCATTGTGATGTCAGTTTGTATGTACGAGAACAGCAGGTGTGGGTAGTAAAGGGGTGGGATGAAATGAGCATCTGTGTGTGTGTTTGTGTGCACATGTGCATGTGTGCACACACATGCACACACATGCCTAGTATCTTCTCTCTCCTTATTCTAGATTACCCCTGCCCCCTTTTATTAAAGACTCAAGAGGATCTTGTTCTGTTGCCCAGGCTGAAAGGCTGGAGTGCAGTGGTATGATCATAGCTCACCGCAGCCTCAAGCTCCTGGGCTCAAGCGGTTCTCCCACTTCAGCCTCCTGAGTAGCTAGGACTACAGGTGTGCACCACCACACCTGGCTTTTTTTTTTTTTTTTTTTTTTTTTTTTTTTTTTTTAGAGGGAATCTCACTCTCTCTCCCAGGCTGGAGTGCAGTGGCCTGATCTTGGCTCACTGCAACCTCCACCTCCTGGGGTCAAGCAATTCTTCTGCCTCAGCCTCCCGAGTAGCTGGGACTACAGGCATATGCCAGCATGCCCTGCTAATTTTTGTATTTTTAGTAGAGACAGGGTTTCACCGTATTGGCCAGGCTGGTCTTGAACTCCTGACCTCGTGATTCGCCCACCTTGGCCTGCCAAAGTGCTGGAATTACAGTCATGAGCCACTGCACCTGGCCCACATCTGGCTATCTTAAAACTTTTTTTTTTTTTTTTGGTAGAGACAGGATCTTACTGTTGCCTAGGCTGGTCTCAGAGTGATCCTCTTGCTTCAAGTGATCCTCCTGCCTTGGCATCCAAAAGCACTAGGATCACAGGCATGAGCCACCACACCCAGCCTAGACTGCATTTTTTAGGGAACTTTCCCTTCACCTCTTTATGCCATGCCAGACACACATCCCTAGCCCTCTTCTGACTGCTGGGGTAGCCATGTAACCCAAGCTAGGTCCTCAGTCTCTTCCTTGAAAATTTGAATCTTGGGTAGATACAAGAATAGTTGATTTATTTGTCCTTCGGACAGCCCACCATCCTGCTGCTGAAGACCTGTCACTGCTTGGTCACTAGCCTTCCTGAGTCGTGTGGCTTAGCTCATGTTTCAATTCTGGGAGCTTCCCAGTAACTTTCCAGTTTCCTTTCTCCTTGCTTTTTCAGTTAGACTCTATCTGTGCATTTTTGTTTCTAATAGAAAGGATCCAAAATGATGCAGAGCTGGCCACCAACCAAGAGCAAGGACCCCAAGTCCCTGGAATGTCTGCTTTAAAGAAGGATTTTGGTGGGGGGCAATGGGAAGAAGTCTTCACATAATGCTAGCTCAGCAGTGGCCTGAGCATTTTAGAGCCCTCCTCCAGATTTCTGTCAGTTCTCTGAAGAAGCCGTGTTTCCATGGTTCTTGCTTCCCCACTTTGTAGCTCCACATCAGTCCAGACACGAAACCCAGCTTCTTGCTTGAATCTTATTGTTTTAAAAAATAGAAAGACATCCAATTACATGACTCCTTTTTGAGGGTAGGAGAATTTTCTGCAGATTTCAGGAGTGGTGGTAGAAGACAGAGGAGGGGTTAACATTGCTTTAATGCAGACAATTTCCAGATGGAACGTTAGGTATCACGGCTTTTCAAATGTCCCCTGATCGACACTCTTTAGGGTGGGTGGTAGTCAGGGGGTGACTCAAACTCGCTTTCCCTCACCAGCTCCAGCTCTTGCCATCTTGCTAGATTTTCTCTTCCTCTCCTCTCTCTTTTCTTTTTAATCTCCCTTCCCGACTCCACACCCTGGAAGAAAACATAAATTATTCTTTTTGTCTAATACAGAACTAATTCTGACTTTTCTCTAAAACCTTTGGAGATTTGGCATCCAGGTCTTTGTAACTTTCCTTCTATTCAGTAGCCAGCTGTTGGCATAAAAATACTTTATCTACCTAGTTGCAATGATTATTTTTAGATGTGATCACAGGTAAGTACAGTAAGCCTTGTTGTAGCCTCTCCCTATGACTTTCCTCATAGCTTTCCAAGGATGTCATCCCAGGAACTAGGGATCTGTCTGCAATTCCAGGCATCTGCTGAGAACATTCGAATTGGTGAGGTTCAATGTCAAAATGTGGGTTGTGGGAGGAACAAAAATAAAGAAGAATGGCTTCCGTTTAATTGAGCCCCCATCCAAGCACTTTGCCTACTTTACCTTATTCAGTCTTCGTGAGGGCCCAAGAGGTGGGGTACAAAAATGACCCCCTGCCCCAGATACAGAAATTGCAGTTTGGTGGAGCCAGGTATATCTGGGCCCCCGAGTCCCATGACCTCATCTGTTCTCTGCTGCCTCTGGCTTCAGATGGAATAGGACTCTTTCTGTCCTGCAGTTCAGGTCCCCACCTCTACCCTCCTATGTGTTGGACTGCATTTTTTAAATCCATTTTTGGATCATTTTTGCCCTCCAAATGGCTTGGTAACAGCAAGAGCCTAGAGTCCTGCTCTTCACGCTCCAAACTGAATTACATTCATCAGCCCCGGTGCCAGCACTATTGTTCCCAGGGCTTACCCAGCTTTAATTAGAATATTTTTATTTTCCCTAGGAGAGAGAGGACAGCCGATCTCAGCTTCAATAACCTTGCCGTGGGCTACAACCTGGAACTGCAGGGCTCATGGGCTATCAGATGGAGCGGCCAGCAGGGGAGGGCATGGGAGGCTGTGATGCTGTGTTTGCGTGGGGGACCCTCTGCCTTTTCCCACTGTCTGTATGTCATGATGTTAAAAATGGTGAAGAGAAAACCTGGCAGGAAATGCCTTTGAAGGGGACACAAGAGCATGCACCCCCCACACAAACACACTAAGGCGTGAGGGACGAAGCAGTTAACTCATCAACACATAAACTGAAGTTCAAATGCAGCGACTTTGAAAGACCCCATGTGGACAGGCTGGGAGGCCAATGTATGGTTCACCCCACAGAAGGAGAAAAGCAGCACAGTGTAGGGTGGCACTGCCCAGCAGAAATAGAATGCCCACCTCACCTGCAACGTACAATTTTCTGGCAGCCACATTGTTTTTGAAAGTTTAAAATTTATTTCAAATTTATTTACATTGAATTGATCAAATAAGTCTTTTGTGATTCTTTTATTTCTTCAGTTCCTGTAATTATTTACCACATACTAATTTTGTATTCTGTTTTTATGAGCTTTCCAATTCTTTTCTTTTTTTCTCTTTTT